>NC_140777.1:133518800-134190437 GCF_044657685.1 Stegodyphus dumicola
GAAATATTTTTATGATAAATATGAAATATAAATATATGTTTCCATACATTAAGAAACATAATGACAGGCCAAAAATAAAAAACAATTTTTTTTTTTTAACTTGTCCTGTGCTATAGCTGCAGGATTGAAGTAAAATAAACTTAAAGCATCTAAAGTTAAAATTAAATTGGAATCAAAGGAAGGCAATTCCTTGATGCTATAAATAACTGCAACCATGTATAAGAGGTTTAACACAATATCTAAACAAATTTAAAATAAGAATTCATAGTAGCAGAAACTCGAAAAATAAAAATGCAAAAGGGAAAACATACAAAATTATAAAAATTATTCTCCTTTTACTGAAACTCCAATTCAGAACTCATCAGGAGAAAATGAATTAAAGCTTCATAATAGTCGATTAATACGTTTTGAAAACATATTTCATTGTCCTGGTTCATTTGAGATCTAAAACCGTAAAAAGAATCAATTAAATTTTCATTTAAGACATTAAAATTGATATAAAACCGAAAAATCGAATCTGAAATGTACGAGAACTTTCTCTACACTTGGAATAAAAGAATAAAACATAACATTGTGCCAAATTGACTACTAAAAAAAATCATAAAACTTTTCATTATGCAAATTGACCTTTAAAAAAATGGTTTAAATCCATCATATGCAAATTCAAAATTCAAAAGCAATTACAAATAAAGAGCAAAGCAAATGTACTTTAAACCAAATTGTCATTTAAACAACACTCAAAAATTGGGTGATCCCCGAAATAGTTCACATATTCTGAGAGTTTTGTCTAAGAGATGATGCAAACATGATTTTTTTTTTTTAAGTTCTTGATATGTAATTCTAATGAGTAATGTCTTCGAACTGCAAATTCATCGGCAAATCTGAACTCCAATAATTCAAAACATAAACAATTCGTTTAACAAACGAAATAAGTGTCTGAAATTATTGAACACTTTTTTTATATTAATGCTTTTCGTGTTTTATTGCATACATTTAAAATATTTTTGAAACATTCTTATTTGAGAATTTAATTATACGGCTTAGAAACAATGAAAACTATACTGCAGCTTAAATTGTAATTGACAGGAAAGTAATGCAATACATTAATATTAAGATTATTATATAAAAGTTTTAATTGTCAATTTTTGTGCTTATGTATGTTTAAATATCTGTAATTCACTTATCTTCGGTTTTTATAGCTGTAATTCTGCCTAAAATACAAATTTTTCTTATGTCCTTACATTCTTTTATTGCCCACCAACGGCCGAGCAGTAAAGACGCTGAACACTGGTAGTTCGGTTCGAGGTTCTAATCCTCGGACAAACGGGCTGGCTGCATGGGCGTTTTCCCCATGTGTAACGTGTATATGAGCCTGTAATGAGTCAGTTTCCCTTAACAAGTTCTCCACGAAGGCATCCCTCCCTTTAGGCAGATAGCCCTCGTGTGCTTTGCCACAATTAAATAATCCAATCCAATCAATTCTTTTATCATTAAATTAAAGTGTTTATTTCTGTATACTCTTTGCATTATCCTTGACTTTTAAAATGATGCGAAAAACTAAACTAAAGATATATTAAATTCGATAACAGGCATAAAAGTCAACAAAATATAAATTCCAAATTGCCCGAGATATGTTTTTGCTTGTATATGTGTGTATATTATGTAAATGTGTGTATTTGCATGTATATGTATGTATTCAATATCTTCCTTTCTTTTCCTATCTTACTAGTTTTCTTACTTTTCATTTGTTTCGATATTCATATAAGTTTTACGATTTGCTTATTATTTCTTTATATACCATTAGTTTTAAAATTAAAACATACATTTTAACTTTACATTTTATTTGATTTTAATTATTCCTTGTTTTATTTGTTTAATTTATAATCATTTTTCATTCACTGTTCTTGATGGCTTACAGTAGGACCTTTAGTTCCTAAATTAAGCCCAGGTTTAATAAATATCAATGTGCATGATTTTAACCTCTAGACTTGTATGCTTTTTTGGATTATCCCGGCAAAGGTTAATCACACAGAAACTACATACATTACAGAAGCTAGTTAATCAGAAACTTATTGTTATGAATTTTTACATTAATCCTTCCAGATTTTAGTTTAGGAAATTAATATAATAAAAACATTTAAAAAATAAAATGAGTTAAAAATTTAACATAGCATTAATGCGATATTAAATTTTCAGAAAAAAATCTGAAAGGTTTCAGATTTTAAATTACGTTTAAAGGGGCGTTTTTTTAATGTTTTGTGTGTTACCTTTATTTATTAAATATCATGTTTTTTACGCTTAAACCATAAAATTCAGTTTAACAGCAATGTCTCAAAATAATTTTAAAATCAGCACTTTAGAATTTGCGATACACAGTTCCCCGCGTTTTTCTTCCTCGTAGAGTGTTGTCATTGCTCACTTTTAAATCGGTGAGTTTGTTAATCAAAAATTCATTAAAGTTTTACTCAATATGAAGTTGATAATAAAGCAAATTCCAAATTTGGGCTTCCAGATGCCCATATTCGGGTGGAAACATACGTTATTCAAAATTGGATGGCTCTAGGTACCGTTGTTTTATCCCAATGCAAGAAATATAGATACGTTTATGCAGATTCTTCCTTATTTAATTTCATTAAATATAGCACAGGGCGATAATATTGGGTGGCAACAATTTGAATAGTGAATTGGACATTTATAGTGAACCAACGCAAAATGCCAAAACGAAAATAATAGTCTAACAGAGCAAATTGCACCTTTTTTGGACTAAAAAATTAATTTATTTTGCTTAATTTTTATTCGTTAAATATTTATACTGGTTGCAATAATCTTTTTCATAAGCATATTGCTCTCTCCTGATAGTATAAACAATAAATTAAAAAAATTTAAATTTGATCAATCTTAGCTACATTTGCGCTAGATTTTTCACACTAAAAGTTCTAAATTTTTAGCCCCAAAAGGCTATTGATTTCGTTTTGGCATTTGTTTACTATAAATATCGTTTCACTTTTCAAATTGTTGCCACTAAATATTACAGCCCTGTGTTACATTTAAAGAAATTAAATAATGAAAAATCTGCATAAATGTATCTATATTTCTCGCATCGGGGTAAAACAACGGTACCTAGAGCCATCCAATTTTGAATCATGTAATCTTGCACCAAATATGGGCATCTGGAAGCCCGAATTTGGAATTTGAAATTTGTTTTATTATCGATTTCATATTTTATAACTCTTTAACGTGTTTTTGATTAAGAAACTGAACGATTTCAAAGCGCGCTATGGAAATTTTTTACGAAAAAAAAAAAATTATCGCTAGTGCGCGAGACTGTGTATCGGAAATTCTAAAGATATGCTCATGCGATATTTCTGTTGAATTTAATTTAATGGTTTAAGCGGGAAGAACATGATATTTAATAAATAAAAGTAGCACACGAAACTTTAAAAAAATGACCCTTTGGGCGTAACGTAAAACCTGAAAGCTTTCAGATTTTTTTGTAAATTTCGTATGAACTAATTTTGCCCCTCTAGCCGTTTACTTGCAGTAAGTTTCTCACTGGCTTTACCCTTGTCTCGTTTCTGGCTTGATTAATTTCCTTTTCATTATATATTTATTTCATGGATAACTTATATGGCGCTCCCTCCCCCGAATCATAGCACAGAAGCAGAACATTTTGTCTGTTTGGTTATTTAAGTGGAAATTTTTTAAGTTAATTGCTCTTATTCTTTTATTTTCATCTTATTCAATGTTTTATTGCCAATAAAATAATGTTACAGAAAGAGCTATTTTTTTTACAAAATTTTTTAAAGGTTTAAACAAAAAGTAAATAAAATTTAACACAAATCATTGTTTACATTTTCATTTTTTTTTATTTGTGGAGGAAATTTATTTTGTACTATTATAGCTTGCTGAAAATATTTATTCTAGTTTCTTATGGCATTCGGCGTCATCCTTGACAGACAAAATTTTAAATTTTTCGTCTCAGTTGCTATTTGGAATGATATACTCATTCATGTAAACCACGCGAGTAAATTCTGCAAAGTATAAAGACGAATCTGCAGTCAGCTGTCGGAGCTCTGCAGAATGAGAAAACATTTTTAGAAAGTTGTAGAAGTGATAATAATAATTTAATAATTTAATAGATTTCATCTCTGAAGAAAAGAATTCACAAATAAACATTCGAGTAATCTGAATGCTTCGGAACTTTGTGATGAACTGGAAGATCTGTCAAAATACATCGTTCCTGGAGCAGAGCACCTTGTCATTTTAGAATATGTATAAAATCTTGAATGTTTTG
The DNA here is from genome assembly GCF_044657685.1 of Stegodyphus dumicola. Taxonomy (NCBI): domain Eukaryota; kingdom Metazoa; phylum Arthropoda; class Arachnida; order Araneae; family Eresidae; genus Stegodyphus; species Stegodyphus dumicola. The sequence continues at coordinate 133,523,095 of NC_140777.1, forward strand.
CAAATATACTGGAGTGGAATTTCGAATTTTGCTGTCCTTTCCTATAACAGTTGCAAATGGAGAGAGATATTTTTCAAAATTAAAATACATACAAACTTGTTTAAGATCTTCTATGACGGAGACTAGGCTGATAAATCTTCCTCTAATTTCTATAGAGCAAGATACACCTAAAGAAATTGATCTTTCTGAATATGTTCGAGAGTTTTCGGAAATGAAGGCAAGGAGCTTTTATAAAATTATAGCTAATATTATAAAATAAAAGTTGTTGCCCTGGTAAAAAAAAATCATTCAAAAATAAATATTTACACATATTTTGGCGCAATTGAAAAATATGACTATTCTTCAGTCTTGTAGATTTCTTTACTTCTGACGAAGAGGGACCTAAACCTGCTTGCCCTAGAAATTGTTTGAGATCTTAACATAAATCTACACCAAACTTAAGGTTATTGTGTTACTAAATTTGTTTCACTCGGCGTGTTTCTCTTCTATTTTCACAGAATATATTGTTTTCAATGTTTTATAATATAACCAGTTATTTAAGTTTGCTAAATTAAGCGAAAAAAACTTAGATGGGTGCAGATTTTATATAAAAATTCCAAATATATTTGTATGTAAAACCTCTTGGATTTTATATTAAAATCTCCGTATAACTAAGCTTTCTTACTTTTCTTAATGCTATACTTTACGTGACATGTTCCTTTTTTTATACAGTCAAAAGTCGTTAATTCGGGCACCCATAATCCGGACCTCAAAGCTACAAACTTTCTGCACATGCGTCGCGTTCACGCATGCGCAAAAGTGTTTACGAGTGTGCGTAAGACCTTTATGTGTTTACGAGTGTGCGTAAGACGGCTGCGAATATGTGTGTGCGCATACGCATTTAATGTGTAACGGACGGTATAAGATAAGCTAAAATTATCTAATTCAGTTAATGTTGCAGATTGCGTTGTTCCTTAGTCTGCGGATTGGATCCGGCTTATTATTTTTTGCAGACTGTTAGAGCAATTTTATAAAAGTAAGCTTGAACTTTCAATTATGTCAAATAGAATTTCCGATATATATTTATTAATACGTAAAGGATCTACAAAGTGAAAGTATGTTTCGAAATCCGAAATCTGTTTATCAATTTCACGCCGCGGCGCGTAATGAATTGGAAGTTGATCTGTCAGCACTATCCTTATCTTCAGGGCAGATGTTTTTATTTTATTTGGCTTATAATTCCTTACTAAATGTAGCATTTCATCTCGATGTACTTCGTCTTTGATATGTTTTAATAAAGTTCCTCGTCATTATAATTCGCTTCCCATAGTGAAGAAAGTGACCCAGAGGTTATTGAAAACGAAAAAATTTCGACTGCCAAATTAGTCGGTATTCTCAACACAGCAATTATAGGACTTCAACAGCGGAACTTTGTAACTAAACAAGAAATTATGTCTGTTTAATAGAATTAAAGAGAATGTATTATCACATAAAAAACGAAGCAACTTAAACAACTTACATTGAAAGAAATGTTTAATAAAGTAAACAAATAAATATTAAGCTTTTTCTTTTTGTAAATTTTGATATCCTTTAGATCATAATTGTTCTTTATTTCATAAATTATGGTTTCATATTTTTAATTTTGTAATTTCTGCATGCCATCTTACCAGATTTAAACTGATGATCTATAATCCGGAATCGCCCGACGAGTTCGGATTAACGACTTTTGACTGTATAGACTTATTCATTTATTATCAGTATGTATCTCAGTGAAAGGAGAGAAAAGTCTGTCTCTTGCACGCACACAAAAAGTCTTAAATAACTGATTGAAATCATCTGATATCAAATACCCAGACTAAAGCAAATTTCACAGTTGATCAAGGGAAAATATTTCCTTTTTTATTCTTTCTTCATGTTACGTACCTTTCAACTGATTGCCTAAGGATGTGCTTTTATTTTTTAACAAATAATCCAGATGTAATAAAATTCATCATAAAAACACTGGCTCGTGAAATCCTTGATTTTTTTTAACTTTTTAAAAATTTTAATTTTTATTTTTAAGCACATTAAATTTATTGAGGGGGGCCCAGGAAAAATTTTTGCATAGGGGTCCAAGATGTCTAGTTACGCCACTACTGGTTATATATATTAAATGTTTTCAAATGTATTTTAACTCTAGCCAGAAGCAAATGGGATATATTAATAATGAATTTACATGAAATGCAAAACAATTAGCAGTCACGAGGGAAATCTAAAAATGCTGAAATAACTTTGTTAAATGAAAGTTGATTTTCTGCACAGGCTAATTTCTAAACTGCTGAAGGATTTTATGCAGAAATTTGTATCTTGAGACATCATACTTATTTTGCAATTTGTTACTGAGAAAAATCTAATGTTGGCCTGTTTGTATTATATAAACAACCATTAAAAATTACTTCATCACATTTTTCCAGAGGCAACATATAAAGAACATTTGCTACAGCATTATCTTACAAGTGTATTTTGAATATAAATTTCTTCATAAACTACTATCTAATATACAATATATTAACCAAACATAACTCTCTGTCATAATTTTTTCTCTTTAGTTTTAGAAAGAATGAACATATGAAGCAAAGTTTAATAATTTAATGACATTTATACAAATTATTACAGTATGAAAGATACAAATATGTATATGTAAAACTTTTTACAAAGTATTTTAGTTACTGAACTTAAAATTCAGTTTTCCTTAAAAGATCATTTCTTATTACAAATAAATATAAAATAACTGACAAACTTTTGTTTCAGATGTCTTATATGACAAGTATTTATGGCAATATCTATTTACATACAAGTCTAGTGTAACTATACAGTAGTAAAATGAATGTACTATGTCTCAGATTTCTAAGAAAAGAGACTGTTAAATTAAGAATATACTTATTTGAAAAATACATTTATCAAAGTCAGGCTTAAAAGACTCATTTCAAGAATATATTTTACTAGCTCATTTTCAAATTTACATAATGTACAACTTATAATTCAATACAATAGTAAACAAAAATTGGCACTTAATAATGTAATGCAATTATTGAAAGCAGAAAGTGGCATATTTTAATATTTTCTTGTAATAACTTGATTTTATGTTTACATAGTTCACAAACAGAAATTCAGTTTTAAGAGTTCTTCAACACTTAAAATAGTAAATGAACTAAATATATAAACATTATTTATTTATAAAAAATAAGCTCAAAGTGCACACTCACTAGAAATTAAACAGTTATGCATATAGAGATTGATCATAACAAAACTTCCCTGATATATGAACCCTTAGAAGCCTATCTGCTAAACCAATCAAAATAAAATTTCAGATACTGTTATCTGAAGATTGTAATGATTTAAAACAATACAGCTTTCATGGCTATGGTTACAGTGAAAACATTTTGAAATTTTTGAAAGCAGGGCTGCCACTCAAACAGGAGAACGAAATTCCCCGACTTTTCCAGGTTCTCCAGGTGTGTTTTCAGAAAATTCCAGTCTATCCACGTAGTGCACGTTGGCTGCATTGAGAGGTAAATTAATTATGGTACCACTTGAAAACACAAAAATTTGCAATTATATCCCAACACGTTGCTATTATAACTATAATAGGAGTTCTTTTCTTCACTGAAGATTGAGATTGAATCTGCCCAATCTGGATTAAAAAATGTCTTTTTTTTTTTTTTTTTTAGAAGACATTTATTTTACAGCTAAATAAAAGAAAGAAATTTATTTAATGATATTTCAAAATAAATTCAGGTATTTTGCATTTGTTTAGAAGCATACATAAGTAAAAAATATGTGCATTAAATTGCATGATGGTATGTCATCATACTGCTAGAATTACTTTCAGGAGTATGCCAGAGAAAATAGTCTGAAATTTGAAAGCACTATTAACTAATAATAAATAAATTTAGAATGAAGAAGCCACATTAAATGATACAAATAACATTAAAATACAGTTTATTACTTAAAGATTAAAAACTGAATTACAATAATTAACAATATCTTGGCGAATATATTAAACGGTTAGCTTAGATGACTGACTACATTTTTTTTATTTTACTGCAAAATGACAAATAAGGATTTATTAAAAAAAAAGTTTCAAAGATTTTGTGGTAAAATCCTAGTATATGGCACGACCTTGGCATGATTTTGAAAATTGTCATCAACACCAAAATGACCCATTTATTGCTCATCATAAATGTCTGGTTTACTGCTCATCATAAATGTTCGGTTTACTGTTCATCAAAATGTCGCCAAATACCATGTGTACTATATACTAGGATTAAATTGATTTTGTTTTATACAAGAATGGGAAGTTTTTTTTTTTTTTTTTTTTTGTTCAACATGCACTGCACATGTGCATGTGAGTCTCTTGATTCTCAAGGTTAGTGGAAACCAAAGTTGCTGGAAACTTTGTCTTGCCTTTCTAGACAATCTGATAGGAGCTGCGAAAATTGGCTCTACACCAGCTGCCAGAATGACGCTTACGTGATACACTATAATTCGCCAACAAAGTGATCACTTCCAATGTTGGTGTTAAATCTGGGGTCTGCCGTATGAAATTCCCTGACTTTTTCAGATTTTGACTAATATATTTAAATTCTCTGACTATTTTGGTCAATTTTCAAATTTACCAACTTTTTCTGGTTTTCCAGGTAGCAGGGCAACCCTGCGAATGGCAACACCCACTTTTTACCTGTGCCAACTTATCAGCACATTGAAAAACCGTAAATGAGATTGTAATGATACACATGATGAAAGTTGCAGGCATAAAATATTTGCACATTGAAAAACCGTAAATGAGATTGTAATGATACAACATGATGAAAGTTGCAGGCATAAAATATTTGCAAAGAAGAGCATTGTAAAGGACCAATGCCAACAAAAGAGAAGAAAGGGAAAAAGCTTTTGCTGGAATTACAAGTTTTCAACATGTACGGCACTTCAAGATAAGAGCTATTTCCTGTTACTTTGCAATTGCGTGGCCATTGTGATCCTCTAACCTCACTTCAGTGGACTTGTGATTCTGGGGTTATCTGAAATCTAAGTGTACACATCAAATCTATGAGATTTGTCAAAATTGAAAGATGCTATCCACATGAATAGTTACATGAAGTTATACAGATCCCTCCTGCGATATTACATTTGTCATTGCTGTCAAGACTCTCCTGTACACAATGCATTATCACCTGCAAGAAGGGGCATTTGAAATTTTAATAAAAGTCCCCCCCTCTTCTCTTTTGCACTGTCGCTGATCCTTTAGAATACTCTTTGCAAAACATTTTATACCAGCTGTTGTTCTAATGCCAGTTATGGTTTTTCAATGCATTGATAAATTTGCACAGAAAAACAGGTAAATGTTGCCACTCGAAAATTTTTCACTGTAACCATAACATGACAGCTGTATTGTTTTAAATCATTACAATCTTGAATAATAATATCTGAAATCAATCTTGAATAATAATATCTGAAATCAATCTTGAATAACAGTATCTGAATCAACTTCAAACACCTGAAATTTCATTTTAATTAGTCGAGTGTATAGGCCACTAGGGGCCCATATATTGGGGAAGTTTTTTTACGACAACATTGTACATTAGTATATAAGATAAGAATGAGTCAAATGAAAGTGAGCCTCTTTTCTAATTCAAATGGTTTTGTTAAGCATTTTGGAAATCATGTGAATGACACAATACCTCACAAGGCTGCATTCTCAGCATTTTTATGGAGTCAAGCATGGATAATGTGTTACTATGTACATTCTACTTAAAATGGTGAGCAATGCATTTTATTGTCTACTCTGAAATACAGTACTAGCTCATAAGGCTGCATTCTCAGTATTTTTATGCAGCCAAGTATGGATCATGCATTATTATGTATATTCTACAGTAAATGGTAAGCAATTCATTTTCTTGTCTACTCTGGAATAAAAGTACAAAATTTTCAGGGAAAATTGTAAAAATTACATACAACCAGGACATACAAAACTAAATAGGTCAATGCAAGAAGAACAACTGATGTCTCAATACTCAGCTTCAAACTTGATCATTAGCCACAGCATCATGCACATGATCATCATCAACATGGAAAATAGTAAGGAAAACAAATAGCAGAGAATGGGTGCCTTAGTTGTTTTCATGAATTTCTGCATCAAAAAGTTCCCACAAATATATAGGATGCATTTTTTACAGACCATCAGCATGATATCAAAGCCTGCAAAGAAAGCACACTGCCCTAGAGAAAGAAGATAATAATTGCTCCAAGAAAGATTTTTTCAATGTTAAGAGACCTTTATTCTTCATATTTGGTAAGCATGAATAAACTGTCAGTGTTGATCATTACTGGGCAACATTAACATCTGCATCAGATAATCATGAATAAACAGTGCGATACATTGTGTTTCAACTTGTTGTAGGATAATCACATATGGTTCCTGAGACAATTGAAACTTGATAAACCTTGCTGCACTTTAAGACTCTCCTTACAACCAGATTCTTTCTCTAAATAACTAGAGTTTACTAAACTATAGAGAAAGCTGAAAAGTCACACATTTTCTTCAGATAAGGAAGTACAAAATGCAATCACCAAATTCTGGACAGATGCCAAAGGACTTCGATAAGCGTGGAATATCTACACTTGTTACATAGTGGAAGGAGTGTTTAATGATACATATTTCTGATACATAAAACTATTTTTATGCTATAAATCATCTTGTTCATTGTTCATTTGACTCACTCTTATATATGAATTTTTCCATCAAATCTGTGTTTTAAAAATCTTAGGTTTGATAAATTTTTAATTTATAATACTTAATTCGTTTGGCTATTTAAAATATATTGCATTCTGAATGCAATGTAAAGATTAAAAAAAATGATTTAAACATATGTGATTTACATTTGTACATTACGCTAGCAAAACTGCAAATCTACTAATAATAAACTTATACTTAATTATGCATGACAGAATTTATGCCATTCAGCATAAATATTTCATTGAACAGAAATAAATACCTTAAAATTATATTCTTAATTCATGAGGAATGCTTCACAAAATAACATAAATTAGTATTTTAATTATAAATTCATATAAAAAGTGCAAGTGTTTACCAATTATGCAAAAACATGACATTTTCTAAAACATTTTATTGCTACTGGAAGTTACCTATGTGAATTAATATACATTATGCACAACCCATTATATGGGAATTGGCTTAAGTTTGTATAGGCTTAATTCACTCAATTAATAATTCTTTCTTAAAATATTTACAAATACACTGAATGAAACAATACAGCTTAGTTTTTTTAATTCATTTAGTTTATACAATTACAATGAAACTATCAATATTTTTTAGTTCTGAATGCTATGCCAACAAACAACCTAAAGGCATAGTTATGGTTTTAGTGGGTATGTTAGATAGAATGCCATACACTTTTATATATATTTTTTTTATCTCTTATCCAGTGGTTCCCAAAGTTTGGGTCAAGGCCAGTGAGTTCATTAATTTATTAATTCATACTTAATAATTATATATATATATATACATTCTTTTAAAACTATCTTTCTCTCCTTTTCTATTTCAGAGAAACTGTCTGTATGTCAGTCATGATAAATTATTTTAAAAGCTTAAATCCCAATGCTAAAAAAGTAATTTATAAATATTGCTCAAACAAATTCAAGAAAAGACTAAAGGAGTAAAGTTAGTTTAGTTTTACAGCTGTGTGTACTATTCCCCTACTCATAGTATTGCTTTATTTTGACAACTGTCAAATAAAATAAATAAATAAATAAATAAAATAAAATGGAAAATAAATAAATAAGTAAAAGGTAAATGGAACTTATAACTTCAATGAATGTTCAGAATAAGAGTTCTGTGAATAGTGTTACTGGTATATTTCATTTTGTAAAAAAATACTGATCACAGCACAGCATTCTTGTCAACTTTGCACCATGCACCAGTTATATTCTAAATATGCTAGGCACACAATATTTTAATGCTGATTTTTAGTTGCATAGCTTTAGCAATACCAGTTATATTCTAAATATGCTAGGCACACAATATTTTCATGCTGACTTTTAGTTGCATAGCTTAGGTAATACTTTTACTTAACACTGAATCAAAATATTTCTAGTCAAATCAGTAATTTCATGTAAGAAATAAGTGCAAAAAAAATAAATACTCATTAAAACTTTTGTGTTTCAGTAGATACAGATAAACTCCTAAAATAAACAACAATGAAAATATAATTTTTACAAAATATTTTACTACATTTCATAATATTCCTTATTTAATTTGCATATGTTACTTTAGTTATGCATAAACAATGCAAAAGAATTTCATTAAATCAAAATCAAAAGGAAAAAAGTAGCACTGACATGTAATTAGATCATATATTGCATACAATACAATCTATACAATTTTTTTAACACATAATTTCCTATGAAAGAAAAGAAACAAACAGCAAAATTGATTTATTTTAACAAAATAGAATCTCAACTATCCATAAGCTTTAGAATTGTCATTATGACATATGAGAGAATAAATGAATTACAGAAAATTCTTCTGCCGTAATCAAACATGGGAACAATAAAAATAAATAAATAAATATATCCATAAATACAATGGATAAAAACCATGATTAGAATTAGAAATTAGTCATATTATAGGTCATCACCTTATTTACCATCATACACACTAGCTAAACCATTCCCACCCCCCAAAATTATTTTATTCAGTATTTTCATAACAATAAAACAAGACTCATGTTTTACTTAATTCTATAGTCAAAATGTGCATCAAAAAATAATAAAGAGTCCTACATGTGAGTTTATACAAGAAGTTTTACAAACTGCTCAGTAAATTTTGACAATGATACTCCCATGACTAATGAATCTGTAAGTTAATTTTCAGAGGAAAATATTTTTATGTAGTTTTATTTACCAGTAGATTATTATAATTTTTGAAATACTATTTTAGACTTTTAGCATAAATATACTGATAAAGCAATTATTTTATTGTACAATGTGGCCAATTTTGAATTATGATAGTTTTATTTTATTTATTATATATATATATATATTTTGCTTTACATGTGAATACATTTCGTTCATTAGGCTGCTTCAATGGCTGGTGGCTAACAGAAACTGATATTTGAAGGAGTCATGAAAGAAAATTTTAAAACCATATTTACAATACAATATATAAACTGTCGATTTTTTTGTATTTTATTACTCGTTCACTTTCTAGGCGAACACTCTAATACCATAGATCAATTTCTATCCTAAATAAGTCATGAAACATTTCTTAATTTTCACTTATAGAAAAAGGTTACAAATAAAACTCTCATAGCATTGTAGTTAAAAGGTTAAAAAATGGTTAAGTGTTAAGCAATCCTAGTGTTTTCAAGCATTTCAAAATGCATAACTGATGATTACATCAGTTTCAATGAGCAGTTAAATTTTCTATTAATCATAATAATAGACCTATTATTATCATAATAATGATTTACTTTTATCTCTCATTTAATACTATGCAGTAAATTTTGTCAAACCAATACACCTACACTTCACAAAACATAATTATGTACATATAACAAGATTCTCTGATTCTTCACCAGATATGAAACTCAACACAATTTTAACTCCAAAAGAAAAAGAAAGAAACATTGATGTCATAATTCAGATAATTCAATAAGTAAAATTTATTTTATTCAAAACATATTAAAAATGTAATATTTTGTCAGTAATTATTACTTATCATCTGATAATATGAGATAAAACTTTATTTAGGAGGGGGAGATTGTACATTTATTTTACTGTGTAATAAACACATAAACTACGAAGTAAAACATAAATAAATAAATAACCAATGCTATTATGCAGGTTTAATTCATAACAGTTTTGTTACAATTTATTTGACTGATGTTCATAAATTATGCATATACAGTGCTAAGTCCGAAATCCAACTTGATAGGAGTGAAGTGTTTCCGAATTTTAAATATTAGTTTGAATCTATAAAAATTATAAAATTAAAGATTTGAAATAGCTGTTTATGAAATAATAAAGCATTCATGTTCCTAAGAAATCAAAATTCACCCCCCACTCCCGAAAAAGCCATTTCAAGAACTATTTTTTTATTAAATATTTCTTTCAATATAAGTTGTTTAAGTTGCTTCATGTTTTATACTGATATTTTCTTTTTAATTTTGCAGATAGACATAAATTATAGTTCAGTTACAAAGGTCCACTGTTCAATTCCTGTAACTGCAGCATCAAGAATTATCACTAAATTGTCAATCAAAATATTTAACTCTCAACAACTTTTCTGTAACTTTCTTTACTGTCAGTAGCAATGTTTTCTGGACTTAGAACTATATTACAGATTTTGTTAGTTGATTGGTTATTGGGGCATTGTTATCGCAAAGGAAATCTTCTGTTTTATCATCTTTGTTTATTAGCACTTCTCCACAAATTTCATTAATTGAAAATTAAAAAAAATTATGATATCTGAAAACTTTCAAGTTCCCGACTATCAGGCAGCAGTAAATGCTATCTTTTGTCTATGAACATCATTTATAAAATCTAGTTTTCACATATGGAGAGAAATTTCCATTGAATTTCTCATATTCTTTGCAGCATAGTTAGTTGAAGTATGTAATCATCGCTAACATCGCTTTTTTGTCAACATAAAAGGTTATCATGCTGTTTGATATTCAATTACTAATATTAAAAAAAATAAGTTTTAGACTGCTGCATGAATTATTTCTCAAGCTGCCATAAGCTGACAGTGATGTGGTGATGAAAGTAAAAAATAAAAAATTACTGACCAAATTAACATCAAGGTTAAAGCTGTTCGGTAGATGTAAAATCAACGATGAACTTTGGTAGAATATTCAGTTTGAGATGAATGCTAAGCAAAAAGGTGGTTATAGAACCAAATTTTTGATCAATAAAGATTTATGTTAATAAATGATTATGTTTTTTCAACACAGAGGTGCTTTATTAGAGCCAAAATGAAATTAAGAATCAGGACCCTCCACATGCTTCATTATGAAAAAAATGTCAATTGCACATGCATGAAGCACTAAGCACACATTAAAGCTAAATAATATTCTTGGAATCCAATTCTGTGTCCCTTTTCACACAAAATTTCTTTAGGGGGTGGAATTGGTGCTGGTCAAAATCTCCAGATATTGGATATCCAGATTTTGGACTTTGTACTACAAACTCACTGTTTTACAGAGCAAAAGAATAAGAATTGAAGAATTCTGAAACTAAGCTTTAATACTACTGAATTTTGAAGATAAGCTTGAAGCTTGAATTTTGAAGATAAGCTTGAAGCTTGAATTTTGAAGAATCAAAACTGCCATTGCAGAATGGAAAGAAAATGGTATACATTGTACAATCAATCAAAAGCTATGATAAAAACAAGGTATAAAAAACTTTTCTTTGAATGACAAAGTTAATTATGAAAAAACTAAAATAAAACATGCTTAACTATTCTACCATATATCCTAAGCTTGTTTCATATACTGCAAAATATATTTACATTTCCTTAATTTTCTCATCAAAATACTAAAAAAAAAAAAAAAAAAAAAAAAACCTGCAGGAAAAATATTTAGAAAGAAAGTTTATATTATTATACGAGATGCTAAAATATCATCTTACATTAACCACAAGGGAAAGGAACAGTTACTTAATTCTTGTGTGTTAATATTGGAGAACGAACCATTCATTTATCTCTATTCAATACAATTTACTCAGATAATTAAGTACTATTATGTAAGTATTAGATATTTATTTATATAACTTTTCTTTTTTCTGATTATTTAAATTTTCTACATTTATAATAGGCTGCTGCATTTTTTTAATAATGCCTTTAAAAGAATAAGAAAAATTCTCCAGTGGAACAAATTTTGAGACAGCTAATCATTCTAAATAGAAATTTCATATAAATTATAACAATGACTGTTTAAAAATGTAAAGCATATTAATCAAAATCGCCTATTTTCTAAAAACTTTTGAGGTTCTTGGGTGGGGGAAAGACTATTCTGATCAGCACATATATAAAGAATAAAATTAACTAAACAAAAATTATCCTCTATTAAAATGTATGCTTGAACATCCACCTTTGATGAAAATATTCACAATGATTTGCTTTAAATGTTAAATATATACAATGAATGATACACTTTAAAAATATAGTTTCTTCCATGGGCTTGATTACATTGTTTTGCCAAACATTTTACTTTATAATTTATTTCAATTATTCACAGATAATTAAAAATTATTTTCAAATATTACAATAACAGTAAAATATTGTATGGAACAATGTAATAAGCATGATGGGGAGAAAACGTTTGTGACCAGAAAATGTTATTAAGCTAGAGGGGTAATAATAAATAAAAACTTAAGAAGAGATTTGGCCAACTCTTCTTTTAATTTTAAAAGGAAAGAAAATATAAATGCTTCACAGATCATTTAAAAAATCTACCAATACTCAGATTCTAAAAGTCTGTCAACATGAGTTAAGATTACTCTGATTTTAAAAATAGAAAATAGAATATTATTATGTTGACTTTGTACTTTTTTGTCTTTTAAATATCAAGAAATGCACCACAATATATGTTTTAAAAAGTGAAGTAAATTCATTAATTTAAGACATTAAAATGCTTTTGTCTCACTGTACAAGATAGCAAATGTTTGTCAAGTGTCATTCTGGAAATCTTTAGGAACTCCTAAATAGCTATTCGTTAAGAAGTCAAATTGTGGAGTTTTCATAATTGTTGAATACACATCAGATACAGTTATTTCTTCAGGGCACCTTTAAAAAAATGTAATTCTATATAAATTGTGAAGTTTAAAACATTTACAAAGATCACATTTTTCATACAAAATAAAAATTAATTACATATAGTCAGTTAGAATTTTATTTGTAATATTTAACATTTATTCCTTTATAAAAAAAGGCAATTGCTACTGAACTCCAGCTATCCACGTTACTTGTTTTTCAGAGATATTAAAAATGAAGATAGCTTTTAATTTATTCAGATTTTTTTAAATTTATTTACTGATTTAAAAAATACAAAAACATAAAACAGTACAGTATATTCATACTTAAAAATGCTATTAAATTTATATGAATATGTAACATATATATTGGCTTGCAATAAAAATAATTTATCATAAACAAATAAACATATTACATACATTCATCTCATTTGATTTTACATCATGCCATCATATATGGCATGGCAAGCATACAGCTCCCACAAATTAATGCACCATATTTACATCTATCCTTTTCTATTTACCCAATAAATTATTGCTTCATCCTGGAATGCATTTCTTTTCTTGCAGTGACATTGATGTCTTTCTGTAAAACGAATTTTTCTTTAACAATAACAAATATTTTATCATTTCCCTTCATTTTCTTTGATGCTATTTGCAGATTCTCTGTACATCCAAGCATATTATTTTTTATTTCATTAGACTGTCCAGTAGGAAAAAAATGTGTTGTTATGATGATGGAGGACAAAATCTTCTACTAATAAAATATAAATATATATGTAATGTTTTCAGTTATTTCAACACATCGTGGGTGAATGGTGAGGCTATTCCATTTCATGTTTTGGCAGATGGTTGATGAAGCTGGGATGATTGCACTACGGAGAAAAATGACGACTCAGGACTTTTCCCTTTTAACAGCATATCTTTATTTTATTTTATAGCAGATGATTTTTTCCAGATGAAGTTACTCAAATAACTTATTAAGTAATTGAATTATTAGATACGACTGACTTTAATACGTTCTAACAAAGAAAGAGGAGCATAGCGGAGGCGTTAGCAGAACGAAGGTGAGAAGGCATCTGTGTAGGCGAACTTATGATGCAGCATTTATATGAAAGGTTATGTAACAGAGTAGCTTCTAGAAGGCACTGGTCTAGGGGAAGATCCTAAATTGCAGAAAATTAATTAAAGGTTGCTGGTTCGCAAAGAGCAAAGCCATCATATTTTTTTTTAATATTTTTTTATTTTACATATATATATATATATATGTATTACATTCTGTAGTAAAACACAGGCGGTTGAATCCGTAATGAACTGCCAGAATTTTGATGTCACAGAACGTTGAAACGTCGATCCACAATGAATAAGAAATTTGGCAGTCAAGGTATATTAAATTCAACTTTTATTTCAGTAAACATGCTGCAGAAACAATCAAGTTGGCACATTAATTGTGCCTATACCAAAAAGTTTTACATTTCAGGTAAATTTGCAGTAACAAGGAGCAGACAGACTGCAGTGCAGTTGGGCCAAAGCGTAGAAAGCAAGTGCATTATGTTCAGGGTGACATCTAAATTCAGACTGATTTAGTTTTGGTTCTCAATGCATTTTGATTAGAGAGTTAATATTGCTATAAAATTACTATTGGCTGTTTGAGTTTTAGTTCCATTTACATCATCAGAATTATGTCATATGACATGATATATGAAATGGATTAGTCTCGAAATGATACAGTGCAAATAGAGGTTACTATTTTTAGAATAGAGAAGGGAAATTAATTTACACTGCTAATTTAATCGTTTTATATATTTTTTATTTTTCTAAAACACACACACACATATATATGCTCATAAAAAGGTGAAACCAGACCGAAATTTACAAGTTAGAAAACCAGCTATTTCAGATATAAAGAAAAATTCCATTATTTTAGATAATGAAGATGGAAGTTCTTCATAAAAAGTGATGAGAAGAGTGAAAAATGAAAAGGTCTATCATGCTGCCTATAAGAAATTTTTATAAAATCATTTTCTAGGATAATCAGTTCCTAATATTATAATAAAAACAACATTCATGTTTAATAAAAAAATTAGATTCAATACTTAAAGCAAATCGTGTTAGGCTGAGAAATTTCAAACCAATCACAGAATTTGTGAACTTCAAACTTACAGCAAGAACCAGCTGGCTAATTCCAAGTAAGCCAAAAAATTAAGCCTGACAGAATAAGTAAAAGTTTTACACCACATTTTAAAATTTAGGAATAACCAATTAATGTTATTTATTATATTATGATATTTATGAGAGAAAGTGTAAAGATTTACACTGTATTTTTTAATTTAGGAATAACCAATTAGTTTTATTTATAAAACTCAGTTTCACAAAAATTTTAATTGCTAACTATTCATAACATTAATGTGAAGTCAAAAAATTAATAAATTAATTAATGACTTAAAAACAACAGGCAAGGAGAAAGAATTTTGTACCATAATTCTAAATTTTAATTTACTGTAGTCTGTAAAATATTAGAAAATTAGTTTCACTTTTTAAAAGTAGGGAGTGAAAAAAAAAAAGTTTTCATATAACTAATCAAGTAAACAAAGCCACAGAAAGATAGTATGCAAATTCATTAATTACACACTATATACAAAAAGTCATAAGTTTTTGCATATACTTTTTATTATTAACTGAATATTCAGCAATGAGACAGTATAATGCAGACAAATTTTTAAAACTTGAAAAACTGCACAAAACTATATTTAATATATATTATATAACAAGTAAAAGAAACACTAAAACTGAAAGTATGAAAAATATTCTACAAATATCTCAGTCATAAAAATACTTACAATTTTCCACCCAGTCTATTGAAACCTTCATTTACAGCTGACCCTATCAAGTCACTTGCCAATACTTTACAAGCCTACAAGAAATATACATAACTTAATGCAAGTATAGCATTACTAAATTTAGAATCTTTAGCTATGTCTAGGGAAAATGATATATATATATAATGATATAGATAATATATGATATAATCATTACACAGGCCTTTTGTAAAATTAATAAGTAGAATAAAAAAAGTATATTTTAATGCAAAAAATTTGAAGATAATGCTAAGTTTTCTGGTCACCTATCAGATTTCACTCTTTGAGCAATTTTTTTTTTTTTTTTTTTAGGCCTCTGAAAATAAAGGTTCATAAAGTTGTAAAAATTTACCCTTATTGTTATATGCATCCAATGCATATGTAATGATATCATACAATGCATATTAAACATTTGAAAAAATAAAAAGATGCAATCAATTTTCATTTGTGCTGAACTTAGCATACTTTCACCCTAACAATAAATACACAAATAAAGGTAAAACTTTTCCAAGCACTTTTTTTTTTTTTCATGAAACTTTTAAGTGCCCAATATTTGATTTTAACGATCTGGCTTTTAAGAGTGGACATTTGGGGATGATTTTGATGTGTTTTAAAGAGAAACTTTTATATTTGCAAGTAAACATTTATACATTTTAGTTTGAATTTGATGAATAAATTACTAGCAATGCATTTGTAAATGATAAAGAAATCTATGCTATTAACTTTTTAATATAAAGATATTGTCATATGTATTTTCAGGTATTTTAAAGAAATAAAAGAATTTTTTCCCTCCAACAGCTGAACCATGTGTAATTTAGACATCTTGTCACCAAGAACCTTATGCAGCGGTGCAATGGGCCAACTGCATTATAACCGTGAGAAGGCAGAGTTTCATACAAGTTTTGACATAGAACAGGTCAGGAGATGAATTCAAAGATCTCCCAGTGGTCTTCTCATACCACCAACCTTTTGACAGGATTTTCAGCTCAACAATATTTTAAGTAACTTTATGCCACACAGACATCATACAATTACAAACACACATTGTCTTTTTTGGGATTTTGAACCCAGGCCTAAGGCTATGAGGACTGGTTCCTCTACCACCAAGTTTACAGGGCATAAAATGAAAGCATGCTAAGAGTTTTCATTTGAAACTAATATATTTTTGATCAAATGAAAAATAAATTAATTTTTCCACATAGATGTTTCCCTTAAAATACTTATAGCTTTAACTGCTTTAAATAACACATGTAATAAAATCTGAGCAGCTCATGGAGCATGTGACAAGTGGAAAGCATGAAAGTGGCATATATACAGTCAAAAGTCGTTAATCTGGACCTCAAAGCTACAAACTTTCTGTGCATGCGTCAACACATATATGCATTGATGCATGCGCGTAATAACTTTACGCATGAGCATAATACGTTTTATGTATGCATGTTTAATGTATAACGAACGGTATAAGCTAAGCTAAAATTATCTATTTCAGTTAATGTTGCAAATTGCGTTGTTCCTTAATCTTCTAATTGGATCCGGCTTATTATTTTTTGCAGACAGTTAGAGCAATTTTATAAGGGGGGGAGAAGCCACGGCGCACAATGAACTGGAAATTGATCTGTCAGCACTATCCTTATCTTCAGGGCAGATGTTTCTATTTTATTCGGCTTATAATTCCTTACTAAATGTAGTGTTTCATCTCGATCTACTCCGTCTTTGATATGATTTAAATCAAATTCCTCATCATTATAAATATCACGAATACAAATCAAATAGTTTTCTGGTTGCAATTTTCTAATTTCGACTATGCGTAATGTATGCTTTACGCATGCGCGCGTTGAAAGAAATGTTTAACAAAGTAAACAAATAAATATTAAGCTTTTTTTTTTTTTTTTGTAAATCTTGATACCCTTTAGATCATAATTGCACTTTATTTCATAAATTACGGTTTCATATTTTTAATTTTATAATTTCTGCACGCCTTCTTAGCAGATTAAAGCTGATGATCTATAATCTGAAAAAATCGATAATCCGGAATCACCGAAGTCCCTACGAGTCCAGATTAAAGACTTTCGACTGTACTAAAAAATCTGATGTGTAAGCAACCATGACTTCCTTGTACGAAATATTAAATTATATGTATTTTTTCGTGCATTTCATTTTAAATTCATAATTTAGTTCTCACTTTGTGGCAAGGTAAAAATACATAAAAACTAAAAATATCTTCATTAAAAATTGAAAGATATAGAAAAACATAAAACATCAGATATAGTTAAAACAATTTTCACAATTAAAATTAGTTTCTGCATAAAAACAAGCAATTCGGCCAGCAGGCAAGAAGGCAGATTTTTCGGTGCACAAAACTAAAAGTGTCCTTTTGGTCCCACTCGGGAAAAAGACACTGAAGGTGCAGAAAGAATTACTGAGCTTATTGACGTAACAGAGTTAATAGAGTAGTATATATATATATATATATATGACACAATAAAAGCAAGGAAAAACAGAGCACTGGTGATGCATAACATGCATATAAAATAGAACGTAGATTTGAAGAAGAAGCATTCTGATTGCATCGTAAGTTAATGTGCCGAGTTCATAATATGTAAAAAAACTTGGTAGTCGAGGTAGTTTGAATTCCATTTTTATTTGCAGTTGATATTTGTGGACACAGTTTGCTTGGCACTTTAACCATAGCTATTTAAGAACATTTACATTTTTGATATTACTGCAATAGGAAGCAGCATAGTGAAATAACGTCCAAGCAGAGAGAGATGCTGAAGTGCATAGTTATGCAAGATGGAAGCACACAAAGAGAAAAGTTTTGGTTTGAGATAAAAAGTTTCAGTTTCCAATTATTACATCATCAGTGCTGTGCAGGCCATGCACAATGAAATGATCTAGTAATGATGCAATTCAGAGAAGTTATTATGATTTGTAAAACAAAAAAGAATTAAAGGGTTACCATTAGTTTAAAAATTATAATTTTGATTTACATATTTTTATCTTACATTCTTATTGTGCATATTATTATTACTATAAAATTCCTATATACAAAATTTCAACGTTTTGAGGCTACTTGTTTTTGAGTTATGCAAGATGCATACAAGCATACCGTATGCACAGACGTCCCAAAAAAATCTTTTCTGAATCCATTTTAAATCAATTTTGAAATTCGTTTAGGTAAAAAGAGTCCTTTATTCTGTCCTTACATACAGATGACACACAAAAACATCATTAAATTGCATTTGATAGCTGTAAAATGGATATTTTTGTTGAAATATGAAACCCGGAATTTTTTGTGATTACAGTACTTCCTTTACTTTGTACAAGGAAGTAAAATTACAACCACAAAATCTACAAGTTTATCAACAAGTCAGAGAAAACTGAAAGAATTAATTAGATTAGATGAATATATTAGTAAAGGGAAGAATTAAGTTAGATGAGTACTGTATTTGACGTCATATAAGACGCACCCTATTTTAGAAAGCCACACACAAGGAATAAAAGTTTCAATAGTCCGTGCGATAGCGTGGTACCACAATAACTTAAAATGTGGTTTCTTTTTAGTTCTCACATTTCGTAAAAGCCAAATAAACTATCATTGAATGCAATTACCAAATGTATTTTTATTAAGGAAAATTAACAAATGGCGAGCTATTTTGAACATGATAGGTAAATTTCAATAATGAATAAATGAATGAACGGCAAGCAATCAAAGATAATACAAAATAAAGCAGAAACAACAAAAAACACAGATTCAAGGAAAACGTTGCCTATCATGAAATTAAACTTTAATCACTCCCATTCACACACTTGTGAAATAGAGGGTCGCTTCATTCTACCTGAGGGCATGATGTGGCTCTTCTATCCACTTGTTCCATCGTTCTCGCACTTTTTCCTTAAATGGCTTATTCACCGATACATCTAAAGGCTGCAATTGGCTAGTCAGTCCACCAGGAATGACAGCTATCCGGGTTTTTAATTCTCTCGCTATATTCTTTATGGTTTCAGTTCTATGGGCGCTAAACTGATCCAAAACCAAAAGAGAGGGTTTTCTTAAGAGTCCACCAGGTTGCCTCGCCCATACATTCTGTAACCACAGTTTCATTCCAGCTTCGTCCACTCAGCCTTTCAGATGAACATGAACAATTACACCTGTTGGAAGTTTTTCTTTTGGATGAGTTTCTCTTTTGAATATGAAAAACAGCGGTAGTTTTGTGCCATCAGCACAACATGTTCGAACTACTGTATATCGTTTTTTTTTTCATGACCTGTGGTTTTTACGGTTATTGATTTAGACCCTTTAATACTCACAGTCTTGTTGGATGGTACATCAAATGTGAGTGGAATTTCATTTATATTTCTTATTTGACCGAGCTCAAAAGAAGTTTTCTTGCGTGCATTTATAACAAACCTATGAAATGCTAGTATTTTTTCTTCATAATCTGCTGGCATTTTCTGTGAAATAATTGTTTTTGTGCGCATTGATAAGCCTTGCCTTTTCATGAACCTGTAGCACCAGCCCTCAGACCCTGAAAAGTTCTGATTCCCATGTTTTTCTGCAAATCCTTTGGCCTTATTGATTATCATTTTGATTGAAACACCTATCCCAGATTTCTTCTTATCTATCACCCACATTTTTATGGCATTTTCAAGTTCAGGCCAAGATGGAGCTGGGCATCGAAGGTTATGTTTTTGTTTTTTAGCAGTCTTCAGTTGATCTTCCTGCAGTCGCCAAGTATGTATCATTTTTCCGGTAGGTGGTGGACCAAAATACCTTGCTGCTGCTCTGTTTCCATGCACTTTGGCATAGTTTAACACTTCTAGTTTATACTGAATTGTATAGCTTAATCTCTTGTTTTCTGTAGTCATATTTTCCAGGGTATTTTTTTAAAACAAATAGTTTTAAGCACCGATACCGACATGTTTATACAGAGTAGCACCAATACAGACACATGTGCCAGTGGAGTCAAAGAAAGTCTATGTAAAGAAGGAAAGGCTCCATAGACGTAATGTGACCATCGAACCTGTTTGAACTTCGACAACAGCTTCGCGCTTTGGCACTTTTTGGCGACAGATATTTCACGCATGCGCAAAATAATTATGGTAGATATAGAAAAAGTTATGTGTGTCTAGACCTTTATCCGGGCTAAAAATAGCATTCAGTATTGAAAGTTAATCTGTGTCCTTCACGTATAAGATGCAGGTAACTTTTTTGAGACCAAATTTAGGAAAAAAAAGTATATATGCCATCAAATACGGTATATAAAATGGAAAAGTTAATTTATTTCTTGTGAAGGGATCACAATATCATTATTAGTCATTAAAAGTTTTGATATGAATATAATTAAATAAAGCACTTTATATTCTCATTTTACTGTTACGTAAGTTTGCATGTGAAGAACATATATGGTAGTAGAAAATAAAACTCATTAACTTAGGAATGATGCACACCATGGAGAATATTTATAAATACATTATTAATCTTACGAACATGAAGAGAAAATTACAAAATTGAAAGATTTTAGAGGTATTGAAAATTAAAGTTAAAATTTTACCTATGGTATTTTTTGTTTGATTTTATATACAATATCTACTGTTAGGAATTTAAAGATAGAAAATTCTTGTTAGAACACTTTCTTTAGAGAGAACATTCTTCTTATATAATACAAATATTGTTAAACAATTTATTGCAAATAAATATGCAACTAGGCTTTATAATTTCTCTCAGATAGATCTGGTACCTGTGCCAATTAGCTTCTGCTCCTAATGTGAAGGTTCATCTTAATATACACTATGATGCAAATATTACAGAAATTCAGAAAAACACAGTGAAGGAATTGGGGAATTCTAAAACTTGACTCTTACAAAAGCTTTGTAAACATACCAAGGTGTACATTAAAAGAAATGTATATAGAAAGAAAACTAATTATTAGTTTCCTTCAACTCTTGATTTTTTTTTTTAATGCATTCTATCCCAAACGCTTGCAGATGCACTGTGTTGTTATTTATATTTGTTTGATATGCAATTCTTTTATTAAAAAAAGGGGGGGTAAGAAGGAAAGAAAGTATATAATGCTTACTTCAGAATCAAATTTGGTGGTCAAAATATCATACACCAACCTCGACTTAAAAGCTTTTAAAGTATGCAAGCAATTACCAAGGACAATGAAAAATGTTTGTCTTCTGAAGTACATGTGATACGAAATGAACACAAATGTCCTCACAATAGTTCATATAAAAACTGCAGATCCCTACTGAGACTACTTTAGCCTGCTTGATATAGACATACAGTATGTTTAAAATTTTTGCAGATATTCCAAAATTTTATTTATAGAGGGGCAAAAATTCGTATGAAATAGCTACTGGTCTCTAAACAACAAGCTATGCCCCCTCCCAAAAAGTCCTGAAAAATTAACCTCTCAATAAATTTATTTCATACATATTCTGACAGTATTAAATTCTAGAATATGTATTTCCTTCAAGTCTACAAATGGGGTATTACAAGCATTACCTTTAAGTCTACAATTCTAGAATACTTATTTCCTTTAAATCTATCAATACTTGGATGGCTATAGTAAACGCTCTACTTAACATAAAAATTATGTGATTTTTAAAAATACAGAATCTAATTCACTCAAACAATAAATGCACATACCATATGAAAAATCTCTTCTGTGAATTTTCCATAAGGTTGAAATCTCAGTTATGTGATGGCCTACGTCATCATACGAACATTACAAGACAGAACCCATTTCATAGTAGAAGAAGCAGAGTCTGGAAAGATATTTCCTGTTAAAATATCCAAGTTGGATGGTTTTGGATCTCTCCTTAATAATTCTCTGCAGTTAATTTTTGATTTACTTCTAGTCCCATTTAAACAAACACATCTCAAATTACAAGTCACCATTAAAGCCTATTAAATTACACATGCTCTGTTCTATCTCCAGATTTTACCAACAATGAGATCAACCTTCTGAGATTCCAGTTTAAATAGTTTCTAATTACTAAATACATTTTCTAACCATTAGTTTGTTCTGTACTTTTCATCATGAGGTATTTTATGAGTAGATACAGTTTTGGTTTATTAAGGGCTGTTTTTGTGGCATATCATAAATTAAATGTTAAAAAAAAAAAAAAAAAAATTGCAAATTACAAAAACAACCCCAAATAAATTTTTTTTTTTAACAAAACAAAAACAGATTCCATTACATATGCTGGTAAGATAACCTATTTTTTATTGCTTCGTGCATAATACATCATTGATAGACAGAAGAATTTTCATCAGTATTATTTAAACAGTAATAAACTGTAAACTTTGGCCATAAGATTCTGAGTTTCTTCAAAGCTCAACATGAATGTCCTTATCGTTGAGCTGTTAAAGATGTATGGAGGATGACTAAAGATGACCAGCTGTCATAAGAAATAGCGCCCCACACCATCATATCAGGGGTTATGGCTGTATGCCTTTGTAAAACAAAGACTGATTCTTTTTTCATGTAATACATAAGTAATTTTTTCCCACACTAGCCAACTGCAACTCAAAAAAAATTAGCTGCAACCTGCATATGGACCAAATGTAACTACTTTAAAACTATAAATATTGTTTTGATCAAAATTAATATACTTTGAATGAAATAAAATTCTTTAGGTTGATATGGTAGAACCATATTTAAAGATAAATAGAAGTTGAGCTTTTGCAGATGACCAGGCTACTTCGACAGCTGGTGCTGGAATGGATGGTTTGATCAGGATTATCTTTTTTTTCCTTCCACAGGGTTGTTGCACACATACAGGGGTTTGACAAAATTATGGAAACACCTTTAAAAAAACATGTTTCTTTGCTTAATATGGTGTAGGAAAACCGTTGGCATCCAAAACAGCTTGCAGTCTTCTCGGAATGGATAAATACAGTTCCTGTATGTTTGCCAAGGGAATATTATACCATTCTTCCTGCAAAACGGTGGCAAGTTCAGATAATGATGTTGGCGGTGGATAACGAGAACGCACTTTCTGTTCCAACGTAGACCACAAAGGTTCGATAATATTCAGGTCTGGAACTGTGGTGGCCAGGGGAGATGGGACAACTCATCCTCGTGCTCAGAAAACCAGTCCTGGACAATGTGAGCTGTGTGAACAGGGGCTTTGTCATCTTGGAAGACAGCATCACCATCGGGGAACAAAGTTTGTACCATGGGATGAACTTGATCAGCCAAAATGTTCATATAAGTCTTGGCAGTCATGTGCCCTGACACAGTTATCATGGGGCTAGCAGAGAACCACGATATGGCTGCCCAAACCATAACGGAACCCCCGCCATGTTTCACTCTCGGCAACAAGCAGTCTGTATTATAGGCTTGAGATGGCGTTCTCCAGATGTAAACTTGGCCAGAAGTGGGAAACAATGTGAAAGAAGACTCGTCAGACCATATTACTCGCTTCCACTGCTCTATAGTCCAGGCTTTATGATTTAAACACCACCTTTTCCTGTTACTGGCATTAGCATCACTGATGAGTGGCTTCTCGATTGCAGCATGGCCAGCAATTCCCTGTTTATGAAGCTCCCTTCTAATTGTTTTGGTACTCACAGGGTTCGGTAACACAACATTAATTTCAGCAGTAATTTTTGCAGCTGTGGTCTTCTTATTTTTCGTCACAATTGCCCTTAATGATCGTCTGTCACGATCACTCAGGACACACTTTCGTCCGTGCTGTGATTTAGCAGATGATGTTTTTCCGCTTTTCAAATATGCGGAATAAATCTTCGATACAGTACCTCTTGAAACACTAAACACCTCGGCTACCTTGCTTACGGAAGCACCTACCATACGTGCTCCAACAATTTGCCCACGTTCGAAGTCTGTTAACTCTGACATAATGCAATGACAACCTCACATAACAGTACTCCGACAACAACTGAACTCTTTAGCACATTTACGAAGTTGTATAGATGGCGTCAATAGTAAAAAATGCCAGCGCCACCTACATATTTCATTAAAATCAATCTTTCTTTTCAAACATGCATTTCACAAGGTGTTTCCATATTTTTGTCCATCCACTGTATATGATGTTCAATCATAATGAAGACTGAAAGGAAGGTCTCTGTTGCAACAAGGTTTGGTGGTGATTTCAAATACTTTTCTAATTTTGAGGCTACTTTTATGCCAGGTTTGGCAGTTTGGCCTTATCCCATTCAATTGTTGAGTATGGGTGCTTACTTTTTTGCAAAAAAAATCTAAGCACCATGAAGGAAGTGGTTGTTTTTGATGAAATTGAATATATGTATAGCTCATACACAGATAATAAAATGATTAAAAAAATCAAGGTTGTAGTACCTGTTCACATCTCATAATCACCCACTGAGTGTTCAAATTAGTAGTTGGTCGAAGCACCCCTGGCGGCAATGCATGCCTGAATTCATCGAAGCAAGAAGTGGTAGAGATTCCTAATGCCATCCTGCGACACATTCTACCAGACATTCATCAGTTGTCACTCCAGATCAGCGGTATTTTGTGGCGTCCAAATCTGGCGGCCCACTATGTCCCAAACATGCTCGATTGATGAAAGGTCTGGTGACCTTGCTGGCCAAGGAAGAGTATCAACCGCATGGAGACAGTTCAGAGATATGCAAGCAGTATGTAGCCTGGCATTAACTTGTTGGGAAAAAGCCCCAGGATAACGTGCCAGGAAGAGTAATGCAACCGGTCGCAGAATGGTATCAACATATCGTTGACCTGTTAATGATGTATGGAGGATGACTAAAGGTGACCTGCTATCATAAGAAATAGTGCCCCACACCATCACACCAGGGGTTATGGCTGTATGCCTTTGTAAAACAAAGGCTGATTGGGACCACTGGCCCCGTCGTCTCTAGACATGAACACAGTGGTCATCTGCTTCAAGAGTGAAGCAGGATTCATCGATGAACACTATACGATGCCAGTCTGATGGAAGCCATGATGATTGGCTGTGACACCACTCCAGACAACTCCGCCAATATTGTGGGGTCAAAGCAAACATCTTAAAGGCCTCTGTGACCATAACCCCACTTCAGACAAGCACCATGAGATGGTGGACGGTACCACGGGCGGTATAGACTTGGCTGCAGTGCGTTGAATAGTCAACAATGATATTGTTGGGGCGGTTCGGGCTTGGCGAACAATCATCCTATCTTGCCTTGCATTTGTGCTCCTTGGCCTTCCAGAGCCTTCATTTTATTGGCAATTTCCTTTGTAGCCACCATTGCTGCCAACATCTTTGCATAGCAGTGTTTGTACGCTGCAGATGGCAGCCTATTGCTCGGTATGACCACCCAGCTTCATGCAACCCTACAATGCGACCATGTTCAAAGTCGTTTAGTTGTCTGTAAGGTCTTCGATATCGTCACAATGGCATCTTTAGTTGCTTCTTTACGAAATTACTATGGCAGCAACAAAAAACATAAATTTTCCGCTTCTGTTACTAGTTTTATACTTTGTGAAATGTGCGCTAGAAATGCGCGCTATGATCGCAATTCCTGTTCATTTGCCTTGAAACTTTCATCATTTGCATGTTCAATCAAGATGTTTTTGCATATCAAATTTTGTCACAATCGCAAAAGTCCTTGTTGGTGCTTCGATTTGTTTTAAAAAAAGGAGTGTATTCGGGGGGGGGAGAAGAAAAAAAATGCTATTTTTGTTGATAAAATGGTTGGCACAAGGCTTGAAGATGTCTTTTTTATGCTCATTAATTCTTTTTGATAGTTTTCAGGACACTGAGCCTATATGTTGAATTTCTCTGCTTGTATTTTCATTACAAATCAGGATAGTATAAACCAGGGTAGGCCCTCAACAGGCGAATCGCATGCCTTTTAACCACAAAAGATACATCTATGGAACATGGTAAACTAAAATTACTTAATACCCAGAAGAAAGCAATTAATTTACTTTGTTTCCTTTTAGAAAGTTTTCTGTTGACACAGATGAAACTGCCCCCAAGTGTACAGCTCTGTATTGGCTCATGTAAACAAAACAATCCATAATTTGTCATGATGCTTTACATATAAGGATCCTGATAAATCTAATCCCACAATCTCAAACATAGGCACATTTTCAACTCTGTCTGCAGGCACTATGGCTGTATCTGCTGTTAAAGAGTGAAACTTACTTTTGACACTTAATACAATATTTCATGACATTTCAAACTGTTTTCCTATATTCAAGGATCAAATAATTTTTGCACAGGATACTAAGTAACATTTGAGTCCCTGCATGACAATTCTCACAATGAAAATGCTCAATAAATCTTCGTGTAAATACAGAAGAATTTTTAGACAATAAGATTGGCAATATAAACACTTGTTTATCAATTTTGTCCATTATAAAAGCTTTCATTTCTTCTACTTTAATGTACATATGTGTGTAATTTCTCTTTCAGAAGGAAAACATTTCTTCTGCACATGTCATATCATTATAACTTCAGCGTCCTTAATCTCTGATAACGTAAAATCCCTCTTTTTTCTGTTCTTATGATTTGATTTGACATTACAGTAAAAAGTCCGAGATCTGGACTCGTCGGGACTTTAGCGATTCCGGATATTAAATCATCAGTTTTTAAACTGATGATCTAATATCCGGTAACCAGTAAGATGGCATGTAGAAACTGTAAAATTAAAAATATGAAAACGTGATTTATGAAACAATGAAACATTTATCATTTAAAGTGTATCAAAATTTAGGAGAAAAAAAGCTTAACATTTATTTGTTTACTTTATTAAACATTGCTTTCAAAGTTATTAATTTGTTTCATTTTTTGTGCTAATACTTTCTCTTTAATTCTATAGACACACATAATTTCTAGTTCAGTTAAATTCCATTGTTGAAGTCCTGTAATTGCTGTGTCTAGAATTTTGACTGACTTGTCAATAGAAATTTTCTCGTTTTCAGTAACTTCTCTGTCACTTTCTTCACTATTGGTTGTGGTATTTTTTGGATCTAGAACTATACTACACATTTCTCCATTCATTAATTGATTGATGATTGAGAAGCATTATCATACCAGTGAAAGACTTCTTTTATATCATCTTCATTTGTTACCGCTTCTCCACATTTCTTTACAAAATCTGTTACATGGAAAATTTCACCTTTGTTTTGCGATATCCGTAAACCTTTAAAATTAGCGGCTATCATCATCAAAATTAGCTATTCTTCACTATACCTATTTGGCTATGCATCATGAGCTTTGGCAAGTAACGACAAGTTGTTTCATTAAATTTTATCTTGCTTCTATAGTGCACTGAGACAAGCCTAAATTGTATCAGTTTGGTTATTTATTATACTTGATAACTATCCCTTGTACATGCTTAAGGCATATCTGTGTCCTGAATAAATAAATTTCCACATATACTTAAGGCTTTCTGCAGGCTTTAAATTCTTGCAACTAAGCACCTCCATTTGGCTACTCGGTGTGGCCATACGAGCTCTGGCGCCGGTTCTGGGTTTATGTGAATAACAAATCAGTTATTCTTAATTTAAATAGCACCAAATGTAATCATTTGGCTTATAAGTATCATTAACAAAATTTATTTTTAGCATGCATAAAAAATTGTTAAATTTTAGCGCATTAAACTTAAATCTGTAACCAGCGTCAAGCATAATGTCAACATAAAAGGTTACCATACTCTTTGCTATTCAATTACTCATATAAAATAACTGTTTAGGCATCACTTCATGAGTTGTCATGTGTTAATAAACATGCAGTGATGAAAGCAAAATGTAATAAATAATGATTCACCAGGTCGGCATCGGAGATATAAAATATTAGTAGGTGTAAAATCAATGATGCATCTATGTAGAATGTTTCGGTTTGAGATGTATGCCAAGCAGATGCAGAGCCAAATTATTGGGACTCTCCACATGCGCGGGGGAATCAAATGCGTATGTGCAAATCACACACAAAAATAAATAAATTTTAAAAAAAGTTGGTGGTGATTTTGAGATCCAGGTTTAGGTCATTCTGGATATTGGACTTTGTACTGTATTTAATTTGGCCATGTCTGGAAGTTTCTTCTATAATGCTTCAACATCACATCTGCAACATTTTGCTAATCATCAATGAAGCCAGTCAATCATTCATATGTCCAAGAATTTGCTCACTAAATTCTGAAGCTGTTAATCTAAAAGAAAGACTTTTTTTTCCAAATATAATATTTTCTACCCCTCTACACTAGAATCTTTTACCATAATATGCTTCCTTAATCCTTAAACAGGTTAAGCCTACTTTAAATCCAAGAAGAATATTTTTCATAAGCCTTTCAAATAAGTACAGATACATGCATCTTGAAATGAGTCCAAACAATTAAAGTAGTTCATCGGGGGGGGGGGGACATATATATATATATATATATAATAAACATTGGCATTTAAAGTTATAATCATGAACAGATCTCCTTCCCCTGAAGTTTTGGGAATTTTCAGATTTTAGAATCCTTGGCTGGTTGGAAGGCTAACAGTTTGGACATACTTTAAAATAAACCTTAAAGGTAAACGTTATGGATATATGGATGCATGTATATACACACACACACACATATATATATACATATATAAGCAGAGCACTTAGAAGCATATATATAGTTTGGATAAATGGATATTTTAAAGACATTTTGACCTATTTTAAATGATTTATACAAATAATATCATCCTAGCATTTAAAAGAAATTTAATCATGAAAGGCTGCTTTAATAAATACAAATGATATCAAAGGATGTGATAGAGATTATTATCCTTTTACATGCACCTGTGAACTGAACATTAATTGTTTGTAAAATATTTTTCAGGTGATTCTGAATAATTGAATAAATTTATGTCATAATATTAAATTTATTAAATTTTAAAAATTTAATTTCTCTGGTTACTTTTATATGATATTAATTATTATTTACTAAATTTTCTTTGTCAGTTCAGAACAAAGCATACATGAGGCAAAAATCCTTGAATATGCAAATAATACTAAAGATATTAAGTCAAACTGACATTTCCACCCAATAGTGAAAGAAAGAATCTCTTACAATCAGGCAGTTTCAGGAGATACTCCATCAAGCCAAACTCTTGAAAATAAGAACAAAGAAATTAAAAGTAAGATCAATGAAGATAATGCTTCGAAGCCCTGAATGAATGATTTAAAACTTCAGTGTTAAGAAATTCCTGATAGGTATTAGAAGTTCTTAAAGACCAAAAACTGGCTGAGAGTATAATTGACAGCCATTAGCAGTTTCAAAATATTTGAACAATTCTATAACTCCAACCATGGATTTTAAATCAGTTCACTAAATATTAAGAGATTAGATCTTTAACACTTTAAAACATTTATTTCATTTTTGGTGAAACAACTGACAAAATTTTAGTCCATTAGCATTTATAACAAAGCAGAAAACCACTCTGCATTTTATATTGAAACCTACATTAACAGGAAAATATTAATTAATTTCAGTTAAAGAAAGGAAAAAACTTACAGCAAGTATCATTTCTTCAATTGCAGGAGCATATATACAGGGTTCAATTTCAATCGGCTTTAAGTTAACATTTATCTAAAAATGTAAGAAAAATAATTTAAAACATATATAAATAATATATGCTATTTTTAAAATGAAATTTTGGAAATCAGTCAATTCACACAAGTTCAGTACAACCACTTACTAAAATGATTTGCATTTTAGTGAATTAGTTATTAAAATTAAAAATGTAATATTTATTTAGGGAAACGTTGCCAACTTAGCAAATTTTGTTATCAAGCAGTAAACCAGTTCTTAAAACTTGATCTAAATCCAACCACTGATTTCCTCATGCCCACTTTATCTTAACAATGAACTTACCTGTGATGCTACTTCTTTCACATATATTGCTGCTTCATTCAAATGAGGTAAATGTGAAGCTTGCAGCTGAGTTTGATTATTTAACACTTGCTTTGCTTTATTAACCACTTCCACAATTTCAATTTCTTCATCATCACTTGAGACTAGCTTAGAGTTATTTTCTTCTTTCAGCGTAGAAAGAAGGTCATCAGCACTGGTAACAGAACATAATTCAATACCTAAAATAGTTTTGGAAGCAAATGTCAGTTAAAAGTTGCAATACTTAGGATAGAATTAAAATATTACATTAAAATCTTTCTAACACCCAAATGCTAATCTTGATATCTTAAAAAAAGAATCCAATGTTTAATAAAGATTACATGTATTCTCAGGTATAAATGGCTTACAGGTATAAGAATCTACATCTATTTACCTCCAAATATAGATGCACACTTTTTGAATATGGAAATATAATCTCGAAATAGTGAATGCACTCCTATATGATGGACGCATAAGAATGCATTCATTCATTGTTAAAAGTGCATTATACAGTACAAAGTCCGTAATCCGAAATTCTGTTCGAATCTGGAATGATCTATAATCCGGACCTCAAAGCCACAAACTTACACATGCACGTAAAGCATTTATGAATGTGCTTTTAATGCGCACATCTGCTACACATGCACATAAAGCGCTTACCCATGCGCACTTCCGATAGTGAAGAAAGTGACAGAGAGGTTATTGAAAACGAAAAAACTTCGATTGACAGTCGGTATTTTCGACGCAGCAATTACAGGACTTAAACAGTAGAACTTTGTAACTGAACACGAAATTATGTCTGTTTATAGAATTAAAGAGAAAGTATTAGCACAAAAAACGAAGCAACCTACATTGAAAGAAATGTTTAATAAAGTAAGCAAATAAGTATTAAGCTTTGTTTTTGTAAATTTTGATACCCTTTAGATCATAATTGCTCTTCATTTCATAAATTACAGTTTCATATTTTTAATTGTATAATTTCTGCATGCCATTTTACCAGATTTAAATTGATGATCTATAATCCGGAAAAACACCTAATCCGAAATTGCCGAACGTCCCGATGAGTCCGGATTATAGACTTTGTACTGTATTATCAACAATACAAAGATGGTAACTTATAACGTTTACAGTTATATTATTTTTATCTGTTGATATAATATGATGCTACACTCCAAATGATTTAACATATTGTTTAATTAAAAAAAGTAATTTTTTATGCAGTATTTCAGTGCATAAAACCCATAAAATCTGAAATATAATATAACATACACTTATTTTAATAAATGTTAGATGGATGAAAGCATCACAGCGTTTACAATAAACTAATAAATAACAATGTTAATATAAAAGAAATTATTAATGGAGTTCACCTAATGTAGAAGAAAAAAAATTATGCAAATGATACATTACCTGACCACTTAGGTTCTGGCAAAAGAGTCATCTTTTCTAAGGGGGGGAACAAAAAAAAAAAAGGAATTTCATTAAAATTTTCTCTTATTAAAAAACTTGCAGTGCATAGAATTCATAAAAACTACAATATATATGTAGAATATATTCTGAAAAATGAATTTTTAGATTAAAATTACGCTGAAATTATAACTACAAGCAGAATTTCCCATTTTATACTAAAAGTTGAAAAATTTTTCACACATACACCAAAATTATAATTTTCTGCTCCTGCTTTCCAGCAAAGAAAGACTGGATCATAGTTTAAAAAATTAAATAAAGCTGAAACATTTAATCTACAGAAATTCTACTGGTAGGCGGTTTTTATTATTATCCCCTTCAAAATAAAAATTTGAACTGATCAACAAAATGTATATTAACTGCTGAACAGAGTTACTTTGTAGATAAACACAGCCACTTACTTTGTAGATAATTATTGTATAGGAAAATTCAGAAAAACTGATTAAAGGAAATGAGCAGCTGCAGTCTTTAGGTAGTGGCTAGCTTATGTGATTCATAAATCAAACAAAACTCTTCTGCTATCAGGACCAGATTCAGAATTATATACATGTGTTCATGCATGCATGTATATATATACATATGTATGTATGTGCATGTATACATATATATGTCATGATATGAATGATTTGAAACTAGGTGATTGCATAATAGATGCCTAGTGAAGAAACTTGGCAAAATAGACATGGCCGGATTCAAGATAGTTTTATTATTGAGGAAGCAATTCTGGATTTGAAGTACAGTCAAAAGTTTTTAATCTGGATGTCCATAATCCGGACTGATCTATAATCTGGACCTCAAAGCTACAAACTTCCTGTGCATGCGTAAACGCAAATGCGTTTACGCATGTGCATAATACCTTTACTCATGCGCATATGCGTTTACATATGCGCATTTAATGTATAACGGATGGTATAAGCTAAAGCGGAAATTATCTAATTATCTATTTCAGTTAATATTACAGATTGCGTCGTTCCTTAATCTTCTAATTGGATCCAGCTTATTATTTTTTGAAGACTGTTAGAGCAATTATATAAAAGTAAGCTTGAACTTTCGATTATGTCAAAAATAATTTCTGATTCTGTAGCTGCCAAAGGATCTACAAAGCAAAAGCGTGTTTCGATGTCCATCAAACAAAAAGTGGAATTGCTGCAAAAAATGGATAAAGGCATATCCTTTGTTTCTCTAACCATTTCGAAATCCGTTTATCAATTTCACGCTGCTCTGCGGGAAGGGGGGAGACATCGCGGCGAGCAATGAACTGGAAGTTGATCTGTCAGCACTATCCTTATCTTCAGAGCAGATGTTTTTATTTTATTCGCCTTTTAATTCCTTACTAAATGTAGTATTTCATCTCAATGTACTCCGTCTTTGATATGATTTAAATCAAATTCCTCGTCATTATAAATATCACAAATACACATAAAATAGTTTTCTGGTTGCAATTTTCTAATTTCGACTATGCGTAATGTATATTTTACGCATGTCAGCATTGAAAGAAATGTTTAATAAAGTAAACAAATAAATATTAAGCTTTTTTTTTGTAAATTTTGATACCCTTTAGATCATAACTGCTCTTTATTTCATAAATTACGGTTTCATATTTTTAATTTTATAATTTCTGCATGCCATCTTAGCAGATTTAAACTGAGGATTTATAATCCGGAAAAACGGATAATCCGGAATCGCCGAAGTCCCCACGAGTCCGGATTAAAGACTTTTGACTGTATTTGGTTCACATATGAACGGACGTCATTTGCGCCCTACAATTTTATCAGTTCAGTGAACAAAGAATGTTTCCTCCTTCCCAGGAGGAGAGCTTAAGCAAAAGTGTCGCAGCAATTCAGGAGAAGAAGGGAGGGTGTTAAAAAGTTTCAGTTCGAGTTTAAAAAGTTTTGGTTTACAATTATTTAGTGATTGGGCAAGAGGTATCTGCATTAAGTGTTACCTAACATCTCATGATTAATTTAAATGACACAGTTTAGACTTATAGGGCTAATTTTAAGATAGAGAAAGGAAGTCCCCAAATTAAATAAAAAGATAAAGAGGTTATAGCCAATTAAAATTAAAAGTTTCCTTTCGTATTTTTTATCTTAAATATATTTTTCTGATTACATTGAACATTTACTTTAAAATGTTTTCACTTCTTAGGTGCAGGTTTTTGAGAAGATTCCTTATATAATATAAAGTCTGAAATCCGTACGTCCATTATCTGGAATGACCTAAAATCCGGACCTCAAAACCACCACCAACGTTTTCTCGTAGGCTTTATGCATATGCATTTGATTCCTCCCTCAGTGCATAATAAAACATCAGTAGAGTCCTGAATCTTAATTTCACTTCGACACTAAAGAAAAAAAAAATTGTTATTGAAGAAACAGTCATTTTAGCATAAATTTGTACGATCAGCAATTTGACTCTGTTGTTGTGTATCTGCTTGGCATACATCTCAAACCGAAACATTCCACATAGATACGTCGTTGATCTAACGCCAACCTGGCGAATCATTATTTATTATAATTTCCTTTCATCACCACATTTTTATCAAAACATGACAAATTCTGGAATGACTCATGATGAGTAACACTATTTTTATGTTAGTAATTGAATAATAAAGGAGTGTAATAACCTTTTATGTTGACATTTCGCTTGGCGATGATTACAGATTTAAGTTAAATACACTAAAAAATGTTGATGAGGAAAAATTTCCCATAAATTTCGTTCCATATGCTAAAAATAGATTTTGCTGATGATACTTATAGACCCAAAGCTTACATTTAAGGCTATTTGAATTAAGAATAACTGATTTGTTATTCACATAAACTCAGAACCAGTGCCAGAGCTCGTATGGCTGCATCGAGTTGCAGAATTTAGGACCTACAGAGACTGCATCAGGTGGTAAGATATCTAGCGGCGGCCCTAAATAAGGCTTAATATATGATGGGATTTTATTTATTCAGGACACAGATATGCCTTAAGCATGTACAAGGAATAGTCATCAAGTATAATAAATAACCAAACTGATACAATTTAGGCTTGTCTCAGTGCACTATAGAAGCAAGATAAAATTTAATGAAACAACTTGTCGTTATTTGCCAAAGCTCGTGATGCATAGCCAAATAGGTATAGTGAAGAATAGCTAATTTTGATGATGATAGCCGCTAATTTTAAAGGTTTACAGATATCGCAAAACAAAGGTGAAATTTTCTATGTAACAGATTTTGAAAAGAAATGCGGAGAAGCGGTAACAAATGAAGAAGATATAAAAAAAGTTTTTCATTGTGATGACAATTCTTCTCAATCATCAATCAATTAATGAATGGAGAAATGTGTAGTATAGTTCTAGATTCAAAAAATACCACAACCAATAGTGAAGAAAGTGACACAGAAGTTACTGAAAACGAGAAAATTTCTATTGACAAGTCAGTCAAAATTCTAGACACAGCAATTACAGGACTTCAACAATGGAATTTAACTGAACTAGAAATTATGTGTGTCTATAGAATTAAAGAGAAAGTATTAGCACAAAAAATGAAACAAATTAACAACTTTGAAAGCAATGTTTAATAAAGTAAACAAATAAATATTAAGCTTTTTTCCTCCTAAATTTTGATAGCCTTTAAATCATAATGTTTCATTGTTTTATAAACCACAATTTCATATTTTTAATTTTACAATGTCTACATGCCGTCTTACTAGATTTAAACTGATGATTTAATATCTGGAAAAATCCCAAATCCGGAATCGGCAAAGTCCCAATCAGTCCGGATTTCAGTAATAGCTTAAAAAAATGACTGATAAGGATAAGCCACTTATTGTTGCTGGAAATTCCTCCAGGCCTGATTTTGAGGTACATACTGCCTAGGATAATAAAATGGTCTGAGTGTACGATAACTAGGTTGGTAAAAATTGCCTCGGAGTTGAAAATTTTGGTGTTTCTTTTATATTGTGTACTTCTCCCAGTGAACTTGATGTAGGGAACAATTTTCGTGCCAGTGCATTCCAATCCTGCAAAGAAGTGATATTTGTACAGTTAGCAACATTTTCTTTTGCTTCGGTAGTCCCTGATTTAGAGCTTCAAATAAAATTTTGTCATTTAACTTTAAACTGGATGCAAATCTCAACTTTTGTCGGAAATATTTATCAATATTGTTGAATTTCGAATAGCCTCAAGATCATTAAAAGTTACTGTACACTATCAAAATAAGTACGAAATTTATCCTTAAACTTGCTACTCTAATCTACACATTCCTGTATATAAAATGCTAAAGCCTCGCCTGGAGACATTCTAAAAACACCAATGGTTTCTCTATGTCAGTAATATTTTTGCTGGTACATTCTTTCTCAAACAATAAAAAAATATTTATCTACTAGAATATTCAAACTTTGTCCATCAAATACTGCACACTGATATTTATCTATACTTATTGAAGCCATTTTGGCTTTTTCTGCAATTGACTTTGTTTGAGACCTTGTTTACATTAGGAGTTTTTTTCTATTTTCGGAAAATAAATACAACACTGAAGAATTTGCAATAATCACCAGTGGGATTTTTTGTTAACTTTATTTTTTTGCAGACTGTTAGAGCAATTTTATAAAAGTAAGCTTGAACTTTCGATTATGTCAAATAGAATTTCCGATATGTATTTACTAATACGTAAAGGATCTACAAAGCGAAAGTATGTTTAGAAGTCCATTAAACAAAAAGTGGAATTGCTGCAAAAAATGGATAAAGGCACATCCTTCGTTTCTCAAACCATTCCGAAATCTGTTTATCAATTTCACGCTGCTCTGCGGCCCGAGGGGGGGGGATGCCGAAACGCCACGGCGCGCAATGAATTGGAAGTTAATCTGTCAGCACTATCTTTATCTTCAGTGCAGATGTTTTATTTTATTTCACTTATAATTCCTTACTAAATGTAGTATTTCATCTCGATGTACTCCGTCTTTGCTATGATTTAAATCAAATTCCTCGTCATTATAATTCGCTTCCGATAAAGAAGAAAATGATACAGAGGTTATTGAAAACGAAAAAATTTCGATTGACAAATTAGTCCGTGTTCTCGACACAGCAATTATAGGACTTTAACAGCGGAACTTTGTAAATGAAGAAGAAATTATGTCTGTTTATAGAATTAAAGAGAAAGTTTTATCACATAAAACGAAGCAACTTAAACAACTTACATTGAAAGAAATGTTTAATAAAGTAAACAAATAATTATTAAGCTTTTTTTTTTTTGTAAATTTTGATACCCTTTACATCATAACTGTTCTTTATTTCATAAACTATGGTTTCCTATTTTTAATTTTATAATTTCTGCATGCCATCTTACCAGATTTAAACTGATGATCTATAATCCGGAATTGCCAAAGTCCCGACGAGTCTGGTTTAACGACTTTTGACTGTAGTCAATATTAAGGTTGCCAATCATTTCTTAGTATAGCCATAGTATATTATTATATTTTACATATATATATATAGTGTACACATATAGGTACACACATATGTACATTTCTGAATCTAGTCTTGATAAACAAAGAGTACCTATCAAACTTCATTGCATTAAGCTTGATTGCACTGTCTTATAACTTCCTTTGAATGATATAAGCACATGGAAAACTTTAATTAAAAATACAGATTATTGAGTGCACAATTACCTGAAGTCATTGGAACAAAACCATTTTTCCTACACCACGACATTATAGCTTTTCTGGACCAAACAGTATCAACATTCAAATGCGAGCTGATTTTTTCATTAAGAAGATTTAAAATTGCTGTTCGTACCATACCAGCACGCCTCCACTAAGAGTAAAAGACAAAATATGTAGTTTAAGTATGTTATAACATCCAATTATTAATCATTGCTTTAGTAATATATTTCAATCAATAACAAACCAAATTAAATTAATAACAAACCTCTGATGCTCGTTGTTTGCCAATATTCCACCTCTGGAACTCTTCTATTGAAGATGCACAGAAAGGGAATATACTTCGATCTGGAGAAAAATAATTCCTTGTATAAAATAGTTATAAAGTGATTATGAATATTTGTAGGTTAACTGTATTAAAAGCATAATTTTTTACATATTTATTAAGCAATTAAATTTTAAATGGGCTGATTCACATAATACAGATATTTAAAAAATTTTAATTATTTTAAAAAATGACACAAATTTTAAGTAAATCTATAATAAAATTGGGATATATAAGTGAAAGCAACAATGTGCTTTTCAATCTAGCTAGAGATTCAAACTAGTGCTTATAATCATCAAATAGTAGATATGTGTACTAACTACGTCAGGTTTCAATACATTTTAAGCTTAAACATGAAGCAGTAGTTGTGGAGTGAATGTGGTGAAATGGCATCATCCTTCGGAAGTGAAAAAAGAAAAACACATTAGGTTTTGCTATTTGATTATATTTGAGAGGCTGTTATGGGTTGTCATTCAGATTCTAAACTTTAAAACCCTCAGTGGCGCGACAGCCCTAGTGTGCCAAGGCTAGCAGTGCCCCGATGTATGTTTTCTTGACCGTGGGCCCCGGGATGCGTGAGCATATGCCCTAAACGAGTTGTCAGCTTGTCGCAGAACCCCTGGTGTTTAGTCTCCAAAGCAAACTTGGTACTTATTTTATCGACTCACTCAAGGGATGAAAGGCTGAGTCAACCTTGCCCAGCCCGGGGATCAAACTTCGTACCTGTGTTGCTGCCGTGCAATGCACTAGCCATTGTGCCACCGGGCTTCTCAGAGATGTTCATTAATATAAAAAATCTCAGAATGATGGAGTTCTTGACAAAACCCATAAATACTCATGAAAACATGGCTATAGTTTATGATGATACAGTACCTTTCTATGCTGCTGTCAAAAGCAGGGTTAGCATGTTTATTCAAAAGGAAATGAAGCATTGCTTCGTAGCTGTGACCTACAAATGAAAAAAGAGCATGATGTTGATCACTATAGATCTCTTTTCTCTCCATCTTCTTATCCCTATGTGTTCTGAAGAAATCTGCTGAGAAGATTTAGGGCACCATTTTTGGGGATGAAAAGAAACAATTGCTTATTGATAATAAGCTGCATAATAGCATATTAAGTTAACCTGTTGAATGAACTCTAAAACACAAAAACTGTAAAATGATATAGCAAATTCGGCAGAAAAATATTGCTTTTGCTTTATAACATTCCAGCACACAAGGTTCAAATTTTCAAACTGCCAGTTAGCAATATTGATTTCAACTTCTTCCCAATCCACTGTATCAACCAGATCTGGTCTCAAGTGCTTTCATTTTATTTCACAAATGGATCTGCAGCATTTGTATGGTTCATGTTACAGCTACAACCATCATTTGATGGAAGCCATTCAGGAATGGTTTAAAAGTAAGACAAAACATTTATTTCTGCTGGAATTAGATGTTCACAGCTTTTTCAACTGGTGAACTGAATTTCTTTAAAGCCTT
Organism: Stegodyphus dumicola; assembly: GCF_044657685.1. NCBI lineage: Eukaryota > Metazoa > Arthropoda > Arachnida > Araneae > Eresidae > Stegodyphus > Stegodyphus dumicola. The sequence continues at coordinate 133,562,527 of NC_140777.1, forward strand.
TTTCACTCAAAAAAGTTTATCTTCTTTAGTTAATAATGTTATTTTCAACCCAGTTTTCCCCATTACTTAAAAAATTTCAATATTTCAGCTTTTTCATATAACATTACTGTTTTGCTTGATAGAGTGCATTACCACATTTACATTTTTGTTAAAGACATATGTCTGATTACCCTTGAAATTGACAGAGTTTTATTTCAATGTAAGGTTGCTTTGTTGCCAAATTTTAAATTTTGCATTCTACACTTCTCTTGTAATTAGAATGCAATTATCTGTTATTTGTATTTATATCACTTTTCAACAAAGAGGCTGCGAAAATCTAATACCTTTTCTTACAGAAAGGGGAAAAAAAATTGACACCTAAACCCTTGGTGTTCACAAAGTTCTAAAAATATCAGAAGACAGAAGTTTCTTTTTCTTATCATTATAATTTCAGAATGCTACTTTCACATTATACCTTGATATTTTTCCTGTTCAGACATAAATGCTGCCGTAATTATCCAGACATATTTCAAATTTATATATAGTATTTATATAAGTGTGTTAAAAATATATAAAGCTTAATTAGCTGGAAGACTAATAAATATACAAAAATATATACATATAAAAATATATACAGTCAAAAGTCGTTAATCCGGACTCCTCGGGACTTCGGCGATTCCGGATTATCGATTTTTCCGGATTATAGATCATCAGTTTAAATCTGGTAAGATGGCATGCAGAAATTACAAAATTAAAAATATGAAACCGTAATTTATGAAATAAAGAACAATTATGATCTAAAGGGTATCAAAATTTACAAAAAGAAAAAGCTTAATATTTATTTGTTTACTTTATTAAACATTTCCTTCAATGTAAGTTGCTTCGTTTCATGTGATAATACTTTCTCTTTAATTCTATTAAACAGACATAATTTCTTGTTTAGTTACAAAGTTCCGCTGTTCCAGTCCTATAATTGCTGTGTTGAGAATACCGACTAATTTGTCAATCGAAATGTTTTCGTTTTCAATAACCTCTGGGTCACTTTCTTCACTATCGGAAGCGAATTATAATGACGAGGAACTTGATTGAAATCATATCAAAGACGGAGTACATCGAAATGAAATACTACACTTAGTACGGAATTATAAACTAAATAAAATAAAAACATCTGCCCTGAAGATAAGGATAGTGCTGACAGATTAACTTCCAATCCGCCGCGTGAAATTGATAAACAGATTTCGGATTTCAAAACATACTTTCGCTTTGTAGATACAAATTACATATTATTAAATATATATCGAAAATTCTATTTGACATAATCTTTCTAATCTATCATAATCTAATAATGACGTTTCTGCCCTCCCTCTGCCGCAGAGCAGCGTGAAATTGATAAACAGATTTCGGATTTCAAACATACTTTCACTTTGTAGTAAATATATATCGGAAATTCTATTTGACATAATCGAAAGTTCAAGCTTACTTTTATGAAATTGCTCTAACAGTCTGCAAAAAATAATAAGCCGGATCCAATTCGAAGTTTAAGGAACAACGCAATCTGAAACATTAACTGAATTAGATAACTTTAGCTTAGCGTATAACTCCGTTACACATTAAACACGCATGCGCACAAACATATTCGCAGCCGGAAGGGTCTTACGCGCTCTCGTAAACGCCTGTACGCATGCGTGAAAGCGACGCATGCGCAGAAAGTTTGTAGCTTTGAGGTCCGGATTATAGATCATTCCGGATTACGGGTGTCCGAATTAACGACTTTTGACTGTATTCATATTTAATTTTTTATACAATAAAATTTTATATATGATTACTCAAAATGTTATGAAAAATTAAAACTAGATACTTTGGAATACTAATGGAAATACACAAAAAGAGTATAATTTTTTAAAAATATTTTCATTAAAGCTTTCAGATATTTTTCATTTATTTCACCTGATTTATCTCATAAAATAGTTAATGCATCAAATGTAAAAATTGTCTACATAAAGAAGGGAAGATATAAAAAATTTAATTTCAACTGATGCTTGAAAATACAATGGACAAAGGAAAAAAAAAAAAAAAAAAAAAATAGTGAACTTACCTACGCCTTTTTTTACAATAGGGAATATTTTACAAACTCTTTTAAGGAGCTCTACGAAGGTTTTATAATAGTCTAGCCTGCAAATAATACAACTAGCATAAGAATAAAAAATATCTTATAGACGTACAATACAGCATTCTTCAAAATAAACTATACTAATAAAATATTCTTAAAATTTGCAATAAATTAATAATGCATTGTCTTGTGGCTTTTCCTTCTTGGTGTTGCATTTTCACTGTTGAGCAGATATGTTCACAGTATATAGGGCATGACAAAACAAAACTGTCAAATGCTGGGGCAGCATTTTATGGCCACAGATAAGCAAAAAATGTTTGTGAAAGTATTGTAGAAAATGCATATTTAACAGTTATGGGACAAGGAAGGTCAGTAACAAGTACAGATGAGCTTGTTCATTAGCCAATTGCTTCAAAGAACTAACTCACTTTATTGAGTAAGTGAACAGTGATTCATAAAAGGAAGCAATAGCTCCTTTAGAGTTCACCCACAGACAGCTCTTATTAGAAGCTAACTAGCAAAGTTTGATTCCCATTTTGGGGGAGAAAGGAATGTTTCAGTACTTACGTATTGGTGTTGTTTGGTAAAGTTTTTGTCAAGAAGAGAGAGGAGGAGGGGACATATTGTAAAAAATTATTTATTACGTACTTGCATATTATTACATGTATATTTTCACTTTAGCTAAGTATTTATTTTGAAAAATCAATAAACCCATTTAATAGCAAATTTTGGATTTGTTTGTTCTGATTCAAGGCAACTTCGAGGCAAAATACTGCATTGCTGTAGAAAATTTTCTGTATTTCTTTCATTGCTAATAAATCTGCTAAGTGCATATTTTTAAAAGCTCAGTTAAAGAGGATTTTTTTATTTTATTTTTTTATTTATAAAAACACTTGGAATACAACAAGCAGCATCACCATCTTAGTCAGAGAAACTGGTGACACTGCTTGCTAAAACTGAAGAGTAATCATACACATGGTCATGATTACCTGGAGAATTTACCATGCCCATAGTTACCACAGTTTGACACATTCCAAAAATTTGGTGACTTTTACTAAGGGGGTTATATTAAACATAAGTACCTGCATTTCTCCACCCACATTATAGACAAGTTTAACTTTTAACATTCTCCAACTAATCCTAATTTCCTAATTTTTTTAATTCCTGAATTTTATTTAGTCTATGTAGAAAAGAGATTTTAGAGAACTGAAAAACTACAATTGAAAGAAGTTAGTCTTTAGTCCGAGGAGTTAGTCATTCAATTCAGTTCTTCCAATTCCCATTCGATTTTTTTCATTCTGGATTCAGCCCTGTTTCGAGGTTATAGTTAGTGAGGGATGAGACATATTTCTTTTCACAAATCTTAGCAGCAAATCAAGGGCACTGCCCAATGAATTTGCATCTCTGCAGAGAAGACAGGCAGCTAGCCTTTGCACCTACTGATGCTCACAGCTCACAAACTATTTATTTCCTTCTGTATATCTGTAGGTACTTTTTATTTATTTATGGTCATGGAAGACATACCAACAAATATAGTGGGTGACACTTTGTATAGTAATTAGCTTTTATATTTATTTGCCATAGATGTTCAGTGCCCTATAAGTTGTAAATAATGCAATTCCTGTTATATGTTCATAGGACATTTATCACTTAATTTCAGTCACAATTTAGCAATTGTATTCTAGAATATGCTGTATATCATTTACAGATTTTACAAAAAAAAAAATAAAAATAAAAATAAAATAAAATAAATAAATAAATAAATAAATAAAAAAAATAAAAGATTGTTATTAAAATTTTATCCAGGCCTTTAGTTTGCCGTAGTAGAAAGTGTACCTAACTATGCTATTTACAGCAAAATAATTTATCTCATAATTTGCAAATCAAACCTAATGAACACAATGCACACAAAAGTAGTTTTATTATCACACACACACACATATGTGTGTATGTATATATATTACAGTTAAAGTAATAAATTTGGCTATTATTAATAATTGGCAGTTAGTATTAATAGCCACAATTTTTGGTAAATGTGATAAATGAACATTAATCACATTAACCAATTATTATTAAAAATTGCCAATGAAGTCAACTGATTAATTTTCACTGTAGACATTAGAGTTAAAAAAAAATAAAGGCTTACCTGAAATATGGACTTTTACTTATGTTTTAATTTAAAATAATAACTTTGAAAGTTTAATTTTTTAATATATATCATCATATTTATTGATGAGTGATAATTTTTGAAATCTTGAGTTCATAAATTTTAATATTGTTCTCAGAAATACAAATTTAATAAATTCTATAAAATTAGAAACATCACATGGAATGATTCAATGCATTTACAATAGAATATATTACAGCAAAGCTTTACATGATACAACTTTAAAAATCCATATTACAGTATTTTTTTACCACACTTGGATTTTTTTTTTTTTTAAATTTTGAATTTGTTTCACCCTATATGGCTTACCTGAAATATGGATTTTACTTATGTTTTAATTTAAAATAATAGCTTTGAAAGTTTAATTTTTTAATATATACAGTCATATTTATTGATGAGCGATAATTTTTGAAATCTTGAGTTCATAAATTTTAATACTGTTCTCAGAAATGAAATACAAATTTAATAAATTCTATAAAATTAGAAACAGCTCATGGAATGATTCAATGCATTTACAATAGAATATATTACAGCAAAGCTTCACATGATACAACTTTAAAAATCCATATTACAGTATTTTTTACCACACTTGGATTTATTATTATTATTATTATTATTTTTATATATTTTGAATTTGTTTCACACTATATGGAATCCGCAGTAACAAATTATTTTGGCAGGATGAGCTACTGTGACATTTTGAGTTAAAAAGTGTTTTTAATTTTTTATATTAGCAGCGGCTTGAGTAGCATTTGCTTTTACAATTGCAACACTTAAATCCTTGACCACCTAAGACAGAATGCTGATGAGTGCATTCTCTGAGACTTATTTCATTCACTGAAATAAATGCTTCCTTGCAGACAGTAAAATCAGTCCTTGTGTATAGTTGTTTTAAAATTCCATGTTTCGTACCAACTTTATGTAAGCTTTGATTTTCTTAGAAATTATGACATCTATAATATTCCAGTTATCAACCTTACCTCTGTCTATCTTTGGTATTCTTATCCATACCTTTTCTCCTACATTTGCTGTCAGAGACATTAACTTTGAAAGACTTAATTTTTTTCCACTTGTTTATTTGGTGACTGCTTAGCAGAGAGTCGAGCTCCTTGAATATTCTTTGAGAAAGCATGTATTGCAAGAGAAGAGCTTTCCTCCATTTCAACCTCAATTATTAACTCCAAATCTTCACTCGAATGACCCAGTTGCACTTCCATATTGCCCTCATTCACTGCGGCTGTATCTTCATCATTGGTTGAGATTGCTGCCTGATGTTGAGCATTATTACCAGACTGGTTTCTTAATACAATAAGATCTTCACTTATTCTTGTCAAGGTATCGGTTGGCAAATAAGTTCTTAAACATACTCTCACTTTACAGCCATACATAGCTTCATATGGACTGTGATCTACTCCCGAGTGATGTGCTCTATTTGTAATAAATGGAATGAGTTTTACTTCTTCTGACCACTTGGTTATATTGTTTGTTTCAAGCCAAGTAGATAACATCTTTTCTATATCTTGGTTTGCTCTTTCAACTTAACTTCGTGACTGACTATATCCTGGATTTCCATGAACAATTTTGACTTCATTCCACATTCTACAAATATTCAATAATTTTATTGGAAAATTCTTGACCATTGTCACTTTGCAGGATGCACCAACCATGGTAAACAGATCCAATAGGTGATAAGCAACTTCCTTGGCCCATTACGTTTTCAACGCTCTTAATTGAATAAATTTTGGTAGATGATCTTGACAAACCCACTTGTGATTGTATGTCACTGGGGTCAACTTGATACCTTCAATTAAATTCACTGCTTTTAACCAGTTTCACAAATGGCCTTTTCTTCAAACCCTTTGTTTCTTCTGACAAGGTCCACAACGATTCAAATAAATCCTTACCATTTCAATTGTAATATTCTTATATTTGGCTTTCACTTCTTTCATCATTCTGTTTGGCTTTCCATGGCTGACTGCAATATGAATCTCATGGATTAGTTGAAAATTCTCCTCCATCCAAGTATAATACACAATCAGATCTTTATCATTTTGCATTGGAACAATGAGTTTCTCGACAATACCAATTTTAACAATATCATATCTTGATACTCAATGATAGTCTTCTGGTGTTTTGCCAGAATTCTTTTTGTTGCTTTCCTTAACTTTCGCAATAAAGGAATTATACTGTTCTCTTGTAAATAACTGATAGTTTTTACCCCCCCCCCCTTTTTTTGATTTGAGCATGTCCAAATGATCGCTAAAATGTGATTTCATGAGTTATAAATCATCTTCCATTGTACTTAAATTACAGTAAAATTTGTGAAAATCCTAAAAGAACAATGCACACACCAAAAACTGACAAAGAAACTTATGTCAAACTGGCATATATATAAAAATAATCAAAACCGTCAAGCACAAAGTATTCACACAACAAAGGAACAATGCACTCAAAGTGTGGGCATCTATATATAAAGTAAAAAAGTAACTGACATTGTCTAGCTGGTTGCACAGGAAATTACCATTTTAAAATCTCTAGCCAAATATATTGAAAATTATTAATATATTGGCCAAACTTCATTGGATATTATTAAAGCTCAGTTGGTTATTATTAATAGTAACTGGTGGTTACTAATAACAATCGATTAATCACATTGACTATAACATAGAGATAAAGAGATGTTATAAGGCATTTTCTCCCTCTTTCTGCATGCCTTCATATATAACTGGAAGCATATTACAATGTGTATTCAAAAGGTCTAGAGTTCGAATCCCGACGAAAAAGGCACTGCGGATTTCTTCAGTTTTCCAACATCTAGAAAATTCTAAATGAGTCTACAATGGCACTCAAACTAAAATTTGATGGACGATAATTCATCACCACCAGGATTTAGAGAGTGGATGTCCTCATCACCAATCACCCTTAAAAACAGGAAGTATATAAGGTATTTTCTCCCTCTATTCCATATGCCTGTGTGGTGTAACTGGAAGCACACTTGATGCGTATTTGGGAGGTCCAGAGTTTGAATCCCAGTAACAGCAATACCTGTTTTTCATATCTCCAGCATCAAAAAACCTAATGACTCTACAATGTAATTACGAGTCTGATGAAGCAGACTGAACTCACATCACTAAAAAAATTACCAAGAACATATTATTAATAAATATCAATACATTTCTACATATTCCCTTTTTTAAATCACATGAAATTAAAAAATTATTTTTCCATATAAAAACCAAAAATAAATAAGAAATGTATAAAGGGCTTTAAAATGTGGTTATTAAAGGGGGAGAGTGAACTAAAAGTTTCATAAACACTTCCAGTTTATAAAACAGTTTAGAAAACTCTTTGATTGAAAAATAAACCAAACATGACATGAAAACTTTCAGCTTTGTTTACTTGACAAATTTTCACACTTGAATTGTCAAACTATTGTTATATCTTAGAAGTGTATTTAAATATGTTCTTAAAGTTTGATGTGTTAAAGTTCTCAAAGATTTTTAAAATACTGAATTTAATCATCATAGCAATTTACTTTCATTGAAAGCAAAGAGTAGTTTATTATATGAACACTATACTTTCTTTTTACTGTCTTCATTGATTAATAGCCTTGGATCGTTGTGGTTATTAGTACTTATAAACAGAGATATGAACTTTTTTTTTATTTTCATTTCCTCTCAAAAAAGATAAATCTGAAGCCTAATATCTTCTTGTATTAGTCAAGATCAGTGGTTCTCAAAGCAGTGCCTATGCACCCCCAGGAGTCTATCACCCCTGAGGGGGGATCTGTGAGAAATTAATTTGAGGCTGCATGAACAATGAGGGATCTGTGTTGGTTTACTATAAGAGAAAATAACTGTGACACATTTTCATTATTATTAAAAATAAATATCAGTACATAAATGTGAAGCAATTTTTTCATCCTGAATAAAATAAAACAATTTGTGCCCTTTTATTACAGATAACAGTATGAGTTAGCCAGAGGAAAAATGCATACAATATACGGCAGAATATTTAAAACATGGCTTTATTCCATTACCAGGATATGATACAACATGGCACTTTGTTGGTTCTTTAAAGTGTATGTTTGGATTGACTTTTATGTGCTCTTTGATTCAGTGTTGGAATTCTTGAAAATTAAAAACAATAATTTGCAGCTCAGTTTAATTTAGAAAGTGATATAACTTACATGATTAACTCACTTGCCAATTTTAGTGAAACCAATTTGAAGCTAGAAGCTGATCAATTAAATTTAATCAATTTAAAAATTATAACATCTGCATTTACTGTAAAATTTTTCTACACAAACAAAAGAAGGGAAAAGGAGAATGCTTCCAATTTCTAAATCTTTCAAAACTTCAAAAATGAGATGAACATTTGCTTGGTTATTGTTATTACTTAATAGTTCTTCATTGACTTCAGCCAAAGATCTGAAGGCATTCTTAACTTGGTTAATCCAACTGGGTGTTGGATCCTTCTGTAAGTAGGCTCAGAACCTCAGATGAATCCATACAAATACAGGAGCAATTTTTTGAATTACCATCCATAAAAGAGGAGCTGAAGTTAATGTTTGAATGAGGATAACGGAATTTCTGGTTACAAAAGCAAATAGGAGTTTTACATTCTGCAGTATGGGTCACTGTAGTGAAGATGCTAATTGCCTTCCCATAACTTCCAGCCCACCAGCGGCCGAGCAGTAAAATCGCTGAACACTGGTAGTTCGGTCTGAGGTTCGAATCCCGTGAACGGGCTGGCTACATGGACGTTTTCGTGGTTTTCCGCATGTGTAACGTGTATAAGAGCCAGTTTCCACTAGAAAGTCCTCCACAAAGGCATCCTTCCCTTTAGGCAGATAGTCCTAGTGTGCTTTGCCGTATTCTCAATACACCATACACCCATAACTTCCAACCTAATACAATGTGTGCAGTTTAGTACAGTTATGAAACTCATCAGGGAAGGGGGTGGAAGACAAGAAATTATTGCTCATGAAGATTTACAAATGCTCAGAAACGTAGAGCAAAAAGTAAATAATCTCATATTGTTCCATCAGGTTCCTACAATCTCACGGGAGGGGGAGACAAATAACTTTTTTTATTTTAAAACAAAAGTTATAATTTCAATAAATACTACTTTAAACATAAAAAAACTTTATTTATATTTTATTTTTACACCACCATTAACCATTCAAGACGTGAAAGTTAAATTGTTAATTTTCTATTATGCAGTATATAGAGTTATTTCACTTATATACTGCATAATAGAATAGGGAGTTCATGGTCGAATTTTCGTTTTAAGAAGGGGGCCAATGGTTAAAATGAGTTTGGGAACCAAGATGGATATGTGATTTAATAAAAAGTCCTGCAGTAACTTTCAAAACGTAATGATTCAAACTGGGAAATAGCCCATCAGTGGCGGAGCGGTAAAGTCGCCGAACACTGACAGTTCAGTCCAAGGTTCAAATCCCATGAAAAGGCTGGCTGCATGGGCGTTTTCGTGGTTTTTCCCATGTGTAACATGTATATGAACTAGTTTCCCTTACAGAGTCTTCCACGAAGGTATCCCTTCCCTTAGGCAGATAGTTCTCGAGGATTTGCCATAATCACACAAAACAAAACAAAGTGGGAAATAAATCTACCCCTAGTCAAAATATTGACCATAAAAACCAGGGATGTGGGGTCAGAATCAGAGTCGGAGCTGGATTCGCTAAAAACAGGTTGATTCCGTCTCCAGTTTTTGTTGGACAGTTTGAATTTTAAATAAAATTTAAATGAATTGAAAAAAATTAATGACAAGCTGAGTTTTTTTTATTCATGGACTATATACATTAATTAATATAGGGTTGATCATTAATTAATATTGATCATAATTAATATAGGGTTGATCATTAATTAACATTGATCATGATAATTAATATAGGGTTGAAGTCATGTCATATTTTGCTAACATATGTCGTCGGTGCATTTTTTGGAGCATTATGCTCATGCACCTCACTGAAATACTATATAAAGTCACATTTCTAACCCATTCAATAAACAGAAAATTTTCGATTCGAATGAGTTGGATAGATTTCATATGGAATTGAAAATGGAGGGAAAAAACTGTTGGTTTTCGCTATATTTTGCTTTTTTATTTTCCGCAAGCTTGTGAAAAATTCCATAAAGTTTATGGAAACAATGCTCTAATGACACGTCGGTGCCAGCACTGGTTTGCGAAATTCTGTTCTGACGATTTTGATGTGAATGATGTGCCTCAGTCAGGAAGACCATGGGAGGCTGCCGATGATGAAATAAAGGCAATGGTTAAGCCTAACCTGTGTTGTATTTTATATGTGTTGGGTACGTGCTCAGTGATGATTACAAGATGTACACAAACATCGTTTATTCTACATTACTCATCTACTATTCTATATTACAGTTATGATTAAAGATAATAGATACAGTTACAGTTACATATATAATATCTCCCTTTTTTATAAAAAATAATAATAGTAGTAAAATTAAACATATTCTTTTAAATAATAAGGTTTCTTAACAGTTCTACCAGATCGAGTGACGTAGTTATATCCATTTGAAAAATTTGATGATACTATACCTCTTTCACTATTTGGTGACACAACACTTGTATTAGGTTTTAAAGGACTTACAGGCACATCTAAATTTGTAGTGCTCCTACTATTTTCATGTATCTCGGGTTCATCTATAACTTCATTCTCATAGTTGTTTTGTATTGCAAACTCTTCCTGATTAGTTCCTTTAAGATGTTTTCTTCTGTTCCTTTCTACAATTCTTCCATCTGTTCTTATAATCCTATATGAACGTGGTCTTTCTGCTTCTTCTATAATTTTCCCTCTTTCATTTAGTTTTTTCCCTTTCTCTTTTATGTAAACATGATCTCCTGTTTTCAGTGGTTTTAATGGTCTTGCATTCCTATCATAATAACTTTTTTGTAAGGTTTGTCTCTTCAGTAAGTGTTGTTTATGGTCTTCATATCGTTTAGCTTGGATGAAATTCTCTTTTATAGGCATCAATCCATTTACTTTTCTTCCAAACATCAATTCAGAAGGTGACTTAATTTCATCTGAAATAGGAGAGTTAACGATATTCCAGTAAAACTAAATATGGATCCTTGTTGTCAACTACAGCTTTTTCTAACATTCGCTTGACAGTTTGAATATGTCTTTCAACCATTCCATTAGACTGTGGGTAATTTGGACTTGAAGTTCTGGTTTCAAAATTCCATCTTCTTGCAAAATCTTTATATTTCCTGCAATTATATTGTGGACCATTACCCGAATATACTATTTTCGGAATACCATGTCTTGCAAAAATTGATTTCAATTGCTTTATCACTGCTACACTTGACAAATCTTCCAAATGTCCAATTTCAACATATTTGCTAAAATGATCTATTACTATTAGATAATCCCTTCCTTGAAAGTCAAAGAGATCTGTTCCCAATACTTCCCATGGACCATTAGGTATTTCTTTAGATATCATTGGTTCTTTAGTATTAGCTTTTTGTAAATTTAAACATGTTTGACAATTCAGTACCAAATCTTCAATTTCTTTCGACATTCCTGGCCAATATAATATTTCTCTTGCTTTGATCAGGGTTGCCACTCAAACAGGAGAATGAAATTCCCTGACTTTTCCAGGTTTTCCAGGTGTGTTTCAAGAAAATTCCAGTCTATCCGCGTAATGTACGTTGGCTGTGCTAAGAGGTAAATTAATTATGGTATTACTTGTATTGTGTAGCAAATTCACTTAATTATTCAATAAATCCCAGAGGACATTTATTCTTAATTATTCTTGGTATACTTTGTTTGATAATTTTGTTTAGTTTTCCACTTAAGAAACTTAATAAAATTTAAGATATATATATTGGATAACAAATGTATGTTTTATTTAATTATTACTCATGATCATCACCAGTTTAACACGAGGCTAATCCGGTCCTTATAAATCACAACGCAATGCTAAATAGTTAGGTTAGATTTTAGGTAAATTTAATTTGCGTGAGGTATGTTCTTAAAAGGCACCTTAACACTTGAAAACACAAATATAATTATAATAGTTGTTGTTTTCTCCACTGAAGATTGAGATTAGAATCTTCCCAATCTGGAATAAAATAAGGCTTTTTTTGCAGACATTCTGCAGCTAAACGAAAGAAAGAAATCTATTTTAATAAATTGAAGTATTTTATATTTATTTCGCAGCATACATAAGGAAAAAATATGTGCATTAAATTTCGTGATGGTATGTCATCATACTGCTATAATTAATTTCAGGATTATGCCAGAGAAAATTTCCTGAAATTTGGAAATATTATTTACTAATAATAAATAAATTTAGAGGGAAGAAGCAACATTAAATTATATGAATAACATAAAAATAATTACTTAAAAATTGAATTAGAATAATCAACGATATTTTAGGGAATATAGTTATATTACATGGCTAGCCTAGATGACTGATTACTATTTTTTTATTTTATTGCAAAGTGGCATAGTATTTATTAAAAAGAAAAAAAAAAGAAAAAAAAGGTTTAAAAAGATTTTGCGGTAAAATTCTAGTATACGGTAAGGCTTTGGCACGATTTTGAAAATTGTCGCCAAGACCAAAATGACCCGTTTACTGCGCATCAAGATGTCGCCAAATCCCATTATTATCTAACCAAAGAACGTCTATGTAAAGAAGAAAAGGTTCCATACAAGTAAAATGCTATTACGCCGCTAGAACGCGGAGGGAAAATTTGCCAAGGGATTTGGCGACGGAACCTGGCGGCCAGAATTTCCCTCTCCGCGATGTGTACAGGAAATTGAGAAACACGTGTTAAGAAGAAACGCTTTTTGACAAAAAGAAAACTACGAAAATCCGTTTTTAAATTATTGCGAAAAAATCCAAGAAGAAACGTTTTATCAAAGGACGTTTGTTCTTGGATTTTTCGCAATAATTTTAAAAACGGATTTTCGTAGTTTGTTTTTCCCCTGAAAATAACTAATCCATGAATTAATTTATTTGCGCCAAAAAGTATTTTCTTTTCCATTAGAGTTTAACCACTTGCGCTAAGACTAAACTTCACGGTTGCGGTGCCGTGCGCTACAATATAACAAGCCGTAAAGTGTCTCATTTACGCCGCTCCGCATCTGCGAGAGCAATCCAGAGCTGTAACTCGAGAAATAAACAATCTCGTTGTTAGGCGTCGTGTGCACCACGTTATTTTCATTTTTGCGATAAATGCTTATCGACGTGGTGTTCACGTCGCTCGCGGTTTGAGACAAAAGCATCTTGACGTGCGTGGCACGTCTTTTTAAGAGCAAGTGGTTAAAGAAATTTTAAACGATATTCATTTTATGAACTCTTGATAACGTGACCTTCGAACTTCGACACCGGTTTCGAGCTTTGGCAACAGATATATCAGACATGCACAGCTGTTTTCGCTTTTTTTGGCGGGATCGTTGTATGAACTTCCCTGACTTTTCCAGATTTTGACAAAAATACTTAAATTCCCTGACTTTTCCCTGAATATTTTGGTCAATTTTCGAATTCCCTGACTTTTCCCGGTTCTCCAGGTAGCGTGGCAACCCTGTTTGATCTTGCATTTTACTACTCCTAAATAACCATAATGAATTCTGCTTAACATATCTTTTCGTAAACTTCTTGGTACAACAACACAGGGATTTTTAAATTTTAATTTATTTGCTTCTGATAGTTCTTCTCTAAAGTTAAAATATGGTTTTACCAGTTCTGGAACCATACATTTTTCATCTGGCCATCCAGTTTTAATTAATTTTCTTAAAACTTGTAGTTCTTCATGTTTTTCTGTTTCCAGTTGAAAAACTTCCATTTTACCATTAGACATTGGTATACATTCTACAACCAGTCCCACATGAGCTTCTATATCTCCTTCAAAGAAATCAGATCCTTCATCAGTTAATGATCTTGATAGTGCATCCGCTATAAAAAGTTCTTTTCCTGGTTTATATTTTATCTCAAACTTATATGGCTGTAATCTTATACGCATTCTTTGTAGGCTTACAGGGCATTTATTTAATGGCTTTTTGAAAATTGATTCCAGTGGTTTATGATCACTTTCCACAGTAATATTTTTTCCAAATATATACTGGTGAAATTTCTCACATGCAAATACAACAGCTAAAGTTCCCTTTTCAATTTGAGCATAATTCTTCTGTGTATCTGTTAATGCCTTAGATGCATATGCTACTGGTAAATTATTCTGAAGTAAGACTGCTCCTAGTCGTCCTTGAGATGCATCTACAGATAAAACTACTGGCATCTTTATATCATAATACTGTAAAACTGGTTTATTTACTAAGACATCTTTTAGTCTTCTAAATACTTTTTCATGTGTTGCATTCCAGTTCCAGATAACTTGTTTTTTCAACAAATCTCTTAAACATGATGTCAATTCTGATACATTAGGTATAAATCTAGAAACATATGTAATCATTCCTAGGAAAGTTTCTAATTCTTTCAAATTTTTTGGTGGTTTTATATCTAGAATAGCCTTAATTTTGTCTTCATCTGGTTTTAAACCATCTTTAGAAAATATATGTCCCATATATTTCACTTCATTCAGCCCAAATTTACATTTATTTAAATTAAATTTAACATTCTTTTCTCTGGCTCTGTCCAACAACTTCTTTAATCTTAAATCATATTCTTTTTTATCTTTACCTCAAACTAATGAGTCATCTATATATATTTGAACTCCTAAATCACTAAAAATTTCAGAAAAACTTCTGTGGAAAACTTCTGGTGATGAACTCAGTCCATATGGCTACCTCAAAAAACAATATCTACCAAACGGAGTGTTAAATGTAGTAAATTCACAACTTGAATCTGACAGTTTAATTTGCCAAAATGCTTTGTTTGCATCTAAAATACTAAAGATCTTTGCATTTGTCATTTGAGATGAAATTTCTTCAAAGGTTGGTATGTGATAATGTTCTCTCAGTATATTTTAGTTAAGGTGCTGAGGATCTGAACACACTCTTAAATTTCCATCCTTTTTCCTTACTACCACTAATGAATTCACAAATTCTGTTGGTTGGTTAACTTTCTTTATAATACCATCTTTTTCCATTCTTGCTAATTCCTTTTTTAATGGATTTAATAAGCTAAAGAATTTTCCTACAGGGTTCTATTTTACCAACAGCTCCTGGTTTTAATTTAATATGATATGTATATCCAGTTAAATTCCCAGTTCCTTTAAACAAATCTTGATATCCTTTTAAAGATTCTGGTAACTTTTCATTGGAATCAGGATTTACTGTACAAATCCTTTGAATTAGGTTTAATTTTTGCAATGTAGGTAAACCTAAAATAGCTGGAACAGTTTTATCACATGCTACGACTTGAAATTCTACTTCATCCTTGTCCCCTTTCGATGTTTAACATAATAATTTACATTTTCCAACTACATCAATTGTAGTACCATTGTAATTATTTAAAGTGACTTTTGATTCAGTCAAACATTTATCTCTTAAATTTAATTGTTTAAATTTAGGCAATGGTAGTACATTACACTGAGCTCCAGTATCCAACTTAACAAATAAATATTTAGATATGTTTACTTTTAGTTTTTCAAACCATTCAGTTTTATTTTTAGAAAATGGATTTGTATCTTCTACTGACCCTAAAATATATTCATTATCATTATTATGTAACTCATGCTCTAAATTATTCTGTACAACATTAACATTTTTATAAGTGCACATTTTAGAAAAGTGATTTTTCTTTTTACAGTACAAGCAAATCTTATTATAAGCAAGACAGTTGTATAACTTATGAAAAGTTCCACATTTTCTACATGGTTTTGGTTTATTGTACTTATTTCCTTGATAGTTTGAAGAAGAATTAGTACTTTGTTGCTTTTGTTTTACATGATAGTCTTTCTTACAAGGCTGACCTTTTTCCTCTGAAGGTCGAAATTTATTACGTTTGATAGCTTCTATTTTATTTTCTTCAGTTAAAGTTTTCAGCTGAAGTTCTGCTAATTCAGAAGCTTTACACATTTTAATACATTTCTCCAATGTTAACTGATCTTCCCTTAATAATCTACCTTTGAGATTTTTATTTAGAATTCCACTTACTATTCTACCCCTTATTAAACTATCTTTTAATTCTGCAAATCCACAGTTGCTACTTAATTTCTTTAAAACGGTTAAAAAATCATCAAACGATTCACCTACATGTTGTGTTCGACAGAAAAATATATGTCTATCAACACTTTCGTTTACTTTCGGTATGCAAAAATTTTCGAAAGCTTCAATTACTTTGTCAACATCCTTCTTATCCTCTTCACTTAAATTAAAAGTATTAAAATTTTCAAGTGCTTCTTCACCAATAATATGCAATAAAATAGCTACTTTAATTTCAGGTGATTTAGTAATACCACCAGACGCTAACATATAAATTTGGAATTTTTGTTTCCATTTCTTCCAATTTTCGCTTAAATTTCCTTCGAAACTTAGATTACTTGGTGGCTTTAATCCATCCATACTTAATTTAGGACATTTAAAAAGTTTATATATACGTATTTTTAGCCACTTCCAATAAAAATAAACAACTCACTTACCAGCGATATAAGTTTCGATTTAATATCTTTACCCACGCTGCATGGTTCTTCAATAAAGATTTTCTTCTTTAATCAACGACTCGGCTTGTGTTGCTTTTTATACGTGTTGGGTATGTGCTCAGTGATGAATACAAGATGTACACAAACATCGTTTATTCTACATTACTCATCTACTATTCTATTTTACAGTTATGATTAAAGATAATAGATACAGTTACATATATAACATAACCCACAGTACACAACATGAGAGATTGCAGAGGCACCACACATTGCTCAATCAACCATTCATGACCATTTAAAGAAGCTTGGATTTGTAAGCAAGCTTGAAGTTTGGGTTCCTTATGAGCTGAAGGAGATCCATTTGGTGAAGCATTTGAACATCTGCTATTCCCATCTTAAACGTGAAGAAAATGACCCTTTTCTGAAGCATAGGGTCACTGGTGACGAGAAATGGATTGTGTACAATAATGTCGCACGTAAGCAGTCTTGGAAACAGTGTGATGAACCACCTCCATCCACGTCCAAAGCGAACACTCACCAGAAAAAGCACATGCTGTCAGTGTGGTGGGATTTCAAAGGTGTTGTGCATTTTCAGGTCTTAGCAAGGAATCAAACGATTAATTCAGCCGTGTACTGTCAGCAATTGAACAATGCAATCAATCAAAATTGGCCAGAATTCACGAATCGTAAAGGCATTGTGTTTCTCCTAGACAACGCAAGACCAAACACAAGTTTGGTTACCCGCCAAAAGAGCTGTTGGAGGAAGCTTGTTTGGTATGTGTTGCCCCACCCAACGTACGCACCTGACCTTGCACCTTCAGATTACCATTTGTTTTGCTCTTTGCAGAATTCGTTGAATCATAAAACATTCGATTCTGATGATGTTATAAATTGGCACCAGGTACAGTTTTTCGCTTCTACCAGTGTGGAATTATGAACCTTGTTGAACAATGATAAAAAGGTCATCGAACAAAATGGCCAATGCATTATTGATTTAATTCTTATTTTTTTAGGAATAAATTGGCTTTGAAAGACATAGTAAAAATACGACATGACTTTTTGATCGACCCTCTAGTTATTTTCTATTTTATTGACATATTAATAAATAAATATAAGGGAGGAGGATGGATGTGAAATTTGCCATTAATGATTAAACTGATTCATTTAGTTACAAATTTCACCGGTAAATTTAGGTAAACAGCAATAGCAGCAAGAACTCCCAAAAATTCATGCCATTCTTAGGAAGCGAGCAGGAAAAGGAGCAATTATTGATCAAGCAACGCAATAAGGAAACACATACTTGATAAAAGATTTTGTTAGGATTCAGAACTTTTTTAGAAGATGTACATAGCCCTAATGTTTCCCTAACAGAAAGACTGGAATGATTTTGCAGAATTGGAAACTCTTCTTTCTACACCGCATATAGCCACAAAAAAGCTGCAATTTAAAGGAATAATTTCTTCAATGAAGAAAAAAGAAACTAGTTTGCTAGACAATGTGATCTTGCTGCTATGAACTTTCATTAAGAATGAAATTATTCTCAGAACAATTGAAGAATTCGAATTAGGACAGTCAAACTGCAGACATTTTAATTGAGTTCTATCATCCTCTTCCAGTGATGAGTTAGATTTTGAAAAATATTTTTGGGTAATGTTGAAAAGGCTAAGGCAAAGCGAATGAAAATAAAGAACCAAGAGCCTTTAGATATAAAAATGAAAAAATGCATACACAATTTCTACACGGCCTTTGAAGAAATAGAGAAATATGAATGCGCTTGCAAGACACATCTTTTACAACCTACAAAATCTATCCTGAAGTTGGTGTGGAAAGACTCTTTGTTCTCAGCTCTGAAGTTTATCAAATCAGATCTATGGCCCTCCAACAAAGATCTTGTAAAAGCTATACTGTTTCTTAGAAATAACTAATTCTAGTTTTTTATTTCATAATAAATGCTAATTAATATAAATAATTTGCATTCCCATCAATTTTTTTTTTTTCTGTAGCATCTATTACTTCTTTTATATTAAAAAATAAGCTGTAACCCATGTGCATATGTTTATATATGTACAAAGTCTGTAATCTGGAGGTCCATTATCCGGAATGATCTATAATCCGGACCTCAAAGCCACAAACTTACGCATGAGTGTAAAGCATTTATGCAATGCGCTTTTAATGCGTGCATCTCGCAATGCACTTTTAATGCGCGCATCTGCTACGCATGCGCATAAAGCATTTACCCATGCACACTTCCTATAGTGAAGAAAGTGACAGAGAGGTTATAAAAAAACAAAAAAATGTCGATTGACAAGTTAGTTGGTATTTTCGTCACAGCAATTACAGGACTTGAACAGTGAAACTTTCTAACAGAACAAGAAATAATGTCAGTTTATAGAATTAAAGAAAAAGTATTAGCACAAAAAACGAAGCAACTTACCTTGAAAGAAATGTTTAATAAAGTAAACAAATAAATATTAAGCTCTTTTTTGTAAATTTTGATATCCTTTAGATCATGATTGCTCTTTATTTCATAAATTACAGTTTCATATTTTTAAGTGCATAACTTCCGCATGTCATCTTACCAGATTTAAACTGATGATCTATAATCCAGAAAACCCCTAATCCGGAATCGCCAAAGTCCTGATGTGTCCGGATTACAGACTTTGTACTGTATTTGAATTTAACAAGCATTCTCTATTCGTAAAAAGTAAATATAAATTAAATTTAAAATAAGGAAATTTAATTGCAAACAAATAAATGATTAATTATTGCTGCGAACTAATCTACAATATCATTTAAATTCTGAGAGCATATGTAAATGAAGTGCAAGTATCAAAATCCATGAATATATATATAATTCCTAAAAAATTTATAAAAATGCATAAGTGAATAATTGTTGAGCAGGCAGGAGACACACTTATCAAGGGGAAGTTGATTTCAAACCTAACTCTTCAATTATTAAATTCATATTTTGTCATCCATGTAGGCAAGGGTAAAAGTAAAATTCTAAACCAAATGTAAAATCAAATTTTGTGAATTACTAAAAAGAAATTTAAACAAGTGGAATTTTGAGAAATTAGCAAGTAAATGACTAGAATTAAAATTTAAAAAAGTCAATTAATAGTAGAAAATCAAATTTTATAGAAAACCAAAGTAATTTAAACTCTTGCCCACAGAAAACTTCCCCGACACGAATTATGCATGTAAATCAAAAAGAAACTACAATCAAAAGTCGTTAATTCGGACATCCATAATCCGGGCCTCAAAGCTACAAACTTCCTGCGCATGCGTCGTATTGACGCATGCGCAGAGACCTTCATGGTTGCGAATATGCGTGTGCGCACGCGCAAAATATGTTTAAGAATGCACGTTTAATATATAACGGACGGTATAAGCTAAGCTAAAATTATCTAATTCAGTTTATGTTGCAGATTGCGTTGTTCCTTAATCTTCGAATTGGATCCGGCTTATTATTTTTTCCAGACTGTTAGAGCAATTTTATAAAAGTAAGCTTGAACTTTCGATTATGTCAAATAGAATTTCTGATATATATTTACTAATATGTAAAGGATCTACAAAGCGAAAGTATGTTTCGAAGTCCACTAAACAAAAAGTGGAATTGCTGCAAAAAATGGATAAAGGATAATGAATTTGTTTATCTAAACATTCCGAAATTTGTTTATAAATTTCATGCTGCTCTACGTGTGTGTATGTGGGGGGGGGGGGATCATCGCAGCACGCAATGAACTGTAGTTGATCTGGCAGCACTATCCTTATCTTCAGAGCAGATGTTTTTATTTTATTTGGCTTGTAATTCCTTACTAAATGTAGTATTGATGTACTCTGTCTTTGATATGATTTAAATCAAATTTCTTGTCATTAGAATTCACTTCCGATGTCACTTTCTTCGAAAACGAAAGAATTTCGATTGACAAATTAGTCGGTATTCTCGACACAGCAATTATAGGACTTGAACAGCGGAACTTTGTAACTGAATGAGAAATTATGTCTGTTTATTAAAGAGAAAGTATTATCACTTAAACGAAGCAACTTAAACAACTCACATTGAAAGAAATGTTTAATAAAGTAAACAAATAAATATTAAGCTTTTTTTGTAAATTTTGATACCCTTTAGATCATAATTGTTCTTTATTTCATAAATTATGGTTTCATATTTTTATTTTTATAATTTCTGCATGCCATCTTATAAGATTTAAAATGATGATCTATAATCCGGAAAAATCGATAATCCAGAATCGCCGAAGTCCCGTCGAATCCTGATTAACGACTTTTGACTGTATATACTATCTATAAAAAATACATAAATAATACTAAAAAGGCAAGTAAATAGTAAGTTTTAATTTAACTTACCAACTATGTTTGTATTTTTAGAGTGGAGCAGCGTTTGCCAAACTAAGTGATGTTAAGTAGTGTGTTTCTGCTAACTTTATAAATAGAGGGTGCTAATATATGGTTGAGTGTTAAACTGCTATCTGTTAGATCTATTTTAAAAACTTATTCTGTAAACTTTTAAGTAATGTAAAATGTGTGTTCTGTTGCAAAATTGTTGCTAACTGTGAAGTATTGTAAAAATGTGTAACAAAATTTTAAAATGCTAACTGTAACGTTATGTGAAAAAATGGTTGCAAACTACTAAGGATTGTAAAAAATCGAAAATGTTTTTGAAATAAAGTAAAAAAAAATTTTTTTGAAGCAAAATTAAATAAATTTAATTTTAACTTTGAAAATTTTTTTAAATTAAAGTAAAGAGTTAGGTTTGGAGGCAACTTTCCTTTGATAAGTCTGTCTCCTGCCTACTCAACAATTATTCACTTTTGCACTTTTATAAATTTTTTAGGATTAAAAATTTTTTTGGAATTATATATTTTTATTCATAAATTTTGATACTTGCAATTGATTTACATATGCTCTCAGAATTTAAATATTGTAGATTAGTTTGCAGCAAAAATTAATCATTTATTTGTTGGTAATTAAATTTCATTATTTAAAATTTAATTAACTTTAAATTTGCTTTTTACGAATAGAGAATGTTTGCTAAATTCAAATTTCATTCCTTGCAGCAACGGCACAAGAGAATTATTTAAATTTAATTTTACTATTTATTCTTTTAAAAAAATTTATATATATACAGTGGTGGCCAAAATTGTGGACACTTTTTGGAAAATTTTTATGTTTTCAAACTTTGTATGCTTATAAAACGTTTCACAAAATGCAAACTTGTATATATCATTTTAAAGAAAATTTATTACTGAATTCAATACAAAACACAAAGTTCAATTATTTGCAATACAAAAAAAAAAAAAAAAAAAAAAAAAAAGTTAAACGATAATAGTTATCGATATACATTAGATAGTGATGATTGCAGTAAGTTATCAGCACTTAGTAGGGTACCCATTATTTTGGATTACAGCTTCACATCGATGTTTCATTGAGCTGACAAGATTTTTAAGCTCTTCTTTCGTTATTACATGATGCCAGGAAACAATTATAGCCTCAATTAGTTCCCTTTTATTTGATGGGCACCTCATTCGGACAAGAGTTTTCAAACGGTGCCACAAATCTTCGATAGGATTGAGGTCAGGACTGTTTCCTGGCCATGACAACAATTTAATGCTCTTTGTACGAAACCACTCTTTCGATATTTTGGCTGTGTGGCAAGGAGCAGAATCCTGCTGAAAAATAAACAAAGCATTGTTGGGAAAGAGATCTCTGATGGAAAGTAGAAGTTTTGGTTCTAGAATAGTGTCAAATGTATTTTCTGGCATTCAGTGTCCCATCGATGACATGAAGGCGACCAATACCATCTGCTGACATGCATGACCAAATCATAAAACTAACTGGGTTCTTCACAGTTGCTTGAATGCAGTCAGGATGTAGCTCTTCTCCTATTCTACGTCTTACATATTTTCGCCCATCACTACCAAATAACGATATCTTAGTTTCATCATTCCATATAACTTGTGACCACTGATCATCTGTCCAATTAATGTGTTCCTTTGCCCACTGTAGTCTTTTTTTTTTTTTTTTTTTTTTTTGCTGAAATTAAGATAAGGCTTTTTTCATGGATCTCAGTCCAACATCTGTTAATCTTCTCCTGATTGTTCTTGAACTGACAGAAACGCCAGCATCATTCAGATCACTTCTGATGGCTGCTGATGAGATTTTTCCATCTTGGAGACATAGTCTTTTTATTCTTCCGTCATCAATAGATGTTGTGCATCTTTTTCGGCCTTTTCCTTCTTTGTTTTTTTATTGAATTTGTCTCCTGATATCATAAACAAAACTTTCGGACTCAAAATGTAGTCACTGAACCACCCGTCTTGCAATTTCAGCATAGGGAAGACCACTTTCTCGTAACACAATAATATTACATCTCTTTCTAGGTGTCCACTCTACTCTTTTATTTGATGTCATTGCTTCTTGACTAAATATTAAAAATTTTTACAAAATTTTGTAATTGCAGTGTATAAGAAACAGGTCCTCCTTCTACAGAACAAAGCAAAATAATGAATTGTTTCAAGTGTTAACATGATGTCAGCTTCTACTGGCAGTTACTAACATTTGATTGGTTTTCAGAACAAGAACAGTGATTGGCCAGGAAAGCTAGACATTACAAACCATTTCATAACTGTGTTTTTTTATTTATATTAAAGTACATATAACTTTTTTATATTGCAAATAATTGAATTTTGTGTTTTGTATTGAATTCAGTAATAAATTCTCTTTAAAATGATATATACAAGTTTGCATTTTGCGAAACGTAACATTTTCTATAAGCATACAAAGTTCAAAAACATAGAAATTTCCAAAAGTGTCCACAATTTTGGCCGCCACTGTATATATGAGGGAGTCGGAGTCGGTCATTTTCCCTACCGACTCCACAGCCTTGATAAAAACAATAATAATAATTTATTCATGTTTTAACTGGCGCCAGAATCAAGTAATAAAATACTGTTCCTGTATTTTATTACTTGATGCTGGCGCCAGTTTATCCTCTGGTGGGTAAACATTAAGGATGGAACAGGTTTTCAGATCAACAAAGAAGAGCAGTTTTGGAAATAAGAAAAAAATATAGCATAATATAACCGAGATGGTTATGGGGAAAAGTTTACAATGTGGACCAAGGAAGGAATTCAAAAAAATGCAACAGACCTTCACAGGAAAATGAGTTTTAAACCCTCCTTGCATGCTTGGAGTATGTCATGATGAGTATATGAATATGTCAAAGAATATTGGAGTCCGGAAATTTCGTGATTGTTCTTTTAGTCAGTTCTAACTATTAATTTCACTGTTTTTCTTTCTTAACTGTTTGCACACTAGAATATTTAGAATTTTCTTACAGAAAAAAAAAAAAAAAAAAAAAAAATTAATAAAAGCTACATATCTAAGAGTTATTTATCATAAAACAGCTTCCAATAATTTATTTAATCTGTCTTTAGCAAAAACTATTTTCAGATAAAATTCTAGCTAACATAAGACTGACTGTAATCATCATGAAAATCAGTTTAAGAATTAGTTTAAATATTAATAATCATGAAAATTAGTTTAAGAGATGAAAGAGCTGGAAAACTACTTTGGTAGAGAGTCATATTTAATGCTTATTACCAAACACAATGTCAAATGCAAATAACATGATATCATAGGCAAATTACCTTACCATGAGCATTTTTCGCTTGTAACATCAATTTAAAAGCGTTTAAGGGTGTCATGATGTCTAGAGCAAAAACTAGTCACAAATCCAATCATTGTTATAATTAATTCAGGAAAGTTTATAATACCAGCTTGAAACTGGGTCATTTCCCTATTTTAATCCTATCGTCATTATCCTCACAGAGAGGTGCAAATTCATATATCTATCACATAACAGTTACTCAATTCAAAATATAAACTCAGATTTATTTTACTTAAACAGATATTACAGGACAGAAAAAAATAACTATTTTAAAAATTAGTATTACTGCTCTAGGGCCCGCCCCCCCCCAAAAAAAAGTGAAATAAGCCACATGCGTTTTGTTGGGGAGGCCTAAGGTCTCTTTTTTACATTGTTTACTTCCTCTTTTTGTTTTAAAAGTAATAAAATGCATATAACAAATCTTTCATGAGTACACCATTCTATAACACTCTTAAAAATTTTTCATCATTTGTCGCCCTTTTTTTATTATTATTTTTACACTGTCCAATTTTTACTCTGTGCCTTATGGAAAAAGAGTGGCCAAATGTGTTATAGGTGTAATTCAACAGTAAACTGAAATCCACAAAATGCTTCACCATAAAGCATACAGACTGAAATCTGTAAAACACATGGACTAAAAAAATATAAAGCTGTTTAGCATTGTTTTATAAATTGATTTCACCCTTGCTGTGGCAGAACGTGCTTTATTCTGGGAACAAACTCCAAAACAATATTACAAAGGTATAGCTATTTGGCACTTTTAATGGCTTTGTAAATTATACTGAGAGAAGCATGTTGGAATTTACACTGGGGAGGCACAAACTATAATTGATTGCATGGTAATGTGATTTCTCAGAATACGAAATCTGTTTCTTAATATGTTCTCTTATTGGAGCATCCTGCTACAAAATTCCCTGCTATATCTTTACAGACACATTCATCCCCATATTTCATGTTTGAAAGAGAGTATTATGACTCAAATTAAATCTATTACAATACTTATTTTTAGATTTGATTAAAAATAAGTATTGCAATAAGCTAAATTTGTAGCTAGTCCTCTCAAAAGTTTCAATTAAATAACCAGACATCAGAAATCTGAGTCAATCATGCACAAATTCTTTCCATACTTCTAACTCCAGAATTACAGTTCCATTAAAACTACAAACATAATATTCAAAAAGAAGACAACTAGAAGAGAGGAACTGTGAGTTTATTTATTTATTTTCATATTTATTTTGGCAAATTAATGAAGGTAACAAAAAAGTTTTCCCACATTTTTTTTTTTTTTTTTCGTTTTGTTTTTGTAAAATTATATATTTTAGGAACCTCTAATTTATCATACCAAATGTTAGTAACAGATAATATATTGGCAGTAAAAGTCATAATTATTTACTTAGTTTCATCACATTTGACATTTTTGTTAGTATATATTTCTTCAGTGGATGGCAAACACTTTCAATAATTTCAAGATTAAGGATTAAAAATTTTTAAACCAAAATTTGGGATGATGTTACTTTAGAGAGTACATTATGCTGCACTTTCTAAACTGCATTACTGGTTTCAATATTTGGTAGAACTGCTGTGTTTCTTGGTATGCATGAGGCAACAGCCAACCCATGCATGTAAGTACTACACACACGCTTGAGTACTTTGGAAGGCCAAAGTTGAACACTGTCTATAAAAATGTAAATATGGGCACACATATATTTCCCCTTCCTTTTTATTATTCTTTATGAATGTTACTTACAAGCCACAATGATAGCCAAACAAATGCATTTTGCTAATTGAAAAAGCGGTAGCTTTTCGTGGCGGGGGTGCTGATGATCAGTATACTTTATCACTCAGGGATAATCAGTACCCATTTAGTAAGTAACCATTACATTTTTAGTCACTAATAATAGTTTCAATCTATAAAAAGTTTGAGAACCACTGATCTAGAAAATCAAGATTTCAATAATCCTACTATTTCATTACTTAAAAATGTTGCATAAATGCTAGCTAAAACATGGAATCTCTAGTTATTCATGCTCTTCAATGTGTTTAACAATTTCCAACTATTATGCTCCCCCAATAAAAAATGGGCTGATAATAAGAAATATTAAACATACTATTTTTAACATATACATTATATACTTTTGTTACCATTAACATAAACATATATAATGGTATTAAAAAACACAAAAGAATTTCATTTCATGCACTTTATGTCAGCACATGAAAAACTGGTTGTTTACATAACCTAGGAAACTGAAGGCCTGAATCAAAATTTATTCTTCCTATTTTTGTCCAACATGGACAGACTATATCATTACAGATACTAGTTGCTAGATTATGCAATTAAAAAATATATCCATTCTAAACAAAAACCATTTAAAAACTGCTGTACTTACTTAATTTGATCTAATTCTTGCTCCCAGTCAATATCAGGTTTTGAACTTTTAATGGGAATCTCTCCTTTAGATGTGATACGACCTTTTTCTAAAGAGTTGCTAGATTTCATTAAAATCTCTTTTTTGACTTTAGGTAGCAAATTAGTCTCTGTGCACTGTACTTTTTTTTCTGTCACAGGAATAAGGAAAACTTGATTTTGTCCACTGTCTTGGTCAGGAACAAACTTTAAAATATATGACGGAAGAGTAGCATTTGAATTGGTAAGTGTCTCACTGATAGGTTTAATGCAGGAAGAAGTATTGCTACCTGCCATGTTGGATGTTGACTTTGAAACATTCAGTTTTTCAGATTTAATACATAATAGAGAAGACTGTGGGACTAGCAACACTCTACCTTCAGCATCAGTACATTTGACATATGTAGTATTTACACCATTTGGGATCACTTTAGATTTTGGAGCAATATCTACAGAAGTATTGTTAAGTGAAGTGCTAGGAACTGCTATTTTGGATAAAACAGATCTATTATTGGCAGTAATAGGTTGAGATATTAAACACTGTTGTTTTTCACTATCACCGCTTATATTGGCTGAGATATTATCATTGTCATTTGATATTGTATCACCCTCAACCTCCTTTTTGACACACGCAGGAAGTTCTGTACTTCTGTCTGAAGAATCTATATCCATTTCCATTTTAAAAGAAATACTTTCATCAGCACTTGTTTCATTTTCAAGTATATTTGTACCATTTAAATTATAATTTCTTTGGCTTCCATGCATTTCACAAATAGATGAAGTTTCGGTAAAAGGTAATGCAGAAGGAATAGTCATTTTATCATCTTGTTTAAATAACTGCAATTCTACAACCTAAAAAATAGTTAGTGAATCAACTTTGATATGAAAGAATGTAATGTGTCAAATTAAACACTTTAAAATAAGAGACACCTTTTACATTTCAAATAATTGTTTTCTTATTACTCATAATGATAGTTTTATGATTATTACTCATAATTATCATTTTATGATTAAAATGAAAAGTTACACAATTACAGATTTTTGTTTGAACAAAATAAACTCTAAATATTAATTCAATATTTAGAATAACAAACTTACACTCATTTGTAAAACAATTACAAAATGCAAATTAAGAAAATCACATTTTACTATTCTCGCTGAATTTCTTCCTTAGTTATATCTTTCTTTCAACCTCCCAGGGCATTTAACAGGCCATTATGTAAAAAATTTACTTTGAATGTAGTAAGCTACTTTATATGTTTAACCAATTTTAGTTAAGTATTCTTAACAAATCATCAGTTTAAAGAAAACTGCAATACAAATTTAAAATTAAATTTATAACTGAATGCTTTTGCAAGATAGCAAAACACTAAAAGCTTAAAAAGGACTAGACATTACACAAAAACTTAAAAGCCTAGAGAGATAGGAAAACAACAAGTTCTTATCTACATTAAGTTTTACATGAAATGCAGAAAGCTGTAGCAAAAATATATGTGTGAAAAGTGATAAATCTAGCAAAAACATTCATTTAATCACAGTTATTTATTACAGTTTGATCTTTATTATCCCTCTCAGCGTTATGACCAGGTTTATCCGGTCATCAGAAGTTTTGCTACTTGGTATATATTAGGCTATAATTTAAGAAATTTTGCTTTCTTACTTTCTTTAATAATGAATATATCATCTTAATGAAAGTAATTTTATGAAAATGTAGACTAAAATAAGTAATTATACAAACTAAATTAATAAATGCTGTTTAAATACTGGTCTTCATGATGGATCTAAAATCCTGTGCCACTCAGAAGGTTATTTTGTACAGTTTGATAGCAAAAAAGTTCAATATTAATAGCATTACAAAAGACTGATAATTGGTACAGATATATTTATTTTAAATCAGACATATGTGCAGCATCTGGATTTGGTCAGCTCTATTCCATATTATGAGTTCAAAGTAGTTACATAGTAAATTTTAAAATAACCCACCATAATTTTTTTTCCCTTCTCAGTAAACTGCCTTCTGTATCTTTTAATCCCTATATATCAATACGGATTAAGCCTCTCAGCGTTACGAACGGATTTTTCCATATTGAAAGATGGCTTTCCAAATCGTCTCACACGGATTATTTTGCCAGGTTTTGGTGAATCCAAAAGTGTTTCAAACAATCTTTTCTGCCTTACATTTTCCGTCTCAAAATCATTGACAACGGAATATTCTGTACTGTCGTTCCCTCCGACCTCCTGTTACTCTTCTGATTTCTCGTTTAAAACGAACTACTAAGAAACTTCCTTGGCATAATATGAAAATCATTCGCAAAATAATATCGTATTTGATTAGATCGCTTTTTGGCGTTGATAAAATAAAGTAGTGAAAGTACATGAAATCGTATGATGCATTTTTTACCCTAAGCAAATTATTTCCATTTTACTGAAAGTGTTATCGAATAAAAGGGTTCGGACGATATTTGACTATGAATATTTTACTGTTATGAAGATGTGTTTATTTCCAAATTTCGAAATGGTTGGGACATAAAATTCTCAGCAGGTAAGAGTAAATAATTATGAAAAATACTTGTTAGTAGAAAAGACATGTAAATAGCTTTTTATAAAATCACCGCAAGCATTATACGAAGGTGGAAAAAATATGATGGCGATCTGGGTGATGTAAAAAATTTCGAAAAAGGAAATAAGAATTTCTGATTATTTGTCTATATCAAGATTTGAAATGACACAATTAGATGCTCAGATAAAGATAGACAACTTTAACTTTCATTGAGGACTTTGGGGGATGGGAAAACAATTTGTTATTTAAGACTACGGTTAATTAAAACAAGAGAGAGATGTCTCTGTATGGGAAGGGATGCCCTCTTGGAATACTTTTTAAAGAAAACTGGCTTGTATTCACGTTACAAGTGGGAAAACTCAATTCCAGATCAAACTACTAGTGTTCAGTGACGTTACTGCTCGGCCGCTAGTGGACATTATTTATGACTAAGGACTGATGAGCTATGTTAAATTAGGTACTTACCCTTTATTTTTAAATTCATTAATTAATATTTATGGTTCTTTTACTAAAAAAGCCAATTATATGCATGTATTTCTTGAAATCAGTTTTCACATCTTATTAATATTTTATGTGCAGTTTTTATGGCATCCTTCCTTCACGTCCACTCAAATAATTTCACAGCCTAAGAACAAAATAGAATTATTTAAAATTTAATATCTATGCTTCGTTTGAAATATTTCTCTTTGGTTTAGTTTACTTGAAAAGCGCTCGAAGGCTATCTGCCAAAGGATGCAGGCCTTCATGGAAAAATCATGAAAACGTCCATGCAGCCAGCCCGTTCGCTGGGATTCAAAACGAACTACCCGTGTTCAGCAATTTTACTGCTTGGTCGTTGGTGGGCGTATCACTTTTTGAGATAATTATCATAATATTATATGTTTTAATAGACATCAATAACAATCAATGCTTACTATTGTAATTTGCATTTCCAGTGATGTTAATCTCGTAATTAATATTCTTGACACTGTGCCTAAGAGCAGTAAAGTTTTAACTGAGAACTTTTTAAGCGAAACTGGCTCATATTTCTGTAATTAATACAAATGTGGTAATATTATTCTTGTCACTGTCAATGATACAAATTGTACGATTTGGTATTCACCTTCGGAATAAAAATACATTGAGAAAGAAATCAATTTGGGGACAAATAAAAAAGAATTGATGAAATAAGTATTATAAAAAAGCAAAATTATTTTATATCTGGGTCATTTGTTACCATTTACTTTGTGTTTTAATATCTTTTCATATTTTATTTCAGTATTGCTTTATTAATTCTTAAATATTTTGTAAAATGCGAAAAATTTGTGAAATTCATATTTTCTTTCCCAGTTCTAAAAATGTATTCTTGATATTATAGAGTAACAAAAAGATGCAGTTGTAAGGATCCTAAGTTTTACTAACGTTTATTTTATTTTAAATCTTTACTATCACTTCTTATTTTCTATTTCCGGCCAGAATTAAAATCTTTAACTAATTTATGCAAATTTGTCTTGCTAATGCCAAGTACTTAAGTTGTGGCTTTTTGCCAAGCAAGAGAGAGGAAGGAGTTATTAGAAGCAGGCCGCTGGCCAGAGTAGTTTTACTCGTTTGCTGGTTGCCTTCAAGACCAGAGGTTTAATCCTCTTGATAATTTTAAACGTATCGTAGTTTTAGCAGCTCTCTGTACTACATACGGATTTTTGTTAAATAACGGCCAATCTTTAATCTAAAGTTAGTTTTAGTTAAGAGTTTTTAATTAGTATTTTTATATTCTTACGTTCAGACCACAAGTGGTTGGTCTCTGTATTTCGAAGTTCCGGAAATCGCTGTAAAGATAGAAAAATAAAGGGTTTCATATACCCTTCCTGTGTGTATTGTCTACTTCCCAATTTATTGAACATAGCTTTAGTAAGCTCCCTGTTTTGAGTCAGGACAGTTCATGTTTCCAAAGCAAGTAAAGAGGAACACAAGTCCTGATACAGTATTCACTAAATGAATGTGCAATTATCATTAATTAAAGTGCATTTTGGTAGTAGATTCCAGATAGTTGTAATGTACACATGTTTCAAAAAGATTGCACGACTAAACAATTTTTTCACCGTTCTGAGCAGAGCCATGGTTCCAATTTCAAATAAATAAATAAAAATAAAATAGGCTTCAGCACAACGACAGTTTTTTGACTCATTTTATTACAAATATATGAAGCAAATTTCTTTTCGTTCAGCAAAAGAAATAAATATGTCAATGAATAATATGTTTTTCAGTGTGTTATTAGAATAAGAAATCCATACTCGTCTGACACAAATTAACTGATATATATTTTTAATCAAAATTTTGCAGGAGAGATTTTAAATATTACTTTCAAGCACTAACTACACAGAAGTTGCATTTTAAAGTTTTTAAACGCAGTTTTCGATCGTTTCAGCATCTTTTATAAGTGCTAGGAACTGTCTTATTTCTCTAAATTTTCTTTAGCAAGGTAAGGAACGACACATTCAATGGCATTTTTTTTTTTTTTGCACAATCGCTTTGCAGACACTTAAATTTCACAAGTTTCTCATGCATTCATAGATGAAATAGTCCATAACTGAAAGCCTAATTTTATTCAGTTAATTTCTTACATTAAAATCATAACCGCTTGTACTCTTTTTAAGATGTTCCTGGATAAACAGGCATTATTCTAAAATAGAAATGATAAAATCATTTGAGATATAATTTTTCCTTCTCAAAACAAACTATATATTTCGCCAAAATATAATCGAAAATAATTTTAGAGCTATGAAATAAATTCAAGACGAATAAATATTTTAAAATTCATTCAGTTGTATAAGAAAGTAAATAACGGCAGCACAACATTATAATGCATCATCATAATATCAGCTGAGAGCTGTAAAAAAGTTTCATTCCTACTAAATGGTTTATATAACTTTCCTTTTATAAAAGCTCGAAAAAGAGAACACAGTCAAAAGTCGTTAATTCGGACACCCATAATCCAGAATGATCTATAATCCGGACCTCAAAGCTAAAAACTTTCTGCGCATGAGCTGCGTTGGCACATGCGCACAGGCATTTACGCATGCGCGTAAGACCTTTACTACTGCGCATATGCGTGTGCGCAAGTGCAGAATACGTTTTCGCATGCGCGTTTAATGTATAACGGACGGTATAAGCTAAAATTATCTAATTATCTATTTCAGTTAGTTTTCATGATTGCTTTGTTCCTTAATCTTCGAACTGGATCCGGCTTATTACTTTTTTCAGACTGTAAGAGCAATTTTATAAAAGTAAACTTGAACTTTCGATTATGTCAAATAGAATTTCTGATGCTGTTGCTCCCAAAGGATCTACAAAACGAAAGTATGTTTCGATGTCCATCAAACAAAAAGTGGAATTGCTGCAAAAAATGGATAAAGACATGAGGAAGGTGACAGAGAGGTTAGTGAAAACGAAAAAATTTTGATTGACAAGTTAGTCGGTATTCTCGGCACAGGAATTACGGGACTTGAACAGCGGAACTTTGTAACTGAACAAGAAATTATGTCTGTTTATAGAATTAAAGAGAAGGTATTATCACATAAAACGAAGCAACTTAAACAACTTACACTGAAAGAAATGTTTAATAAAGTAAACAAATAAATATTAAGCTTTTTTTTTTTTTTTTTTTTTTTTTTTTGTAAATTTTGATACCATTTAGATCATAATTGTTCTTTATTTCGTAAATTACAGTTTCATATTTTTAATTTTAGAATTTCGTCATGCTATCTTACGAGATTTAAACTGATGATCTATAATCCGGAAAAATCGATAATCCGGAATCGCCGAAGTCCCGACGAGTCCGGATTAACGACTTTTGACTGCATATATATATCATGTGCATTTGGTAAATTGATGTATTAAAGGCATTGTGGTATATGATATAAATATTTCCTTGTTATTTTATGAAATAACAAACAAGCAAGTCTGGAGCCCATTCAAATACCCTGTAGAATTTTAACAAATTATCTTATAGAATACAAATATGCACATGCTTTTTATGAAATATGCAAACCTCATGCAAATATAATTCTGTTTTGTTAAAATTAACGATTATGAAATTAATTTTAATATAAATATATTACTCTACATAAAGAAATCTGCAGGCATCTTTATTCCCATTATTTTTCTATTATTATCATCGAAAAAAAATAATAACAGTCTTTTTCTTATAATAAGCTAATTAGATTAGTTTAAAAATACGACCTGCGAAACTTTTCATCCTCCTTGCTTCAGTTTTACTTATGACAGTTATGCACTTTCTTTAACTTGTTGATATAAGATCCATTTATTTTAAATAATTTTCTAAAACGTTTTATAAAAAATAAGAAAATAATGCTAGCGCAAAATATTTGGTTGAAAAGTTATGTAAAACTTGTTTCAGTACCCAAAAACAATAAATAAAAAATGAAAACAGATTTCATATTAGGTCCAAACGGGCATTTTTTTCATTTACAGACACATGCATGTTTCGAGAGCATTTGGGTCAATGCCACTTTGGGCTAAAAATATTTAGAAACAGCAAAACAGCATATCATTAGAATTTCCGATACACAGGCTTGCAGGCTGTAGACAAAAATGTTTTATTCCTTACAGTGTTGCCATTGCTCACTTTGAAACTGTTGAGATTTTTAATGAAAAATCCGGTAAAGTTTTACAGAATATGAAATAGACAATAAAAACATAGTCCAGATTCTACATTCGGCCTTCTAAGTGCCCTTGTTCGGGTGGAGGACTATGTGATCCAAAATGTGATGACTCTAGGTAACGTTGTTTTTTCGCAGTGCAAAAAACATACATACGTTCATGTAGATTCTCATTATTCAGTTTCTTTAAATAAATACAGGAGGATAATATTTGGTGGCAACAGTTTGAAAAGTGATTCGACGCAAAATGCTGTTTCGAAACTAATAGCCCTTCTGTACTAACACTCATTTGGATTTTAAAAATTAGGAATTATAAAATTAAAAACATTAAAATAAAATCCAGAAGCTTTCAGATTTTATATTACGCCCAAAGGGACTTTTTCACATTTTGTGTGTTACCTTTATTTATTAAATACTAAGTTCTTTGCAATTAAAGCACATAAATTCCAATTCAACTGCAATATCATAAAATATTTGAAAACAGCATATCTTTAGAATTTCCGATAAACAGTCTCGCACGCTGGAGATAAAAATATTTTATTCATTAGTGTTACCACTGCTCGCTTTGAAACTGAGTTTCCTAATTAAAAATTCGTCAAAGTTTTACAAACTATGAAAGAGATAATAAAACAAATTCAAACTAAAAATTCCAGTTACCAGTGTGCATATTCGAGTGAAGGATTACGTTCTTCTTAATTTGATGACTGTATTTTTAATAATGCAAGACATATATTCATGAAGATTCTTAATGATTTAATTTATTTAAATATACAGGACGATTATATTTGGTGGCAACAATTTAAAAGTTGATTCGCCTGGACCCTCTGAACCTATATCTATTATCTGTAATTATTATATATTATTATGAACCTATTATCTGTTTCTGTACGTATAACTGGGCTCCCACTGTAAAATTTAGAATGATGCTAAAGAAAATTTGAAAGTGCAATTTACTTAAAAAGTTTTCTAATATCGATATTACCTGCTAATTGCATTAAAATTAGCTAACTACAGAGCACAAGAAATATAGTAAGACTAGAATTCTCTTATTGTGAGTGTCGCGTTTAGTACCATATGCGAATAAAAG
Source organism: Stegodyphus dumicola (assembly GCF_044657685.1). Classification (NCBI taxonomy): domain Eukaryota; kingdom Metazoa; phylum Arthropoda; class Arachnida; order Araneae; family Eresidae; genus Stegodyphus; species Stegodyphus dumicola. Next base: position 133,597,788 of record NC_140777.1, read on the forward strand.
TTTTGAGTTGGTTTCATCTAGTTGAACCTTGCTAATAGCCGAATGATAAAACACTTGCAGATAGTTTGATTTAGATTCGAACATAGGTGAATGGGATGACTGCATCATTGGTGTTTCGTGCAAAGTCATTTTCCCTCAGAAAGCTTTTCACTATGGCAGCCCTGGTATGTTTGCAATAAATAGATCTCCTATGTTCTGCAATATCCAAATAGTATGAACTATTTTTATTGAAAATGAATAAATTATGCGTTTTGTTTTGAAAAAAAAAAAAAAAAAGTATCTTGTTGAATTTTAGTTTCTTAGAGGAAAGAAGGAATAAAAGATTATATATTTATTTCTAACTGAGCCAGCCAGCCATGAGAACAAAACTTAATTTTGCTTCTTTTAGTTGAAGTAGAAATATATTGTGCTTTCTGGTGAATAAAAAGGGTTTTACACTTCAGTTTTGCCTTAGAATTTCTGTTTTGTATTCTGTTTTACGGAAATTAAAATCTTTAATTTTTTTGTTGCAAACCCTAGATGGGAAAAACATTCTCCACACATGTACGTAATAATATTTAAATATGAGCCTACAGGAAGCAAACCTGTTGCCAAGACTTTCTTAAATATTCAGATAGATTGTGATCATATTATCCCGGGTATTCATTGAAATTAGTTGAATTTCTGTTGCTTACTTCTACTTCAGTGCATGTTTTATATAATTTCTAATATTCACACTTTGATCATGTGTATTCTTGAACACATCAATATTCTTGAGAATAACCTAACTGAAAGAAGATGAATCTAATCATGATCAGATCTACACGATTTTATTTTAAAATTCGTTATCATTTGCATTTTTTTGAGTGCAAACATAATTTTTTTTCTTTTCATATTTCAAAACTTTCACCATTTACACCCTTTAAAAATAACTGCATATTATTATACTGAAAAATGAAATTTAAGAATGTATAGAATTCTGGGAAATCTTAATTCATTATATCGAAAGCCAAATTATAAATATAAATATTTATAAAACTATATGTTTCTGCATTAGGTAACTTCACTGAAAGTAACACTGATAGAAAATGTTTAGTAAAACTATGCATTGCCTCTATTTAACTATAATATTTTGAAAAAATATTTTAAATTTTCCGACTGCACGTACAAAACGTATATTCAATAAAACGCATGAAGAGTGTTGGCCCATCAGCGAACGAGCAATAAAATCTCTGAACACTAATAATTCGGCTGAGAATTCGAGTTTCGGCGAATGAGCTCACTGCGTAGGTGTTTTCTTTGTTTTCCCCATGTGCAACATGTATATGAGACAGTTTCCCTCAGAAATTCCTCCACGAAGACATCCCTACCCTTAGGCAGGTAACGTTCGAGTGCTTTGCCATAGTCAAATTAAATAAAATTAAAAAATAAGTAAGCATCATGAGCATTTGACTAGAGTCTCTGTTTAATTCTTTCTATACATAGAGAAAGAATTAAAGCTTTAGAGATTAATAAAACCATAAGCATCAATCTGTCAAAATCCGATGTCTTTTCTCATTAATGCTCTTATAATTTTTCAAAGCAGGAATTTCTAAGAGCACCTGTTTTTTGCTCTTTGCTTTCCCAAATAAGTAGTGGAATAGTAAAATATACCAATATTTTCTTAGACTTTAAAGAAAACAATATCATTATGGCACAATTAATAAACTCGCTGCTTTCCTTACTCATGGCTATACACAAAAGCGAAAAATTGCATGACAAAAACTTAGACGTCTGTAATTATGATTAGCAAATAAACAAGTTTTTTACTTCATGTTTAGTTAATTAGTTCTGTCATTATATCAAGTAAATTTTGAAATATTACTTATATCCGTAGCATCAAATAAACTTTGGATCAAAAATACCCGAAGTTGCAAATAAAATAAGAAATTTTCTAAGTTAAAAAGATATTTTACTTTATTAAAAAAAAGTAAACTATCTTGGGAACTATCGCAAATCACATTGTTTCAGTGAGAAAATATTCCTTTTATGCTAGCAAGCAATCTTATATAAGAGGTAAATTCAATAACTAAAGTGAAGGGTATTTAGAAACACAAAAATATTTTGATATTACTGCCATATGCACATTGATTTCCATAAAATTTAAATATATATATATATATATATACATATAAACACACACACACACACATGTATACATGCATAAATAAAAATGGAGGTTTATGAACAGGAAAAAAATTAAACATATTTTTTTTTTCTTTTAAAATCTTGATTTTTCAGTTTCCCTCAAAATTTTCATTTAATAACAAAATCCATAGCATAAAGCTAACAGTAACTGTTACAAGGTCAGATCGCTTTCGAAGCATTCTCCTTCTTGAAAACTCCGGAAGGGCAAAGTTCTGACAGTGATTCATACTTTTACAGTCGTCACTAATTAGTTCATCTGGATGATTCTCAGCAGGTGAAGGGAGGGTAAAAAAACTGCTTAACGCTTTTAGTGGCTACATTGACAGAAACCTTCCACGCTTTTTGAAGCAATTTCTTGACAAAGCTGCTGACGCTTTACAAAAGAATACCTTATCTCTTTCAAAACCTCCGGAGTGTTAAAAGATACTGTATATAGTTTTAAATTAGCCTTAAGAGAAAATGATGTGTAGAAACAATTGTAAAAAAAAAAAAAAAAAAAAAAAAAAAAATCTGGTATAACAACAGTTAACAATAAATTCAAATCTTAACATCTAGCAGCAATTTATACAATGCAGCTCAAAATTAACATACATTAAAAAATATAATTTAACCATTTAATAAAAAACATGGATAATTAACAATAACATCTTATCAGAAACCGGAATTCTCTGGCTTGGTTAGCTCTGGATTTGTTACATGTAAAAAACAATAAGATTAATAATTACATCTAGCCTGTGGTTTATAAATGTGTAGAATATTTAATCCTCTGAGCAGCATGGGTTTTTAGATTTATCATGAAAACATGTATTTAAACAGCATTTATTAGCTAAATTTGTATAATTACTTTAGCCTATATTTTCATAAACTTACATTCATTAAGCTGATACATTATTAAAGAAAGTAAGAAAGCAAAATATCTTGAATCATTAGCTAATATGCACAAAGTGACAAAAAAAAAAAAAAAAAAAAAAAAAAAAACTCTCATGATCAGATAAAGGCTATATGCCACTCAGAGGATAAAACCTTAAATTTACAGCAATTTCTTACAACCCCCATACAGAAATCAGAATTATGTTTATGAGTTACTTGCCTAATTCTAAAGATCAGGATTAAGACTATTTAAATTCTAGCAAAGCATCCAAAGGCTATCTGCTTAAGAGAAGAGCTATTATCTTTGTGAAAGACTTTAAGAGAAACTGGCTCATATTCATACTACATATGAGGAAAACTACAAAAACTCCAATGCAGGTAGTCAGCATGCTTCCTGAGAAATGATCTGGGGTCAAATAAGTAGTGATCAATGGTTTTACCATTTGGCCACTGGTGGATATCCTAATGATCAGAGTCATCTCTTTATGTTTACTTTAAGCAATCCAAAATATGCTTTAAAACCATAATTATTGATCAGATTTATAGTTTTCATACCTATTTACATCATTGCTCATATTTAAAATAAATACCAAGGAAAAAATTTCTTTTTCAAAGAGATTTACACCAAAGAGCCATTACATTATGACCAACCTCCATCTATAACAATGGGCTTGCCTAGGAATGAAACCATTATGTGTGGGTGGCTAATTTTGGAGTATATAAAGCAGCTATGCATTGTCTTTTCAAACACAGCATGATTAGTGACATAATGGGAAAAGCAGCTGATTTATCAGACTAAGGTCAAATAAAGGTTAAAATCATTATGGCTCGGCAAATGGAAACATAACAATATAAAAAATGGCTCGTTTAGTGGGCTGTTCATGTGCAGTTGTTGTGAGCACATATCAAAGGTGGTATATGGATGGTGAAACGACAACTCGTTGGCCAGCAGTGTGTTGTCGATGGTGCATTGATTGCAGAGGAAAGCGAAGATGGCTAAGCATTGTTCGCCGTGACAAAAAAGCTACGACAGCCGAAAATCACCACCAGCTACAACAGTGGTGACCCAGACAGTGTTACGCAGCGTATAGGCTTATGTAGCCAGAAGCCGAAGCATGCCCCTGCACTGATGGCACGTCATCGCCAGCTGCATCTGCAATGGGCCAAGAAACATTGGAATTGGACATTAAAAGAATGGAAGAAAGTTGCATGGTCCGCCAAATCCTGTTTTCTGGTCCATCAATGTGATGGACCAGAAATGGATGATGGGCGTTTTGAGGGCTAAAGAGGGTCCTACATGTTATTAACAGGGTGGTCAAAATGTAATGGCCCTTTGGTGTATATGTGTATATCAAATGCTTACATACAGTGTTGTGTTCTTACAATAGTTTTAAAACAAACCATCAGTAGCTTTCATGATTTCAGAAAGTCCTTTCTGATGGTAGATAGCTTCCAGGTTATTTACTGCATCTGACTAAGACTAACAAGCTCACAGTGAATTTAATAATATTGAAATAATTCTTATACTTTAATATAAATGAAAAACTTTAATGAAATTAATACAATTTGAGATGCAGTGTTATTAGGGTATTCCAATGATATATTCTAATCTTAACTTCATGTACTTATTTCATATACATTACAAACATTTCCTTTTGCTGTACTTTAACTACTATAATACTTATAAATACCACACAAGTACCCATCGACATACTCTACTGTTGCAATATTTATTTTACTTTCTTAGAGCAAAAGTATATAGGGCAAGTGTATAGTGTGTTATTTAATGTGCCAGTTAATAATATATAAGCCACATTTCTTTATTAGCCACACCAGAACACTTTTATCAGTTTTATTATAGCAACACAGTTATATTTTTATCTAAAATAAAAGGCAGGGGAAGAAGACAGCAATATTTTTCACAGTATTAAATAGCAGTAGTATTAATAAATAAGATTTTAATTTTAATATATTTTGTATAAAATTATAATACTGTAGATTCTTTTTTACCTTGTAACACCTGCTGTGAACTCAAATAAAATTAGTTAGCTCAAATACAATAAGGTGCAATGTAGGTTCTGTGAGGTGAATTATCACTATCAGAATTTCTAGCTCTAAAACAGACAGACAAAGAAATAAAATAACTTAAAATGTATTCTATTTCACCAACTGTGAGGGGTTAAAATATAGAACAAAAAATTACCAGCCCAGTGGACCGGGCTTCAACACAAGCTTCTTTCACAATTGCTATGCATTTAACAATTTAATCTAACCTTAGCAGGCTTGACCTAGACCGTGACAGAAATTCAAACACCACTTACCAAACTCAAATCTATCCTTACTCTACAATATTCAATTCAAACATGTTGGAGTCACCATAAAACAAAATTTTACATGGGAAGGCAAATGCAACTAGCAGGCCAAAACTCTCACACAATTATTCGTAATTCCTCTAACTTTAGAGTAAAACTGCTTGCCACTCTAAGCTACATAAATTCTGGAATGAGTTACCCTCCTGGCAATATGAGACAGAAAGCAAAGATGTAAATTAAATAGTATTTCGTTAGTAAATCTTAAACATAAATGCCACAAAACAGTCTGGACTTTAACCAGCCAAACTTTCATCATTTTTTTCCCCTCTATAAATCAAACTGTCATTGCCAGTTCAAAGAAAAGGAATAGCAGTCAACATATTATTTCTACTAGAAAAAACAGTATAGTTAAATAAAAGCACCATTAAACAGTTCTTATGACTCAGTGACTGTAATATTTGCACATTACAGCTCACAACCACCATTTTTCATTAGTCCTATTTTTTAATTATGCCAATTTGAAATGATGAACTAATTGGAAGAAAGGGAAAGAAAACGAGCATGTTAACAACAGAAATAAAACTCAAAGTGTTTTATTTCTGCTGTTAACATGAATATACTAAAAATAAACTGCCACAAACTCTAGACAGTTCTGATATGTTACAACTGTTTTAATTTTAGTTAATGTTTTTAGTGTAGCTAAGATGTGTTATGTATTATCTAAAGTGTAAAGCTGTCGCTCATTATACTATGCCAATAAACAAATAATGTCTAAAATATCCTCATTTACTGTCTGAGAAGCTCATCAGATCATGAGCCAGGTAAGAATTTTTATTTTATTTGAACACATTGTCAACTGAATACTTTGTTTTAGAGATAGCCACGAACCATTAAGACTGAATGCCGGAAAAAATGTGAGGAATGATTGGTGGAGAAATTGAAAACTTCAAGATTTCAATAAGTAAATTGTCAAGAAAATGCACCATGAAGAAGCCAAAAAGAACGAGATTATCAATAAAACACCAAGAACACAACATATGAAAAATTATACATTGAATTTCAAAATACAGGATTTTCTTCTGCACTGCCTACATTAGCACTGTCCAACTTATCATAGCCCGCGGGCCATATTTTCTTCACCAAGCATTTCAGGGGCCAAGAAGGTTGATAAATGAAGATCAGTTTATGTTAATTAAAAAAATATTTTATTTATACTAAAAAAGAAACTTTAAAATATTCATAATATATTAATGAGAACATTGTGGCTGTAATTGTTTAGCAACAATATCTTTTATGTCCACATCGATATTTGTTGTGGCAAGGCTAATTATATCTTCAAGAGTGGAATCTTTCAAACTGTTTCTATATTTTGACCTTATATATTTCATATCAAAGTATGCACGCTTCCAGATATATGTACTTCCGAACACTGATACAATTTGAAGTCCAAAATTTCTCAATTTTGGATATTTCTCTTTATCTAAAAATTGGAATATTTCTATTCCAGTTACTCCACAAGATGTAAAAAATGGGTCAGCCTGCAGGTCGCATAATTCTATTTGATATTTAAGATCAACGGAGTTGATATCAATATTAATTGATCACAAAATAAATCAATAGACAGTTTCTTCAAAGATCTCTTTGCAAGATTCAAATTGAAATAAATTATTTTGCTCCAAATTAAACCTTAACAATTTTAACTTGTTTCTAAATCCAGTAACATATTTATAAAGGCAACACACATTTTGATCTTGTCCTTGCAAGGATTTATTCAAAATATTTAAATAATTTGTAAGGTCATTAGGAAAGCAAGTGAATAAATAAAATTTTTATCAACTAAATTTGCCGTGAAATTTTCATCGACGGCAATTTTGGTGAGAAAAAGATGAACTTCTTTTCGAAGTGTAAAGAATCTCCTCAAGTCCTTTCCAGCACTTAACCAACGAACGTTACTACATAAAAGCCAATCTCCATACTCATAGTTTCCAATTCATCCAAAAATGTTTTAAATTTTCAGTGTGTAAGAGAACGATTTCCACCGCAAATTAAATTAGGTAATTATGCAAACCTTGTCCATTACGTCTTTTAGTTGTAGAGATAAACCACATAATGCTTCCTGATGGATAATACAGTGTAACTAACATACAACATGTTATTCCTTCTTTTTGCAAAAGTCCCACGAGCCCAATATTTTTGCCCGTCATAGCTCTAGCATCGTTGGTTACAATAGCAGTGCACTTGCCAAATCCGCCATACTGCTCTACTGAACATTTTAATTGTTTGTAAATATCTTCACCTTTTGTTGTTCTGCGTAATAATTGCAATTTTAAAAGTTCTTCTGAATAATTATACTTTTCATTTACAGTTCTTATAAAGATAAGCATTTGACTTGCATGTCTGTGCTTTCATCCAATGCTACCGAAAAATAGCAGCAACTATTGATTAGGTTTTCTAATTTATCAGTGACATGCATGCTAATCTCGTTTACACATCGGCTTACAGTCTGGTGAGAAAGTGATGTTTGAAATTTTCTTACCATTTCGTTGTCATTAAATGCTTGAGCCATTTTTATGGCACATTCTTTAATGAATTCTCCATCCCAAAATGGCTTCTTTGCGTTTACTATTTTTAAACAAACTTCAAACGATGGAGCTACAGATACTTCTTGAAATTTTGGTTCTTGATTAAAATAAATCGTTTGATGATCCAGCTGCTTTTTCATTTTTTTCAACTAGAGGTATTTTCATGTCTCACGTGTACGAATGATACTTTTTTTATACATAGAAAGATAACGGTGCTTCAAGTTATATTCTTTACACACAGCTATGATTTGTAAACATTCCAAACACTGTGGTTTATCATTCTTGTTCAGAATAAATAAATAATCTATCTCCCAGCAATCTTGAAATTCTCGATTTTTGAGGTACATTTTTCTTTTATTAGTAGCATTAATATTCAATAATTATTTTACTTAATAAATATGAAATTAATTTAATAATATTATAACACAGTCACACCTCAACAAATTCTAGACAAGACTGCTCTCGCACGATTGCATGAATCAACCAAATAGCGCAGGGTAGTGTGCGCATCACGTGTGGCAACCATAAATAAACAACAACCAACCACAAAAATAAAATGTGGCGCCAACATTGAACCAACCATCATCAGATCAACGGATTGCTGCTGTATTCAGCCAGGTTTCGTGAAGTTAGGCAAACCAAATAGTACCTACTTTAAATTCAAATTAGATTTAAATTTTCACATAGTAAACATACTCACGGGCCGTAAAAATAATTTGGCGGGCCGCCAGTTGGAGAGCCCACTACATTAAAAAATCGTATAAATTTGTTTCAAAACAAAAACTGAAATCTAAGACCTATAGAGGCTAGTTAGTCAGGAGTCTATGGTACATTGAAAAGAAACTTAGAACTCAGTTTTGAACTCTTTCTATAACCATGTTTCTGTCTGTCTACAAATAAATTCTGCTTTTTATCCCAAATAGTGGTTATCTGTATACTGCATAACTACCAAACCAGAAATATGAAAACTTGAAAGATTCTTGCATGAAAAGTAGGAATTTTTGGGTGTTTTAACATTGTACAATGAAAAGAACTTCAAATTTATTTACAATCACTTCATAACACATGATTAAAGTAACTGCACTATTTTCATGATTCTGACATAAAATATATTAATATTTCATTAAAGATTCTTTGGCTAACTTCCTTTTAAAATTTTATTCCTTTATATTGAATTATTTCATTTATATTTATATATATCCTTTACAAAGCCTGTGAAGGAAAGCTTTTCTTTATCATGCTTTTAAATACAATGAAAATAACATTGATATAAAATTAAATAAAAATATTCCTTTTTAATTCATTAAACATTAACTGAATATCTTTAAAACACTCTACAGATGTTGACTATTATGATTTATTAGCCAACTGGCAACAAACACATTTTTTCAACGTTGGCCAGTGCTTGTGCATTGTGCTGCACCTGTGCACGTGGAAAAGATGTGCCTAACCAATTTAGTTTATGTTAGTACATATGTGCAATCTGTCATGAGTCACAACATGTTCGATTAATATTATACAGTGAGAACTGGAAACAAAAATACATAGTTGTTATATTTGGTAAAAATAACGTGTGCATAAAGTATGTTTCTAATTTCTATGTTTGTAATTTCTATTTTACATTTTAAAACTAAATTTATTATATAAATTTCTTCTCTCAAAAATTAAGTAAATAAAAAGTTCTTGCTTCTAATAGGATTTTAAATAAAACACAGGGTGTTAAAATAATCCATATTTTCTTTTGCAAAGTTTCGACATAAGTGATGTCTTTATCAAGCTTATAAATGTTACTCGAAATGTTTGAGTTTTCATTATTTTGTGTAAGTAATATGTATATGTAATCCTTAATTTTTTTTAAATATTTTGACTTTGATATTGATTTTGTTATTTTGTGTAAGTAATATGCATATGTAATCCTTAATTTTTTTATATTTTGATTTTGACATTGATTTCATTTTCTGTTATTTTATATAAATTAAATAAACTATTTTTGCCTATTCTAATTTTTTTGATAAAAATTCGAAAACTGGTTAAAACCAGTTTTTTGGAATACAGTACAAAGTCTGTAATCCGGACTCGTCGGGACTTTGGCGATTCCGGATTATAGATAATTAATTTAAATCTAGTAACATGGCATGCAGAAGTTATGCAATTAAAAATATGAAATCATAATTTATAAAATAAAGAACAATTATGATCTAAAGGGTATCAATATTTACAAAAAAAAAAAAAAAAAATTAATATTTATTTGTTTACTTTATTAAACATTTCTTTCAATGTAAGTTATTTAAGATGCTTCCACAAAAAATTCAAAAAAATCCTTTTTCTTGTGTGATATATAGTGGACTTTCCAATGCTATACTTCTCACATAATTTTGAGACAGATAGGCCTTTATCCATTTTTTGCAGCAATTCCACTTTTTGTTTAATGGACATCGAAACATTCTTTCGCTTTGTAGATCCTTTGGCAGCTCCAGAATTGGAAACTCTTTTTGATAATTGAAAGTTCAAGCTTAATTTTTATAAAATTGTTCTAACAGTCTGCAAAAAATAATAAGCCGTATCCAATTAGACGATTAAGAAAAAGCGCAATCTGCAACATTAACTGAAATGCCTTAGATAATTTTAGCCTAGCTTATACCATCCGTTATATATTAAACGCAGATGCACATAAAGTTTGTAGCTTTGAGGTCCGGATTACAAACTTTGTACTATACTGAATTTAAAAACTGGTTTTTCAAAGTCTTCTAAATAAAACTTAAAAAAAAAAATAAAAAAATAATATAAGAGGCTTATGTAAAACTTTGATTTAAGCTCCTAATTTTTTGCCAACTAAAATAAAATAATAATAATAATAAATAAATAAAGAATAAAGGAAAAAAGAGAAAAAAACGGAAGGGAAACTTCATTTTGCTTATTTTTGTTACTTCCTTGTACGAAGTAAAGGAAATAGCCTCAGAACGTTGAAATTTTGTATATAGGACTGCTGTAACATGTAGTTGTGCAACTCCTTTTTTGATTGCAATCAGCCCCACATCAAATGTGTATATACTCTGTTACTCTGTGAGCTCAGTTTTTTTTTTTTTTAAAATATAATTCTTATATGTTGGTTTTTATAATTCTTTATATAATTGTAGACTTTTTGCTTTAAAAATTATTGAACCATGTTGTTCTTATCTTCTGGTTAAGGTTTTTATGCCTTTAGTTGATTTGCATGCAATAATTGTGGAATTATCAACAATTTAACACGTTGACATCGACCTGACCCACCGGTGGATCATACTTGCCTGTTCTGTGAGGCAGCAAGACAAACCGGTGGGTCATGCTTGATTGTTCTGAGGATTGGCATGACCCACCGATGGGTCACACTAGTATATAAAAGTATTTAGCACAAAATTTTATTTTATTTTAATTATTTAACAGTACACATTAACATTTCAACATTATGATCAAACATTCAATACAAAACAAATAACTTAAAATGTAACTTCTAAATTAAATAAAATTATTCATTTGCTCTGTGCAATTTTTTAAAGCAAGCTAAACAAAGTGCCGGCTTGCCCTTACAATTATTACAATATGTTGTTACTTTCTTTGCTCTATTAGTGGCATACTTAGTACCTTTTAGGCTTGCTGAGCATTTATAGCATTCTTTGCATCGCTTTCTTGTCTTCCTCATGGATCCTTCGTATGAATTTACAAAATGGTTTTTCTTGTTTGTTATTATTACTTCTCGAAAGGGATTCATAACATCCATCAACAGATGATCAATAATTTTTCTGTAAATTTTAAAATTTTGATATGTTTAGTTCCCCTTTTTTATGAATGTACCAAGCATTCATGAGAGAAATTCTGGGTATTAGCTGTATAACAATATACCACTTCACTGTTCTCCGTAAAAAACTATAAAGTTATTTGGTCGGATAGATTCACTTCCTTTTTAGCATCATTGTATGCAAAAACAGTGGCCACCCCATTTAACAGATCGTTAATTCAAGCACGGACACACGAAAAGAGCAACGAATATCTGCACTGCCGTCAACAAGTTAAATGTTGTTTAAGTGCAGCTAAGCCTAACTTTTTCACCCCAGCAGCCATATTTGTTTACATTTGAAACTTGGCAGAATAATAAATTCAGTCCCTCCACCTTCAGTGTCTTTTTACAAAGTGGGACCAAAAATAAACTTTCAGTTTTGTGCACTGAAAAATTTGCCTTGTCGCCCGCAGGCTGTACTGCTTGTTTTTGCGTAGAAACTTTAATTTTAATTGTAAAAATTGTTTCTTTAAACTGTATTTGGTGTTTTATATTTTTCTTTCAATTTTTAATAAATATATCTTGATGTTTAATGTATTTTGCCTTGTTGCACACTGAGAACTGAATTGAATGAGAAATACATCTCTAATGAAATTCAAGGAAATAAGTTTAAATGAAATGCAAGAAAAAATGTGTATAATTTAATATTCGGTACAAGGAAGTCATGTGGTATACACATAAGAATTTTTAGATAAATGTTAAGATAAAACAACAAAAGGAAATGATATGAAAAACCATATTGAAACTTTTTAAAAGTTAAATTTTATATAATCTATAGCTCAATTTATTTTCATAAAAAAATAAATAAAATATTCAAAATTCAATCTTTCAAATGAGAATCCCCTCTAGAAATTCAGGATGTCATAAAAAAAGAAACAAAAAATTTAGATCACAATAACCAGCAAACTTTACTGTGTGTTATTTCAGCACACAGTTAATAAAATATGTCCTAATATAAAACTGTTTCAGCACCACAAGAAGATTTCAAATGAGAATATTTATTTAAATCTGATATTTTATTTTCTTCCCCTCCAGAAATTCAGAATGTAATAAAAACAGAAACAAAAAATTTAGATCACAGTAACCAGTAAACTTTATGGTGATCTAAACTTTACTGCGTGTTATTTCTGCACACAGTTAATAAAATATGTCTTAATAAAAACTTACTGTTTCAGCACCAAGAGTTTGTAAGCCAGTAAAAGTTTTATCCAGCTGGGGAAAAAATAAATAAACTTAATAAATAATGTGAAAAAAATAAACCAAGCAATTCATTTTAATACTCTAAATAATAATCAATTTAAAAAAGATTACATTTTATTATTATACAAAAGAGAACATACCACTGTAAATAATGATATTGAGAGTTGAATATTGTTCTGTGAAGATGAACTTAAGTCAGATATCCTTAATCAAGTGTTTTGTATAAAATCTGTACCATTTTAAGTGTACTTTTATAAAATTTAATATTACAAAAAGAATAAAAATTCAAACTGGAAGAAAAACTATTGAAATAGAACACGTAGTGTAAAAACTGTTCAAATGTATGAAACACAAAAATTGTTCAATAGGTAAAAGTAGTGCTTAATAAAAACACCAGTCAGATTCAAGTGTTAAATAAATTCAGGACATATATTTTCATAAACTGTTGTTTAGGTACTTTCCAGCTTAATGAGCTAAAGCAAAGCACATATTCTATTTTATAAAGCACGTAAATTCATCAAGTTTGCTACATTAAAATAAAGAAACTGCAGCTTTCAGATTATACATCTTAATCCCCAGAAGAGTAAACTAATAACATTTTACAAAAATTACACACTTCATAAAAAAAAAAAAAAAAAAAAAAAAAAAAAAAAAAAAAAATTAAACAAAGAATTACATTACAACTAATGTTTTACATTACAGAATTTTTTAAAGAATGCATATCATAAGTCTACAGATGTGTTTATAGATGATGTGTTTACACATTCTTAGAATAATTTTGATAAAAAATTTTATATACATATAATAAGTTTTGAAATAAAAATTTCTGCCAATGGCTTGTTACTAAAAATGAGGGTTAGTTTATATTTTAGGGTGCCCCTTGGATTATGACCAAGTTGTTGTTTCATTTATGGTAACCCGAGTAGTTGAATGTTATGGAAATCCTATTATGACGTGATTGGTTGTGTGATTGCAGTGAATTTGACTGATGGGAAAATATTTGTAAGGGCTTATTTCTGCATTGATGTCACTTAGGAAGTATGCTGCTTATTTTGTGCTGTATGGCTGTATGTAATGAGATTAATCTGAAGTTACTGTATGATTTAGATAAAAAGAGGAAAAAAAAGCATTGACTGGTGTGTAAATGAAGGTTTACTTAGTATTCATTATAAGTCTCCTTTTTGTATGAAGGAAATGCATATGGTCAAGCGTAAAGATAATTCAAATGGTTTTGAATGGGTTTGTCGCATGTAAGGTTCATGCAAGAAATGCTACCGACAGTTCGGGACTATGGAGGATATTTTTTACTGCTATTTTTGTGAATTTATGTGGTGATGGCAGTATGCATATTCTAGTTCAGATAATTTTAGAAAGTTTGGGGATGCTTTTCAGAAATTTTGTGTGCCATAAACTGAAGACACAGGAGTTTCTAAATAAGGTAAGTCAATATTTCCTTTTTGTAGTGCATATATGCGATAACATGTATTATGTTATTTCATGGGGTGATTTAAAATTCAGTTTATTAAGCTTTGATTGGCTACAAATTTTGTTCAGTTTTGGTGATGAGTAAATTTATTTAAACATTATATGACATCATTATTCTCCTGATTTTTTTTAAGTGAAAATATATCAATGTGTACATGGAAAATGTCAAGGGAGTGTGCAATGCCCAGTTTGTGCAAATTTCTGATTTTTTTTCCCAAGCAAAAATAGATCGATGTGTACATGGACACTAAGTTCGTACAATTCTTTGACTTGTTATTTTGGTTTTGTGTAGCTGCTATCTTGAAATCGTGCCTTGCTGGCCAATCACCAAAAATCGTCAGTTTTCATCAAGAGGCACCCTGGAATATATTTTTAGCAAAATGATAAATATCACCAACCAACTAATCACTTTTAAATTTATTCTTCTTTCAAAATGTCCCATGTAAATAAGTGCGGATTAAAGAACATGTTTTTTTGATTTCCAAAGAGAAATGCTCTATCCCATAATCCATCCATTCTATAACTCAAAGTCATTGTGAAAAATATGGTATTAAAATTTCTAAGTGCAAAATAAGGAACATTATTAGTCGGAAAGGAAACACTATCAACCATTACTTCTACATGTAAAGAAGACTCCAAATGAATACCCGAAAAAGGTATATATCGTTTTAAAAATATCCATGTTAAATAGCTGGTATTTTAAAGACTCCGACTTTCTCATACATGTAAACATATGCACATAGGCTACAGCTTATTTATTTTTTTTAATACACTCACTTCCAAAAATAAAGTACGGAGAGAAAAATGCTAATTTCTGGAAGACAATCAGAATTGAAGAGGATGTAATTCGGTGCAGAGGTAGATGGAAGTATTCAAATATGTTAGGTAACAGCCAATCGTGCTTTCATGTCAAGAAATATGCAAAAAAGGGCAGTCTTATAAGAAGCTAGCTTTATGAAAGGTTACAGAAGTTGATTGTAAGTGCTGATAGAAGGTGTTTAAAACTTTCGTACAATTTGTTTTTAAGACTATATGTTTCTATGACTTCCAGAAGATGAATGGAAGATTCTGAGCACTGACGTGCTGTGGATCGCATTGAAGCAGGATAGTGGATCACAGATGTTGCTCTTTTCTTCGGTGTTCATCATTCTGTAATTTCAAGTTTATGGAAACAATTACAGAGAGTTGTCCAAAGGCCTGTAGCCGGTCGCTCACGGGTTACAACCACCACGGAAGATCGATATATTGCTATTGTAGCCAAGCGGAATCGCAGAGCAACTTCCACACGTGTGACATCTATGGTTACAGCGTCCATTGTTAAGGTGATGTCTGCAGCTACTGTATGCCGAAGATTACATATGAGCAGACTATACGCCCGGGTACCTCGAGTTTGTGTTCCTCTATCCCTCCAATCAAGAGGGTCATGATTACAGTGGTGACGGAACATGTCAATTGGAATGTGTCTGACTGGGGTAATGTCATGCTTACTGATGAGTCAAGATTTGCTCTGGAGCCAGGTGACAAGCGTATAAGGATTGGCATGAACAACGAACATGCAATCAGTCCCAAAACATCACCGAACATCATGCAATTGCGACTCGGAAGCATTATGGTGTGGGCAGGGATTTCATTAGGATACCGCACCGACCTGCACATCTTTAAACGGAGTTCTTTGATGGCTGTCCGGTATCAAGATGAAGTCCTAGAACCCATTGTGAGATTGTATGCTGCAGCAGTTGGCCATACTTTTGTTTTAATGGACGATAACGCACATCCCCATAGAGCTGACATTGCCGAACACTACCTGGAGAGTGAAGGGATTGCGCGAATGGCATGGCCAGCATATTTGCTCAACCTTAATCCCATTGAAAATCTTTGGGATGCTCTCTGCCATGTTGTATATTCCCGTTTCCCACCTCCAGCCACTCTGGAGCTGGAAACTGCTCTACAAGAAGAATGGCGATTGCTTAATTCTTTAGCGGTTGACCACCTAATTGAAAGCATGGTCACAAGGTGTAAACTTTGTATACAGATGAGGGGAAATCACATACCCTATTAATGTCCTTTTTTTTTTTTTTCATTTTATGCTGTTTGTTTTCACTTTATACATAATTCTATTTAAGTCTCCAATATGTCATTATCTGATAACTTACAAAAATTTAATATTGTTTTCATTTCTGTATATAATTATTGAGTTTGTTTTATGCATAAATATATATGTTACTTTGCTGCTGAATTTTGTGTCAATCAAAGCAGTATTTGCTTGCATTTTACATCTTCGTGCTTAACTTTTGGAAGTGAGTGTATAACAGAAGTAATAGACGCTACAGAAAAAAAAAAAAAAAAAAAAATGTTGCCATAGCAAATTATTTATATTAATTAGCATTTATTATGAAATGGAAAAACTGGCATTAGTTATTTCTAAGAAACAGCATAGCTTCAGCAAGATCTTCCATATTGGAGGGCCATAGATCTGATTTGATAAACTTCAGAGCTGAGAAGAGTCTTTCCACACTAACTTGAATAGGAGGAAGAGCTGTTAGGGCTACTTCTTTTAATTTTTCAGGATAGATTTTTATAAGTGCTAAAAGAGATGTCTTGCAAGTGCAATCATATTTCTCTATTTCTTCAAAGGCCGTGTAGAAATCTTGTTTGTATTTTTTCATTTGATATCTAAAAGCTTTTGGTTCTTTCTTTTCATTTGCTTTGCCTTAACATTTTTAATATTATCCAAAAATATTTCTCAAAATCCAATTCATCACTGGAAGAGGACGATAAAGATTCAGTTGCAATATCTGCAGTTTGACTGTCCTGATTCGAATTCTCCAATTGTTCTGAGAATAAATTCATTCTTAATGAAAGTTCATAGATGGCTTTCTTTGCCTTTTTAATTTGTTCGTCATCCAAGAAAATTTGGTGTTTCGAATTTACATATATTGAACCCAGCAAGATCTCATTGTCTAGCAAACTACTTTCTCTGTTCTTCATTGAAAAAATGATTCTTTCTGCAATAAACCCTCCACTTCAGAAAAAACAAACATCCCATTCTTGCCTCCTGTCAATTCTTCAGATTGCAGCTTTTTTGTGGCTATATACGGTGTAGAAAGAAGAGTTTCCAATTCTGCAAGATCATTCCACAGTCTTTCTGCTAGTGAAATATTAGGGTTATCTACATCTTCTAAAAAAAGTTCTTAGTTCTAAAATCTCTTTATCATCAAATATGTACTTTCTTATCGCATTGCTTGATCAATAATTGCTCCTTTTCTTGCTAGCTTACTAAGAATGACATCCTTATTGCATTGCTTGATCAATAATTGCTCCTTTTCTTGCTAGCTTACTAAGAATGACATCCTTATTGCATTGCTTGATCAATAATTGCTCCTTTTCTTGCTAGCTTACTAAGAATGATATCAACTTTGGAAATTCTTGCTGCAATTGCTGCTTACCTACATTTAGCAGAGAGATTTATAATTAAATGAAGTAACTAAATGAATCAGTTTAATTACTAATAGCAAATATCACACCCATCTTCCTCCCTTATGTTTATTTATTAATACGTCAATAAAATAGAAAATAACTATTTATTAATATACATAGTCTATAAATAAAAATAATAACTCAGCTTGTCATTAATTTCTTTCAATTCATTTTAATTTCATTTCAAATTCAAACTGTCCAACAAAAACTGGAGTCAGACTGTTTTTAGCGACTCCAGCTCAGACTCCTTTTACTCCAAAATCTGCCCAATTCCGATTCTGAGTCGACAGCCCTGGTACTATTCACCAATTTTGACAAGGCATGCAGCTCAATGCAGAACAATTTGTAGAACCCTGCATGAAAACTATTAGCAAGCAAGAAATAGAAATACATCCTGACCCTTGATGAAGCATAGATTTACCTAAATGACTGCAGAAAAAAGTGTATACTTATTACTGAAAACGAAGAGAAAGAAATGTACAAACCTACTTTTGTCAATGCAAAGAATGTTTCAGTAAGAGGTTTAAGATTGTCTCAGGATTCTTTAACAATGGAAATTAAAAATAAGAGTGAAAACAAATGTTACAATCAACTCTATGTACAATCAAGAAAAAGCTTAGGTCTGATATTTACAGAAGAATTTTAATTTCTTTACCCCAGTGATTTTCAAAGAGCGAAACTTCATCAAGACAAAGCAAAAAGTCATACTTCAAAAAGTACCATGGTATTCCCCCCCAAAATGATGGCTGATATAGGTACTGCACTTATAACTTTTCAATATATTCTTGCAATGAATGTTTTGCCTATGAAATATTGTGCCTTTGATTTCTTGAAAAGAGCATTTTCTAAGCACAAACCCACTATGATTAATGGACTCTGAAAAGTAGTGGAAGACAAATGGAAATCAATACTTCTGGAAATTTTGTGAAAAGCCCTTCTATCATGGAAATCATGATGCAGACTTATAGCCCAGAAAAAATGTTATGAGATTAAACACTACAAAAAATACTCTTCGTATTTTAAACATTAATTAAATGACTCCAAAATCATTCTAAAAATGTGTAAACACTCTATATTGCAGACTCTATATGATAATTTTTAAAACACATAAGAAACATAATTTAACAAAAATAGCATGTAAAATAAATATTGCATGAACACTCCAAAAAAAAAATTAAATGCATGTTCTAAGAAGATGAAAATAAGTAAAATAACAGAATAAACCTAAATCTGCATGCAAAGAAACTGAAATTTAAGATTTTCTCCTTGAAAAGCAACACTTACCTTTAAATTATGAATAATATCTACAGGTTTATTTCGTGGATCGTGGAAATGTAACTGCACACGGACAGGAAATTCTCCCCAACCATATTTCTTTAAATGAAATGGAGGGTTGCTACATAACAAAAATAAGAGCATATTTTATAAATAAATGTGAGCACTATACTGACACACATATTTTGTTTACAAAACAAACATTTATGATGCTTATATCAGCTATAGCAAATATCACACCCATCCTCCTCCCTTATATTTATTTATTAATACGTCAATAAAATAGAAAATAACTATTTATTAATATACATATATATCAGATATTTATTAATGTACATATATATCAGAATACATATCAGATCTATTTATTTTTAACAATTTTTACATTTTAAACATTTAGAGATATTATACAGGCTAAATGCGATAAAAGTCCTTTTGCAAACAATCATTGTATGCATATATACATACGCACACTCATCAATACACGAAAAGGCAAAACTAAAAGTCCCCCCCCCAAAGCTGCCTTGTGTTTCACTACACAAAATTATCTATTTATTTTCTTAACTTCTCTATATTTGAAATGCATATAAACATAAGGCCTTTCTAATCTCTCAGGCATGCTAAATATAAATAGCCAGAGATGGAAATAATCCTCCAGACATAGTAGTATACATTAATATAATCAGAATTCATTATGTTCATCAAAATATGTCCTGCCACAAAATATACATTTTAGATATTTCTTGAAAATATAAATGATAATTGATATTTCCATTTACACAAATTAGAAACTATATATGGAATGCTATTTTAAATTATTCAAAGTTTCTAATGACAGACAGGAAAAATTGTCTATACATGTGCTCAACTCAAATCTATACATGTGCAGAAAACACAAAAAATACAGCAAGGTAAGATTTTGCCAAGCTTTTACAGTTTTAAATCATTTAAAACAAAAGGCGATTTTAATAATCTTAGAAGCCAAGGAATTCTAATTTCATTTTATAAAATACCTAGATACTTGGGAAATACTGACAAATGATCATAATTAACCTTACATAGTTATAACTGCTAATGCTTAGAAAATAATTTTTTCATTACTACATATGATTAACATTTCTACATGGAATTACATAATTATATATATTTCACAAAGCATACCCACAGATACAAAATGCAGAAAAAATATGAAACACAGAATTACTATTTAGCATAAGGATAATAATATTACCAACACTGTATGCTTAGCCAACTATGCAAATCCCTCAATTATTTTGCGGCCATATATTTTAAAAAAGCACTATTATACATAATAAAGTTTGACTAGTAGACATAAAAAAGGAACAGCTATTTATTTTTTCAGATCTATCCCCCTCCCGAAATCACATCTCACACTGCAGAATATGCAAATGAATTTACAAGCAGTTACAGTGCACTTTAGCAAACAGTACTGCATTCACCAAGTTGAGCAGATTCAGTGTGAGAAAATACCGACAGAGAACTCCTGACACCTTTGGTATGTAAACTGACAGCAAAAGTCAAATTCTTGTAGTTCATAGTTTGATGAGAGTTAATATAGCAAATTAATCCCTTGAGAGTAGAGAGCTTGAAAAGATATTTAGCTATATACAGGTGGAGTTTAATAAGCCTTTACATAAGTAATGTTACTTGTAAGCCTCAAAATTTGTTAGTTGTGATTATTCTAGTAAATTTCATACTTAGTATTTTAATTTATATATCCGGAAGATTATCAATAAACATTTTACTTATTGTTCACTTACTTGGAAATTCATTTTAAGTTAAATTTTGGTGAAAATAATTTGGCCACAACAGTTGAAGAGTAACAGCAATTAAATAGAAATAGAATTAAAAGGTAAGAACTTAACCTATATAAATAACTAATAAAAAAAGTGACTGATAATGGTAGTTTTCTATTAATGGGATGTCAGTCGCTTAGCAAAATGCTAAATGTGGTAACCTGCTTATATCATGTCATGAACAGCTGTGCAATAATGACAGTGTGTATAAATAGAAAGAATGAACATTAATCCAGGAATTATTTCTCCACGATTTTCAATTCCTAATGAAGATAAATGGGCAGCTGTTGGATACGAACACCTAAAAATTAACCACAAGTTTAATGTTATTGATCCTGATATGGATGCCATGTGCAAAATGCCACAATAAACATCATCAGAATAATGCACTGGCTGCCAACATCTACATTCTTACCTCAATGAATTCAACTAGGGGCAATTGCATGAAAAACATAAATTTTTTTGGCATTGTTAAATGACATTGGTAGCTTTATACCTCCTGAGTAATCTGAAGTAATGCTGGCAAAATCTTTTGTATTCATTTATTTATTTATTCTGGATTTAATAAAATACTCACTCTTTTCATGTATTGTTAGGGTTGTCACCATCTTGTTGGATTTCACATTAAATTGTAAAGTATATTTTAATTTTATAACTGTTATTTTTAATTTGTGTTTTCCTATCTTGCTTCATTTTAACTTACAATTCCCTACCCAAATGAGATTTTAGAACTGTGCTGAATGCAAATGAGGAAGAAATAGTACTAAAGAAGTTCAACTTACTTTGAGAGAAGGAGAGCTAGGAATTCTAAGTAGCATGCATTTGCCTTTGGGCTAAGTTTCTCTAAATGCTGTTAATATGCTTGGCCGTACATTACAGGCCAACTACGTTAGAATTGTATTAGCTTTAGTTAAATCTCTTAGTTAGATATATTTAGTTCTTATTTTTTAATTTAAGCCCAAGTGGAGGCTTTGTTGTAAGCCTGTTCATCTTATTTTGAGTGAAATAAAGAGTAATTAACCCTTTTTGAGTTTACAATTTCTGTTCTTTGAACGAAGCGATAATTCACTTAACAGTTCACTAGGTTCCTCAACATTTAATTTAGCAGAATAAAAGTGAGGAACTCTACAAAATGTTTGGCATTAAGTGTTGTCTTGTTAGCAGAAAAGTAGCCCAATATTTTTGCTTCAAATATAGTTTCTGATTGAACAACTAGTTGTATAGGGTTGAAGTGATTATATTTCTTGGCATGAAATAAACATAAATTATGAACTTCTCATAAATTTTTTGAAAGGTGCTTATCTGCCAGGCATACAACCTTTCATGTATGTTGCTCGAATAAATTATAAACTAAATAATAAAGCCAAAAGACTCCTACAGATTTTTAAAATGGCAAATTGCACTTTCAGAATGTTTTTGTTGATGAAGGCTTTCACAATATGCATATGACACAATATTTAAAATAGAAGACATATACATTTATTACAAATATATGCAGACTAAATTAGTTTTACTTCTACATACCTTATTTCAATAACATCAGTTGGCCGATAGCTTGGATGCAAAAGAAATCTAACTTTTTTTACAAAACTTTCTATATTAGGACTGTCTTTATCACCTCTTACATAAACCATCCATCTATGAGTTGACTGATCTTCTCGCTTCCAGATAGGAATAAAGCTAAAAAATATTCCACAATTTATTCTTGATACAAGTAATAACAATAAGAGATAATGCTATATTATTTTTAAAAGAAGTTTATTTATTCAAATAAATTTTTGTATTTTATAAGCAGTCAAACAATATATTTTTAGCAAATACCCAAAATGAAATTGAATTTGGCAAAGATAGGTTATAATTGACAAAGTAAGGTCTCTTTGTAAAACATTAAATAAATATACATAATTAGGATCTAAGGATTTGTTTGGGACAAGTTTTCTTCGGAATAAGAAACTGTAATTATCAACTCTCACTAACTTGGATCACCAGAAATTAGAACCCAGAATACCTTGTAGGATAAATATCATAAAACCTGTCTCTAAATTTATATTATGAAAAGTTTCTTTGAACACGGCCACACATCATTACAATAAAGTGTGCTAAGCTTCTTCTACTGTGGATGTATTCCCTAGTGCTAGATATGCAAAGACACAAGACAATACCATCTAACTTCTTGGAAGAATAATGGCATCTCCATCTCCTGTCAATGCATGTACAGTGCATAGCTGCTGCAAATACACTAAATCAAGAGTTTCTCAAAATTTGGCAACCATTTTAGAGAAACTGTTTATCACAATCGTTTTAATAAAAATGATGCCTAACAGTTATCTAACATAAACATTTTTAAGAGTTACTACATAATCTCTTAGCAAAAATATTATTGAACATCATATACACTCAAGTTGCTGAAAATCTATTTTGTAATAAATGAAAAAAAAATGGAAAGAAGAGCTATACACTTCATTATTATTTTAGCACAGGTCTTGACTTATTGTGTGCAACTTATTAACTATACTGTACTTGTGTAATACCATTCAAATATGATGCAGAAGAATGAAACAATTGAAAAGTGTAATGGTTATGTACTTCTATGGGAAGTCATTATTTCATTATTCAAATCCCCTTCTGATAGAATGAATCTTGCTGCCCATTCTATCTCCTCTTCAAAGATATTTGCTCTGGGAGAGTATCCATTCTTAAACTGTTATGTTGACACTAGGAAATAATTCAGACGACAACTGGATTATAACAGGAATATCATAGCATGTTCCGGTTGCCAATATGTACTTGTGTAATACCATTCAAATATGATGCAGAAGAATGAAACAATTGAAAAAGTGTAATGGTTATGTATTGGATTGGCAACTAAGTAATTGCGGATTTTTTTAAGAAAATCAAAGACAATTTTTTCATGGAACTAAATAACTTTATTCTGTAATGTATTGCCCATTTGATCAATGACCTTTTGCCATCTTTCAGGCAGCATCATAATCCCACGTTCCTAAAACTTCTGGTTTTTATTAGCAAAAAACTGAATCAGGTACGATTTGACATCATCATCATTATTGACATTTTTACCATTCAAGGAGTTTTGTAAAGATTGAAAAAAAAAAAAAAAAAAAAAAAAAATCAGATGGTGCAAGGTCAGGACTATATGGTGGATGTGGCAAAACATCCCAACCGAGCTCCAATAATTTTTGCTGAGTGACCAAAGATATGTGTAGCCTTGCATTGTCATGATGGAATACAACACCTTTTCGATTTGTCAATTCGGACCACTTTTCTTCAACTGCATTGTTTAATTTCATTAGTTGTTCAATCTAGACATCAGAATTGATCGTTCGGTTGGGTGGTAAGAGTTCAAAGTAGACAATTCCTTTGTAATCCCACCAAACTGATAACAAAACCTTCTTTTGATGAATATCAGCTTTTGATGTTGTTTGAGTTGGTTCACCTGGCTTGCTCCATGATCTTTTCCGCTTGATATTGTTGTAAACAACCCATTTTTCATCGCCAGTTATCAGTCGTTTTAAAAATGGATCATTTTCATTACGTTTCTTTAGCAAATCGCAGCTGTTAATGCGTTGCGTTAAATGCGTTTCTTTCAGTTCATGAGGAACCCATGTATCGAGTTTTTGAACATAGCCAAGTTGTTTTAAGTGATTTTCAATGCATGTATGTGATACATGAAGCTTCTTTGCAATCTCACGTGTGGTACCGTGATGATCCGAATCGATTATTGCTTTGATTAGGTCGTTATCAACTTCAACTGGACAACCAGAGCGTTTTTCATCTTTGAGCGAAAAATCACCAGAACGAAATTTGGCAAACCAATTTTGACACTGCCGTTCTTTTAAGGCTTCGTCACCATAAACAGCACATAACTTTTTATGAGCTTGCGATGCGTTTTTTCCTTTGCAGAAATAAAAAAGCAAAATATGACGAAAATGTTCCTTTTGATTTTCCATTTTTCCACGAACGCCAAACAAAAACTATGCAACCGATCAAAAAACGTTTTTTACTGATTGACAGCTGAATTGCCAAATAACAAAATGTGTTTTACATTTCTACTACGTCTGCAACCCTAAAAATTCAACTGAAGGCATCTATGAGTGAAATCCGCAATTACTTAGTTGCCAACCCAATACTTGCATGGGAAGTCATTATTCAAAGTAATCCCCTAGTGATAGAATGAATCTTGCTGCCCATTCTATCTCCTCTTCAAAGAAGATATTTGTTCTGGGAGGGTATCCATTCTTGAACTGTTGTGTTGACACTGGGAAATAATTAAGACGATAACTGGATTATAACAGGAATATCATAGCATGTTCCAGCTGCCAATATGTGATAGATATTGTTCGCCTCATAGTCTGCAAAGCATTAAACTTCAGAAACTTGACATTTCTTCTATGATTAAAAATTTTAAGATGATCCATTGTTTTATGGACTAAGACACTTTCTGCATACTCATTACTCTCACAGACATTACATCTGACTGCCCTAAACAAGATTTTATTACTTTGCAGGTAACTTACAATGGTCAAAATATCTAAGGTCATTGAACTGCAGGAATTGTTAAATTTAAATAATTTTAGTAATCTGTATTATACAGTGTTTGCCATTAAAGCAGCTATAGCAGGAATGAAAGCAAATAGCAAAATCTTATTTATTGTGCGTAAATAATGGTGCTTAAATTTGCAGGTGGTTTGGACTATACATTGTGTAGAATTCAGTACACACAGCTGCTACTTCTGACAGCAACAATAGCTGTAATCCAGCTGAAATCAAGTCAAACTAAGCCTGAATGATAGATATAAATACTATTATATTAGGAACAATTTTGATTACTTTGTTCAGTTTTCCAACAAATCACTGATAAATTCAACAAGTTTACTTTTTACACTTTTATGTTTCGTCTCTAAGATACTTTTCAATTTTGCAGGTTCCATATGCTAATTTGGAAGCTATTTATAAAATGCTATGTACCAAGGTTTTGGTTCGTTCTTATTGCCATGTTATGTAAACCCAAATTCTACATAACTCTAGCCATATTTACAAAAGTATTGTTTTATTGAATAGCTACAAGTATCACAACATACTTCAATATATTAGAATCACTGATATCAATGTCATACATACACATTCTGTACTATTAGCATTGCCTAAATAATGACGACTATCATCATGCTCCCCCCCCCAAAAAAAAAGAATTAGAAGTTAATTTTCCCTTATATATAACATGCACTAAGTGAAAAAGGCAATTACTAACATCTCTCACATAAGAAGGATTTCAAAGGAAATAAAATAGCATGAAAATTATGACAATATAAAAATTAAAATAAGAAAAAATTATTTTGGTGTATATATTAAATAAAATTTTATTAACGCACCATCCCTTGAAATCAACTCAAGTTTTACTTACTATCTACGCCACAATCAGGACACTGTTTTACCTAATTTTAAGCAAACTACACAACAGCTGGGATAAGAAACAAGTGATGAATCAACAATATTTATCATTTTTCATATGTTGCTTATGACTGGCTATAAAAAGTGGAAAGAGGAAAGTATTCTAATTTGAATTTTTGGATTCTACTTTCCAGATTTTAAAACAGGCAGAGTTTAAAATTTCTCCCATCATCTGTAAAAATAAAAATCAAAATATTAACATAGAAGCGTATCAGACTGACATTTCAGTACATCTCTAAAACTATTAGGAAAGTCTCAAACACATGAAAAGCAGGTTGGGTGCTTTGGTGCACTGTGATGAATTGGGATTCTATCCAGCTGGGCTGTAAGTTCAGCACCAGAATTCAGCAAAAGGATGGCAAGAAGCACCACATTCATATCACTAAATCCCTCTTTTGCTACTAAGACTGCAGTGGTAAATCCATTGGTAACTGGCAATAAATTTCATAAAATGTCTTTCTTGGGAGAAAACGTAATTAAGGTTCACATGCAATGATTGTCAAGTATAATTTCCAAACTTTAAGATTTTCAGCTATAGTGTGATGTGCGCCAATACATTTTTTTTAGAAAACTACAAAGACCACAAGGGCAGGCAGGCTTTGAGGACCACTTGTGCTCTGCGGATCACAGATTGCAAACCTCTATCCTAGTATATTGCATGAATATCATGTTTTATATAACATTATAAGTTATCCACACAATGGGAGCTAATATACTTTACAACTATGCAACAGAGTCTAATAAATCTTTTATTTCAAAACAATACATTACATTTAAATCAAAAGCATCTAATACATTTTCCTCCTCGCAGATTTATTACAGAAAACTTTTTGACAACTGAAAATCAAACAGATATTCATATACAATTTAAGGAAAATATTTTTTTAAATTAGTTTCAGAAAGAATTGTCATTTTACTTTATAGTGAGATTTCCTTCTGTTTGAAATACTGCTATTAAAATTTTAATTCAAATTAAATTCTGTAATAAAAAACATCGTGAAAATTCCATAACATTCACAAAAATAAATTACATTTCATAATTATCACTTACTTTGATATATTTCCAACAATTATTTTTGCCTTTGTTTTAAACCTTGGAGCTCGTGTAGGAATGTCATCATTCTTAGCAGAGCTGGATAATTCCAGCCCGATCTATAAAATATTAAAAGATTACATTTAAAAAACCATATTTTCTAAGTAGTTTAGTTACTTCATTTCATATACAAAACTTCTCACATTAATACCACAAAAATCAGTTTAAAAGAAATTATATACAGCTACATTTCTGATATAAAAGACAAGCAGGAATTTACAGTTTTGAGATGTATAAATAATAAATAACATACACTAAAATATTTATTTCATAAAATTTTAATACATTCAAAAAGTTTTATAGAACTCTCTTGTTTTTTAGGACTTGAAACTCATAG
This sequence comes from Stegodyphus dumicola, assembly GCF_044657685.1. Classification (NCBI taxonomy): domain Eukaryota; kingdom Metazoa; phylum Arthropoda; class Arachnida; order Araneae; family Eresidae; genus Stegodyphus; species Stegodyphus dumicola. Next base: position 133,625,685 of record NC_140777.1, read on the forward strand.
TAACAGAGATATTTCCCCTAGAGTACAGCCAGAATGGGAGCTAATATACTTATATATGCTGGAACAATTCATAAGCAATTTGGATTTGAAAACCACAGGCCTGTAGTAATATCTATAATGAAACAGCCGAGATTGCATAAACCAAAGAAAACAAAAGAACAAATTTACCCTACAGCCAGACAGTTGATATTTTAATGTACTTGATGATAAAAGGCCCGATTTAATCTACAGTATGTGATTTCTATTAGGTCACTTGAAACTTATCTGTTGAGGATACAGAAAGAGTGAAGACAATGTTTCTTTAAATAGCTGTTATACAGTATTTCGATATCATTTATCAAGTGACAGGTACAGGAGAAGTCTTACAACAATTATAACTAGTATCATAAAAAGAGTTACCACTTGGCAAATGATAGATAGAGCATAATAACTACTTGTTTTGGAGGCTGAAATTGTAATAACATTAAAGACACCCAAAATCTTTTGGTTTCACAGATTTTATTATTGGTTTCACAGATTTTATTAAGAGATACTGAATCTGAAGGAAGTGCCTATATTTCAAGTAGATTTTGCAGGTAGCTATAAAGCTAGAATAAAATTAATAATTTCATCAAAGGACTAAGCACATAAAAGCATTTTATTCCCTCCCTCAAAAAAATTTTATGAAGGGAAGCTGTGCATGAAACATACCTCAATGACAATTTGCTAACATCATGTCAAAATTCTCTCAGAAAGATATGGCTACTGATCAAATCATATTAAGACACTTCCAAAAGTAAACTGACTTTTTGGAATATACGATACACTTTCCTTGAAAGTACTGAAGCATCATAATCCTGTAATGATTCCATTTTATATGTTAATTATTTTCCATTTCATATTAAGAGATGATACCTGCATATTACTTTTTTTTTATTTATGTGTAACATGCAGCTATTTTTATTTATGTGTAATACTCCATTAAGTATAGTACCTCAACTTACTAGTTGTTGACTTGTAATTTTGAGTTACGTGTTGACTTGTAATTTTGAAACATTTTAATACAATTAAGTATTATCCCAAAACTACAGATCCATTTAGTTATAAGTGCAACCAAGTGGAAAATTTAAATCGATTTTATGTTGTTAATTCAATGAAACACTTACTTCAGGCACTAATAATTATAACAAGAATACTAACAGCCAACTGATGTTTAAAAATTTCATTGTAGCAATGTAATTTTAAATATAAATATCAAGGGTGTTCAAATGAAAAGGTATGAAATGACACTATGGATATATTACTTTTTATTCATAAGCAATCACCAAAGACCTAAGCACAACTATCCCACTGTTTCACGACCCGGAGGATATATAACCACCATCCAGTGGAAAATATCGGCCGGTGTAACCGCTTCAACAATCACAAACCTGATAACACCTGCCTGCTACTCACTCGCCGAATTTTACAATATGAAAGCAATGACATCTTCACACGCACTGCTGCATCAACTGGATGGAGCACACAACTGCCTATTTCTTTCCCATGAGATGCGTGAGCGCCCGCATATGCACACAACCACGCCAGACACTGCATTCGCATCCTTAGATATCTTATTACGTTACGCCAAAGCAGCATATTGAAATTTCAACCGGATTAATTTTTATGACATTTTATACCTTTTCATTTGAACAGCCCTCATATTTTGTTATGTATAAACAATATCTAATTGTACTCTGGCTGTAATGAGCTTCAAGGGACCAGAAATTTGCTTTGCTGTATCTGATATGCTAAAAAAAAAATGGAATATCTCACAAAAATATGCAAAAACTGAATAATGAATAAAAAAACCCAATTAGTACTGGTATATATAGCAGAAATGAATAACAAATCTAATTAAAAAGCATTAAGATTTGATTGCAATTATTATTAAATTTTTTTGTTCTTTTCCAGTCTTCTCAGAGTATCTGAAAAATTCATTAGCCTTTCTCTGAACCACTTCAGCAATGCTTCATTAACATCCCTATGATCCTTTTTTCTCAATTCTTCCTCATATCCAGTTTTCCCCCCATGAGCAGAAATTATAGAGTTTACATTTTTTATACAGTACCAACTACAGATTGGGATAATTTTTTTTTTTTTTTCAAGATATCAAATTGGCTGCATCCATTTTATATTTTTCAATGTTCCTCTACCTTCAATGCAGAGCCTGTACAGAGCAGAACAATGCAGAGCCTATCTTCAATACAGTTCACCATGAAGATGAATTTTTGATTATAGAAATAGTGCAAAGAGTTTGGTGAAAGAATATGCAAGAATTTTGCTCTTCTGGAAAAGATGAAAAAGGAAGATAACCTATGTCTTACCCAGTGTTTTGTGAGAACACAATCATTTCTCCCAAGATGTGTATGGCTGACATACAAAGATTCAATAACCTTCATTAAGAATTATCAATTGTCTTGTAAAGACATAAATAATGCAAAACTCTTGATCAGACGGGTGAACTTGGCATGTACAGGGGTTGGACAAAAATATGGAAACACCTTTAAAAAAACATGTTTCTTTGCTTAATATGGTGTAGGAAACCCGTTGGTATCCAAAACAGCTTGCAGTCTTCTCGGAATGGATAAAAACAGTTCCTGTATGTTTGCCATGGGAATATTATACCATTCTTCTTGCAAAACGGTGGCAAGTTCAGATAACGATGTTGGCGGTGGATAACGAGAACGCACTTTCCGTTCCAATGTAAACCACAAAGGTTCGATAATATTCAGGTCTGGTGACTGTGGTGGCCAGGGGAGATGGGACGATTCATCCTCGTGCTCAGAAAACCAGTCCTGGACAATGTGAGCTGTGTGAACAGGGGCTTTGTCGTCTTGGAAGACACCATCACCATCGGGGAACAAAGTTTGTACCATGGGATGAACTTGATCGGCCAAAATGTTCACATAAGTCTTGGCAGTCATGTGCCCTGACACAGTTATCATGGGGCTAGCAGAGAACCACGATATGGCTGCCCAAACCATAACAGAACCCCCACCATGTTTCAGTCTTGGCAACAAGCAGTCTGTATTATAGGCTTGAGATGGCGTTCTCCAGACGTAAACTCGGCCAGAAGTGGGAAACAATGTGAAAGAAGACTCGTCAGACCATATTACTCGCTTCCACTGCTCTATAGTCCAGGCTTTATGACTTAAACACCACCTTTTCCTGTTACGGGCATTAGCATCACTGATGAGTGGCTTCTCGATTGCAGCACGGCCAGCAATTCTCTGTTTATGAAGCTCCCTTCTAATTGTTTTGGTACTCACAGGGTTTGGTAACACAACATTCATTTCAGCAGTAACTTTTGCAGCTGCGGTCTTCTTATTTTTCGTCACAATTGCCCTTAATGATCGTCTGTCACGATCACTCAGGACACACTTTCGTCCGTGCTGTGATTTAGCAGATGATGTTTTTCCGCTTTTCAAATATGCGGAATAAATCTTCAATGCAGTACCTCTTGAAACACTAAACACCTCGGCTACCTTGCTTACGGAAGCACCTACCATACGTGCTCCAACAATTTGCCCACGTTCGAAGTCTGTTAACTCTGACATAATGCAATGACAACCTCACATAACAGTACTCCGACAACAACTCAACTGTTTAGCACATTTACGAAGTTGTATAGGTGGCGTCAGTAGTCAAAAACGCCAGCGCCACCTACATATTTCATTAAAATCAATCTTTCTTTTCAAACGTGCATTTCACAAGGTGTTTCCATATTTTTGTCCATCCATTGTATATTCAGACAAAACAAATGATTAGAATCAAAACTTTTCATTCCCTAAATACTATAAAATAGCAAGCTCATATGATTCACTGCTTCCTCTTTCCCTGAATAGCGAAAATTTCAAAATTTTCATAATAACATTTGCCTTAATACATTTGTCTCTAGCAATTCAGTCAAAGAACTTGAATGGAGAACCCATTAAGATTTATTAGTTCAATAGTCATGTACACCATATGGTCTCATTGTATCTTTGTTTCTCCTCGAGTTGGATGTCACATATGCCTTTTAAAGCCTTTTTTTAGAGAAAAGTGGGGGTGACGATCAAGGAGGTTAGAATAAATGGAGCAAGCCTTCCCCATATGCCCCATGCAATGAAAATGAAGCCACGAAGTGTCACGGTTTGACGTTACTACTTATCATGGCCACTGCCATACATAGAGTTCTGGTTGGTTTTGTTTACATCCTAATCAATATTGTCTACATGTTACCTATTCATCATTGAACATTAGCTATTTGTCAGAGAAGTCTCTTATTCTAATTTTAACACTTAGAAAAAAAGATTTTCTACTTGATATATGGGAAAATCATTGCAAATAACTGTTTCAAATTTAATAAAATTTAGGGACATGAAAATGTGTTAATGGTAATTTAAAAACAAACGGTAAAACCCAGACGACCAATAGAAATTTCAATGGTGTTTTATGCAATTTATGCCTAAAGACAGTTTTCTGAACCTGCGAATGTTGATATTTGCTCTCAATGTCAGTGTAACTTTATTTAACAGTATGTTTCAAAGTCATATCTGTATGCTGGTCAAGATAGGTCATAAAGTCAGGCTGACATTTCCTTGACTTCATTTTTGTGACATCATGCTTACTCCATCTATTCTAACCTCCTTGGTGAAGTTAAAAGAATAACAACAGGAAAGTGTTTTCCTTTATGGAAAGAATGTGGATCCTAATATCCTAAACACGGATGACTGCAGGAATTTTGGGGAAAATATGAAAAATGGAAAAACGTTTCAATTGAAGATATCCATACAATTTTTTAACATATGATTAACAATATAAAACAGTATGAAGTATGTTGGAAATCAATATGACCAAAGTGTTCGATCATTATGCTCTATCAATAATAGTGAGTGAGTTTCATAATAGTGAGGTTTTTATTGTAATATTAAATAAATCCTTGAATTTGCAGAAAGGATAGAAAAATAAATGCAATTCTTGAGGGCTTAAACAAAAATCAGCAAAAAAATATAAATGGATATATGTTCAAGTGTATAATCTAAATGTAAAGAACAGTTGGTTCAAACTATTTTCAACGTAGGACATTTAATATATACCTTTTCAGCATTCTGAGATGATGGTAAATCATTAGAATTTGAATTGGAATAATTTTCTATTACTGGAACTTTGCTTGAATTTGTGAAAGTATTTTCATTATTATCACTAGACACTTCAGTTGAATTGTAGTTTGTAAACCTTGGAGTTTTCCCCAAAAACTTTTTAACCGTAGGATGAATAGAAGGCGCAGAATTTTCTGAAGGCATCTAAAAATAAAATAAAACTATAATTAAAATGAGGATATATAATAAATAGAAGTTGTTTCCAGGCACAAGTAGCACCTGTTTAAAAAGGAATTATAAAATATAGTACATATTAATAATTATGAATTTAAAAAAGGGGATAAATTTTTAAATTGCAGGTACTTTTCTGTTTCGCCAGCGCAAATCTCGCCAAGCAGACTTTGTTGGTGACAACACATAGTATACACATAAAAATGTTAACGAATGTTAGTTCTAAGAATTTTTTATTTTTAAGGCATAAACATTTTAATATGGTTTAAAATTTTGTAAAATGCCAATAAATAAAGACAAATTTGTAAAAAGACATTAATTTAAGAATTTAGTATGCATTCATGGTTCAACATCCTGATTCGCCAGTTTGTATCACATGCCCCCAAGTGATCTCATCTCGCATAAACTACGCTACAAAAATCTAATTTTCTCAGTAATTATCTGCATTAATTTCAAGTTAAATTTTAATTTGGGATACAAGTTTAAATGCAAGAATTATTTCAATTCGTATGAATAGCTTACTCAGAAATTATATAAAACTGTAGTGCATTCTCACTAGAATTGATGAATTTAACCCTTGATTTTGCCTTTTCTATATTTTCGCTTTCGGGTGAGTGGTGTGATTGCATTCTAATTGACTTAATCACCGCAAATCAACTTAGGGCATAAAGTTTAACTATCTTGTAAAAATTTTATGTAATTGTTTGCCAGTATTGAAAGAAACAATCAATCTGATAAGAAATGGTTGCAACTTGTTTTGAAAATGAGGCGTAAAAGGTTACCAGCGAAGATGTTCCGTTTGGCATCAGTTATATCATTATTGGCGACTTTATCGTTTGCGCCAGCAAAACGGAAAAGTACCAAATTGCATTTTTTATGTTATAAGGTATTTTTTTCACCTTTCTGGCGTGCCTTCGTGGTGTAGTGGTCAGCACACTGGGCCGGTATTCCAGAGGTCCGTGGTTCTATTTCCAGTGAAGATGATTGCTTTTTTAATCTTGCCTGCTTCAAAAAAATACCTAATATCTCTACAACGTAAAACTGAAACTACCCTAGCTTTCTCTTGTTAAATGGAATTTCTCTTTTTGGAAAGATCCAATTTAAAAAGCAAGGAAATGGTTTTATTAATCTTTTTTCAAATAATATGAAAATTTAGTGAAATATAAAATAATTTTTTACTTTGTTCAATTCTTAAAACTGGGGTCCAAAAAATGTTAATATTTCTTAATTAAAAATATTTGAAATTTGTTTAATAGCAAATTTATCAAACATCACTTTCACTGGAGCTTGAGAAAACTGTATACGATTGATTATATGTACAACTGACCCTCAATACAATATCTTACTCAAAAGAAAAAAGGCATTTTAAACAAGTGTTTGCTATAACTAAAACAAATTCGATATATATTGTCATCAGATAGGCATTCTCTGTGTAAAGATTAACACTGTAATAATTGCTATAATGGGTTGTTTTAATAATGAGGTTCCAAAGCATACATCAGAAACTAGATAACAGAATTGTAGTCCTATATAGTTAATTTTACCTGAACTTTGTTAATATCATTGTCAAATTTATGAATTTACTAGTGATCCTCCTACTGCAAACAGGCATTTAAAGTACATTACATTCAAGGGGAGGGACTTCTTCAGTTTAAACAAAATTGTTAAATGGAATTTCTCTTTTTAGAAAGATCCAATTTAAAAAGCAAGGAAATGGTTTTATTAATCTTTTTTCAAATAATATGAAAATTTAGTGAAATATAAAATAATTTTTTACTTTGTTCAATTCTCAAAACTGGGGTCCAAAAAATGTTAATATTTCTTAATTAAAAATATTTGAAATTTGTTTAATAGCAAACATCACTTTCACTGGAGCTTGAGAAAACTGTATACGATTGATTATACATACAAGTGACCCTCAATACAATATCTTACTCAAAAGAAAAAAAGCATTTTAAACAAGTGTTTGCTATAACTAAAACAAATTCGATATATACTGTCATTAGATAGGCATTCTCTGTATAAAGATTAACACTGTAATAATTGCTATAATGGGTTGTTTTAATAATGAGGTTCCAAAGCATACATCAGAAACTAGATAACAGAATTGTAGTCCTATATAGTTAATTTTACCTGAATTTTGTTAATATCATTGTCAAATTTATGAATTTACTAGTGATCCTCTTACTGCAAACAGGCATTTAAAGTACATTACATTCAAGGGGAGGGACTTCTTCAGTTTAAACAAAATTAAATACTGAGTTTAGCAAATGGAGTTTTTATGCATATTCTCCCTAAATGTTACCATTCTGATGACCATACATCCTTTCACAACTTATTAGAAATATAAGAATAAAAACTAAATAAAAAATATTTCAGAAACATTTATTTTTTTTCCTTACTATTAACCTTACTATTATTACTACTTACTATTTCCTTACGATTATTACTTAAACTATCATAGTTTTAATTATGATTAAAATTAATGAAATTAATAATGGTTTTAATATTAACCCCTTAACGCATTTGCCCGTGTCTCACACGGCCGCCCTTGTATCTCGCGTTTATTTCTAATGCTTGTCTGAGATCCGTTCCAGTAAAAATAAATAGGCTAGATTATAATTAAACTTATTTGACATAGATGGCACCACTATTCAGCATTTTTCTTGTGTAAACCACGTGGCGCATTTTGATGATTAGCTATAAGTTTGCTAGGAATTCTTTGCTATAAAGTAGTCGTTTGGTGTGGAAAAGGTAATATATCCATTTTTATTACTTAAATATAATAAAAGTAAGCAGTTAACTGCAAATTATATTACTAAGTGTTTTTGTAATTTAAAAAAAGTTATCTGATAATGAGCGACTCTGACGATGACAATTTTGAATATGCCAATTTATCAGACAGTTTCAGCGATGAGAGTGATGATTTCTTGAGTGATGGAAGTGAATCGGAAGATAATGACAACGAGATTTTGGATATAGCAAGGAATTGGTATCAAATTAGTATAAATCAACCAAACGTTGCACCACCGAGATTTCAATTTGAAGCTAACCCTGGCTGTTATGCATATATATGATTATGCAATATGATTATGCATGAATATGATTATGCAAGAAAAAAAATAGGTGATTTTTTGACCGAAAATTAGAAATTAATGTGTGTTTTAAGGGGTTAATGAAATGCTCAAATTAAGATTGGCAAAATTAGCGAATGTATTAACTTGTAGCAGTGAATAAATTCCAAAATCATATATTACTAATGCACAGACTATAAAATTAATGCATAAAATAAAACGAAAATTATATGCTGTAATTACCTGTTCTTGTCCTAATGTGGCATAATATTTTGTTATTATACATGCTCTTAGACGATCCAGCATTGCTCGACATTCATACAAATGCTGAAAAATTATTGTACTTATGTGACTCTTTCTAATGTAAAAGTTTTTATAAAACAAAAATAATCATAATAATAAAACAAACATTTTTTCTAAGCAAAGATGTTAAGAAAACAGTTTCAGTTATCATCTTTGATAAAGAGCACAGACGAAGTTAACATTGCCTTTTTTTAGAAAGATGCCACATCTTTCTAAAATAGGCACTCACTTGAATGATTAAAGCAAACAATACAATAACTATCCTGTTTATCAATAATATTGAAAATTTAATATCCTAAAGAAAACAGAAAACTGGCAGGGAAAATAATAAATACTTCAGTTGTGTACAAATAATAATCATATCCAATGGGTACAATATAATTAAATTAAAAAATTATATAACTTATTACAAACGTGTTAAAAAATTAGATACTACAGTCAAAAGTCTTTAATCCGGACACGTCGGGACTTCGACGATTCCGAATTATCGATTTTTCCGGATTATAGATCATAAGTTTAAATCTGGTAAGATGGCATGCAGAAATTATAAAATTAAAAATATGAAAGCGTAATTTATAAAATAATGAGCAATTATGATCTAAAGGGTATCAAAATTTACAAAAAAAGAAGCTTAATATTTATTTGTTTACTTTATTAAACATTTCTTTAAACGCGCGTATGCGTAAAGCATACCCTACGCATAGCCGGAATTACAAAATTGCAACCAGAAAACTATTTGATTTGTATTCGTGATATTTATAATGACGAGAAATTTGATTTAAATCATGTCAAAGACGGAGTACATCGAGATTAAATACTACATTTAATAAGGAATTATAAGCCGAATAAAATAAAAACATCTGCCCTAAAGATAACGATAGTGCTGACAGATCAACTTCCAGTTCATAGCGCGCCGCCACGTCTCTCCCCCCCCCCCGCGCAGAGCAGCGTGAAATTGATAAACAGATGTCGGAACGGTTAGATAAACAAAGGATATGCCTTTATCCATTTTTATAGCAATTCGTTTTTTGTTTGATGGACATCGAAGCATACTTTCGTTTTCTAGATCCTTTGGGAGCTCCAGCATCGGAAATTCTATTTGACATCATCGAAAGTTCAAGTTTACTTTTATAAAATTGCTCTTACAGTCTGCAAAAAATAATAAGCCGGATCCAATTCGAAGATTAAGGAACAACGCAATCATCAACATTAACTGAAATAGATAATTATATAATTTTAGCTTATACCATCCGTTTTACATTAAACGCGCACGCGAAAACGTATTCTGCGCTTGCGCAGACACATATGCGCAGTCGTAAATGTCTTGCGTGCACGCGTAAAACGCCTATGCGCATGCGTCAACGCGGCGCATGCGCAGAAAGATTTTAGTTTTGAGGTCCGGATTATGGGTGTCCGAATTAACGACTTTTGACTGTATTCGGTTTCGAGGGCCGTAAAAAAATCGCCAAACTATTGTTGATGCCAATGCTGCCAAAAATAATTGCAGCAACCCTAATAATTGCGGCAAGAAAGGAAGTATAATAGTAAATAATTATTTAAGATTGATGTGTTAATTTAGATGAAAGGTTTATTTCATATAATACTTTTTTATTATTATAATTTATATGAAAAAGGCTATACATGACTTAACCCCTTAACTGCCGCGGGTGTATATATACGCCTTGCTCAGCTGATGCATTAACTGCCCCAGGCGTATATATACGTCCTTCCAAACTGCTATTATTTGCTTTGCGCTGCTACGCCTAAAATTATTCGCAAAGTTAACTCATCAGCTGCGCATCTGGGGCAGTTAACGCATCGGCTGAGCAAGGCGTATATATACGCCCGCGGCAGTTAAGGGGTAATGGAAGCATAAAAGTAAATAACTATTTCATATCATTATTATATTTTATATAAAAATTCCTAAACATAACTGAATGGATGTCTGCATCGTTATTTCGCTACCGACTTATCGCTAAAGCATAATTTCACCTCGTTGGTTGTTCAAACCTAGTTTTCTATAATGAATGATGTCTTTCCTTGGAAAATATTCTCAGTAAAGTGCAGAATCGCTCACTTATTTGTTTGCCGCTTTTTACAAGGGAAAAAACAAATGGATTTTTGTCAATTTTCTTTTACTTTTTAAGAGAAAATACGTCGAAGTGTACATAGATAAAGTCAAGGGTATGCGCAGTGCCGTTTTTGTGCAATTCTAAGGTTTTTTTTTTTTTTTTAAAGTGAAAATAGGTCGATATGCACATGGATACCGAGTATGTGCAATTCTTAAATTTGCCTCAAGCAGTAGGTGATTCTGCACTTTACCAAAATTCTATTGCCGACTTTTTGTCATGGGCAATTCCCAAATTGTTAAATCCATACGATATCAAAAAAGGATTTAAAAATTAAACTAGTATTTCAATTGGTCTTAAGAAATATAGAACTAAGTAAACTTACACAATCTGAAATCAGCGCGTATACACTAGATTTGGTGTGCTGTTAAATGGGTGCGTTTGCTAGATTTGGCGCTTTTGCACGTACATTTTTGCTGCAATTTTTTTAAGGCCCTCGAAACCAAATAGTACCAAAAATTAAATTGATTTGAATTTTTGCAATTATATATATACCAGGTTGTTCAATAAGTTCGCGGAACGGAAATGAAGAAACCAATTTTTATTTGTAAAAACGACTTTTACAAATAAAAATTGTTTTTACATATAAAAATTTTCAACATAGTTTCCCTCGACTTCAATACACTTATTCCAACGGTTTTCTAATTTATGGATCGCAAAATATCCCCCTCCCAGCAGCTATTACCTATCTTCGTTTGAAGAAAATCGTTTTCTACGGAGATATTGTTTGAGGTGTGGGAAGAGCCAGAAGTCGGAGGGAGCTAAATCTGGCGAATAGGCTGGATGTTGCAACAATTCGTACTTCAATTCAGTTATTTTAGCAACGGTTTTTTTAGCTGTCTGCGCAGGTGCATTATCTTGGTGGAAAATGATTTTCTCCTTCTGTAATCCGGGTCTTCTTTCATGAATTTTTTCATCTAATTGATTCAAAAGGTTACAATAATAATCTGAATTAATTGTTTTGCCAGTTTGAAGGTAATCTATAAACAAAATTCCTTTCACATCCCAAAAAAGTGATGCTAACACCTTCTTGGCTGATTTTTGGACACGAACTCGCTTCGGCGCTGAAGAGCCGGGTTCACACCACTCCTTAGCCTCCTGTTTTGATTCAGGATCATGATGGTAGACCCAAGTCTCATCCATTGTGATAAATCGACGGCTAGTCGCTTTTATTCTTCTTAAAACGCTCCAAATGTTGCTGGCAAAGTCGCATCCGAATGTGTTTTTGCTCCATTGTTAGAGAATGCGGCACCCATTTTACACAGAGTTTTTTGAAACCCAAATTAACACTCAAAATATTGCTCACTGTGCCCAATGAAATGCCTAAAGCCTCTGTTAAATCTCTTTCAGTCAATCGACGGTCTTCCAATACCATATCTTGTATTTTTCCGATGATTTCCAGTGTTGATGCAGTTTTTGGACGTCCCTCTCGCGAATCGTCTTCAAGGCTGGTACGACCACTTTTGAATAAACTAGCCCACTTGCAAACCATTGTTTTTGAAGGAGCAGATTCAACCAACACATTCACCATTTCAGTATAAATTTCCATTACCTTTAAACCTTTCTTTACAAAGAATTTGATAATTGCACGTTGCTCAATTTTATCCATACCTGAAAAAAGGCACAACACGTTAGATATAAAAGGCGGTTAAACAATGAATAAATTAACAGATCGAAATGAAACTTTTGACGTGTTCCTAATAAAGAACAAATATGAAAATGGCGTCGAAGTTTTAGGTCTAATATTGATGAATAGATGGCGCTCCGCGAACTTATTGAACAACCTGGTATATATGTATATACATTATTAAAAAAAAAAAAAAAAAAAAAAAACCAAACAGTTTAAAAGTACAGCCACTGTTCTCGCACTATATTTCAAAAGTTACATAAAACTAGCACATATGCATACTAAACACTCAAATTATTATTTTGAAATTTTAATAAATGCTCTACCTCTTTAAAGGGCATACCATATTTACGAGAATCTAATGCGCATCGTTTTTGGCCAAATATAGTACTCAAAATTGGGGTGCGCATTAGATTCGAGTGCAAAGTTCGCCGATGACGTCAACCGAATTAAATCGTAACAATGGATTACTGCATTTCTCGACTACATTTACCGTTACATTTATCGTTGACACATTATTGCATAGAGGATACAAACTGCAGAGTATGTAGTCACGAGATGGAGGGCAAGCAGAGAAGAATGTCATATGACGCTACTTTCAAATGTAAAGTAATTCTTTATCCTGAAAGAAATGGCAATAGAAAGGCTGGGAGAGAGTTAAACGTAGCTGAGAGCAATGTTCGCTTGTGGCGGCAACAGAAATTGGCACTGTTTGCAACTAAAACTAGTAGAAAGAAATTCACTGGCCTTCGCAAAGGAAGACACCCTAAAATTGAAGAAAAAGTTTTGGAATTTGTACGTGAAAGGAGGAAGAATGGACAACCTGTGACTAGCGACACTATAAGAAATAAAGCAAAAGAGGAGGCTGAAGTTCTTGGAATACCGAAACGAGAGTTTAAAGCTAGTCGTCGATGGGTGGATCGGTTTATGAAGCGAATGGGCTTATTTCTAAGACGCCATACAACAATATGCCAAAAGCTTCCTGCAGATTTTGAGGGAAAACTACTAACATTTTAGCGGTATGTCATCACACTTCGGAAGGAAAAGAATTTTTCAATGGGGCAAATTGGCAACGCTGACGAGACGCCAATTTGGTTTGATATGCCTCGTAACTACACCATTACGGAGAAGGGGACTAAAAACGTTATCATCAAAATAGTGAATAAAGACATTTACTATTAATCACTGATTGTAGAAACTGTTAGCTAGATAGAAATGTTACCATTTATTTCATGTTCATACTTTACGATATGTACCGTATATACGGTAGTGGTAATTAACAATGATTGTTTCACATAACAATAGCCCACTAATAGGTTAATTCTATGTTCTGTTACTTTATGTATAAATCCATTGTTGTATAAAATATGGTATCTAAATTTAAATAAAATTATCATACCATTGATTGATAGTTTATATACAAATCCATTGTTGTATAAAATAAGATTCAATAAATTCCTCATACCATTGATGCGCATTACATTCGCCGACAAACAATTTTTTTATTATTTAAAGTTTTAAAATGGGGATGCGCATTAGATTCACATAAATGCGGTATATTGGGTCACATAAAAAGTCTCCGTGTTTTTGCCACTAGATGGTGTTGATGCTTATATATCTGGTAACACTCACCCGATTGTCTCAAACGAACATGTGCTTAAAAGGCGAAATCAGCTTCCATTGTTTGTGGAGATAAATCTCTAATTCGTTGCTCATGTAAAAAATTATATTGATTTGAAAATGAGTGAAATATCTGAAGAAATACACTATGTGATGCATTTTTATTATTTTAATACTATTTTATTATTTATTATTCTTTGTGAAAAATACAATGAGAATGCTTTGAGTGAAAGAATAACCAAGGAGTGGTTTTCTCAATTCTATTATGGAAATTTCGATGTCAAAGATGCTCCTTGATCTGGTAGGCCAGTCACCAAAAAAAGTCTATGAAATTTTGCAACTGGTGGAGCAAGACAGGCACACAAGCTGTCAGGAAATAGCAGAGGCACTAAACATCAACCACATGACAGTTTGGAATCATTTGAAAAGAGCAGCCTACAAAAAGAAGCTCGATGTTTGTGTGCCACGTGAGAAACTGTCTATTATGAGCTGCTGCAATCTGGCGAAACCATATTCTTAATCACACACTAGTTTGGATGTGATATGTATCTTCTACAATTTTAAATAATTAATCGCATCTCAAGACAATCTCAAGACAATAGTAAGCTGAATAACATGTGCATGCAGAGTGAGAGAAAGGTAGGAAAGTAAGTGCACATATCAGTAGAGGAAGACTTATAGAGTCAGTTTCTTTGTTTAAATTTTACACTGTGATTGGATAAAAACTACCCGTATTCTACTCTTAACATAATAGTGTAATTCAGATCAACTTTTCAGTCAAGCACTTCAGATTCAGATATCAGTAGTTTTAATACAGGAAGAGGACGTAGCCAAATTAAAATTAGAAATTAAAAGAACTATTGCTATATTAAAGTTATTCATTTTCTTTCAGATTTTATACACACTATTTCACATTTTTTTTTTAAATTTACAATTATATTTATTTTTCATAGTTTGCATTTCTGTTACTTTCTGTCTGCTACTAAGCCTTTTGTTTATTATTACTATTATTAATTACAACTTATTTGAAAAATTAAGCCTTGAAAAATACAGACATTGTAAACTTGCAAATTATTATATTTGTGGGGAGATAATAAAGGTCTACTGTACACAAATCACATCATCATATGGAATTTCTCTGTGTAGATGAAATTATATCATATCAGGCATGTCTGCAAGGGAGATTTTTTCGGAAATATAGTTCCTCGTATAGATGGGGCTTAATTGGTTGAAATATTTTGTATTTACATTTAAATAGCTCAGTCTGTCAAAAATTCTGAAAAATACACATGTAAACATTCTTGAATTTATATCAGGCATGTCTGCAAGGGAGACTTTTTCGGAAATATAGTTCCTCGTATAGATGGGGCTTAATTGGTTGAAATATTTTGTATTTACATTTAAATAGCTCAGTCTGTCAAAAATTCTGGAAAATACATATGTAAACATTCTTGAATTTATAAAGGATGGGATAACACATATATAATAAAGAGGATAAAAGCACATATTTAAATTCTGAAACTTGTCAGCACACTTATTGAGATGTACTATTATAAAAAAATAGCATGTTAATGTTTACTTTTAATAATAATTTATTGAATTTTATTTGTGTGAAACACATTAAATGTACTTTACATGAGAAAAAAAAAAAAAAAATTCACATGGTTTGTCAGAAATTTAGAAAAAAGCTACTGAAGAAATTAAAAAAAAAAAAAAAAAAAAAACTTTTATACTTACTTCATCAATGGCATCAATTTCAGCATCTTTAGCAGCAATTTCCTGTTCAAAATTCGATTTTATAATACTTTCAATTTTCTTTTTAGTTTGATTTCTCACTAAAATCAAAAGGAAGTAGATGACAATAAATTACATTATAGAAAATAAACCTCATAATCTGAGAAAAAAGATTAATTAAAATTCAAAAACTGATAGTTTTTGCAAGGCAAATATTTCTAAAACAAATGATTTAAGAAAGATATAATATAATTATCAGGCGGATTACACGATTAATGGCATTTTTTTATGAAATATGTTGTAATAAATTTTAGATAAAAATCACATTTTCATCGTAATTCATGGATGGAAATAAGAGAATTTGTAGTTTAACATTTAATGAACTTGCTCTCTTTTAAAAGATAATCAGCAAAATACTAATAAACTCTATAACATATTTTCTAGTAACACTTTTTTCATGATACGTGCATACAATTAAATATATTAAATATTATTCTGTGGGTACAATGGATATATGATGACTTGCAAATACAAATTTTCAGTTCAATATTCTTTGGCAATTTATGTCTTTAACATTAAACAGGATATTAAAAATGTTCTCATTATGTATATAATTTAAAATCAAAGTAACAGATAAAAACTAAAAACATAAAAATATGAAATATCATGATAGCAAAAATATTTTCCAAGGACATAACATGATGAACTCAGTCTTTTTGCATTTTTAGCTCATTATTTTAAGTTTTAGCTCATTATTTAAGTTCAAATAAAAGTAACTAATGTCATTAAGTAATTTCATTTTATTTGAATACATCCTAACATGGGCAATTAAACCCAGAATGCAATTAACTTGTTTATTTTCTTGTATTCAATACTAACTGCATCCCTGAACAACAGAACAAAAGTTATTAACAAATATGTAAAGTCTTCTAAATTTTAAAATAGCAGAAGGGATATATAAAATGCAAGACTGTATTTTAGAACTATATGAAATGGTCCTCTTAAATAATAATAATAATAATAATAATAATAATAATAAAAATCAGTACCCTTCTCTTATTAGGACCATATTCAGAAATGGATGCATGCGCTCATGTATGCATGCATATAGTATATATGTATATATATATATAATATATGTATACACACACACACATATATATGCATTTCTGAATCCAGTCTCAATAACAGACTGGTACCAAAAAATAACCTAAAATATTAAATTTTCTGAATTTTTATGCTCTAAAATATATATCTGAATTTTTAATAGATATTTATTGAATATCCACTTTGAATAATTGATTGTAAAAATTATAAACAGAATTACAATCTATGTAGACCAAAGCCAAATAAAATGTGAAACATCAGGCTTGTAAACCTGTATAAATCTGAAGTGAAAAAAAAATATTTTCAGTGTTTGCTACAATAAACTACTCAGCATTCATTAAATAAGTAGGCAAATCAGTGCAGAATACTTTTTAAAATTAAATAATACAGTCAAAAGTCGTTAATCCGGACTTGTCGGGACTTCGGCAATTCCGAATTATAGATCATCAGTTTAAAATCTGGTAAGATGGCATGCAGAAATTATAAAATTAAAAATATGAAACCGTAATTTATGAAATAAAGAACAATTATGACCTAAAGAGTATCAAAATTTACAAAAAAAAAAAAAAAAAAAAA
Source organism: Stegodyphus dumicola (assembly GCF_044657685.1). NCBI lineage: Eukaryota > Metazoa > Arthropoda > Arachnida > Araneae > Eresidae > Stegodyphus > Stegodyphus dumicola. Next base: position 133,643,188 of record NC_140777.1, read on the forward strand.
AAAAAAAAAGAGCTTAATATTTATTTGTTTACTTTATTAAGCATTTCTTTCAATGTAAGTTGTTTAAGTTGCTTCGTTTTATGTGATAATACTTTCTCTTTAATTCTATAAACAGACATAATTTCTTTTTCAGTTACAAAGTTCCGCTGTTAAAGTCCTGTAATTTCGTGTCGAGAATACCGACTAATTTCTCAATCGAAATTTTTTCGTTTTCAATAACCTCTGTATCACTTTCTTCTTTATCGGAAGCGAATTATAATGACGAGGAATTTGATTTAAATCATATCAAAGACGGAGTACATCGAGATGAAATACTACATTTAGTAAGGAATTATAAGCGAAATAAAATAAAAACATCTGCCCTGAAGATAAAGATAGTGCTGACAGATTAACTTCCAATTCGTTGCGTGCCGCGGCATTTTGGCGTTTCCCCCCCCCCCTGGGCCGCAGAGCAGCGTTAAATTGATAAACAGATTTCGGAATGGTTTGAGAAACGAAGGATATGCCTTTATCCATTTTTTTCAGCAATTCCACATTTTGTTTAATGGACTTCGAAACATACTTTCGCTTTGTAGATCCTTTACATATTAGTAAATATATATCGGAAATTTTATTTGACATAATCAAAAGTTCAAGCTTACTTTTATAAAATTGCTTGGCTGATCTTTAGAATATGGTAACAGGTAGTTTGGCGACTTTTTGGAGGCGATAAAGGTTACTACCTGGGACTTTGGTAATAATGTGAGCAGTACTCAGTTCCGATTACGCATTATTTTGTGTGAGGGAAATGAGAGATCATGGGATATATCGTGATATTAATGGACGAATTACGGTTCTTTAATCGGAAAAAGGGGGAATTTGGAAAAATATCTGTGGCTGTATATTATTTTGTATTAAGCTTCATTGTGTGTTGTGTGAAGTAGGGTTGAATAATTTTGGGATTGTATGGCGCTGTCTAAAGTGAATTCTAGATGTGATAAAGAGAATTTTGCTTTTTATTTAGCAGAGGAAGTGTGGAGGAAAAATTCGCAGAAAAAATCGTTCAATAATTTTATTGAATCCATAATAAAAGTGTATCCACCATGTAATCAAGATTCTGAAGAAGATTAGGTAAGTTAGTAATTTTAATTATTTGAGGATATTATTTTTATGCATTGTTCTAAATGTAAGGTGGAAGTAAAGTAATTTGGTATTACTGGGAAAATTGTTATTAGCAATGATTTAGTTTAAAGTAATTAGGATTGTAAGCTAATTTTTATTAATTTAATGTATGTGCTTATTTATATTTTAAGTAGTGTTTTTGAATTTAATTATATTTTAATTAAATGATAGTTATTTTGTGAATTTTATGTTTGTAGGAATTTGGTATACATTTTAGTTGAAGTAAACGTGCATGGAAATAATTTAAATATTTGACACTAAGTATTTAATGTTTGCAGTATGAATTTGTTGGTGACGTTTATAATATAATAGATAATTTAGAGGTAAAAGTTTTTGGATATTTTATTTATTTTATACGTGGAAATGTTCATATTTGGAAAGGGTATATACTTTTTCGTTATTAGGTAATTTCATATATGTTCTTTTTAACGGGTTTTAAGATTCAAAAAATTGTCATGCATTTTCGTGAAATTTTTCTAATTTATGAGAAAAAAGCAGTGTACATGAATATGGTAAAGAGTGTGTGCAATGCCATTTTTGTGCAATTCTGGGATTTTTTTTTAAGTAAAAATAAGTCGACGAGTACATGGTTTAGTGATATTTTAATTAAATGATAGTTATTTTGTGAATTTTATGTTTGTAGGAATTTGGTATACGTTTTAGTTGAAGTAAACGTGCATGGAAATAATTTAAATATTTGACACTAAGTATTTGTAATGCTTGCGGTATGAATTCATTGGTGACGTTTATAATATAATAGATGATTTAGAGGTAGAAGTTTTTGGATATTTTATTTATTTTATATGTGGAAATGTTCATATTTGGAAAGGGTATATACTTTTTCGCGATCAGGTAATTTCATATATGTTCTTTTTACCGGGTTTAAAGATTGAGAAAATTGTCACGTATTTTCGTGAAATTTTTCTAATTTATGAGAAAAAAGCAGTGTACATGGATATAGTGAAGAGTGTGCGCAAGGCCATTTTTGTGTAATTCTGAAATGTTTTTTTAAGTAAAAATAAGTCGGTGTGTACATGGTTTATGTGTATGTGTTATTTTGAAAAACGCGTAAGGAGTATGGTATTGTGCACTTTATCCCAATTTTGCAGTGAATATTTGTCATGATTAAGCAGTTTTGTTAGATAAAATTTCTAGCATAAGTGTAATTCGGCTAGTAGATTGTTGGAAGAAGTGTTCAGTAGATAAAAAGAAAAGAAACATATCTTTACTTCGTGAAGACAAAATGGCGGCAGGAAAAAAAAAAATAGAGGGTTGCTGTAGGAGAGTTGGTCGCCAAATTTTCGCAAAAAAAACGCCAAGTTACCATAATCTAAAGATCAAACAATTGCTCTAACAGTCTGCAAAAAATAATAAGCCGGATCCAATTCGAAGATTCAGGAACAATGCAATCTGCAACATTAACTGAATTAGATAATTTTAGCTTAGCTTATACCGTCCGTTATACATTAAACGCGCAAGCGTAAACGTATTACGCACATGCGCACATACATATTCGCAGCCGTAAAAGTCTTACGAGCATGCGTCAACATGACACATGCACAGAAAGTTTGTAGCTTTGAGGTCCGGATTATGGGTGTCCAAATCAATGACTTTTGACCGTAATAATAATAAACAAAATAAAGAGTTTGAAAGACACACTGGAATGCTAACGTAACAGCTAAATAATTAAAACCCTCTATCACACAGGCAAACAAACACAGCAGGCAATTTTTTAAGAAATATGTGCAGCCAAAACTAGTTCATGTTGCAGATTTTCAGCTGAAACTTTGTAAAGGGAGTTTGATGTTTTTGATTCTATACTGCATATATGTTAAGCAGTTAGATGGAAAGAACCCGGGATCTAGCTATGTAATATCAAATTCCAAGAAATAAGACCTTTAGATATATTTTGTTTGCCGAAATGTGGCAGAAATTAATTTTCAGGGTTGATAACAACTTTATTTGATAAAGGCATATTCTCAATAACCTGTTACGATACTATTCCGTTTTGAGGATCGAAAAAAATTGCTGCGAAAATGTATGCGCAAAAGCGCCAAATCTAGCTTACATGCTGATTTCAAATTGCGCAGTTTAGATAGTTCTACATTTCTTAAGACGCCATTAAAATGCTAGTTTAATTTTTAAATCCTTTTTTTGATATCTTATAGATTTAACAATTTGTGAATTGCTCATGACAAAAAGTCTACAATAGATTTTTTTCAAAGAAAAGGCATCATTCATTAAAGAAAATTATGTTTGAACAACCAACGAGATGAAATTATGCTTTAGCTATAACTTGGTAGCAATGCAGGAATCCATTCAGTTATTTTTAACCTTTTCTTTATATAAATTATAATAATGATCTGAAATAGTTACTTACTCTTATCCTTCCATTCAGTTATGGTTAGCTTTTTTAATATAAATTATAATAATAAAAAACTATTATATGAAATTAATCTTTCATATAAATTAAAACAATAATTTTTAGATAGTTATTTACTATTATACTTTATTTCTTGCATTAAGGTTGGCACAATTATTTTTGGCAGCACTGGTATCAACAATAATTTGGCAATTTTTTACGGTTCTCAAAACGGAATAGTACTCCTGTTACTTTTAAAATAGAAAAATACTTTCCTTAAGCAGTCATAGAAAGGAATTTTTCAGGCTCATTTGTATTGCTTTCCTTCAGGGATAGGCATTTCACTTTTATTTTGCTGAAAAGCCTTTTTTATTTTGCATTAAAATATTCTACTTCTATTTTATTTTATATTTAATATTTCCCATATCATTGTTCTTAAGATATAAAATTAATAATTTATTAATTCTGATGGAAAGCCTACTTTTGGGTCATTATTTCTCAAGTTATTCCGATTAGGTACCAGGGTTCATTCTGATTACAGGTGTTCATTCCGAGTTAAAATGATCAATGTTTAAATTTTAATAATTTTCTTCACAATTCATTCTGCTTTATGGTTATTACAGCCAGAGGACCAAGTGATCCACTCACTTCTGGTATATTAGTGGACCACTTCTGAAAATTTTAAATGTAGCTTTGCTAATGTGTTTATTTCTCAATAAAATTCGTTCAAATTATAAATGCACATTTACTTATAATGAAAGATTATTTGATTTAGGCATATGTTTTATAAAAAATTGACCATAAAAGAAACATAAGTAAGATTTAAATTCCACCGATATTCTGCCCTTTTTTAAACAAATTACCTCGTCATGTAGTCAATTCAGCTTTTAAATAAATACACATTTCAGAAATTTATAACACTTTTTCCTTCAGATTTTGAACATTTAAATAGTTTATTTTATTAGAGAGATCCTTCAGAGATATATATTTTTACCACAAAACTGACAGACATTCTAAATAAAGGACTTTTTTTTTTTTTTTTTTTTTTTTTTTTGCAAGGTTGTAATTGAGTCGATACTTGAATTTAAGTTCTACAACCCTACTATACAAGTAGCGAGTTACCGTTATGTCTGAAATAGTATGAAGTAGACTTTCAAAGGTTTAAAAAACCTTTTTATTAAACTGTAACAAAAATGGTACGACTTGTGCTACAAATAAATCACTAACTGTGATGATGCAGTGCAATCACTAAGATACTTAAATTTAAATGTTGATAAAGTAGTCTATATAGGCAATAAACAAAGCATAAGCTCGTTCAACTAATTTGACTGTCTTGTAAAGTTAAAAGCAACTGTGACAGATTGCAAAAGCAGGGATAACATCTTTTAGATGGAGCTGACAAAAGTCTAACAGAGCTATGAGAGTACCAAAAGCTCTCCCTGAGATCCCAAATTCTCAGCTAAATACAGTAAAGGCAAATTTGCATTCTAGTAAGGAATACAGAAGTTAAAGATCAAAATCACAATAAATGGCTAATTATCATAAGAACCTTATAGTTTCATACCATAATTATAAGAGATAAGAAATATATTTAAAAAAATGTTTCTATAGTTTCAATAATACTTGAATGAACATACATAAAGGGATCAATAATGAAACATTTAAACTTATGTACAGACATATTACCCATATTTTAATATGTATCATCATATTATATTAATACAGTTTGATTATTAAAAAAAATACATGTTTTTGCTACATCTAGAAAGGTAATGTAGTTGCTAGAAAACAGGTTTTATTTCATAACAATCAAAGTTTAACTCAAAAATTTAAATAACCTGCATACCATTGTCTTCCATCAATTTGATACGCTTTTCTTGTATCTCTGATGGTATGGCTTCATACTCAGGATCTTGATCAAGAGAGCGCTTTGTAGCCATTATTCAGGTGCTTTTTTTTTTCTAAAAGATATAATTATCAAGAGTATGTTACTTGTCAATGAGGAATAAATTTTATGCAAAAATTTCCTCCATGTTCATTAAAGAAAATACCACACACATGATACACATATCATGAAGTTTCAAAGCAAGTGTGAACACTATACTTACAATTCTAACTATAGTATCTTTTTCATCCACTCACTTAACAACTATTAACGTTTCATGCTGGTAAACGGTCAATGAGCACAACAGCATATTTTATTATAAACGAAAATGCACATTAACAAGGCTAATTTACAAATTCATGTAATCTGTTTTATATTCATAAATTCCTTACATCCTTCGAAATAATGTAAAATTTCTACATTTCTATCAAGTTAAGCACTGTGTTTCAAGGCAGAATTTTTAGTCTCAATATGATCATTTATGAGATTCGCTAAGAAGCAAAAATACTGAAAAACAGTAATCCAGTATCTTTCACATTCCATAAAAATGTTTAAAAATCACAAAGGAAAGTAAAACAAAATAATTTTTGATACGGCAAACTGCATGGTATTCACCGGCACAACTAAATAAATTCGAGAAAGAAATACATTTTACACAGTATAACTGGAGCAAAATAATTGAAGGGTTATAACTTTCTGAAGCAATACAAAAAACATTATAATATACGCTTGTATCACGAAGACTCTCAAAAATATTGTGTTTATATTACATAAATAAGCGGTACACCACACTCCTGTCAGCAGCAGACCACTAAACTTCAGATGTTTGTCAAAGCTGCCAGATTATTAGTTTGATTATTTTTATTACTGAATTATTATTTATTAATCTATCTTTTAGAAAGACAAGTGAACACAGAAAGATAGCTGTTATTCTTATTATACTGCACGGATTTACGTTACAAGTTAACTGGCTTTAGTCTGCATATATGTTCTATTGAATGTACTCGAATTTTTAGATATCGGTCGACCCTTCATGGCATGATTAGCGAGAAGTATCTATGCATTTATTACATAAAACAACGACACAACCTATACGACAGTAAAATTCAAAATTTCAAAACTGAAATATTTCTTAAGCACATGAAACCAACCGTATTAAAAAGCCATCCCAGTTTCCTGAACTCAGAGTTTTGCTAATATAAACGGGCCTTTACTCGTCAACATAATACTATTTTAAGTGGAGAATTTATAAAAGACAATATTTAATGAGTAAAATATCCACAAGTGATGAATTTAAACAATAGACTGCTGAAGTCGTTTGAGCCATAATGCTCGCAATGCGCTACGAAAGACTAGTATGGTCTGAAATATTGTATATACTACTAAAGAAGTCCACATTCAATTTCTTCGAAATTTAACGCTTATATTAAAAATATGCTTCATTTGTGTTGTTTGGTATATAATATAAATGGATATGATCTTTATCTCCAGTAAAATGCACTGATTAATTCATGATTGTGCTGAATATTCATTCATAGTTACGCCATTAGTCATTGATAGAAAAATAACGTTTATGATGTATCAATCGCTACAGACTAGTCCGAAAATTTTTTATTATTGTCAAAAGTAGAACTACAACATTTTATCCAGCTGCCTAAGTTTTAATGAAACAGCACTCCGTATTTCTTTGTAATCCGTTCTTTCCCAGTAAAAACAAAGTAACCCACAAATTTCAAATCTCGCCTAACCTCCAAATCTCCTTAGCTGTAACCATGTGGCATTTTATTACAATTCTGTTGCCGCGTTTTATTTGAGCCATTAATAATTCCTGCATATATGGTGAGTATGGTTTGTTAGTTTATATTAAGGCTTGAATTATTTTGATCAGGTCAAAATTAAGATATGCAGCTTAGCTGGTATATCTCTACTTAAAATTTAACCGCAGTTATGTCTTGCATTCATAATTTCAAACGCCTACTTCGCAGTTGTAAATCTGTTTCAAGTTCATTTCGAACTTAATAGAGAGGTTAAATACGTAAGTGTTTTAGTTCGTCAAAAAATATAGGCTAGGAATAGGAGTTTAATTTTAGCTAAGTCTCAATTATTGCCAGTTTAACAAATTATTCATCCATGATTCAAGCTTCTGAGAGTTCTAATAGTGGCAAGATTAAGGAATAGCTTATGTCTGGATTTACATTTCTTAACCACACTGTTATATTTCTTTAGATTGATTCGCAAATATGCTGGTACTGAATCACAAGCTATGCTCAAGACTAGAAATAATTTGTCTTCAGTCATGTTGCAGAAATTCAACAAAAATCTGAACCTTAAAATTGGAATTTTTGTTCAGAGAAAGAAATTCCTGCCAATAAGATTATGCATAGATGAAAAGTACATTCTGTTGTGTAAGATAAGCTGCATGAATGGCTGTAGCTGACTTCAGGAATACCAAAACCCCCATATTCCAGACATCAAACTTTAAATGTTGAGATTATGGGAACAATGAAAATGAAGGGTAGTTAAATATCATACAGATGTCTTGAAGTTAAATGAGAATGTAAACTGCTATTAGCCTTGAATAATTATAGCAACCTGTATAGCGTTATTTGAGCAATAACATTGGTAAAGATTTTTGTTTGCAATATCAAGCCAAATTCTGAAAAGATAAAAAGATTATTGACAGAAACAAGAATTAGCTGAAGTTAAATATGTTCAAGAAACCAAGTTCCAAAAGGAATTAAGACAATTATCTTAAGGAAAAGCAACAAATAATTCTCCATTGGCCTTGACCCGAATTAGGATGAGAGTGGACTTACACATTAAAGAGGCAGAATTCAAGGTTAACTGTTAGCAGAAATGTCTCTAAAATGCATCCTTTTGGAATTCTTAATCATACGAGAACATCAAAATGTGTTGCTTTCCTGTGTATTTTGAATTTACTGCCAAGTTTTTTGCTGCATATGGATTGTATTCTGAAAATAAATAAGTTGTATGCTGCATTTGATAGTCTAATTCACTATAAATTTGACATTAAAATTAAGCATTAGCTATATCTGACTACTGTCTCTGCGATTCCAGTATAGGTCATAGCTACTAAAACAGAAAGAACGAATCTTCTAAAACAAAATTTTGATGTAAATTACAAAAGCTTCAGGTTGAGTTTAAAACTTTGTAATTAATTATGACCTGAATATTGGCAATATTTTTTTAATTCCTCACCAGAGCTTGCAAGTTTTTTAGTTATTGTGGAATTTCTTGGCTCATGTAATATGATCCAACAGTTAACATAAACTTCAAGTATCTGAGATCAGTATATCAAAATGCAAACTGGTAAAAATTCCTTTTGCCATGCTATTGCTCAGATCTGTTGTCATGACTGGCTATCTTATATTAGTGTATCATTTCTCTGTGTTGTCACTGTTCTAGAGGATAATTTCATATACAGGGTCCAAAACCTTTGTTCAGGATAAATATTGAAAAATTATAAAATCTACATTTTCCATCTAATCAAAGTTGTTTTGATGCTCTTCTGTTATCGGGACCAGATTCATAAATGCATGTATGTATGCATTTATGGAAGGATGGATGTACTCATATGTGTGTGTATGCACATACGTATACATACATACACACATTTCTGAATCTGGTCCCAATAACAAAGAGTACCTATTAAACTACACAAACATGCATATGTATGCACGTACACGCATATATACATAAATTTCTGAATCTGGTGCCGATAACAGGAGAGTACTGTTGCTTTTTATTGCAGTGACCTTTGCTATTTGGGATTTCTTATATTTTATCAAAAATGGTTTTTATCAATTCATTGATCTTGACATTAGATTGAATCTCTTGAGTGCTTGTGAGATAGTGCTGTTTGTATAATAGAGGCATTGCCTGCTCACATGTATATTCTTTTTTTAACTGATTTTAAGTGACATCACATGCATTCTTAAAAAGAAATATTATCTTTTATCCTAAATGCCATTTTTAACTTTGCTTTCTATTTAGTGTTGTATGATTCTTTTTTATTGCAATGTTTATTACATATTGCATATTTTATTATCAAAACTATTATATGCGCCCTCAGGTTGCCAAATTTCTCGCCAAACATTTTTGGTGAGAAACTCCACAGTGCCATATTACTATTTAAATTTTTTGTCTACATTTTGAACTTTAAGCCTAAAATGTCTCCGCGAAAACCATGTTTTGAACACACAATTTAAGCTAAAAATCCGAAACAAAAACAAAAAATTTAGATAGCAAAAACGTAAAATTTCGGTTGATCTTTACATTATGGTAACTTGGCGATTTTTTGGCGAAAATTTGGCAACCAACTCTCCTACAGCAACCCTCTATTTTTTTTCCCCGCCGCCATTTTGTCTTCACGAAGTAAAGACATGTTTCTTTTCTTTTTATCTCCTGAACACTTCTTCCAACAATCTACTAGCCGAATTACACTTATGCTAGAAATTTTATCGGTTGATCTTTACATTATGGTAACTTGGCGATTTTTTGGCGACCAACTCTCCTACAGCAACCCTCTATTTTTTTCCCCCGCCGCCATTTTGTCTTCACGAAGTAAAGACATATTTCTTTTCTTTTTATCTCCTGAACACTTCTTCCAACAATCTACTAGCCGAATTACACTTATGCTAGAAATTTTATCAAACAAAACTGCTTAATCATGAGAAATATTCACTGCAAAATTAGGAAAAACTGCACAATACCATTCTCCTTACGCATTTTTCAAAATAACACATACACATAAACCATGTACACGCCGACTTATTTTTACTTAAAAAAACATCCCAGATTTGCACAAAAATGGCATTGCGCACACTCTTCACTATATCCATGTACACTGCTTTTTTCTCATAAATTAGAAAAATTTCACGAAAATACATGACAATTTTCTCAATCTTTAAACCCGGTAAAAAGAACATATATGAAATTACCTGATCGCGAAAAAGTATTTACCCTTTACAAATATGAACATTTCCACATATAAAATAAATAAAATATCCAAAAACTTTTACCTCTAAACCATCTATTACATTATACACGTCAGCAACGAATTCATACCGCAAGCATTACAAATACTTAGTATCAAATATTTAAATTATTTCCATGCACGTTTATTTCAACTTAAACGTATACCAAATTCCTACAAGCATAAAATTCACAAAATAACTATCATTTCATTAAAATATCACTAAACCATGTACACGTCGACTTATTTTTACTTAAAAAAACATCCCAGAATTGCACAAAAATGGCATTGTGCACACTCTTCACTATATCCATGTACACTGCTTTTTTCTCATAAATTAAAAAAATTTCACGAAAATACATGACAATTTTCTCAATCTTTAAACCCGGTAAAAAGAACATATATGAAATTACATGATCGCGAAAAAGTATTTACCCTTTACAAATATCAACATTTCCACATATAAAATAAATAGAATATCCAAAAACTTTTACCTCTAAATCATCTATTACATTATACACGTCACCAACGAATTCATACCGCAAGCATTACAAATACTTAATATCAAATATTTAAATTATTTCCATGCATGTTTATTTCAATTTAAACGTATACCAAATTCCTACAAACATAAAATTCACAAAATAACTATCAGTTCATTAAAATATAATTAAATTCAAAAACACTACTTAAAATATAAATGAGCACATACATTCAATTAATAAAAATTACCTTACAATCCTAATTACTTTAAACTAAATCATTGCTAATAACAATTTTCCCAATAATACCAAATTCCTTTCCACCTTACATTTACAACAATGCATAAAAATAATATCCTCAAATAATTAAAAATACTAACTTACCTAATCTTCTTCAGAATCTTGATTACGTGGCGGATACACTTTTCTTCCTTCTGTTTCAGAATCTTTAAAATCATACTTATCTTTCAAAGCAAGATACCAGGTAAAATAAATAACATAATAAAACATCTTTATTTCTCTCTCGCACAACCTTAAAAAACATTTATTACTATCCTTTTCAATACCACTAAATACCCATTTCGAATTCTCTTTAGTTACGGCCATGGGATCCAAAAATTCACAAACACTATTTCACACAACACAGAATAAAGCCAAATAAAAAATTGCCAGATTTTTTCCCGATTAAAGAACAGTAATTCGTCCATTAATATCACATGACATATCCCATGATCTCTCATTTCCCTCACACAAAATAATGCGTAATCAGAACTGAATACTACTCACATTCTTAACAAAGTCTAACTAACCTAATCTTCTTCCGAATCTTCCTTACATGGTGGATACACTTTTATTATGGATTCAATAAAATTACTGAACGATTTTTTTTCCGAATTTGATAGAATTTGATAAAAGAAAAATTCTCTTTATCACATCTACAATTCACTTTAGACAGCGCCATACAATCCCAAAATTATTCAACCCTACTTCACACAACACACAATGAAGCTTAATACAAAATAATATACATCCACAGATACTTGTCCAAATTCCCCCCTTTTCCGATTAAAGAACCGTAATTCGTCCATTAATATCACATGACATATCCCATGATCTCTCATTTCCCCCACACAAAATAATGCGTAATCGGAACTGAGTATTGCTCACATTATTACCAAAGTCCCAGGTAGTAACCTTTATCGCCTCCAAAATGTCGCCAAACTACCAGTTACCATATTGTAAAGATCAACCAAAAATATTTGACAAGAATCCATGTACACAGCGATATGTTTTAACTTAAAAAAAACATCTTCGAATTGCACAATCTAGGCAGCGAAAAAATCTATGAACTCGCTTTAATAAATTGATGTAACAATAAATTTCAAAGAATACAATGTACACATCATTCTGTTTAAACTTAAAAAACATCTACAAATTGCACAATCTAGGCATTGCGCACAAATCAACAAAATGAACTAAAATAAGTAAAATAAATTACAAACAATTCAAATAACAACAGAAATTCATAGTAAAAGAACAATGAACATAATGTTATATAAAATAAAATGCACTTACGATAATACATACGGCAATAAAATTTTGCTAGTCGCACAACGTCTGTCAACAAAAGTGCTATGATTTTGTTCTATCACATGTTTTTCTGCGATTCAAAATTTTGAAAGTAACGATAAAAACTTCCTCCAATGTTAACTTACTACACGAAAACCACAATCCAAATCTTAAACTCCTCTGACAGCTACATACTTAACCAGCAACCATTTGACTGCAAACCCACACATGTCTATCAGAAACACCATTCTTTGTCTGAGTTCTCATATCAGCTCTGCATTTCGAACACAATAAAATTTTGCTAGTCGCACAACGTCTGTCAACAAAAGTGCTATGATTTTGTTCTATCACATGTTTTTCTGCGATTCAAAATTTTGAAAGTAACGATAAAAACTTCCTCCAATGTTAACTTACTACACGAAAACCACAATCCAAATCTTAAACTCCTCTGACAGCTACATACTTAACCAGCAACCATTTGACTGCAAACCCACACATGTCTATCAGAAACACCATTCTTTGTCTGAGTTCTCATATCAGCTCTGCATTTCGAACACACCAAACTCCGTTTTAAAAGTCCTGACTCCCACAGAAATTCCAAAAATGCACTTCTATCCGCATAAACACACCCATGAACAAAGGACTCATTAACAACTCCAACATCGTACCTTTTAATACTAAATTTACTTTGCACAAAATCTAAAATACGCGACTGAAATCTTGCCACCATGTCTCTAAGTTTCAACATCAAAAGTGTTGTCATACAAACAGCATCGTCCACCAAACAATCCTACAGCACGGAATCGCGCCAAAAACCAGAACACATATCACCACATTTGGTGATCTTGGGACGCATATAAGAGTAGAGCCTTGTTATCATTTAATAAGCAATAAATACAACTCTCCTTTTTTAATGTAAATTTTTTAAAGAAAGTTTAGAGATTAAATCAGCTGAAATCAAGGGAAAAAAAATTAATAAAATGAGGAAGGAAACTTGAAACAAGATTTGAAAGAAAAAAAAAAAATCTAGTATCAAGGCAAAGATATAGAAAAATATGCCAATATTGTTTGTAAAACGCATGTTATAGCTTTAATTGGAAAGTATCTCCTTTTTAATGTTTGTATTTTATTTGTTTATTTTGTGAGGGAAGGGAGAATTTCATTCTCAGTTTTTCAGCTCCAGTGGCATTTATTTGCTCTGCAATGTAAGTGGCACTTTTTAGCACATTCTTGTGTAGAGATTTGAGGCAATACATTATTAAAAAAAAATGATGCACAAAATGGCCATAACATGGAGTTGTGTCTGAAATCAGATAAATGTTGTTACAACATTTCAGAGGAATTGCAGTAATGCAGAATCTAAAGATATTTTAAGATGAATCATACATTTTAAAATTTCTTTTGAAATCATTTACAATTATGTTTTGCCTTTCCATATTTTCGGGAGCAAATTTGGTCATATTAGGAATTACGTACAGTTCTTGTCTTTATGAACATTAAAAATTTACACTTGTTAGACTCTGACTAACAACCAACTTTCTGTAGGGACAGGATATTATGTTTATATCAATTTTTTTTAATTGATTGAAGTTTATTTATTTATTTTTTTAGATTGTTAAGCAACATTATCTTAAAAGCTAATAAGAAAGGATTTCAGAATTAAGTGAAATGGCTGCAGCAAAAGGTCGTGGTTTTGCATATCATTCTCAACAGGTCCAAGAATTACGTAGGCCTGGAGAAGTCGGTGTCAAGCAACAGTTTAGTGATGTAGCTGAGAAAAAGACTGAGGTATAAAATACCTTTCAACTCTTTTATTAATTTGAGAGAAATTCTGAATGATTTAAAATTTCCTTGTTTACTAATCTACCTCTCAAAAGGCAGCTCTCATGTAACTGATTAGAGTGGGAAAAATCTGAATTTCCTTTTTAATAATGTTAAGCAGAGTTAGTTCTTTATGATACTCGGCATGTCCTGCAACTTTACACGTAAGTGCTGTTTTAAATTTAAAGTTAGTAATAATGTTTAGTGCAGAAATTTGTCTTCCCCTTTTTTTACATGACAGTTCTTTTCACCTTTCTTCATGAATATAAAAATACTTGGTTCCTTTTGGCTAATAAAAATGAATCTAAAAGTGAAGTAATAAACAGTGAATTTTTGCAAAGTAAGATATGGGGAGTTTGGATCCCTGTTTGTATATTATACCTATTAAGGTACTATTAAGATGCTTCTGGTTATTAAAAAAAATTGCTACTCAGCATTTTTTAAAAATAACCAGACTATATAAAAATTGTTTTCCTTGGAAATCAAAAATGACAAAATAGGAAAAAAGGATTAAAATTATGCAAAAGATAAATTAAAATTTTTGAAAAATGTATTTTCATTGTAATGCCTAAATAGTACTACTTGGGCAGTTCTTGAAAACAAACATGAATTTTTTTAAATGCGATTTTCTTACCCGTTTCTTTTTTCTTCCAAAGGGAAAGGAAAGTAAATTTTATTAACTGTTAGCATAACATAGTCTCCAGTATGACTTTTTTTAAGTCTGTTATTATATTAAAAAATGTATATTTCTTTTGTCATCAATTGTGCAAATTGACAGTTTATGTTGGAAAAAAGAATCTTCTAATCTAAGTATCCCTTTTTTCTATAGCTTACTTAAATCAAAAATATATATGTATATTCTTTATATATATAAATTATTTATGTGTTTAGAGGGTATCTATATACATAAAATGTTTATAAGGTTTGGAGTGTGATAATGTCAACGTGTATTGAATCTTTATATAGAGGTGTGCTGATTTTAAAACAAATGTTTTCTTTTTGGAAATTACATTGTGAATTTCTCTATGTAGGGTATTGAAAAAAAAATTTCTGAAATCTGTGTTGCTATGAGTCAGATCAATGTGGCTGATTCAACAGAAAAATTAAAATCTTTCACTCAACTTGTTAGCTCTGTTTGTAAGACCTCTGAGGATTTAGAAAAATGTGTTTCTATTATATTTGATTTTGCTGTGAAAAGTAAATGGAATGCACATCTGTCGGCAATTTTTTGCAACTATCTGGGAGACGTCGCAACTAATGGTACCAAGTTTCGAACAGTTTTATTACGAAAACTTCAAATATCTTATAAGGGTAAGTTTTTAAAAATATATTTTATGCTGAAATTTTTCTGCTAGCTATTTAATTTAGAGTTATGCTATCAAATCATGCTAATACGACCCTCAATGTGATGACCTACTCTAGTATCATGAAAATTTATTAGGAAGTTCTAACTAATCTTCCATAAAACCAAGAACAGAGCCAATGGCCAATGAATTTTTTTTTTTTTTTTTTTTTTTTTTTTTTTTTTTTTTAAGCGCAGAATAAGCTGCATCAACAAAATTGAGAAGGTGGAGCTGTGTGACGTCCATAAATAGATGGGACTAAGCTTGTGACATCATAATGTTTTTTATCGCATTTACACTACACATACTTTCTATTTTCTCTTAAAAATAACAATAATGAATTGTTTATTATTGTAAATTAATATCAAATTCTTTACTTTTAATTTACATTTATAACATTTAAGCTTAGGCTTTACTGATGATATTATAAACAATTTATTAGTATAATAAATTGTTATAATATCATCAGTATCAGTATTGGTAGAATTGCTCACTGTATCATGGTAATTAAAATTATCATGATACAGTGAGCAATTCTACCAATTACTAAAAGGATAAACAACGTCGTAGTCTCTCATACTTGTGCTTCATACAGCTTCAATATTTTCAAAGATTTTTAAGCTTTAGCATTTATACAAATAAAAAAGATTTTAAAATTTAAATTCATATTGAGGAACATTTTAATTTTATCATTTTTACAAATTACCTTATTGCTACGTAATGACATAATTCCTTACATACCAGCAATTAGACAGTTTTCTCATTATTTTCTAAAAATTTTAAACTTTACATTAATAAATAAGAATATTTTTTACTGCATATGAACATCATTACACGGCTTTCTTATCAGTTTCTAAAATTCCTAAATCATGTCATATTCTCTTTGTAGGAATACTAGAATTCTACGCATTAATAAATAAAAACTAGTTTCTCACAATGAAAGAAAATAAATACTACAAGTTTGAAATACTAAGCAATGCTTCACATACACACATATTATCAATGAACTCATATTATCGAGTGCAATTACGATACTAAACACTACGTATTAAAACAATGACGTAAATAGGGTCAAAGTTTACAGTTTTGCTGCTGTTCAGTAGATCGTTGGACTATCGATATTTATTGTAGGTCAGAAAGCATTATCAACATATCAAGACGAAACAATTAAAAATACAATTTAAATAACAAAAATGTCTTAAATATGATTTAAAATTAACACAACAATACAAATTTAAAATACACGAACGATATTTTAAATGTTTCACATAAAAAAAGTTACATTACTGTTCGGCATCACCCACAAGCTCATTTTCCCTTGTACGCAACGATTCATATTCGCTCGAAAAATATCAAATTGCACAAACTCAGTGTCCATGTGCACATCCATCTATTTTCACTTAAAATACATCAGGGAATTGCACAAACTTGGCATTATGCACCACATTGGCTTTGCTCATGTACACAGCGATCTATTTTCACTTAAAAAAACGTCAGAGAATTGCACAAACTTGGCATCACGAACAACCTCGGCATTGCGCACCACATTGGCTTTGCCCATGTACACATCGAGCTATTTTCACTTAAAAAAATCAGAGAATTGCACGAACTAGACATCATGCACTACCTTGGCCTTGCCCATGTACATAGTGATCTCTTTTCACTTAAAACATTCAGACATTGAATAAACTCTGCATTGCTCATATATTCAGAAATCTGCTTTCACTTAAAAGAAATCGGATAATTCCAGAAATTCCCGCATAACCAACTCCATTGATTCGAGTGATAAAAAAATGTTTCCAGAAAAATTACCCAAAACGAAAATAAAGCCACCAGAATAAAGTAACTACCGAATATCCAAATTGCCATATTTGACAAGCACTCGATATTTTACTGAAGTCAATAATAATAAATGAAACTTACCTCCAGTCCTCTCCTTTTGCACCCTGTCACATTCTTCTTCAAGCATAACTCTATGCACACTTCCCTACAAAAACTTTTCCATTCTGTCACTTTAATTTTAGCAAGTGATTCCGATCGTATAAAATCATTCCTGTACTTACCCAACCACATATAGGTATTTCGTAAGACCAGGAGTGTTTGTGCTCCGGGGATTTTAAACTTTGATACCCAGAAATTCCGGGGATCGTCGTTCAAAAGAAAGTAGGAATAATAATGAATTATTTATTTTGATCTGGGTAATTTTGTTTGCTTTGAAAGCAGAAAACGCAAGGTCAGTGTGTGTGGTGAAAACTTTTCCTTTCTTTCTCCAAAGGCAGTGATAATGCGTGAAAAGACTTCTTTCTTGTTCTTTCCTTATTGCAAGTTATGACTCATTCCCCCGGTTCTCGGACATTCTCTTCTAGATTCTTTTCGGCAAGCAGGCGCGGCAGGAAAAAAAGGGAGAGACTTCGTTCGACCAGATGTGCGATCACGTGACTCTGGGTTGAAAGGTCTTATCTCTCCTGGCGTGGCGCCAATAAGTAGAGAAGGGGGATTTTTGTAAAATTTTCGTTTCATTTATTGATGCACGTGTAAATTTTTCGTTTCGTTTATTGAAATATTTTTTTATATATGTATGCAAGAGAATTTCACTATGAATTTTCTTGATATAAATAGTGATATTATACAATTAGAAGAAGATGTCTGGAATGCATTTAGGTGGAATTGGATTGAACGGAGAGAAGGTAATGGGGATACTATCGGCACATGGTGCAAGAAAATAAATGTTGCTGGACAAGCATATTGTGTTTTTTGTAACTCACTGCTGAAGTACGGTGGGGAAGGATTCAAGGCTTTCACAAATCATTCTAAAACTGTGACGCACATAAAATATTCAAAGTGCATTAGACATTCAATGACTTTAAGTATTTATGCTAATTCAAAAAATACTGATGACTTACTGGAGACTGATGCTCGGTCATTGGATATAGTGACAAGAAAAGCACGCCAAGAGGTATTAATAACTTCGTTTATCACCAAGAATTCTCTTTATTTCAATGTAGCTCCCAATTTAATTGAACTCTGCAAACAGTTGAGCCGCGATCAGACGGCACTAAACTCGTTGGAAATGTCCAGGACTACTGCATGTTATAAGATGAAATATGGGCTCGCAAAAACTATTAAGGAAAATATCATTAAAACTTTAAAGGAGACACCATTTTCTCTAAATTTGGATGAAAGTACTAGCAATGCTCAAGAAAGTATACTGGCAATATTGGTGCAGTTTTATGACAACAATCAAAATGAAGTTGTAGTTCATTTTGCATCTCTAAAGATGGAATCTTGCATTTCAGAAGCTGTTTTTAAAGCAATTGTTAATACTATTGAAGATAATAATATTCCATGGGCAAACTTAATTAGTGTATTAATGGACTCGTGTAACACCATGCGTGGAAAAAAAAAGGGTGTTGAAACCCGACTACGATCAAACAAAGCACCTCACTTATTATATATTGATGGTGACACATGTCACAGAGCTAATAACTGTGAAAAAAAATTTGCTTCATGTTTTGATAGATACTTAGAAGATTTGTTTGATGACATCTATTTTGATATGAAAAACTGCAGTAAAAAAGAAAATTTTTTCAAAATCTGTGAATCCCTTGCCATTAAAAAAACTTAAGTCCTTGAAGAGACCAGACCATAGGTGGGTGTACATTTTATGTGATTTAGAAAGAATCAAAGGTCTGTGGGATGCTCTTATTGCATTTTATTTTCACTACTTGGATAAAACTGATAAAGGGGATTATTTTTCTTATGTTGAAACTGTATACAATAAAAGAAATATTTCTGCAGCTCAGAAAAAAATTGTTGAAGGGGTGTATTCTTGCTTGCATTCCCAACAACACGCAAAGGATGCTTTAGCTCGGGAAAAAAAAATACTATAATAATGGGTTATTTGTTATGCAAAACAAAACTTTATTGCATATGGCATTATATTCGGCAGTATTACCAGAGTTCAACACATATATTAAATTATTTGAAACAAAAAAAACCTATGCTTCATTTAATACATTCCAGTATTTATAAATTGATGGCAAAATTTTTCTCTTTTTTTATGAAGCCAGAAAATATAGAGTGCACATTTTATAATAATTTATTAAAGGTTGATGTCACAAATCCAGAATTCCATCTACCTAGCAAAGTAATATTTACTGGTGCAGAAGCTTCCACTCTCCTGAAGAAATTATCAAAAAATCATCCAATAGCAAATGAATTCCAAATTTCTCTGATGAAAGCTTATACTAATACAGCACAGCATATCAAACAGAAATTACCCCTTAAAAATTCATATCTAATTAGTTTTACAGCATTAGATCGAGAGCTAAGAGATAAAACCAGTACAATATTAGCTTTTGAAAAATTATCATCTTTTATGTCCCATATTTTTAGTGATAATGAAAAGTCAAAAGTAGAAGCTGAAATAAGGTTATACCAGAGTGATATTGATATCTCCAAAGAAATGCTCTACACATCTGATGAAAGTGGAAATCAAGTCAAGTGTAGAATTGATAAATATTGGTCTAAAGTTTTTAATTTAAAAGATGATTTCACAAATGATTATAAGTATCCTACATTGGCTAAATTGGTCAAAGCCTGCC
Source organism: Stegodyphus dumicola (assembly GCF_044657685.1). Lineage (NCBI taxonomy): Eukaryota > Metazoa > Arthropoda > Arachnida > Araneae > Eresidae > Stegodyphus > Stegodyphus dumicola. The sequence goes on from NC_140777.1 coordinate 133,663,411, forward strand.
TTAGCTGCTTCCATGGCCCATTAGTGGAAAGTGCATTCAACTTAATGAATACACTTGTCACTGACTATAGAACCTCTTTTAAGATTGATTCCCTAGATGCAGTGCAGACTATTAAATATGATTTAATGGCTTCTAAAGAAACCTCATGTGAAAAATATGGCTAAAAAAATCCAATGATTGATCCAATTCACAAAGATCTCTTACTGAATATGAACAGAAGCTGCATAAGAAGAAAACATATCAAGAGGATTTAAAAACATGTATTTCAGATGAGTCACCTATAAAAGTCTCTGAAAAACATTCTACATTAGCAGAAAAGCAAACTGCTTCTACCTCTGCATGTGCAGTTCTCAAGGAAATTTCTTCAACTGTAAATGAGGAAAATAAAAGTCGACCTTCCTGGAATTATGAAGTTCACCACAAAAGAAAGACAAACCCACAAACATCAGAAAATAAAAAACAGCAGCAGAAATTGGATAATTTTTTTTAAAGAATTAATTCAGGTAATTTAAAATATTTACATAAAATGTAGTAGTTTATATGTTTGAAAATTTATGGTTATTAATTTTGCAAAAAAAGTAATTCATTGAACTTTTATAATTAGGTGATTCAATACTTCATAATTGTAATTTTTCATTTCTTTCTCCCCCCCCCCTTCTCGAAACTCCAAAATGTCGGTAGTAAGTCCGTAAAAGTTTCAGGGGATTTTTTGGGGTCCGACAAACACCCCTGTAAGACACCACACATGCTCAATTTACTCTTTGCAAACCACGAGTGCTTTTGAACAGACCTTGTAATTCGATGCTTGCTGTGACCTCCAGTAACTCTACACATCCACTCAAAACCATCTATGCAGTTCTTTCACTCTACTAGTTTCATAAATTGGGAATTTATGTGATGTTGCAATCAAACGTTTCTCCATACCTCTCAATCATGCTTTTTTTTACCTCTTCGCTCCAACTGATAAAAAAAAGTCCAGATTCAGATAATTATCCATTTTGCAGTAAGCACCAAATCAGACACACTCATCAAAAACATTCTTTTCTGTATTTTGAGAAGTTATGGTCATAATTTTTAAATTATGCATTCAATATTTTCAATCGTTTGATAATGTTCGTTTTCAATCATTTGGTATCTTAATACATTTGTGAGCGATAACTCATTGCTTTAAATGCTAACATTACCACACGACACACAAAAGTAGATTTATAATTAAAAAAATCTCCCGCAGACTTAAACTTAACATTTCAATTCAGTTAAAATATAATTTAAGTTTTCTTCAAATAAAAAGCTATGGCATATTTATAGCATGTTTTTAAGAAGAGGCTTAACCAATATTACGTCATAAAAAGGTGTGCCTCAGCATAAGACAAGTAAACACCGCATCGACCGATGCAGCCTATTCTGCGATTTAGCCTTTTTTTTTTTTTTTTCTAATAAAAGGTGCTACTTTGGTAGACGGTTGCACGGATTTTGGCGAGTTTTTGGAATTTTTCTTTTGGCGAGTAATACGACTTGTGGTAAACCCATTGTTGGATAAGTTATTTATGGTAACCGATACTTTGTTGACATTTTATTTAAAAAATAATACATGTTATTATGCATAAATTCCGTGTTTTAAATATTATTTATGGCTTCTAAATATTAAATATCAATTTAATTTTGCATTTTTATTTGAAATAAAAATTTTATTCTTTATCATATTTTATGAAATTTTATGCTGTGGATGATGTAATCAATGACGTCACCTTACTTTAAAAGTAATTTGTTTTAATATCTATAAATTTAATCTAATGTTTTAAACATTATTTATGGCTGTTAAATATTAAAATACAATTTAATTTTGCATTTCTTTTTTAAAATGATTTTATTATGTATGATTATTTAAATAATTTTAATTCTAGGCGTGATGTAATCAGCTCTCTGATTGGTTATAGAATATTTGTGCATTAATGAGCTGTAATCAGCTCCCTGATAGGTTGCTGAAAATTTGTGCATTACCGCGCCATTTTAAAATTTAATTCATATCTTCGAATTCCTTCAAAAATGTCTCCTTCAAAGATGAATGTTGTTTTTGATAAGTACCGAGAATTTTTGGTTTCGGAATCAAAAAATTGTCCTTTGAGACCTTATTTTCGCCAGCCTGGCTTTCCTAATCAAAGATTTATTTATAAATTCTTACAAGGGTCAGAGGAAATTTATTTTAAATTTATGGAGGAAATGTCGCTAATTGTTTCTTCAATGAAGTGCGAAAATGTAGATCACAGATGAAGACCGTGAGAAGAGCCGATTCTGAGACGGCTGTATATGATATTGTGGTCATGTTGGAAGAAATAACCGCTGTAACGGTAAGAAAATTATTAGACATTTCTCCTTCTTTACCGACAATAAACTAATTGCTGTCATTTTAGCTCTAGTGTACGAAGCGTTCTTATTTACTTATTTTAAAGCATTTAATTTAAGTAATATTTTAATTCTTTTAAACATTGGTATAATGGTTTTTAATTCGATATTCAATTTACATAATATTTTAATCCAATTAAACGTTGGCGCAATGTTTTTATAGTGGTATTTTTATTCTATTTCTATGCTACATGAAAGTAATAATTTAACCTTTCTTTAGTATTTTATACTCGTAGTAAATGTATTTATTCTATATAATGTATATATATATATTATATTATATATAACGTATTTAAATTTAATAATATTCTAATTCTTTTAAATGTTGGATGATGTTTTTTATTTCGATATTCAATTTCAGTAATATTTTAATCTAATTAAACGTTGGCACAATGTTTTTATAGCAGTGTTTTATTCTCTTCTTTGCTATATGAAAGTAATAATAACCTTACTTTAGTATTTTATACTCATAGTAAATGTATTTATTTACACTTGCCTGCCATCTTAAAAAACGACATTTTCAACAAAAAAATTAATCCATTATTTCTAACGACATTTATTTTTTTTAAAGTTTCGAATACTTTACTATGCGTAAAAACAGCGTTTTTCAAGATGGCTGACGTTTGTAGAAATCGCGCCAAAAATTGCGCCAACGTAAATCGCCAAAACTCCGTGCAACCGTCTACCAAAGTAGCACCAAATAAAACATCGGCCATTGGCTCTGTTCTTGGTTTTATGGAAAATCAGCTGATGTTTTTTTTTTTCTTCAAGAATATGAATTTAGCATGCTGAGCAAAAGTACAAATATAGCTACCAGTTTATTCAGAGGTAAAGCAATATGTGGAGAAGCAAGTAAAAAACTGCATGGGGAAAAAATCTTTGTGTCGATAATTTGTTTTGCGGTTTTTACATTTCATACACTCTTAGGTTGAAGAACTAGCTATTATGAGATTATGAAATAGTTAAATATATCTGCACTGTTTGATTCTATAATAGCAGCAGCTGCCGAATTATAGTTTTCACAAAGATAAGTAAATATTTTCCTCGTATATTATTTTTCCATTTTTTGAAGATTGCCATAGTGTTTTTCTGTTTATTGCAAAATTAGTGTTAAATATTGCCAGATTTTGCAAATGTGCTTGCAGTGACCACTTTTAACAAGAGGAGTTTGCAACTATTTAATAATTTTAGAATTTTTGCATGTCATCTTATTAAATATAAACTGATGATCTAAAATCAGAAAATATCCAAAATCCAGAATTGCCAAAGTTCCAGCATTCTGGATCTCAAAGTTTATAATTATTACTTTTATATTTCACATTTCTTATACAAATTTTTTTAAGCCTCAAAAATCTAAAACTATATCTTTATCGAAAAATGTATTATTAATCAATTTTAAATTCTTTATATATATAATTTTAGCATTTGTTGTAGTACTGTTCAATTTGCAAAAAGTGTTTATAAAAATCATTTAGAATAAATGCAATGTTATTGAAATAATTTATTTTATTGTTTCACTATGCAATTTGTAGTTCTGAATAATGGATAAAGAAAATATATGCATGTAAACATGCATTAAATTGGTAATTATATCTTAAGCATCTCTGATTTACATCACAATTATTGATTTTGTTCTGAAGTTCCAACTTCTCGCACTATTTGAAAAATCGGCTAATATTCCATTAGCAAGGTAAGTTGCCACCTATTTTGGCCTTCAAAATTTGGCGAATGTTTTTGGCAGCAATGAAAGTACTAAGATGTGATTTTTAAACATAAACAGAATAGTAACTTTTAAGTTTTACAGTAGTGTAACACAGTTATTTTATGTAAACAGAATAGTAAAATGAGTTGATAAAATACTAGATGAGTAAAACAAAGTCCAACAGCTTTGCAAGTAAAAATATAGTCCTATCTATGTAATTCATCATAAAATAGTTGAATGAAAAATTCTTGTAAATAGTTATTGAGTAAATAAATATATACACTTATCAGATCAGAGTACTGCGAAGTGAGTTTTAAACATAAGCAGAATAGCAAATTTTTGTTTATAGTGGTAAACAGTGATTATTATGTGCAAACAGAATAATTAATAAAATTGATTAAATGATAAAACAACATCCTGGAATTCAACACACTAAACAACCTTCGTTTAAAACTTTAAATATTCCACACCTTTCTTTTGCCACATGCAAGAAACAAAACTTAAATAAATAAATAAATAAAATAAAATAAAAATGTAAACGTTCATAATTTCATGTCATCTGCAATCCAACATTCTCCCACCAACAACAGCTTCTGCAAATATTTATATAAATATAATATTAAACATGTATATATAATAATAATATTAAACAGTAAAACTTTAAAAAACAAACACAGTATTTCAAAATTAAATTTAAAAAAAAAAAAAATCTTCTGGCTACACTAAATTTGTACTCTTACAATTACCGAAATAAAGCTCTAGATTTGTCACAAGAAAACACGCAGCCGGAAACCACAACCAAATCAAAATCGCGCCAAATAAAAAAACTCGTGAAGTTTGGCGCTCCCCCCAATTATGGAATATTAACCAAAAAATCCTTCATAGCATACTAATGCAAAGTAATGTTATGATTCTTGTTGAAAGCTAAAAATCTAGAATTCCTCACGAGACTTAAAATTTTTAAACTTTTTATTATATTCTCATAATTTTCTGTTATTTATGTTGCATTAAACACTGTTAGCATTTAATTTCTTTGTGTGTTTGTTTACCAGATAGTTAATACAAATTAGAGGTTAGTCAGGTTTTTGTATTCATTATAATTTTTTTTATTAAGGTAGATTTCTCCACATTCTGAACAATATAATTTACTTATATTAATTAAAGTTTTATAATTAAAAGGAATATTAATGTAAATTGTACATATGTATAAACCAGCATATCAAATATCTGTTATTACTAAATTTTTATGAATGGATGATTGATCTTAATTTTTAGTAAATGTCTTGTAAAAAAATTTAATTTTATAGATAGGAACAAAAAGTATTTAGAGTTGGAAAAGTTTCTCTTGGACGCTGCATTTTTATGTGAAATATTTCATCACATGCAGATTGAAGGATGCTGTTTAAAAGTTCTAGCTCATCCCATTATTGATTACTTTGGAATGTTAGTTGATGGTGCTTCATTTAAAGAAACTGAGCTTTTCGTTGAGCATGTGAGTATAGCATATTAATATCAATATATTTTACTAATATCAATAATATTAGTAAAATAGATAATTAAAAAATGATGTTAAAGAAGGATTAGCATCATATTCGGTGCTTGGTGGTTTTATAAGCGACTAGAGTACCAAGAAAAAAATGTGACCAAATTTTGATGCAATACCCCCTTCCCCCCCAAAAAAAGTGTTTTTACAATAAATAAAAGAATTTTAATGGAAATTAAAAATGAAAGATATCACTTTAATTTATATCTGAAAATGCAAATTCCTACTTGAAAAGAAGTTGGAATTTATTTTTCAGGTGGCCATGAATTGACAATAAAGGCTAATATGGCATCAAATGTATTATCATGGCCTTTACATTACCATCACTTGCAATAACTCCATTATCACTTTGATGGTAAATTGAAAATTATCATCATTTTGAGTTGGGGGGAAAAAAAAACACAGTTTTCATTACTAGGTTTTTTTGCTATAGTTTTGAGTTTATTATATCTTTCGGTGATAAATGCTGCTGAACTTCATGATTGATCAGTGGTCATCTTTAAAATAAACAAGTGCCTAGATTCTTTTTGAATTACACTATGATTATTATAATGTTTTTTTATTATTATTATTATTATTATTATTATTATTATTACACTATGCTTATTTTTATGTTTTTTTCGAATTACGATACTGTCTGATTATCCACATCCTCGGCTTCAACTTTCAGTAGATTTGCAGATTTTTTTTTGGTGCATATTTGAGCATACACATGGCAATAAATAACCCACATATGTATTTGAAGATACACATACATATACATGTGTTTGTGTACCACATGCGTATTTGAGGATTTAAATTTACAGTTTTATATTTAACAGTCATTTCCTTAATATCTTCTGACTGTAAAAATGTAAACATTGTATAGCTAATGAAAGCTGCATATTTTCTCAAAATGTGCTTGTTAACGGACATTTTTCATTATTTGCAAAGCTTTCAATTATTTTTCATTATTATTATATATTTTTTCATTCACATTATCTTTATACTTTACTTTTAAAAAGAAAACATTGCACTTCTATAAAAATGTTCAACTTTACGATCACATTCTCTAAATAATAGCCATATTTTCACGTGGTTCTCTTGCATGGCTTGCTAATCATCACATGTCAAATATATCTCATCAATTTCCAGTCTGACAAATATTTTATTCTTCACACATAGTTGAATCGAAAGATCATTAAGTTTTTAACTGAAATTATGATTTTATTTTGATCATCCTTTTTTTAATTAATTACTGCAAAGTACACAAGGGCTCTTGCTGAGAAGTATTCCATCTTGAATGAAAGCCACGCAAAACCTTCTGCAATTTTTCAACACAAGCAAAATTTAAATATTCAAAGCTTAACTATGATTAAGTATGATGGTAAAAGGGATTATGGGTATTTTTAGCATTGTTTCTTGAGTGAGTTGGAAAAATTCTTGATGGTAGAGAACAGCCTGTACATAACTTTGAAATACAAGATATATTTATTTTGTGTATCAAGTGTGAATTTTATACACATGCCTACATAATTTTGAAATGGAAGATATATTTATTTTATGTATCGTATGCAAATTTTATACACATGCCTAAGAAAAGGGATGCCTTTGTGGAGGATTTTTCTAATGAAAACTGGCTCTTATACACACTACATATGGGAAAAACATCCATGCAGCCAGCCCGTTCACTGAGATTCAAACCCCAAACCGAACTACCGGTGTTCAGTGTCTTTACTGCTTGACTGCTGATAAGCTTGTAAGTCATCCTAAAAATTGCTAAAGTCAAGTAATTTATAATGCTGCCAATTTTTTTCCTTGTTCTGTTGAAAAGAAATGTTTTAAAATGATCAAAACCAGATGTAAATTGCATTAAACTTTTAGTCTTCTAATTATTTTGCAAGATAAAACGAACATGAATTCTTTATTTATATTTCAAATCAAATATATGTCTAGCTTGTTTAACAACAATGTATGTATTTCTTAATAATTCATACAATTTATAAGGTACCTAACTGAAAATTTTCTAAGCATTGTCCATTGTAATTAAAATATTCCTATCCGACATATAATCCTAGTATAGAATAATCGTTATTGTATCACTGAAAAGGTTTTTGTGTTAGTTCTTTGTTAAGAATATTTTGATTCGTGTACTTTCATTCACTGAAAAGGTTTTTATGTTAGTTTTTTATGACGAATATCTTGATTCATGTACTTTCATTCATTCTTTGTTAAGAATATCTTGATTTCCATTTTAAATTTTGATCATAAAAACACATAAAATATCATTTCTGAAGGGATTATTTTTACCTCTTTTTCCAGTACTTCTTGATTAAACATTACTGATTTTTAGTTCCTGCTTCAGATACCTGTATAAGAAATATTCATATTGTGCGTATTCGAATGCTAAGGCATTATGAATTGAAATTTTTTATATAAAGAATTCTAGCACATATTTAGGAGTGTGTGAAGGTGCGGAATCTTGATGGAGAAACTGCATTATCATTTGGGTACATTTCTGAGATCATGCTTCAGAAAAACTTTAAAATTTTCTGATAAAGTGTTCTGAACTGATTTTACCTTCTGAACGAAATGATGTTTATTTACTCCATTTGGAGAAATACATATCCTGACCATATTCCAATAGGATGCAAAGTTGATGAAAAAGTCTTACCTTCTTTGATTATGATTACTGAATACATTGATTGAATGCTGAATACAAAGAACTCTCAATTTTCAGCCCAAAGGGCATTAGCCTAGAAGGGCTGTTAATTTTGTTTTGGCATTTTACATTGGTACATGATATATGTCGGTTCACTTTTCAAACTGTTGCCACCAAATATTACAGCCCTGTATTATATTTAAAGAAATTAAATAATGAAGAATCTGCAGAAATGTATGAATGTTTCTCGTATTATGATAAAACAACGGCACCTAGAGCCACCAAATTTTGAATAACGTACATTTCCATCAGAATCTGGGCATCTGGAAGCCCAAATTTGGAATCTTTAATTTGTTTTATTATCTATTTTATATCTTTTAAAACTTTACCGAATTTTTGATTAATAAACTCAATGATTTCGAAGCAAGCGATGGTGACGTTGTACAGGAAAAAAAAAAAAAAATTATCTCCAGCGCACAATGCTTAATTTAAAATTATTTTGTGATCTTGCTATTGAACTGAATTTTATGATTTAAGTGCGAAGGACATGATATTTAATAAATAAAGGTAATGCACTAAACGTAAGAAAGAAAGAAAAATAAAGTCCCTTTGGGCGTAATGTGAAATCTGAAAGCTTTCAGAATGGAACTACTCTGATATGCGTCCTCAAGTCGCCAAATTTCTCGCCAAACCTCCATGCTGCCATATTACTATCTAAATGTTTTGTCTACATTTCGAACTTTCAGCTTAAAATGTCACCAAAAACGCGGTTTTCGCACATGCGGAAAAAAAAAAAAAAAAAAACATGTTTTGAACACAATTTAAGCTAAAAATCCGAAACAAAAACAAAAAATTTAGATAGCAAAATTGTAAAGTTTCTAACCAAAAATATTTGACGGAATTCATGTACAGAGTAATATGTTTTAACTTTAAAAAAAATCTACGAATGGCACAATGTAGGCAACGAATGAATATATGAACTACGCACACCTCGCTTTAATAAATTAACACAACAACAATAAATTTCAAAGAATATACCATGTACACAGCATCTTGCTTAAAATCTACAAATTGCATAATCTAGGTAATAAACGAATCTACGAACTACGCACACCTTGCTATAATAAATTAACATAACAACAATAAATTTCAAAGAATAACGTACACAGCGTTCAGTTTCAACTTTAAAAACATCTACGAATTGCACAATCTAGACGCTACACACTAATCAATAAAATAAACTAAAATAAATTTCAAACAATTCAAAATCAACAATAATGACAGAAATTCATACTAAGAAAACAATGAACATAACATTCTACAAAATAAGAACAAGAGTAAAATAAAATGCATTTACCATGAATTAATGCTTTTTCGACCAGCAGAAATACAAATTTCATACCGCCAGATGATCACTGTCATATTTATATCACAACCAGACATACTATCCAGAAAATTCATACTATGGTTCACAAATAAATAAAATCACAAATCCCTACTTCTATCATGTACAGCCACTAAAAATAATCTCCCAGACCCTCTTTCCACACCTCCAAATACCGACTGCCCCTCAACAGGATGATCACGATGATATTTCCTTTGCTGAACTTCATTTTATCTTCTCAGATGCAGAGCATGATGTGAACCAATGAGCTCCAGTGAAAGATTTTTCAATGTCAACAGGGTTGCCATACAACACGCAATTGCGCCAAAATCCAGCGCAGAACACATATTGCCACATTTGGTGAAATTAGGGTGTATATCAGAGTTGTATCTTCAGATTTTATTTATTTTATTAAATTTTTTGTCTTAAATTAATGTAGATCTAAATTTTATGTTATAAAATGTATGTGAGTTTTTTTTTTCATTTTTAAAGAAGCCGGTGGTCATATATGAGGCACACCCAGAAAGTACGTTTTCTGCTTTAAAGTAAATGTAGCCGTATCATTTGTACAGACAAATAACAGATATATGACGTATCAATCATATGCCAGCCGGACAGGTCCCGCCTTATGCCAGTAGCGTGGTAGCAGTTGTCCGAAATGGAAGCGCTTATTCCTTGTCCCGCCGCCTGCGAGGTTCGGTTGGTGATGAAGTTCTTGAATTCACAAGCATTGTGCCAATTGATATTCATCGTCAGGTCTATGGGTCAAACATCATGAGTAAGCAGATGGTGCGTCGCTGGTGTAGGCAGTTTTCAAAAGGTCATCAAAGTGTCCATGATGAAGAGTGCAGTAGGCGACTGTCCCTTATCAATGATGATCTTGTTGAGCTTGTGCGGGAGAACCGTGGCTTCATAATTACGGAGCTGAGCAGCCATTTTCTACAGGTACCACAATCCTTGTTGCATGAGATTGTCACTAAGCACCTGCTGTTCAAAAAATTGTGTGCCAGGTGGGTGCTGAAAAACCTGACACCTAAACACAAAATTTAACGTTTAGGAGCAGCACTGACATTTCTTGCAACTGTATCACAATGACGGTAACGAATTCCTCACACTTCACCTCAAACCAAGCAGCAGTCAATGCATTTTTGGCATAGTGGATCTACAATCAGGGCGAAATTCAGACAGACGCTGTCAGCATGGAAAGTTATGTGCACAGCGTTCTGGGACAGGAAGGACATTTTGCTCATTGAGTTCCTTCCATGTGGTGAAACAGTGAACACTGACCGTTAATGTGAAATACTGCGGAAATTGCGACTTGCCATTCAAAACAAGAGGCGTGGAATGCTTACTGCAGGTGTTGTGTTTCTCCATGGCAATTCTCGTCCACATACAGCTTGACGCACAGCAGCTGTTTTGACGGAATTTGACTGGAAGTTGTTTGATCGTCCACCCTGCAGCTCTGATCTTGCTTCCAGCGATTTTCACGTTTCCTTGCATCTCAAGAAATTCCTGTCCTCCGGTGAGCGTTTTGGCAATGACGAAGAGCTGAAGATATCTGTCACACACTGATTCCATTCACAGGCACAGGGATACAAAAGTTGATCCCACGATACGACAAATGTCTCATTTCTGGTGGTGGCTATGTTGAAAAATAGCTGAAACGTTGCTGTATTTGTTGCCAATAAATATGTTCCTGAAAGTGCGAGTTCTTTAAAAAAAAAATAGGGAAACTTACTTTCTGGATGCCCTACGTACATCTTTCGCTCGATTTTTCTTTCTGTAAAGCGTTCTTTCTTTCAATGTATGTTTTATTTGATAGCTTATGACTTACATTTAAGACTTTAGCCATATTTAACTTATTTCTAAGTCACTGCAGTATTGGCTTTTAATTTCTTTCTCTGTCCCTCTCTCCCCTGCAGAAGATCTCCATTAGTTTTTTTCCACTCTTGAGCTTAGAATCATGAATTCAACTGATGTGACTCAGTATTTCTGTTTCTTCCTTTTTAAAATGATTTTGAATTATTCTGTGCCTCCTTTTAAGTTTTTTATAGTATTCGAAGTGATCAATTGATTTCTTTTCTAATTTTTCAAAAATATGATTTTAATTTAAAAATAAATAATTGTTTATGGGCAACATATTACCCTGCATTTATTGAAGGCATAACATTCTGCATTTTCAATCAGTGTGCTACATGTAAAATAAAAAAAAGTTAAAATACTGAAGAAGTAAATATCAAAAGTGAGCATGACAATTTTTTGTCACCTGTGTTATATACTTCTCTTATGCATTCGTATTCTCAGATTATGGTGCCACCTATAGAATTCTTATGTTTAAAAAAATATTGGGCTGCCTTTGTTGTAAAAGATTTTCTAATGGCATATATTACATACTTTGGTACAGAATAAATATTTACATATCACTTGAGAATTTTTTAAAGATTTTTGAAGAGTACGATAAATGTGAAAATTATTGATATCTACAATAATATTACTTGTCTCATTTTCTTTTTCTCCATGAACCATCAGCAGTCGAATGGTCACTGAATACTGCTAGTTCTGACATTGGTTCGATTCCAGGCAAATGGGATAGTTGCATGTGCGTTTTTGTGGGTTTTTCCCTTGTGTAATGTGTATATGAACTAGTTTCCCTTAGAAAGTTCTCCACTGCCTTAGGCAGATAGTCCTATTGTGCTTGCAATAATCTCAATAAACCAAATCAAGCATTTTTACTATGTAATCACAAGTTATTATTATTATTATTATTATTATTATTATTATTATTATTATTATTAGTTTCCAAAGTGCTTTAAGAATCTCAAAGAGAATGATCCAAGTGGACTTGATGTATTGATGACTAGAATAAGAAAGCAAATTGTTTGTGAAACTTCAACTGTTACAGTTAAAGCCATGTTACTGGAAATATTTGAACTTGTATTAACAGATTGGAAACCTATGAATCAAAGTGCTAAGGTCTTATATGAATCTCTTTCAAAGCCAATTGTAAGGATCTGTGATTAAATCTGAGATTTATCATTTGTAAGAAGCATTTTTTTTTTTTTTTGGGGGGTACTATTCGGTTTCAAGGGTCGTAAAAAAATTGCAGCGAAAATGTATGCGTGAAAGCGCCAAATCTAGCAAACACGCCCATTTAACAGGGTGCCAAATCTTGCGTACGTGCTAATTTCAAATTGCGTAAGTTTATATAGTTCTATATTTCTTAAGACGCCATTGAAATGCTAGTTTAATTTGTAATTCCTTTTTTGATATCCTATGGATTTAACAATTTTGGAATTGCCTATGATGAAAAGTCTGCGATAGAATTTTGGGTAAAGTGCAGAATCACCCACTGCTTAACGTGTTTTTATGAATTTCACATCGACTTATTTTCACTTAAAAAAAAAATCCCAGAATTGCACAAAAATGGTACCCTTGACTTCATCTATGTACACATCAACCTATTGTCACTTAAAAAGTAAAAGAAAATTGACAAAATTCCAATTGTTTTTACCCTTGTAAAAAGCGGCAAAGAAATAAGCGGGCGATTCTGCACTTTACCGAAAGTGTTTTCAAAGAAAAGGTATCATTCATTATAGAAAATTATGTTTGAACAACCAACGAGATGACATTATGCTTTAGTGATAACTCAGTAGCGAAATATTATATGAAATTAACCTTTCATCTAACAAACATCAATATTTAGATAGTTATTTACTATTATACTTCCTTTCTTGCGTTAGGGTTGCCGCAATTACTTTTGGCAGCACTGGCATCAACAATAGTTTGGCGATTTTTTACGGCCCTCAAAACCAAATAGTACAGTTTTTTTTTTTTTTTTCCCTTTGTTTAAACTTGTTTCACGCCTCATGTATATATTTTAATGAAGTTTAAAGCTTTACTTTTTTAATAATCTAGAAGATGGTTAATAAATTTTTAAATTATACTTTTTGATGTTCCTTGAATTAGATTTCAGAATACTGATATGTAAAAAATATTAATATTAAACTCTTCAGTACTAAAATATAAAAGTATTTTTTAGTGTGACATTTCATTCTTAAGTCTACGTTAGCTTATGAAAAGTATTTGATCTAATCAAAGTAATCTAATTAATTTTAATGAATTTTTGAATTTTATGTGAGGTAGCTTAAAAACGTTCCTAAAATTCCTTTGTTAAAGTGTTTATACCTTTTGTGACCATATGTTTATTAATGTGTCAGAGAGATTGTAAAGAATTAGAATTTATACGCTAGTTATTGTTAGAGAACTTATTCTTTGATTAGCGTTGATGTCTCCTCTTTCTCAATTTCTGTCAAGTGCTTTCCAAAAAGAAGCTACAAGGTAGTTGAGAGAATATGTAAAATTTTCTACTGTTGCCAAACTGTACTTAACACATTTTAGTACTCTTTATTCAGCTCACTCCTTTTTTTTTTTTTTTTTTTTTTTTTTTTTTTACGCTTTCTAAATGTCAGATGATATCAGGGCATCTTTCTCTACTAACCTCTTAATCTTGCAGATTTCTTGGTGACTGTGATTAATTTGAGAATCCACGTGATATTTTTAAGCTGGAGAGATTATTCCTGTTCAAATAACTGAAATTGTGTCTGTTTAATTGTATAGAAAACATTGTTTGTTGTGCTATTGAAATTTTTTTTCTGCATCATACAGAGCAATTAATGTCTCGTGAGATTATCACTTGTATTTCTTTCTAAAGGTCAGATTCAATAAAACATACTGATAAACAATATGCAGATAAGTTAAATGGGTACTTTTCCGTTTCGCCGGCGCAAATCTCGCCAAGCAGTCTTTGTTGCCGACAGCATACATTATACACATAAAAAATTTTAACAAATGTTAGTTCTAAAAAGTTTTTTATTTTGAAGGCATAAACATTTTAATATGGTTTAAAATCTTGTAAAAAGCCAATAAATAAAGACAATAAATTTGTAAAAAGACATGAATTTAAGAATTTACTATGTTTTCATGGTTCAACATCCTGATTCGCTGGTTTGTATCACGTGATCCCAAGTGATCTCATCATACGTAAAGTATGCTGCAAAAATGTAATTCTCTCAGTAATTATCTACATTAATTTCAAGTTAAATCTTAATTTGGAGTAAAAGTTTAAATGCGAGAATTATTTCAATTCATACGAATAGCTTACTCAGAAATTATGTAAAACCGCAGTACTTTACTTCGCTATCGTATTCTCATTAGAATTGAGGAATTTAACCCTTGATTTTGCCTTTTCTATATTTTCGCCTTCGGGTGAGCTGTGTGATTGCATCGTAATTGTCGTGATTACCGCAAATGGTCTTATGGCATAAAATTTAACTACGTTGTAAAAATTTTATGTTATTATATGCCAGCATTGAAAGACAATCAGTCTGATAAAAATGGCTGTGACTTGTTTTGAAAATGAGGTGTAAAAGGTTACCAACGAAGATATTCCGTTTGGCATCAGTTGTACCATTATTGGCGACTTTTTAGTTTGTGCCGGCAAAACGGAAAAGTACCGTTAAATGTTGGAACAGCTTCCAACACATATTTAAACTTAAAAGCTATTTATTTGACTGTTTTTCATCTGCTTCTGTAAATAATATTTTGAAAATGCATAATATTTAAATAATTTATGTAGGTTGAAGGCTGCATATTGCATGAGATCATAGTCAGCAAAATCCTATAATGCTAGTCATAAATTTGTTGATTTTTTTTAGTGTCTTTGTCTTAGATGTCTGATTCCAACTTTCTGGGGCTAAAATCTTTTTTAGCAATAACGTGTCCTGCTATATGTATCAAGTTCAAGAAAAATGAAAGTATCGTAGTTTTGGATGTAAATTGTCTTATCGCTAGAAACTTGAAACTCTCGAACGTACTCATGACTAAAGTTATAGAAACTAAATGCTGTTTCATTCAAAAGGAAACTATAGCATTATACCTTTTTTGATATAATTTTAATGAAATGTTTCCAGATTTTGCTAGTATCATATTTCATATTATTTTTGGAGAAGGCAGTAATTTTGGGAACTTTCAAGAAGTTATTTTATTTTATACTTATCAACCCTTAACCCCCACTCAAATATATCAAAGATCAATATGTTTTATTACTGCTATTAAATGCCTTCTAAAAACTAACAGTTGTGAAATATTTCAAATTTATTTTAATAGTTTTGTTGTCTATTTTATTGCATATTTTTATTTCTTTTGATTTTGTTAATATGATAATTGTCTACCAGAATCTGCACAGCTGAATATTTCAGGAAAATATTACTAAATTGTAAAGTTTCTAATGTTAAAAACTTAATTTAAGAAAGCAAGGCAGTGTCTTAAATATGTCGATATTTCATTTAATACTCAAGTTGTGTTTTTAGAAATAAACAAAGACAATATTTTTAATATATCAATACTCCATTTAATATTCTTAAATGAAATAACATTATGGGAGATAATTTTAACATGTAATAAACAGGGCTAGAGAATCATACAAGCAGGAATAAACAAGATGCATATACATAATTCTAATACAGTCAAAAGTCGTTAATTCGGACACCCATAATCCGGAATGATCTATAATCCGGACCTCAAAGCTACAAACTTTCTGCGCATGCGTCGCGTTGACGGCTTTATGGCTGCGAATATGCTTGTGCGCGTGCGCAAAATACGTTTACGAGTGCGCGTTTAATGTATAACGGACGGTATAAGCTAAGCTAAAATTATCTAATTATCTATTTCAGTTAATGTTGCAGATTGCGTTGTTCCTTAATCTTCGAAATGGATCCGGCTTATTATTTTTTGCAGACTGTTAGAGCAATTTTATAAAAGTAAGCTTGAACTTTCGATTATGTCAAATAGAATTTCTGATATATATTTATTAATATGTAAAGGATCTACAAAGCGAAAGTATGTTTCGAAGTTCATTAAACAAAAAGTGGAATTGCTGAAAAAAATGGATAAAGGAGTATCCTTTGTTTATCTTTAATGCCACTGCACGCAATGAATTGGAAGTTGATCTGTCAGCACTATCCTTATCTTCAGGGCAGATGTTTTTATTTTATTTGGCTTATAATTCCTTACTAAATGTAGTATTTCATCTCGATGTACTCGGTCTTTGATATGATTTAAATCAAATTCCTGTCATTATAATTTGCTTCCGATAGCGAAGAAAGTGACAGAGGTTATTGAAAACGAAAAATTTTCGATTGACAAATTAGTCGGTAGACACAGCAATTATAGGACTTTAACAGCGGAACTTTGTAACTGAAGAAGAAATTATGTCTGTTTATAGAATTAAAGAGAAAGTATTATCACATAAAACGAAGCAACTTAAACAACTTACATTGAAGGAAATGCTTAATAAAGTAAACAAATAAATATTAAGCTCTTTTTTTTTTTTTTTTTTTTTTTTTTAAATTTTGATACCCTTTAGGTCATAATTGTTCTTTATTTCATAAATTATGGTTTCATATTTTTAATTTTATAATTTCTGCATGCCTTCTTACCAGATTTAAACTGATGATCTATAATCCGGAACCGCCGAAGTCCCGACGAGTCCGGATTAACGACTTTTGACTACTACATTTTTCACATTTTTTATAGCATATGCTAAAGTAGTTAGAAAGTCTATAAAAAGGAATATTTTATATTTTTTGCAGTCAAATATTTTGAATCCTTGACTTTTTCTTGATGAAATTATTATGGTCATGTTTTGTCTGTCACTTTAATTTCTAATCATAAAATAACTCTTTGTAATAAGGCATCACCTTCATAATACTTCATCATACTTCTGAACCTTCTTTAAAATCTGAGTGATTTCTTGTAAGTTAACTTGCATTAATTTCTGTTATTATTATCAAACATGTACTGAAAAAATTACTGTAAAGTTTTTGTGCTTATTTTTAAAATAACCGTATTTGTATATCAGATGATCGCCCCCCAGCAATTTCTTGAAAATATTTATTTATAAAACTTTTCTTAGACACCTTGAAGATCTCCTCAATTTACACTGCCATGCACATTTATATTTATAATCCTGTTGTATAAAAATGAATGTTGCTATTAAGGAATTTTAAAATTTCAAAACAAAAAACTTAATAGAAGTAATGTATGTAAACAATTGCTTAGTATTTTGCTCAGGTGCTGGTTAAAGCATCATGATAGTAGTTTACCTCAAATTCCACTCCAGATGTCCAAAATGGACTAGGTATATGAGAGTTTGCTCATGTAATGTAAATATCTAATTGTAACAAAAGTTTTCCGCCAGAAAACGTCTAATTTAACAACTATTGTAGTTATAATAGCAATGCTTTGGGGATTATATATGTTGTCTTGTCCAGGGTGTCCAAAAGTATAATAGGACCAAATGTATCCAGAACAGCCGCAGCAACATCAATAATTTTTGAAGAATAGAGGAGCTGGTGCGACTGAGTTATATCAATACCAGGGGTGTTTATGCTCCGGGGTAACCCCAGAATTCCGAGGATTTTGAACTTTGATACCCGGAAATTCCAGGGATCGTTGTTCAAAAGAAAGTAGGAATAATAATGAATTATTTATTTTGATCTGGGTAATTTTGTTTGCTTTGAAAGCAGAAAACGCAAGGTCAGTGTGTGTGGTGAAAACTTTTCCTTTCTTTCTCCAAAGGCAGTGATAATGCGTGAAAAGACTTCTTTTTTGTTCATTCCTTATTGCGAGTTATGACTCATTCCCCCGGTTCTCGGACATTCTCTTCTAGATTCTTTTCGGCAAGCAGGCGTGGCAGAAAAAAAGGGAGAGACTTCGTTCGACCAGATGTGCGATCACGTGATTCTGGGTTCAAAGGTCTTATCTCTCCTGGCATGGTGCCAATAAGTAGAGAAGGGGGATTTTTGTAAAATTTTCGTTTCATTTATTGATGCACGTGTAAATTTTTCGTTTCGTTTATTGAAATATTTTTTTATTTATGTATGCAAGAGAATTTCACTATGAATTTTCTCGATATAAATAGTGATGTTATACAATTAAAAGAAGGTCTCCGGAATGCATTTAGGTGGAATTGGATTGAACGGAGAGATGGTAATGGGGATACTATCGGCCCATGGTGCAAGAAAATAAATGTTGCTGGACAAGCATATTGTGTTTTTTGTAACTCACTGCTGAAGTATGGTGGGGAAGGATTCAAGTCTTTCACAAATCATTCTAAAACTGTGACGCACATAAAATATTCAAAGTGCATTAGACATTCAATGACTTTTAAGTAATTATGCTAATTCAAAAAATACTGATGACTTACTGTAGACTGATGCTCGGCCATTGGATATAGTGACAAGAAAAGCATGCCAAGAGGTATTAATAACTTCGTTTATCGCCGAGAATTCTCTTTCTTTCAATGTAGCTCCCAATTTAATTGAACTCTGCAAACAGTTGAGACGGCACTAAACTTGTTGGAAATGTCCAGGACTACTGCATGTTATAAGATGAAATATGGGCTCGCAAAAACTATTAAGGAAAATATCATTAAAACTTTAAAGGAGACTCCATTTTCTCTAAATTTGGATGAAAGTACTAGCAATGCTCAAGAAAGTATACTGGCGATATTGGTGCAGTTTTATGACAACAATCCAAATGAAGTTGTAGTTCATCATTTTGCATCTCTAAAGATGGAATTTTGCAATTCAGAAGCTGTTTTTAAAGCAGTTGTTAATACTATTGAAGATAATAATATTCCATGGGCAAACTTAATTAGTGTATTAATGGACTCGTGTAACACCATGCGTGGAAAAAAAAAGGGTGTTGAAACCAGACTACGATCAACCAAAGCACCCCACTTATTAGATATTGATGGTGACACATGTCACACAGCTAATAACTGTGCAAAAAAATTTGCTTCATGTTTTGATAAATACTTAGAAGATTTGTTTGATGACATCTATTTTGATATGAAAAACTGCAGTAAAAGAGAAAATTTTTTCAAAATCTGTGAATCCCTTGCCATTAAAAAACTTAAGCCCTTGAAGAGACCAGACCATAGGTGGGTGTACATTTTATGTGTTTTAGAAAGAATCAAAGATCTGTGGGATGCTCTTATTGCATTTTATTTTCATTACTTGGATAAAACTGATATTATATATAAAGGGGATTATTTTTCTTATGTTGAAACTGTATACAATAAAAGAAATATTTCTGCAGCTCAGAAAAAAATTGTTGAAGGGGTGTATTCTTGCTTGCATTCCCAACAATTCACAAAGGATGCTTTAGCTCGGAAAAAAAGAATACTAAATGGGTTATTTGTTATGTAAAACAAAACTTTATTGCATATGGCATTATATTCAGCAGTATTACCAGAGTTCAACACATATATTAAATTATTTGAAACAAAAAAACCAATGCTTCATTTAATACATTCCAGTATTTATAAATTGATGGCAAATTTTTTCTCTTTTTTTATGAAGCCAGAAAATATAGAGTGCACATTTTATAATAATTTATTAAAGATTGATGTCACAAATCCAGAATTCCATCTACCTAGCAAAGTAATATTTACTGGTACAGAAGCTTCCACTCTCCTGAAGAAATTATCAAAAAAATCATCCAATAGCAAAAGAATTCCAAATTTCTCTGATGAAAGCGTATACAGCACAGCATATGAAACAGAAATTACCCCTTAAAAATTCATATCTAATTAGTTTTACAGCATTAGATCCAGAGCTAAGAGGTAAAACCAGTACAATATTAACTTTTGAAAAATTATCATCTTTTATGTCCCATATTTTTAGTGATAATGAAAAGTCAAAAGTAGAAGCTGAAATAAGGTTATACCAGAGTGATATTGATATCACCAAAGAAATGCTCTACACATCTGATGAAAGTGGAAATCAAGTCAAGTGTACAATTGATAAATATTGGTCTAAAGTTTTTAATTTAAAAGATGATTTCACAAATGATTATAAGTATCCTACATTGGCTAAATTGGTCAAAGCCTGCCTTAGCTGCTTCCATGGCCCATTAGTGGAAAGTGCATTCAACTTAATGAATACACTTGTCACTGACTATAGAACCTCTTTTAAGATTGATTCCCTAGATGCAGTGCAGACTATTAAATATGATTTAATGGCTTCTAAAGAAACCTCATGTGAAAAATATGGCTAAAAAAATCCAATGATTGATCCAATTCACAAAGATCTCTTACTGAATATGAACAGAAGCTGCATAAGAAGAAAACATATCAAGAGGATTTAAAAACATGTATTTCAGATGAGTCACCTATAAAAGTCTCTGAAAAACATTCTACATTAGCAGAAAAGCAAACTGCTTCTACCTCTGCATGTGCAGTTCTCAAGGAAATTTCTTCAACTGTAAATGAGGAAAATAAAAGTCGACCTTCCTGGAATTATGAAGTTCACCACAAAAGAAAGACAAGCCCACAAACATCAGAAAATTAAAAAAAGCAGCAGAAATTAGATAATTTTTTTTAAAGAATTAATTCAGGTAATTTAAAATATTTACATAAAATGTAGTAGTTTATATATTTGAAAATTTATGGTTATTAATTTTGCAAAAAAAGTAATTCATTGAACTTTTATAATTAGGTGATTCAATACTTCATAATTGTAATTTTTCATTTCTCTCCCCCCCCCTTCTCGAAACTCCAAAATGTCGGTAGTAAGTCCGTAAAAGTTTCAGGGGATTTTTTGGGGTCCCACAAACACCCCTGCAATACTGAAGAGCTTGGCAAAAATAGCAGGACAGTTGAAGAGATGGTTTGGAGAAAGTTCGATATCAATACAGTGAGGACAGCTATTATAATTTCGTTGACCATCAGGGGATATCTTCATTCCTTTAAAGTGTTTTGTTATCAGTCTGTCTATGGTAGTGGAAATGGCATGGTTATAATTCTTCTTTATTGATTGGGAGGTAAATCTTAGTTTGGCTATTGCGTCAGCATTGGTAAGGGTTAAGCTGTTGGAAAGTTGAAAACTATTTTGGGCATCTTTGGCGAGGCCATGGCCTACTCATTTCCATAAATATCAACATGCGCTGGTATCCACTGTAGCATGCAGGTCCTTTAGGCTCCAGTAGTTTTGTTCATGAGCATGATAATGTCCTGGGTAAGCTGAGTATTGCCTCTTAGGATGGCTTGGAATGCAGATTTAGAATCAGAGAATAATAAGAGGCTACTGGAGTTGTTGTCTTGGAATGGTATATATCTAAGGCCTTTTTAATGGCCATAAGCTTGCAGGTATAATTTGAGACAATTTTACCAACAGGTATTTTATGGGATTCAGATTCACCATTAGCATGAATGAAATAGATGCCGGCGCCACCCTTGTCGAGGTAGGAGTTGGAGAAACTATCTGTATATGCAATAGCCAGATTTTGGGCCGAGTTTGAAAGTTCATTGATGGTGTGGATGCATTTCTCCTTGATTATTGCAGCTGGTTGTTTTTTGTTAGAAGGTTGCAAGAGGTTTAAATTTACAATTGTTTCCAGGGAAGGACTGATAGAGAGGAAGAGGTTCTTTGTGTTGTAAGTTGATTTCTCTCCTGATTTCATTGTCGAATTGTAGGGTGGAGGACCATTTCAATCTATTTTTTTTTCTTTCCATGCCTTAAAGGTTTTGCTGGAGATATATGAAGATCTGTAAGACTTCTAATTTTGTTTGTGAACTTGATGATGGCTAACTTTTTTCTGTTTTCTAAGGGGGGTTAGGCCGAATTCAGTTTCTACTTGTTGTTATTTGTAGATGAGATGGCACCAATAATGATCTTAGATGCTCTGTACTGGACAGTGTCGAATTTACCCTTTGCAAAAGATGAGGCATGTGCTCTAATGGGGGCAACATATTCTAGAATGGGCATAACGAGCATATTAATAAGTATTAAGAAGAGTTGTTGGTCGTGATCCCCAATATGCACTGCATAATCTTAAGGATTTTAAGGCTTTGTTAGAGATTTGTTCAAGGTGTGAAAATCTCAGCTCATCATCAAGAGTTACGCCAAGGTATTTGGGATGTGTAGTTCATTGATTACACATCCACATAGATTTATAGTAGATTGAAAGGATCTCTGTTTTTCCTGTCAGTTGAAAAAATACAATAATTAATTTTGTCAGGATTTAAAGTGAGCTTGAGCTCTTTTGACAAATCTTCAATGCCTTGCATACAAGTATTGATAATCCTTTGTGACTCATGAATGTCAGAGTGAGTATGCCATAATGCAATGTCATCTGCATAACACTCAATTCTTACCTCCTTACTGATTTGGGAGTCAATGGTATTAAGGTAGAGGAGGAAGAGAAGGGGACTTAATACAGAGAGAGCCCTGTGGGACTCCTGCCTAAGTGCGATGGGTTTCTGAAAACATGCCATTTACTTTAACTCTGACGTTTCTTTCTCTTAAAAAGTCATTTATCCAAATGAGAGAGTTACCCAGAATACCTCTGTATGGACAATAAATTAATTTCTGCCTCCAGATTGTGTCAAATGCTGCAGAAAGATATAGGAAGATTACGGTTGGTTTTCCTGTGAGGCTTATCTTGGAAGCCATCAATAATTGATTGGCAGAGGTAGAAGAGCTGATCAGCTGTGCTGTGCTTGCCCCTGTAGGCAGTTTAGTAAAAATGCAGGGCCTTATTTTCAGTGAGCCACTTCAGTCTGGTATAAATGATTCTTTTCATCATCTTGTAAAGGATGCTGGTCAGGGAAATAGGCCTAAAACTTTTGCAGTTGGTAGCATCTTTTCCTGGAGTAGGTATAATAGTTAAGTTCTTCCAAATTTTGGGTAGCTTGCCTGTGCGTCAAGAAGTATTAAAAATTGAAGCAATGATCTTTTCGCATTTTCGCCAAGACGTTTTAGCTTTGACTATAAACAAGGTTTGGTCCAGATACATATATGTATGTCATATGTAACTGGCAAATTTTTGTGTTTTCAGGTGGTACCATAATTAATTTATATCTCAGCACAGCCAACACATACTACATGGATAGACTGGAATTTTCTTAAAACACACCTAGAAAAGTCAGGGAATTTCATTCTCCTGTTTGAGTGGCAACCTTGAATTTTTAAATTTGTGTGTGTAAACACTCTTGTGAGAATGTGTAGTAGTAATTAGTTTCATGTTCAAAATAGTGAGCTTATATTAAAAAAATAGTTTTTATTTAGAATGTATGAAGTTTTTGTCCACTATTGCTGTGTGCAGTGTGTTTCAAGGGCATTGTGATACAGAATTGGCCCTTTGATTATTTTTCCTCCGATATTGCTAAGATATGTTAGAAAGTGTTATTGTGCCCTCTGCTAGCAGCATCACCAAAGCTTTCAGTCCTGTATTACAATTGCTTTGATGACCATTAACAGAGATATGATATTGTTGCAAAATGCTCAGCTGTGGTAAGATAGCTTCCCTGTAAAGTGGGGAGTCCTGAGAGATTGTTACACTGTGAAGGTGTAAAGAGTTCATCAGTACTGATACTCTATGTAAAGACAAAATTCTTGAATGGCAAGCACTTCTAACAAAACAGTGGGAAAAGAATTTTTTGCATAGTCCTTAAAAAGCTACAAACTGTGGTAGACTTCAACTTGATTATCTGCAGCCAATTATTTTGGAAATTTTTAAGACACCAATTGTTACTGAAACCATACCATTTGCAGGCAACATTTAGATGCTTATAGCTTGTAATATGAATTTTGTAATTATATGTAAGAAACATTGCAAGATGATGGTTTTGCTGCTATTCAGTAATGAAGCGACATTTCATGTGTACAGAATGGTAACCATCATCTCCAGACATGGACATGGAACATTCTCGTGATCTCAATGAACAGAAACAGATTTACAAAACTAAATGTCTTTTTTTGCTATTCTATCTATGCACAAAGCTGTGTGAGCCTCCCCCCTTCCTGACCCCCATGGTGGATATGTCATATCTTGATACGATTTTCTCAAATGAAAGAAGATCCAGAAAATTTATATTCTAAAGCGAGATGAAGCTCCGATTTATTGGTACCGTGAAGTACCTGAAGGATAGGTCAGTTGATATGATGAAGATCAAACAGCATTATTCAGATAGATAACTACCAAGACCCTTTGATTATTTTTCCTCCGATATTGCTAAGTTATGTTAGAAAGTGTTATTGTGCCCTCACTGCTACAGCATCACCAAAGCTTTCAGACCTGTATTACAATTGCTTTGATGACCATGAACAGAGATATGATATTGTTGCAAAATGCCCGGCTGTAGTAAGATAGCTTCCCTGCAAAGTGGGGTTTGGGTTGCCAGATGTGGAACGAAATCACCCATTTAGTGATATGCCTTAGACGGAGCGAGAACATTCTAGAATGTGTTCTTGGCGATTTTCCTCGAGAAAATTCTTGAAGGTAGGATAAAGTTATATATACTCTGCCTGTATGCAGAGAGAGTAATATCTTTAATTTAGTAGTGTAGTATTGACTTGAGTTCAAAGATTAACTCGAGCGATCGACTGAGTCGGGAGCTGTACGTAAGTGTTTACCTTGAAGCTGTCTTCATCATAACAGCCTGAAGGCTGTGTTGCTGATCATTTCAACGTGTTTATTGTAGTTTTTCGATGACTGTAAACATGTCGAACCCTCCTGTGTAATATTGGCAAATAAATTGTGTTTTGATTCCTCATCAATTACTCCAAATCCACGAACCCGTAGAACGCAACAATATAATGCATACAGGCAAAATGGTAATGCCTTTCAAATATGTGTTGTGTAACAAGATGAGCACACAATTAATGTTTATATATCCCATTAGATCAAATAAATTTATATATTTGAGAGAGACATTCTAATATTTGATAATAGAGAATGGAGCAATCAACGTTGACTATCTTTGGCATTAAACAGTAAAATCTGTTATATAACAAATGTAAAAATGTTCAAAAATTACATCAAAATGCATGTGTTCCTCATTTTGAAGAAAGTACTTGAAAAGGTGCATAATTATTCTGTTTTAATAGAGCATCTAGTGTTCTTTGCAAACATAAACTAATGAGATGCTCAAAGATTATATGAAGAATCATCTTCAAGTGCGACAAAGTCCAGAGAGGGGTGTAAAGAACCCTCTATTAGCTCAATATAAATTTCGCAGATGGCACGGATTCATGCTTACAGAAGCCAACACTTTCGGCTTAACTCAAAAGGTAACAAGTAATATAAAATAAAATAGTATTAAATAAGCCTAATAGCTTTTCACAGGTACTTAATGTGCAGGCAGGCTCTGTCTTGTAAAAATTGCTGTAAACAAGCTTAATGCCTAGAAGTGGTCAATGCCACAGAAATCTAATCGCTAGTAAATCAAAGATAACGTGGCCTTCAGCAGGCATAATACACTGTCGAATCGCCTTCCAAAACCTTTCCTTAAATATTACTTCTTTCTACCTCATTTTAATATACACTTACTATCTTGTTAACATTCTGGCGAGAATGTATGTGTCAAAAACGAGAATAAATGAAAAGTTGCTTAAAAAAATTAACTGTTAGATAAATGAATGACCACAATATGAAGAATTTAACTAATGGCATTTTCTTTCATCCTTTTCAGTTCCACAAAGGAAGTAATGTAATTAAAAAAAATTACTCGTATCCTATTTCAACGAAAATGCATTTTTACCGCTCTTGAATCCATATGAAGGATTTTTTTTTATGTGATATCTGTGCGTATGGCTAGAATAAAGGACTTTTTTCAAACACAGATTGTAAAATAATTCAGAAGAGTTGTTCCCCCCCCCCCCCCGATATCTGTAGGTATAAAAATGTACACTGTGAAAAAAAAGGGACAGTTCTATATAGGACTATAACAAAAATAATGCCTTTTATTATTGCAAATTAAATCATGTTTAATCCATTCTTGAATTTATTAGATGAAATAAGTGTTTAAGATTTACTTCGTAATTTTTAATATAGGTATTTTGAGTTTTTATGCATTTTTGCCTTGTCACGAAGTGAGAACTGAATTAAATGAATGAGGAATACTGAATCGTGTATGAAAAATTGTTTCTTTTTTTCGTTTAATTTTTTTAATATATCATTTTAGACTTATTATAATATTTGAATAGAACATGTGCAAAGATTAGATAATATAAATTTTGTGCATTCTGAGTTATAAAATGAATGAGATGTAATGCTGTTAAGTAGACCTAGCGCCAGAGTGTCGCTATGGTAAACAAACATGAGGAATTTTAAAGAATGCATTTATTCTATTGTGATTTATGCACTATCAGTGAAGTAGATTTAATTCAATATAATCATGCTTAATCCATGTTTAATCAAGTTTAAATGAAATGCAAGAAAATAGGCGTATAATTTAATATTCCGTACAAGGACGTCATGTGGTGTACACATCAGATCTTTTTCATTGCAGACTAGCGAAAAAAATCCATCATTCATACTTTCAAATAATTTTAACAAAGTGCGTAAACCACATTTGGTGTTATCGCTTATAACAAATATGCCAAATTTTAAAATGTGCCGATATGTAAATTTACACATATCCTAGGAAATGTTTAATAAAAAAACTAATTTTTTGCTGGTATGCTTAGACACACATCTGCTTTAAGATGATTGAAAAAATTTCATAGGTTGTAATGCCAAATGTTTTTCAAAAAATTTATGAAAATCATTTAAAACTAAATCATAAAAAATGGCTGAATTTTATTTGGAATGCACCTAAATTTCAAAATGTGAAAGGAAGAATCAAATAAATTTAATAAAAGGAGATATATATCAAACTCGATTTACATTGATGAGATACACAGCCAGAGTGCTCTGCTTCTTGAATATCATAGTCCTTGTTTTTGAACTTTTGGTATTAAACCTTCACAGTGTCATATGATACAACATTAGTACCTAAAGTTATACACTTGATTTGGTGATATTCTGTACCTGACTTTTTGCAACAGAACTGGAAGTAAATGATGGTTCTAATCTGGTAGCATGATAGTTCCATTTCAGACACCTTGTACTTAATGACAATTATATTTTTTTAGAAATTTCACAACACAGAGTTATACAGCAAATCTTTCTTTCAAATGCCAAAAAATTACTTGACATTATGATTAAACGTGCCAACGCAACCTATTTGTACAGACGATATTTGTGGTGGCAGGAAACTTTTGTTAAAACCTGATGTATTATTATCATCTTTAGACTTAAATTAAAAATGTATTATAAGGAATGAATGAAAAGTCTTTATTATACATAAATATTAGAATGTACAAAAATGTTACATTTATTTTTAAAAATTGTTAATAAATAGTTATAAATAAATTTTATATCACATTTTATAATTGTGGGCACATGTACTGAACAATATTTTCTTCAGTTTCAGAACTTTTTATATGTAGGATTTCATCATTGATGCTGATTCCTTTGAAACAGCCCGAATAATTGTTAACACATTCAGTAGTATGGAGTTTTCCTAGAAAAAAAGTTTTATGGGGAGTGACTACATTTTTAATTAAATATAAAAAGTATGCAATACCACAACAGATAAAACTTTAAAAAAAAATTTTTAAAGGAAAAAATCTGAAAGGTTTCAGATTTTAAATTACGCCCAAAGGGTCTTTTTTTTGAAATTTTGTCAGTTACCTTTACTTATTAAATATTGCGTTCTTCACACTTAAACCATAAAATTCAGTTCAAAAGCAATATCACAAAATAGTTTTAAATTAAGCATATCCCCTTTAGAATTTCCGATATACATTCTCACGCATTGGAGATAATTTTTTTTTTGTTTTTTTTTTTTTTTTTTTTTGTTTGTTTTGTTGTTGTACAATGTTGCCGTTACTTGCTTTGAAATCCTTGAGTTTGTTAATCACAAATTTGTTAAAGTTTTATAAAATATGAAATTGATAATAAAACAAACTTTAAATTTGGGCTTCCATGTGCCCATATTTGTAGTAGGATTACGTCATTCAAAATTTGATGTACTGTTGTTTTATCATAATGCAATAAATATACATATATTTATGCAGATTGTTCATTATTTAATTTCTTCAAATATAATTCAAGACTCTAAAATCTGTTAGCAACAGTTTGAAAAGTGAACCATTGCAAGTCGAAAACAATAGAACTGTTATTTTAAAATTAAGGTTTAATTGGTTTGACAACTGATTCCAGCATAGAACAGAAATCTAAAGAACTGCCATTAAATAAATTTTTAGAATATCTGAATTTATCAAAACTCTCATTTTACTTCCTTTTGCAACAACATATTTGTATGAAGCAGGTTTTTCTTATTACTCTGTAATAAAATCTAAATAGAGATATTGATTTAATGCTGCTTCTGATATATAAGAAATCAGGTGCTTGACATTAAAAGAATTTGCAGTTTAAATACAAATGCATCCAATTTATTGAAAACTAAATATTTTTTGATTTAGCTAGTTTTGTGTGTAACTTTTTATAAAATTTTAAATTGAAAATCATTTTAAGGTATGATATTAATATTGGAATAAATGTTCCTTTTTATCATCCTTTATTATAAATAAAGTATTTAAAATTAAATTCAATAAAATAAAATTTTCAAAATTATTCTGCTTGGAGAAAAGTTTAGAAAACACTGAATTTTAGCTATGTTGTTTACATAAATTGAACTCAATTCTGTGTATTAACTTTTATAATAAAAATATGTGGTATTTTATAGGATCAATGTATTTTTACCTGGTTTTCCTCCAATATAAATTTCAGCAAAATTAAAATCAGATGGAATGTTCACTTTCTGTTCCACAGCTTTGAAATCATCAAATTTTAAAATAAAGTTATGATTCTTGAATGACATTTTAACTTTATGCCATTTAAAATTACAGGAGCTTTCAGTTCTCAGTTCTTGATAAAGTTGCACTTTCAGATTATCAGGCCCATACAAAGTTGCAATGATCTGAAACAAAAAGTGTATATTTATTTTTATTTAAAAAAAAAATCAAATTGCATTGAATGTTCTATTTTAGTGCAAAAAATCGCTGCTTTAAAAAATGTAAAACGAATAAATATATGATTTATTGGAAGCCTCTCTAATTCCTGGTATTTATAATTAAGTTTAATGATTTAAAAAGAATCATGTTCTATATATTAAAAACATGGATTATTAAATAGCAATCATGAAGCTGTAATTTAACATTCAGTTGAGTAATTATTGTTGTCAAATTGTATATAATGTTTCATAATCTATCAAAGTATCAAGTACTTTTTAAGGGTGTATTATATGTTTTTAATTCCTTCAGTAAATGTATCATACATTTTTGTCCCGATATTTGATTATTTTTTATATATTCAGTAATCAGAACCAAGTTTCATATTGATGTTAATTCCAGCTCACATACATAAACAAACTGGAAGATTTAGCATATGAAAGAATAATATTTAAGGTATCAGTTTATCATTTATATTGCTATTTATTCAGTATGAAGTAGTAATGTACCTGTATCAATAAAATAAACAAAAGGAAACAACCCTGTTAAGTTGTAATGAATAATTTTTCGATAATTAAGAGTTTTAAAAAGAAAATACTGTAATTTCTTGAAAGTGTAGTTCATGATTGTATTTTCGTTGCCTTTTTTGATTTACAGCATGATTTAATAAATTTGAATACTTATAGGTGCAGGCATGTAGCAACAAATTCAGTTTAGTTGCTTGTTGAAAAAAACTTAATTTTGATTTGTTCATCACTTATACAATATGTTTTATAAAAGTGATATAAACTTTCACAAAAATATTGTAATGTATTTTATAGAAAGGATTGTTATTTCATAAAACATGAAATGTGATTTATGTAAATCAAACAAATAAATGATGTAAATTATATGTATAATAAACAATGTAAACACCTTTGAATTGTAGCTAAAAATTTTTGCTTTCTGACCATCTAGCACTGAGCTTATCAGTAAGTCAGTTATTATGATGTAATTATTTAATATATTTTTTGTGTTTTGTTTTTGGCTTTTCTGTTTGCCTGAAATTTATTTTATATTCTCTTACAAACTTTACTGAGGAGGGTAGATACAGAAAATCTCCATTAAAAATTTTTAAAAAATATAGTGGTGCCTCACATAACAAATGTAATCAATTCCATAATGGTATAATTTATGGAGTTACTGTTTTGCACCCTCAAGTTTAATCTATTGCTCGTCTAAAATCATATAACATTGAAAAAAAATTCAAATGATTAAAAAAATAGCACCAATTCAAGGTTGGGAAAAGTAGGTCTTTTTGCCAAAAGAGAGAAACTTAACTGCTCTTAACTTTTTTCATGAATGAAATGACAATGAAAGCATTGTCCCTCCCCCTAAGTTTACAATTTGTGTAATACAGTGTTTTCTCAGCATGGTTTTAAAGTAATGCATGATGTTATTTTTATTGAATAAATCAACAACTTTTTTCATCTGGGTTTACTTATTATTTTCACAAATAAAAATATTTCTAGGTCAATGAATTTTGGGAGTGATCATTAGATTATGATTCCAAGATAATAAAATTGCATGAGAATGTATTTTTAGCATTTGAAAACTCTTTTGCCATACCAGGCGTAACAAAATTATAAGTTATAGAATTTTGCACATTATTAAATTGTAGAAGTGGCATTTAAAAAACAATCAACTTTGAATTATTTTGATGTATAAATTAACTAGCCCATGAAAGCAAGTTGAAAAGGACATAAAAATTTATAAATTTTGAAATCTAATATCTTGGTCAATGTTTGTTACATCTGAATCAAAATTTTCCTTTTTATTTTTGTAATGAGCATAGCATTTTCATAAGCAAAAAGAACTGAAGAAAAGTTGTAAGAAGTTATATTTTGTAATTTTTTAAAAATTGTTTTCTTTAAATTTAAAAGTGCCAAAACATGAATATTTGCATAGTTTGAAACATATTTTCAACTGGAAATATATGTCTGATACCAATGGTTGTTAAAATAAAGGCCAGGTATGGCAGAAGACTACATTAATACATTTGGAAAGCGCTTTAACTAAAAAGTTCTCACTTGCTCAAAATTTGAATTATGATGAGTCAATCATTCATAGTTTAGCATAGTTGTCTATTAAAGTCTGACCTTGTACATTATCAGTTTCTGCCAGTTTGTTCTGTGAGCTTTCTCCTATACAAAGATTCTGAGCTATCAATTCAGTTAGATATTGATGTTTCATTTCTGTTTTAATATAATTGGAGAAAGTAGCTTGTTTTCTTGTTTTTAATCAGTATTTATTTTCTGCCAAGCAAAACTTATGTGTATAGTTCCAACTAATGGCAAAGGAATATGCTTTAGTTGATTTGAAGTCCAAATTAATAAACAATTAAAATCATTCTGTGATAAAAGTGATAATTTACAAAAATTTTAGCATTCCCCCCCCCCAATAAAAATATTAGCAACCTCCTATATCAGGCGTGGCCAAACTGGCTCGCGAGCTGCATGTGGATCTTGGGTGCCTTAACTGCAGCTCATAAGTGGTATGAGACTCTTTGGATATATACTTCTTTAGCAGTTAATTAATAAATATCTTGAATTGTATATGCATAATAATTTAATAGATTTTAAAACACCCAAAGTGCACCTAATCATCAGAGAAACAAACATAATGGCAGATAATTCCATTTCTTTGAATTGTTGCAGTGAACATTTAATAGTCATTGGGACAGCACAAAAGAAGTTAAATTCTAAGGTAATTTAAATAAATAATATCGTTTGATATCCTCTCCTTCCCCTCAGGTAGATAGCCTTTGTGTGTTTTGTCATACTAAAAACTTAACAAGCAATCAAACAGATCTTTCTTGAATAACAATATCTCGCTTGTGCACAGTGTCCCATTTCACTTATTTTATAATTTCTAGTATAGAATGTGTAAGTTAAAGAAAATCGTGTACTTGCAAAAATCAGAAATTATAAACAAAAGGGGTGTCTGTAAAAAGAACATTTAGTTGCATGTTATATCGAAAAGAAGTATGAAATCTGTATATATTGAAGGGAAAATGAAGAATGTAGAGTATTTTCTGAATACAGAGTTGGAGAATTAAAACTTTTTATCTATATGTAACTACAGGAATTACATAAAAAATACAATTTTTTTATTTATTTACTTCAAACGTATCTTTAAGTCAAAATCTATTTCATCCCTTTTAAAACAAAATTGCCTGAATCTTAAAATGTGCCTTATACTGTCATGAAGCTTGGCCACCTCTGTCATACATGCATAGCCTTTTATTTAGTTTAATTATAAATGCTATTAATAGTGCTACTATGTTGAAGATTCATGTAAAAACTAGGCATAAACTATTATTTATTAATAAAAATATTTAAATCTATTAGCAAAAAATATCAAACTTAAAATATAACTCACCATATCTTTTTGTAAACATAGATCAAACCATATACCACTAAATGTTTGGAAAATACTGAAAAGAGTTCCATCCATTTGAGTTGTTCGAAACTGGAAATCCAAATTTAATTGTTTTCCCAAATGAAAAGCAGCATCTGAAAGACAATTCAATTTCATTAAAATCTGTTTTTAACCCTACCATTTAGATTAGGAGTCTTCAACCTGTGGCCTGTCAAAGATATTTCAATGGCTCGCCAACCTTTTTCCTTGTCAATAAGTTAAAAGGAAAAAGGTTTGTAAAAATGTCTTCAGTATGTAGTTATAGGCTCAACCTATTCCGAACATTAGCTTGTCTGGTGTGACAGTAGCAAGATGCATAAAAGATCTGGTTATGGATTTTATAGCTATTTTATGTACTGTACCTCATGTTACCTCTTTTCTTTCACAATTTAAAAAAAAGTACAAAGTATATTGATTCAACAGTTAACAGTAGTCTTGTAAACCTCTCTCCTCTTTTATAAATTTTTCTGCTTATGCTACTTATTTGACAGATGTGTCCTGCAGATATATATGAATTTATTGATGTGGCCCTCAGGTGTGAAATGCTGAAAAACTCCTAATTTAGATAAACCCCTTGACATAAAATGGCATCCGGGAGACGTCATTCATTGCATGTGCCATTGTAGACTTTGACGTCTCCAGGGCATCAAGAACTGGCTTTTAGCCAATGCTGTGCAGTATATTATTATTGTTATATGGCAATGTAAATTGGAAAATAAAATGTTCTGTTTGTAAGCTTGCACATGAGTGTCCACAGTTGAGCCAAATAATATTCTTAGAATGCGTCAACACGTATTTTATTTGTATGTTAAGGGGTTAATCTATAATTTAGCAATTTATTTCAAGAATATTTCAGTATAAATTTTTTTGACCATACCTTGTGTAATATAACCAGTGCCCGTAAAGTAGGTACCAAATTCAACATATTTGAAGCAAGGACTTTCACTTGAAAGCTTTTTGTTTTTTCCATTCATGATAAGATTTTGGAAACAGCCTTTAAAATCATTTTGAAGCTAAAAAATAAATAAGTAATACAGACATTGCCAATATATCTATATATTTCAAGAAAATTTTAAACTAGCATATAAACTGATCTCGCACTTTAGTAAATTAATATTTTAAATAAAATTAATATTAGCAGGACATTACTGATAGGAGCATTGTAATTCAACATTTGTTTAGATAGTTAACTGTTATGCTGTTGAAAGGTGATTAAAGAATCTTCTCAGCTTCTAAAACAGTTTGAGTTAGGAGCTTTCTGAAAATATTTTTTGAATTTGTATTACAGTTTTCAAACTGAATTTCTATTGTTCTTCATTACTTCATTCTTTTTTAATTTTTCTCATACCTGCCTCAGTTACATTTATTTGTTATTTATATAAGCAACTTTAAGATATGATTAACTTCGAAAATAGTTTTAAAAAATAATTAATTTAATAGGCAGTTTGCATTAAAACTGTATGTCTTTTGTTATAATTCTTCACATATGTAGTTACAAACACATTCAAAATAAGCTTATTTATTAAAGAAAAGAGGCTTTCTTGCATTAAAAATTCTCAAATAAAACTACAGGAAACTAATTTTGGTATCTTTGCAAATTTCTTAATTCCAAGATTTTTATAGTGATCAATAAAAATTGAATTTATTAAGTTGCTGTAATGAAAAATCTACAGAACATTCTCAAAGTTTCTGCATAAAGGGAGTAATTATGAGCTTTGATATGCTTTTGAATAAGTTCTTTATTCAAGACTGCTTGCCCTATAGCTTCAGATCTGAATTCAGGACGCTTGAATTTTCTATTGTGCAAATGTATGATTTGAAAAGGCTACTGTGGGTACCAGTTACAGGTGTAATGCAATCTTAGTAATTCATGTGCTTCTGTAATGGCAATACAAACTTTTAAGATCAACCTTATGTAGGTAGTTATTAACCTGTAGATTGCAGGAGACTCACGTATAATATTATTATATAGAACTTCATTTGAGATAAAAAAAAACAATGGGGGAAGATAAATTGAGATTTTGCTGTATTTCAAGCGATAAGAAAAATAACTTTCAAGGTGCTTGAAAATTCTATTTAAACAGTAATAGATGTATTATAAAATTATTCTTATGTATTATAATGAATAGCCCATTACCCAGACAGTATAGTGGCTAGGGGAGCTGAGCGATATCGAAGAGCCTGGGTTTGAATCTCAGAGAAGGCAAAGAACGCAAATTGTCTGTTCCCTCACAGGAGGTAATGGTGGTTGCCTATTAGGTGCCTCCACAATAAAATGACCATCACTTCTGGCCTTAGTTAATGGTGAAAGTCTTAAAATGGCTAGTGCCTGCCATAAATAATAATGATCAATAGCCCTATTTTTGCATATCTTGCATAATGTTTAGATCGGTGTGGAGCATTTAAAACTCTACAATAGGTAACTAAATAAGATAAAGCTTAAAATTCAGTAAACTAAACATAGAACAAGAAAGTTTGAAGTTCTTTCACAGTGATAAACTGAAAAGAAATGAAAACTGTGTTCTAAAAATTTGTTATAAGAATTTCAGTCTAGAAATATTTCAGGTAAAAAAAATTATCTGAAAGTCACTTACCTCATGTTCAGTCTTACTAGCTGTTGGAATGCCTCCAATGTATAGTTTTTTGAATGGCAATCGTTTTGGAACATTTAGTGATATACTTTTCCTCTTGTCTAAAAATACTGATAAATTCTTTCCATGTTTCACAAGTTGAACCTATTAATACATTTAAATTAAGAAAATTCTTTCAAACCAAAAGCTTTACACAGTTGTGATTCTTAGATTTCATACAAAAGTGAACTTAAGTATGTATGTTGTACAGATATTATTTGAGGTAGAAATCTTTATGTTAATTCAAACTTTTTTGTTATTCCTTTGATTTTTATCAACATCCAAAGTTTAAAGGAAAAGTAATGAATAAAAATATATTTAAATAGCATTAAGTTGTAGCAGGAATTTTGGACAATGGTTTTCCGTGATAGAAAACTATTAGCGAGGATGCAAATTTAACAGAATTAGTATGATTGTACGAAACTTGTTAGTTAATATTAGAATTTCTGTTGAATGAATGGAAAATTTGTTAAAGAAATATTTGTTCAAAGTTTGAGATGAATAGAAATTCAAATAGTTTCTTGATTAATTTCTAGTATAAGTTCCATGCTAATGTTTGTTGTTATTTTGGCTATCGATATTGTATTGTTATGAATTTTATATAGTGTAACACAAATGGCTTTAAGAAAATCGAAGCTGTGTTGGAAAAATAAGATTACAGCGGTAAGTCTTTAACATTGAGTAAATAGGTGATAAAACGGTTTTGACGACTAATTTTTGTTGCAGAATTTGGAGAGAAATTGCCTACAAGCATTTGGTGACATTTTGTTTGAAAAGTGTATAACTGTAATTGTATCTGTCCCTTATATGTAACTTTAACCCTATATGCTTTTCAGTAATTTTAACAAATGAAAGGTACTGAGATTTCTTGGTGGCAACAAGGAAAATATATAAGTTCAGAGAGAGCATCAATTCTCAGTTTAAAATTCAGGGCAAATTTTGGAGTGTTGAGACATCTCCATTCAAGCTTTGCTCTTCAGTTGTGCTTTGCAATGCATTGTGTTTAACGTTCTTAACTACTGGCTGTGCTCTGTCACACTGAGAAGAGCTATACAAGTATTTCTGTGGAAAATTCTAGAACTGTAAAGTGTTTCTATTGGGAAAATACGCTTTATCAAGCTAATACTGGTTCTGTGTGCATACAATCCATTACGAACCCGTACGTACACAACAAAATGAATGGACATCTGTTAAGGATATTAATGGAATTTTTATTTAAACCACTGTTATTGCTTCACAACTCTCTTCATTTATTATTTTTTGTATTGGGTGTCAAATCTTTCTCAGAAAAAAATTAAGTTTAGATTATCAATGATTAAAAATAACCTTGAAGGTGATTTAGATTTTTTAAACATGTTTTAAGTTAATAATGCATATAAAACAGATCAAAGTAAGAGTTATTAGGAATAAAAGAATTCCCTCATACTTTCTTTCAGTCCTAGTTGATGGTCAGTTTATGTGTTCAAATAGAGGAAGGGTGATTAATGTGATTATACCAACCGATGCATTTCAATGATATAGTATTGCAATTATAAAATGCTTTTCTTTCTTCAATATTGTGAAAAATTTTAATATATTTTTGTACATATATAACACTTCTTGACTAATAAACATGATTCTTTATAATCACAATTGAAAGGGAAAGAAAGAACTGAATTTAATAAAAATTTAAATCTATCAAGGATAAGAAGTTTCATTTTAATTATGTAGTTGTCACTTTATCACTTCTATACTAAATAAACAAAATTATTTGGATTATTTAACAAGTCATTTATTTAAGAAATTTATCAATTTAATTTTATATAAATCTTACCTGATGCCATTTTCCTATGGTTAGTTCTTTATCACTTTTTGCAAATTTATTGTCTTTTTTCCTCAAAAAGTCTACTTTCACTAGACCTTTCTCTAAAAATATTGAACAGTGCAGTTTTTTATGTTCATTTGATAAAGAAATAATATTTCCATCGGGATAGAAAGTCCTGAAGTCTAATGATATATTGAGGCTGTAAAAAAGAGAAACTATTAGAATCGAGATCATTAAGCATATTAGAAATAAGTACACGAAAGTGGATTAAGAAAGCAAATCTAAAATAAGCTTTGGTTCTAAATCTTTGTAATTTTCTGAAGTAATATAAAAAGTATTTAATAATAAAAGGAAAAATATTCTCACATTTATAAGAAAAAAAATTGTTTCTATAAGTTATTTTATTTCATGGAAGGCACCAAACAGAGTTTTCATTCAAACAACATCTTTAATTATAATATGGCAAACCTGAGATGGATAACAGAAAAGTATAATAACAACTAAAAAGAAAGTAATAATCGCTTAAGATGTTTTAAAAAATGTTTAAAGGGGTTTCTTAAAAGAAGGCTTCAGACTTTATTTCCTTAAAATGAATCCTAGATGTGTAAATAGATTAGCAGATTTTATGAGAATAGTTTCAATACCGGAATAGAACAGTTATGTATACAAAATTTTATTTTTTTATAAGGTTCTTATGGAACATGAAATCCACTAAATAAAACATGGGCTCGAATCCCAGAGAAATCATGGATATATGTAAATGTATGGTATCTGTATGGCATGGGGGCAGTCTAAATATGTGGCAAGTTGAAAGTCCTCTCGAGAGGTAGGTGGTAGGGAAACAGGGGTAGGAGATCCCCCTGGAGTGCTGTCCTTCAGAATTGGGGATGGAACTGAGCAAAGTTGTACTGTTGCCAATGACATATGCAATCTTGCACTCCTTGCCAAGATGAATTTTGTAGGTTTGTTTTGATGTTACTGTCAGACAAGTGAGGTAAGTCACAACAACATTAGTAGATTTAAATACAAAAAATTCCCTGCATATGTAAAGTTCAGTGACATAGGTGTAATTAATATTTTATCATGGCCAGCTATAAAGTTAAATAGCCAGTACTGTTTCACCCCAGCATAAAACTTAATCACTTACTTACATGAGTTACTTTTTAGTTTGTTTCATTAAAGGAATAACTAATTGAAAAAAATCTAAGAATATTTTTAAAGAAAGTTAGCAAATGAGTATTTTGGCCCACCAGTGGCCAAGGAGTAAAAGCCGCTGAACACTGGTAGTTTGATCAGTGGTTCGAGTTTTGGTGAATGGGCTGGCTGTATGGGCATTTTTGTCGTTTTTTCCATGTGTAATGTGGATACGTGCCAGTTTCCCTTAAAATGACCTCCACTGGGCATCCCTCCCTTTCTGTGTAGTGCCTAAGGGTGGAGCACGTAATAAGTTTAAAAAAAAATATTTTAATACCCTTACAAAAGCTGCATATAAAGATAAGAAACTATTTGCTCTACATGTAACATACAACATATTGCATTAAAAACCTATTCGGCCCCCACTACTAAAATATAAATCCTAAAATTTAGTATCTTATTTTGAGAAATGCACTGGAAGTACATGCTTAAGGGTTAATATCTGAGGAAATAAAGTATTTAGCTACCATTTTTTAACATTGTATATAATAATGAACATTTGACAAAGCAGTACTTGTTTATTATTTCTTTTTTGTTCAGTGGAACTTGAATAGATTTTCTGCTTTGATGGCTAAAAGCATTATCATCAAATTGTACGTCTGATG
The DNA here is from genome assembly GCF_044657685.1 of Stegodyphus dumicola. NCBI lineage: Eukaryota > Metazoa > Arthropoda > Arachnida > Araneae > Eresidae > Stegodyphus > Stegodyphus dumicola. The sequence goes on from NC_140777.1 coordinate 133,702,680, forward strand.
CGCAAAGTTCTCCTGGTATAGATGGGGCTATCTGCTGCAAGATTTCTTCGGATACACTCTGCATATCAGGAACTCCAAACTCGATTCCACTATGACTTACTGCATTTTCAAATCGCAATAATCTAAAAGATTAATTTTAATAATAAATAACAGTAAACAAGTTATTATTTCAGCAGTATTTCATATATTATTTTATTTTTGTGAAAAGTATTCTGCAATGCAATTCTGTTAATATCACCAATGATATTTTTATCTCTGAAAATATGGTTTTTGGTATCCAAAGCTGTGCAAAATTCATTATTTAAAAAAGTATATAAGCATTTCATTACAGAAAATTCCAGTTTGAATAATTAATTCTAGTGACTGAAAATTATAGTTGAATTTGGCCAAAAATTTATTTAAAAATATATAAGGTAAAATATAGTTTTTGTATCTTAACAGTGCTAGCAGTTTCTGCAATATATGTTATGGAATACACCAGTTTGGTAAAACATTGAGAAACATACATGCATTTAATGATTTTTAAGATTTTTTTTTTTTTTTAAATTTCTGTACTTTATGAATACAAAAAGATAGTAACTGATACAAGTGGCACAATTAGTGAATTTATTTATCTTTTCCTTCCACCCATACCTCTGATTTTATATAACATTTTTTGAAATACTATATTAGCTTCAATAAATATGCTAAGTTGTATGTTTATTCATAATTTTGATTGTAACAGTTTCAGACAAAATTTAAATTTGAAGCATTAAGAGAATTTTAAGCTTATTGCTGAAAAGAATGCAAAAATAATTCTGCTGAAAATATTTTTGATTACTTTCTCATTCATAAATAAATATAAAATAATACAAAATTTATAACAGATAATTTATTACTGAAGCAATAGATTAAGTTTATCATCAATCAGCAATATGCACATAACTCATGTTTCAAAATATATTAAAAGAATAAGACATTTTCTTTTCATTTGTTGTCATTCGTCTGTGCACTCTTAGATAAAAGTAACAATAGATTTATTTTACTGTTGAAACAATATCAAAAATTTATGTTCAAGTATCAGATATTTGAATAAGTTTTCTCTGATAAAAATTTGTTTTTGTGAAAAACATACCATTCTGACTTGCAAATGATTATATTAATTTAGAATTCAAACAACAAAAATCATAAATTGTTTGAATTCTAAATTAATACTTATTTACATGTTATTTTATCTTAAATGATTATATGTTGCTGACTACTATTCATTGTATCAGATTTATTAATTCAGTTTCTTACTTATTGTTGAATACTTCATCTTGAATAATTCCAATAACTAGTTGCTGACCAGCTGCCATATTACATATTTATGCTTTCCTTTACACCACCAAAATATAAACCTCCTTTTTGCAGAATGGATACTTCTTTTGCACCCTTTGGATAAATGAATATCCACTTGTTCTTCATCGGTATACAATTCATTGTATCAGGTCACATCAGAAATAATATTTTTTGAAATAGGGTTTGAAGAAAAAATAATAATAATTTTTAAACCCATTTGAATTGATAACATTTTTTCTGGTGCTGTAATAGGTTTTCCCTGACATACCTAAAGAAATCGGTTACCTAATGTACTGTCTTGGAGGTCCATTTCAAATGCTTCATGAAAATTGTATTCTTTTCCATCAATGAAATTTTGCAAGTTTCAAGCCACCAGTCATTTTTTGTCACTAGTATCTAGACCAGGGTTTCTTAAACCTTTTGATGTGGGGTCCACATAAATATTTACGAAAATTTTGTGGGACCCCATAAGTAGTACGCAAATCCGACACACTAGTGAGTGAAACTATCAGTTTCTTCACTTGTACTGTAATATATTATTGCAATTTTAGGTCATTGTCTTTAAATTTTAAAGTAAAATGAACATTCCTGTTATATATATATATATATATATAAAAGCATCTAAATGTTTTCGTTTTTTCTTTGTCTGTATTGCCCTATCTATTTTCAGATACATTATGTAAACATATTTGGTAATTATAAATTTATTATAATGAGTTAAAGAAATATCAAAATTGCTAAATTTTTGGTGACCCCCTACTGCAAGTCTCATGACCCCAATTGGAGTCGCGAGCCACAATTTAAGAAACTCTGCTCTAGACAACTAAAAAAAGAGATTTTTTTCCGTACATGAATGTGCATAGGCTTACATGTTTTTTTCAATTAAGTTCATGTGGAGCCATCTGCAAAACTTAGTCATGATTCCAAGTTCCTTCAAATGGCAATCAACAGTGTCAACTGATGATGATATATTAACTTTTTCTAATAACTCTTCAACACATCAGTAACAAAATAGACACAGCGACAACAGCGTCTAGCTTCTTTTAAGCTAAGGTTATCTTGTTGGAATTTAAAGAACCAACACTGACACTTACTAATATTAAAATATATTTATTTTATACTTCTTTCAGCATTTGTTGCGGTACTGCCTTTTTTATACTCGGAAGGTGTAAAGTGTCTGATGTGCTCTGTGTGACTGCCATTTTCATGAGGGGTTATTACAGCAACAAAGTAGTGTACCCATGTGGATTGCTAGCCAGAATTTATCTGAATAAAGCTATTTTTGCTCAGTGGTATTTACAAATCCATGAAAGTTACTTGTTTTAAATCTGTTATAGCATGTTTTAACAAGTCATGCCTGAGAAATGACATTATTTATAGGTATACTTGATATTTTTTAGCACAGTATGGCATACTATCTTAAGAGTAATAATGCTTATTCCTATTTATGGAAGAAACTCAGAGCCATAGAGATGCCCAGCTGATAATAAATTCACTGAGCATGATAACCAGGAGAATTTACGCTCTGAGTGAAAAGCGTGTGGGCAAGAGTTATCGAGTCGAAAGATCACATTTGAGATCAGAGTCCAGCAATCACTGATAATTTATTGTACAATATGCCTCTAAATAAATAAGGAGAATAAATTACTCCACTCTTAATGAAACCTTATACATGATCTGTATCTTGATGGCATATGTTTTCTGTTTGTTTACCTAATACTAAAAGTGCAAATAACTGTCACAACCTCCTAAATACAATTTTCTTTAAATCTTATTAAACTTAAATTTTCCGTTAAAACTCTGTCAGTGGAAAAGAGACAACCATCTGCATGAAATTCATTGTTGCTATTAAGGATTTTTACCTTATTCCTTCAAACTGTTGGTAATTTCCATTAAAAAGGAAAATCGCTACTTTTTTTTAGGGAAGGTTAAGACAGAAAGAAGGTATTTGATGGTAAATCAGCATGCATAGTTGTTGGTGAGTTTTACAGAATTAAAAATCTCTTTATACTTATAATATGATGAGATTTTTGATTTTGTGAAACTTGCCATTGACTATGCAAATTGGATCTTAACATCATAAATATCTGTAAATAAATTATGTGTGAATGTGTTCTTTCTCAGATACCTAAAATGCTATAATATAAAAAAGAATGGTGATCAGGAAATGAAATTTCATATTATGCAATAAATATCTGTAATACTTCACTCACACATATGTGGGCCATTATAAATAAATTAAAGTATTTTATTTATCATTCTCAGTGCTTCCTGGAAGATAAAGGCTATGGAAGTAATATCATTGTACAAAAAAGCTGAATGCTGGTTTAAATGTTGATAAAAATTATGGCACTACCAATAAACATAAAAATGAATCAAATTAAATTCAATTTCTTACTTATTATTGAAAACTGCATCTTGAATAATTCCAATAAATGGTTGTTGACTAGCTGCCATATTGCCAACATTTATGCCTTTCTTTACACCACCAAAAAATAAACCGCCTTTCTGTGGACTAGATACTTCTTTTGCACCTTTGGATAAACGAATATCTGCTTCTTCATCATCATCAAGCCTTAATACCAATCTATAAGATAAATTAATTTATGCATTCAGAAGAAAGGACTAAAATTTATGCTTAGTATATATAATCTACAACTGAAATTGATATTAAATATAATACAATCCTTAATTATTAATATTGAGACTAAGAAAAATTAACATTAAATCAAGAGTGCATTTGAATTAGATTTTAAATTAAATGTACTACAAAATACATTTTTAATTTTTTTTTTTTTTTTTTTTTTTTTTTTTTTTTTTATGCACTTACCAATTCTGTAGATCAGATGTAGCAACCTTTCTTTGGCTGCGGGTCAAAATCAGTCAAAATACTTATATTAAAGAGATATTTTGGGTTAGTGGTATTTTCATTTTAGAACAGTCTTTCTTGGCGAATAATAAGATAAATTTTATTGGGAAAATAATTACAATACGCTTCGAAGTTTAAAAATAAAAATTATTATTATTATAAAAACAAACAATGAATGTCAAGTCTAGTTAGTTAGTCATCAAGACAAATACAAACATCTTAATTTTGATAGTTACGGTGCTCACATTCTTACTTAAAATAAATTTCATGTATGAAAATATTTGCTTGCGTTTATAAGTTGAACCAAAAATGCAGACAAAATAACAAAACTTTTCTTTTTTTTTTTTTTTTTTAATTACGGATCGTGGTTCCCAAATTTATTTTTCCTCGAAATGTTACAATTTTTATTTTTTAAAAATAAAAATGTATGTTCATTACTGCAACTTTAATCCAATGAAAATTGTTACGGTTGTTATTTATTTTCAATTTATTTTTTATGTATTCTTCAAGTGCTGGTATCATATTTATAATTTATTTTTATATATTATATTTTATTTTCAGAACTCAGGTAGGTCACTTGGTGACCCGTGGGTCATAGGTTGGCAAGGCCTGATCTAGATATTTTGTATTTTAAATCAATGATTTTTATATTGGTATTACATTACATTTTTTAAAAAGCTTAACAGTGTTTAACATTTCAAAGCAGTACTGATCAGCAATAATGAATATGTTAAAAAACCTAATTCTTATCAAACATATCAAGGTTGTCCTTCCTGCACTATGTAGAATCACTCATTTCAGCAAGTTATTTTGATATCTCTTTCATTCACTTTATCTTTGTTTTCAGAATAAGATAATTTCATATCCACTTTCTGTTTATCATAAATATCAAAAACTTATTATGACAATTTATTAACTGCAGTTTTTAAATCTTTTAGAGCAGCCTCAAGTGAAATTAATATTAAACTTTCCTTAGAAAGTAAAGTTGAATACTAATGTGCTTGTACTTCACTGGCTTTAGTTAGAAACTTTAAGTAATTTAGCTGTAATTTAAATAATAAGTCCATTAGCTGCAGTAAAATGATGAATTAGAAGCTGTCACATAGAAAGAGAAGTTAATGTGGCAACTTGACATTTTGATTTGAACTTGCTAAAATGAACACCATTTTGTGAAAATAATGTTTTATTAAATCCTATAGTAAAAAGTCTGAGATCCAGACACGTCGGGACTTTGGCTATTGCGAATTTGGGATCATCAATTTAAATCTGGTAAGATGATATGTAGAAATTATAAAATGAAAAATATTAAATAATGATTTATTATATAATGGCACTATATAAATAATGATTTATTATATAATGGCACTAAATTCTGGCACTCCATGTGGCTCCAGCACCGATCATGAGCTAATCTGAACAACAAATCAGTTATACTTGATCAAGACAGCCCTAAATGTAATCTTTTGGCCTATGCGTTTCATTTATGAAATCTATTTTGTGTGTATGAACGGAAATTTCTGTTAAATTTCTCCTTGTCAATTCCTCCAACACTTAGCAGCGAAGTTAGCACTTTGCTGAAGTCTAATCATTGCCACGTGTAATGTCAACATAAAAGGTTACCATGCTCTTTTTAATTATTAATATATAAAATAAGAATTATTCATGCATCTTTGTGTGAGTCATTTCTCAGTCTGCAGTGTGTTAATAGTCATGCAGTAATGAAAGCAGAAAATAATAAATAATGATCGCAGAATTGGCAAAGTACTAAAGTGAAATTAAGAATCAGAACTCTCCATGTGTTTCATTAGGAAAAGATAGCAAATGCACGAGTGTAAAAAAACAAAAAAGAAATGAAAAGCGTTGTTGGTGATCTAGTGGTTCAGATTTTAGATCATTCCAGATACTGAATGTCCAAATTTTGGACTATGTACTGTACCTTCTTCAAATAAGCTTTTAGCTTCCCATCATTACCACTAACACACTCATTGAGTCGTTGATTTGCACAGTGTGTTAGCAGAAGCACAGCTGTCTGTTTTTCAGATGCATAAAATCTAGATAAGCAAGGGTAGTAATAGTCAATGAGAATTTTTTTTTTTTTTTTTTTTTTTTTTTTTTTTAAGAAATAAAAGCTGTTCGTAAGAAGTGGGTGAAAACAGCAGAATTGGAGGAAAACATCACTAGTTTTAAAAATGACTTCAGATCCCTGTATAGTTTTAAAGTAATTTTTATCAAACATTATTGTTAAATTAAGAAATGCATTACTAAATAAAAGGCTATTTCATACTGATTTTATACACTTGGGGGCAGACAGTGAAAACAAGTTTTAAACTAAGAACATTATTACACATTCAAATATTGAAAATCCGATGATATGGAATCTGTAACTTATCAAAATGTAAACATTCAGCTTAAAGGTTCAGGAAACCACAGCATGGAGAATGAAATAACACAGGAAAGAGAAATACTTACTAAATCATTGGGTATCATGATAAGAATTATCACCCCCTCCAATCTGCATCCAGGTAAAGAAGCAGACAACATCACTCAACTTCTCTTTCAAGTTCAGGACTCACACGGTTATATTTGCTGAGCTTCGGGTTTTTTAATATATTAAAATATAATTTAAAAATATTTTTAATTTCATCACTTCCTAATACAGTAGCAGGTAAGAAACACGTTTGTGATTTTAATGCTTGCAACATTGAAAAACGTAAACCCTTAGCATTGAAGGCAATGTAAAAAGTAGAAATTTTGCAAAAGATCGAGGGAGGTGCTACTTCTCGGTTTATAGCAGAATTGTATGGAATTACGACATGGACTGTATATGACATACCAAAAAATAAAGAAAAGTTGTTGAAATTTTACAGCAACAGTGATTCTAACAATAGAAATCTTTACGCGAGATGAAATCAGCAAACCTCGATGCTGTCTTGTGTGAGTGGTTTGGGCAGCGGAAGAGTGATGGGGTACCAATTTCAGGACTGTCCTGAGAGACAAAGGGAAAACAGAGTCATGCTGATTTAAAAATAGAGGAAATGTGTGATTTCAGCAGCAGTTGGGTGAGCAGATTTAAACAGAGACACAGTGTATGTTATTTGAAAGTTTGTACGGAAAAACTTTAAGCAGATAAAGATGTTACAGAAGAATTTATTGATGAAATTTTTGTGCTGTGGTAGAAGAAAATCCTGGCTCAGAATATATTTTTAATATGAATGAGACTAGACTTTTTTAGTAGTGATGTTTGCTAAGAAAAACATTTGTGATAAGCAAAGAAAGTGCACCATCAGGGGTGAAAGAAGCTAAAAAAAGAGTTACTATTTTAGTATGCAGCAATGCAGCTAGAACTTACAAATGTAAACCAATGGTAGTGGGTAAGAGCACCAATCTCAGAGCTCTGAAAGGAGTAAATCCTTACCTATGATTTACAGAGATAACAAAAATTTCTGGTTCATGAATCAATTTATGACCGAATGGTTCATGGAACATTTCATTAGAAGGCACTGTAACAGTACAGGTTTAACCATAAAATTATAGATTTTACTATTGTTAGGAACTGCTCTGCACATCCAGATTCAACCATTTTAATGCGTGTTAATATAGTGGTTCTTTTTTTCCCCAAAAAAATACTATACCATTGATCCAAACAATGGACCAGGACATAATACACCGTACTAAATGCCACTACAAATCAGAGTTTTTGAAAAAAAAAAATCCTTTCAAAAGACTATTCTATTTGACTTTGCAACTATATATATAAAAATTCATCATCAAAGACTGATCTATTTGTAAGCAGAATCGCACAATTCTAGTTTCCAAACAACATTAGAAAATGCCTGGCGTAATGTATGGCCATCTTCTCTATTTATTGAAACTGAAAGCGATGACAGTGAATTTTCTGGTTTTAGGATGACTGCAGCAGAGTTTTGAGCAAGAAAATTGGTTCTGTATTCGAAAGAAAAAACAAATGAGGGTACTTTGCAAGATGATATCATCGAATGGATGATGTGTCCAGATGAGCCAAAACTGCCATATCAGATAACATAACATAACATTAGTGGCGCTTCCTTCTTATGAAAAGAAGGAAAAGAGCTTAGGCAATATTGCCCATTGCTCTTCCGCCATTTGTGAACTTGTCCCGTGAAAGGTAAATAATAAATAAACAGATAAGATCCCAAACTGACACCACAGATCCCATCTCTAACACCAAAGATCCCATCATCATCATCAGCAAAAGATCCCATCTCTAAATTCAGGGTGTCGGTTGACTTCCCTATTGGATGAACAGCCGATTCAATCCCTCCCAAACCACCAAACGCAAATTCTTGACCAAACAAGGGTGCGACGGCGAGTCAAAAAAATAAAAAAATAAATAATTAAAAAAAATTAATTAAATAAGAAGGGGCGATATCAGATTATCAATGATGAAATTATTGGCTCTGTTTTCAACTTGACACAGCAAGAAATTAAAAAAAAAAAAAAAAAAACTTTGGAGCACCCTAAAGTTTTAAAACAAACCTCTATCAGAAAAATGGTTGACACATATTGAAAGAAAATGAAATACAGTCAAAAGTCTTTAATCCGGACGTCCATAATCCGGAATGATCTATAATCCGGACCTCAAAGCTACAAACTTTCTGCGCATGTGTTTTACAAATGCTCATAATACGTTTACGCTTGCGCGTTTAATGTATAGCAGACAGTATAAGCTAAGCTAAAATTATCTAATTATCTATTTCAGTTAATGTTGCAGATTGCGTTGTTCCTTAATCTTCTGGCCCACCAGCGGCCGAGCGGTAATGTCGCTGAACACTGGTAGTTCGGTCCGAGGTTCGAATCCCGTGAACGGGCTGGCTGCATGGGTGTTTTCGTGGTTTTCCCCATGTGTAACGTGTATACGAGCCAGTTTCCCTTAGAAAGTCCTCCACGAAAGGCAGATAGCCCTAGTGTGCTTTGCCATAATTAAATACACCAACACCACCTTAATCTTCTAATTGGATCCGGCTTATTATATTTTGCGGACTGTTAGAGCAATTTTATAAAAAAGTAAGCTTGAACTTTCGATTATGTCAAAAAGAATTTCCAATTCTGAAGCTGCCAAAGGATCTACAAAGCGAAAGCATGTTTCGATGTCCATCAAACAAAAAGTGGAATTGCTGCAAAAAATGAATAAAGGCATATCCTTTGTTTCTCTAACCATTCCGAAATCTGTTTATCAGTTTCATGCTGATCTGCGGGGGGGAAAGGTCGCGGCGCGCAATGAACTGGAAGTTGATCTTTGAGCACTATCAGAGCAGATGTTTTTATTTTATTCGGCTTATAATTCCTTACTAAATGTAGTATTTTATCTCTGATATGATTTAATTCAAATTCCTTGTCATTATAAATATCACGAATGCACATCAAATAGTTTTCTGGTTGCAATGTTCTAATTTTGACTATGCGTAATGTATACTTTTACACATATGCGCGTTGAAAGAAATGTTTAATAAAGTACACAAATAAATATTAAGCTTTTTTTTTTTTGTAAACCTTAAGATCATAATTGCTCTTTATTTCATAAATTACGGTTTCATATTTTTAATTTTATAATTTCTGCATGCCATCTTACCAGATTTAAATTGATGATCTATAATCCGGAAAAACCGATAATCCACAATCGCCGAAGTCCTGACGAGTCCGGATTAGACTTTTGACTGTACTTTATGCTTTATTAATGTCTCTTATTTTAATATGTCTTTATTGTATATTTTCTTATCCTTATTTATTTTGTACTTTTAGTCCAAATATTACAAGTTACCTTTTGTGTCCTGAAATCTGCAAAATTTTAGAATCCGCACAACCGCTAAAGACTATTCTATTATTCACATGCATTGTAGACTTCTGGTCTTCTATTGTAGCACAGTTCAATTGCAAATAATTTTTATTAATTATCAAGTTTTAATACATTCATTGCTTTTTGCTTTATAAAATATGTTCAAAAATCCAAAGTGAAATAAAATTAATAGCATACCTTCTATTTTTCCTGATGATATTTACAGTATGAAATGAATCACTGCTGATAACACGAGTCGATGACATAAGTATTTCACCTCCACCACTATTAATAATTGCTATAATTCGACCATCTTTTAGTGCTATTGAATAATATGTCTGAAAAAAGAATTGACATGGATAATTTGAAACCTAGATTTATTTATATATAATAGTATTTTAAGATAAAATACATTATAATATAACAAAACTTAAATTTTACAAAAATATTTCAAAGTCATTTTTTAAATATAAGTGTAACTTTCAAATGTAAAATATTAAACACATTTGTTTTAAACTTTGTTTTAAATTTTGAAATATATGAATTTTAAGACTTGAAAATTAGAATCAGCTACATGATATACATTATGTGAGGCAAGTTATTTGCAAATCTAAATCAAAGTTTATAAATTCATTGTAAAATAGAGACAAATACTTCTATTGTAAAACTTACTTGATTACTATCTATAAAGTTCAAACATTACATGGTATGTTACTAATGCACATTAAACTACAAAATGCATAATATCTTTATATGCAAAATTTGTTACGATTTCTCAGAAGAAATTAGCTAAATTATATTGTTTTTCCATGCCTATTACTGATGCAATTCTAAACAACTGAGAATTAAATTAAGAGGACAGCTACAAAATAAAACTTGCTAATTTTGCTATTATTGCCACTATGGATGATTAATGTACACCAGTTTGGTTAGCAGAATATTTTATCAATTCATTTTTTTAATCTTTTTTTAATCTATAGAAAATAATTAGAAACAATTCAGAAATTTTGTTGTTGGAAGTCCATGTCTAGGATCAATATTTTATGAAATAAATTGTACAGTCACTTTTTTTTAAATGTCTTATTATATTCAAGTAAAATTTTCATAATTTAAGATTAAAATAATTGTGAATAAGAAACAAAAGTGATACTTTTTATTATCTCACACCACTTGTTTCCATTAAATTCCTTGTTTTATTGGGCAGTTTTTTATGAATGAAAATATATTTTTGATATTAAAATTTAAACAAATAAAGCATATAAACTTTTTTATTCAAGCACTGTGCAATGTTTATATTTGTGTGTGTATATATATATACATATATATATATATATACACATATAAATGTATGTATACACATATATATATATATGTTACCGTGAAAGACCGAAATTGGAGAATGTCGACTTTCACCGGAGAATATCAACATTCACGAAATACGTCGGTGAAAGACCGAATATTTCACTACATTCTTGTATATTTGGACCCTCACCGGAGTATGTCGACAATCACAGATATGCTCTGGTGAAAGTCGAAAAGAGAGGTCATAAAATGCCATAATACTTTAAGTTGTTGCAATAAATAAGATTTGAATCACATAATTTAGTAAGTTTTTTATTACTGTTATTTTATTTTCTCATTTAGAACATACTGCATAATTAAGTAAGTTTTTAACTTCTATTATTTTCCGTTCTCATTTTGAATGTATTGTGTGTTTTAGGTTCTCATGTTCTTATTTCAAGTCTCAAGTGCATTTATTCGCGACTGAATTACGGAGAAGAAAATATAATATTGTTATATGTTCAACATTCACCATTAGTACATGGTGAATGTCGACATTGACCGGTGTTAGTCAGAAATAAGAGTATTTGGAAAATATTTCGGACATACACCAAGAGACTATGTGAATGTTGACATTCACCAGTGAAAGTCAACATTCTCCAGATTTTGGTGTTTCACCATAACATATATACATACACTATATATATATAAAGAGAGAGAATATTATCAAAATACAATAGCACATAAAACCAATGATGATTTAATTTACATATACATTTAAATCAGTAACAAAAAAAGTGTAATTAATCCTTCTAAACTCATCCATATTTTTATTACTGTGAGGGTCTTTTATGTTTTTCCCTGGAGAAATTTTGTAAATATTTTTTGCTTTTTTAAGAATTATGATTATTACTCAGTCAAAACATGTCTTGGTGTATAAATTTTTTTTTCAACAATTTGAATCTTACTTTAATAATATTAAAAATAATAATTACCTGCAATAATTCTTGATCAGCATTTTCTTGTCCAACATATGTGGATAACATCAAAAGAGCGTTTTGTTGTCTTGTCATAAAGGAGAAACTAATGCTAGAATCTACAAGAAGAGTCTGTCCATTCAACTCTAAGTGACCAGCTCCTTTGAAAGTGGCAACTTTCATTGGCTGGAATAAGTATATGTTAACTTAAAAATAGTGCATTTTATAAAAACAAATACTATGAAAAATTGAAATAAAGTATTGGCGTTCTTTATAGCTTTAAAAAAGCTTTATAATTTACACTGCACATTATTTATATACTTTAAGTGTTTAATAAATCCATTTTATGAAATATGATTAGCTTAATTTGGAAAAATGGTTGTGGGCAAAGGCCGGACAGATGCCGGACACTTGGACAGGAACAGCAGAAGCAACTGGAGAAAGATGGTGTGTTGGCGAGTCCTTTGACAGGAAGGAGTGAGCTAATTAAAAATCGGTTCACAATGTTTATCTACCCTTACTCTTCAAGCCAGATATTTTCATACTATATAGCCAGATATTTTTGACAAAATGGTATCATTTTTTGAAGATTATGAGATACCAGAATTGGGTGCATCCCGGTACACCTAACCAAACAAGTTGGTCTTATGGTCATAACAGGCCTTGCCCAATAAACATAATTTCATCGTATTTTTCTCTCTTTTTCCAGCATGCCTTCATGGTAAAATGATAGCACACTTGGCGTGTATTTGAGAGGCCCATGTTCGAGTCCCAACGAGGGCACTGCACATGTTTCATATCTCCTCCTTCAAAATAACCTAATGATTCTACAAGGTACTGCTTGAAAAGTATCAAAAAGGATTGCAAAAGATTCTGATTAAAAATAAAAAACTAAAATTCAAGTAAAGACTATCAAAATTTGACTTTTTGGTAAAGAAAATGAGTGCCTGATTTCCTGACGCTTATTATTCTATTAAATTTTGAGAAATCGTTTCTACTCTAACATGTAAACTCATTTTTTATTCCAGAGAATACATTATCGATATAGCTGAGGTAGAACAATATACACTAAACATAGATGCACAATATGTCTTAAAGAATGGCTATAGATATTGAACTCATGTCATGCTATGTTCATGTAGTTTTTTTAGATGAGAAATACCAACGGAATAAGACAACAGCACAGCTCAATTTTTCCTATTATGGAATACTAAAAGGGGATATTTAACAAGCATTTTTTAAATGCAAAAGTATGTTTTTGAAATTTTTACTTTATAGCAACTGTTCTTATAAACTTAAAATGATGCTGTTGTATAGTCATAATAATAGCAGCATATTCGGTAATCAATCAGCTGTGTAAAATGAAAAACGGAACCGCTAAATGCTGAAGTGTTAGATAATATGATTATTATTATACTTGGAATTATAATACTTATACAACATTATAATCCTTGGAACTGAATTAAAAATTGCCAGCACCATGAATATTCTAAAATGGAGTTAACAGTTTTCCATAATTGAGCTAACAAAGCTGAACAGCACTTGCAATAATATAAAGTTCAAAGCTACAGCCTGTTTCTTTAAAATAGGTATCTCAAGGCTATTTCCATCTTCCCCCATTAGCAATCACAGCACAGTATTTATTTTCTTCATCTCACAAGAAATGGAAATAGAGTGGAGGAAAAAAAATCAGAATAGAAAAAATTAGACAACTCAAACTATCTGCAGCACCTGTCATTCCCACGGTTATAAGACAAATTGTGTAGTGAACAGCCTTGAAATTCCTATTTTAAAGTAATGGATTATAATACATTTTTCAAACACGGTAATCACTCTATCATCTGAATTACATTTACCTAGACATCTGTTGTAATGAATATTATTTAAATGAAAATGTGTTAATTATGAAGTCTGATAAAGATGGAATCAAATGCGAACATTTCTCTTCTTTCTTGAATTTGATTGACATACATATCATACTTGACTACATATGATCTCTAAGACAGGTATATGGACAACTTGCAATCATGATAGACCTTGCATTCTAAAGAACCCCCAACCATTTTTAAAAAATAGTAAATATAACTTGTGTTTCAGGATCAGATGTCCCCTAAATTTCACTTGACTCGCCCCCCTCTCTTACTTTAATGAATCCATCTCTGTGCAACTTTTTATTAAAAGTAATGTTTTAGACTGAGAAATAAAATGTTGCTCCCTCTGTTGTTTTCTTCCAAACATTATCAAGCATGCTAAAACTGTAAGAAATGTTCCTGCAGGTAAATCTAAAACTGAACTCTGAAATTTCATCTAACAGTGAAAGTGACTAGAAAGAATGGACCAATTAAGCAATTTTGAATTACGGAGAAACTGGAAATTAGCAAATATCTAATAGTTTTAATCTGATAATATGCATCACTTCAGATATTAATCATTTATTGATAATTTAGTACTTTTATACAGCAAAAACACAGCCTGGTATAATTGGATAACTAGGAATCTTTTCAAACTGCTTTGCTTTTAGTGTAATTTGCCAACTTTCATAGTTTCCACACTTGGCAGATATATTTCCTGATATTTAATTATGCACCTTGTAAATTGTAAATATAAGCCACAAAACTTTGAAATCATGCCCCAAGAACTAAGATTTATTATTCTACTAGAAATCTTTTATTCCATGAATTTACAATTCTTTACAAACTTCTCAATTTTCTCTGAAATTTTTTGCCAACATACTCATATCTATCACAACCAGTTTATTAGAAATTTAATTTATTTAGAAATGTGTTTTTGTATATCCATAAAACTAGGAGATTGGCTGATAAAAATTTATAACAGTTTAGACTATGCATATGTAAAATATAAAAATATGAAATAAAATTATTAAAAAAATTACTAATTTAATTGACAATAGTCCTGAAAATCCCTAATTTTAATTTAAATACTACCTCCTTCAAAGACGCCACTGATGTCATTCTTTTCCTGCAGTGATCTGAATTGCTGTAAACTCTTGTCCAGTCACTATTCAAGATTTAAAATTGCATTCTGAGCTTATATTTTAGGCCCTTCTACTTAATACACATAACTTTTTTAGTGTTCTGTCACCAAGCTATCATCTGTTTGCTGCACTTCATTTTCCCTCTATGGTTCTTAATTGCAATCTGCATCACAGAAATGCACAAAATACAATACAATATAATAATAAAGTAAACTTTGATGAAAAATAGGGCAAATCCTCTATAAGTGAATAAGTGTAACTATTTGCTAATAGCTGTGGGATGCTTAAATATAACTGAGATAAAAACCTCCATTCTTTTTACAAGGTAATTGTCTTTTCGCATTGCATAAAAATATCAAAATTTCTATTTATTATTTATGGCCATAAAGTTATTCATAACAAATACTTGAAAAATTAAATGTAAAAAAATTAAAATTCAAGTTAAGATGAACAACTTGTATAAAGTTATGTCTCACAAATTTAGCAAACAGAAGTTGTACATCACCTTACAATAATAATAGCAAAATAATAATTGAATGTGTGAGTGTAATAATTATATTGCTCTAGAGTAGGAAAATTTGTTTGTTTTAAAATCAGCAAATAAACATTAATTTTAACAGAATTTCTTCAATACGCAACAGAAATATTTTGATTTTATATTGATGACAACACTTAGTTTTTATGAAAGACTTTCAGGATTCAAACAAAGCATTCTGAGCTTCTTTATAGGCTCTGCTGCTTAATACAGATAACTCACCTGTTTGCCGCTCTTTAATTTTCATTTATTGTTCTGAAATGTAATCTGTGTATATAAAATTGTGGGGTGCAGATAGGACCCATTGTGCTATTGCTAATCAAGAAGCTATATCTTAATAGATTAGTCAACAAGTAATGAAGATGTGTTGTGATAATCTAAGTTTTTTTTTTTTTTTTTTTTTTTTTTTTTTTTTAAATTCAATTCAGTCCGCTCCAGTTTCAAGTTGTCTTCTATGATCCATCTTGTTTGTATGTGAGCTACCTGCCACCATTCCCACCATGACTGCTTAATTGGTTTCGTCTTCTCTCCTAAAATTATTACACACACACATATCTCACATAGAAAATACCAGGTTTTAATGAAAGTTTCTGGCTACCGCAAATATCATATGAGCAAACAGTTCATGTTGCCGTGTTTAATCACATTTTGTTAAACAATTTTTGGAATTTGAAAGAATCAGACTTATTTTAGAATACTCTGCTGTGGGAAAAAAAAAAAACCATTATTATTAAATACAAAGTGTCTGAAATGGAACTATTATGCTACCAGATTAGAACCACCATTTACTTCCAGTTCTGTTGCAAAAAGTCAGCTACAGAATATCACCAAATCATGTGTACAGCTTTAGGTACTAATGTTGTATCATATGACACTGTGAAGATTTGGTACCGAAAGTTTAAAAACAAGGTCATTCAAGAAGCAGAGCACTCTGGACAGCCTACTGATGCTTAAGAGGCCCACCTGCAGGAACTCGTGGAAGAAGACCAGTATGCAACAACTCGAGAGCTTGCTAAGGAGTTAGATGTTAGTACCATGTCCGTTAGTCACTATGCATCGCATAAACTTGATGTAGAAGTTCATTCACTGGGTGCTGCATGAGCTGACTCAAGCATAAGGACAGATGTGTTCGGCCTGCACTAATCTGTTTGAATATAAAAACAAGGAAAAAATTCTGGACCGGATCCTCAATTGTGATGAAAATTGGATTTACTTCAACAACACAGGCCAAAAAGGATATTGGTCTGCACCCGGAGAGTCCTTTGGCAGCTTCACAAAGTGCAATTTGACTAACAAAGGGATCATGCTTTGTATCTAGTGGGATTGCTGTGGTATTATCCTCAAAGAGTATCTTGAAAAAGGTAAAATCTGTGACAGTAAGGGGTACAGCAAGATGCTACTCCGTGTTGACACTGCTGTCATGGAAAAACATTGAAATGAGTTCCAGCACAAAAAGGTAATGTTCCATCAAGATAATCCAAGACCACCATGTGTTTGAATTCACCTGCTGGACTCTGTATGGACTCAAAAGGGATCTTTTGGCACACCCACCTTATAGCCCCGACATTGCTCCTTCGGACTTCTACCATTTTTCACACTTGCAGCTACATCTTCCATTCTTCACAGGACGTCAGAAGTGAGGTTGATATGGGTTTCGACTCAGGACCACCAAGTTTCTAGGCTGAAGGCTTTGAAAACCGTTTTGCGTTTCCCCCCCTAACTGTATTAAGAATGCTTATTGGCAAAAAAAAAAAAAAACTTTTATTATGACTAGACAAGTAAATCAAAATTAGATCTTGAAAGGTGAGCAATCTTTTCAGGGAATACCCATATCAAAATTCAAGCAAAACATAAACATTTCAGAAGTAAAACAAAAACAATTCAGTAAAATTAACAAAAAATTAAAAATTAATAAAACTGATATAAAATATAAAACATTGAAAGTTCCTTGGTGTTTTTCAAGAAGCAGCTGAAGATTTCTCAACAGGGCCATGTTTCTGAAATTATATCTAAATGATTGTTAATAATGAAAACTACACACATACCACACTTAATCAAAAATGAAAACTCCTGAAATGTAAGATCTTCCTTGAAATTCCTCAGCCAGATATGGCTTTTTTCATTGGCAGTAGTTGTGAAGTTTATATATACAATAATTACTAATTGTTTTATTTAGTATTTTAATGGTGTAATTATTATGTACAACATGATAATTTGACTCATTCTTATCAATCTGTAATTTCAGTTATCAAAATACCTTACTAAATTCTAAAAGAAAAACATTTGAAAAAAGGGGGATCTTATTTTTGAATTTTTAAATAAATACATGCATGCTTGCATGAATAGAAGCACATGCACGTATACTTGAATCGCATATATATCCTGAATAAGAAATACAAATGTATGTATGCTGCATATATATTTTGGTAACAATAAATAAACAAATCTAATTGTCAAAAAAAAGAGCTCTTAAATAAATTTCGGATACTTTAACATCTATTTTAAAATTAATGCATACATCTTAAATCTAAAATCTCACCCTATTCGAACAACCAACATTCATGCCATAGAAACTACTTCGATATAAATCAATGGGAGTAGAGTCAATTTGCAGGTCTTTCATGCAGCCAAAAAAATTCGTAAATTTTATGTCAGGCCATCTATAAAAATTAATACATTCCTTCAGTCTAAGCAAAATAACAAACAATATATGAGTTAATGTAAGATACTAACATTTATTTAATCATTACAAATGCCCAGAAGATTGGTTATGACACCATTAAATCTCTAGCCTTTCAATATTTTTTAACTTTACTTAAACATTCTAACATAAAATGAGTTAACATTCTATAACTAATGTATTTAAAAGGCTCAAGCAGCGTCTAAAAGATCTAGGAGGGATAAAGTTTTCATGAATTAAACAATATAAATAATAAATCTTTAAAAAGTGCATATAATGAAGTTCTTAGTGGATAAAAACAGTTTCATTCGGGCATAAAGGCTAAATTTATAGAACTCATTATTCAGTAAAATGCAGTTTATTTATACTTTAAATACTCTAAATCAAACTAAAAATATTTCCATTTAATTCTGATGTAAAATGAGCATGAAAAATCTTTATATTGTCAATAATTAGAAAATAAAATTAACAACATGTTCATGAAAATTAGATTAGAATTAATGAAAAGGAATAAAACTGTGCTGAGTTAAGTTATTCAAATTGTACCCTATAATATATGACAATATTTATCTGGGATTTTTTACCATGACAGCAAATTTTGCTCTTGTTAAAGTATTTTTATTATTCCCTATGTGCAGTACTTCCCCCCCCAAAAAAAATCTAAATAAAGATTGCAAGTGTAATAATTATATAGTACTTCAGAAATGATATTATCAACCAGAAACAAAAGTCTGCATTATTTATTACTTTCTCTTACATGCATTTATTTTTTTTTTCATTGCTAAAAGAGATATGAGGTACATTTAAAATGATTATGCTGAATTAGTTTCTTAAAATTTTAAATTTATCTTCTAATGCATTTTTCTCAAAATAATGATTCTGCAGGTTTGTGGTTTTAACTGCAGTGCCAACATATGTAGTCTGTCTGATAAATACACAAAATGAGCTAGTAGGGTGACCTTGAGTTGCAGTTAGGTCGTGCTCATTTGCTGCTGTGCTGGCAGTGGATCTACTGGAGCAGTTGCCAAACAATTGAGGCAAGCGTACAGCTTTTATTATTTTTTCTTGTGAATGATGGATATTAATGAACAGATGGAACAATGAATCAACATCAAAATTTATTAAATTTGGGAAACGTTCTCATTCATGAAAGGAAGGAAATGACCTACTGAAGAAAACAGTCCTTTTCAAGTAAATCAAGTGTTTCAGCAAGGGCTGTGAAGACTTCAAGGATGAGGATAGGCCAGGATGACTGTCGACCTTCTGTATTGAAGATTACATTGAACATATGTGGTCTTTTGTGCTTTCTGATCATCGATTAACTGCCCAGATGATTGCTAATGAAATGAATTTAAGAAAATCATCAGTGCACACAATTTTAAGAGAACATTTGTAGTTGAGAAAATTGTGTGCAAAAATTATCCCAAAGTTGCTAAAATCTGACCAAAAAGCTGAGAAGGACTGAATACCACACGATTGGAAAAACTCCATTCAATCTTTCAGTTTCCTTGAAAGGATCATCACTGGTGACAAAGCAGTATAATTTTTCTGGATGGTTGAGTAAAAGTATATATGAGGTTGCACTGGAGTTTGGAGTTAATTCTCAGACAGTTTTGCTACTGCTCTTCTTGCTTGGTGATTGCTACTTTAATTTTGCTTTGTGACTGATTCTAGTGATTCACAATGTTCCTTGAGCTTAAGGAGGATTTAGCTTTACCTCTGTTTTCTCCTTTGGGCTGTTTCACAGCTGTTTGCCTTGCTTGTAAGAGCTGTTACCATCCTAATAATGTTTTAAGTTTTCCCTATTCATTTGGTTCCCTTATTTAATGAGATCTCTATAAATCCATAACATGCAACCATATAATTCCAGTGCAATATAAAATGTAATAATCTATTCATGTATAATTTTAGTATTTTAGTACAAAGTGATATAATTTAGATTCCAAACATTTAAATTATGGTTATTCATTTGCAAATAATTAAAAAAAACCTTGCCTCAAGAATGTAAAGTATAAAATATAAAAATAATATATTCTTATCATTTTATGTTTTTCACAACTTAAATAATAATATATGTATATCAGTGGGAGTATGATATTTGTGATTCTGGAATAAATTAGCAATACAAATATTAAAATTTTATTCATTTCCACTCATTAATTAACAATCAATACTTTAAACCACAATATTTCAAATAGCAATAGAAATATATAAAATTTTAGTCATTTTCACACATTAATTAACAATCAGTACTTTAAACCATAATATTTCAAATTATAAATAAATTAATATAAATTATATTAACATAATATTTCAAATTATCAAATTATTATAGTCCTATATATTAAAGGAAAAACACAGAGATGCAAGTTAACTTTATAATATAGACATGTTTTTAATATACTGATGTATATGTTATTTCATATATTTTAAAATGAAACCCATGGTTACTAAAGAAACTAATTCTGTTACAAATGTTATAACAGGATTTATTTCAAAAGTAAAAAAGTTTTGGCTAAAATACCTACCTTTCTTCAGTGAAATTTGGAGGAACACCACCATAGTAGAGAACACTGTCTTTCAAATCGAGTGCTGAAGACAATCCCTTTGGAGCATTTTCTTCTAAAAATTCGTTTTCTACCATGATTTGAGCTGAAATAATAAGCTATATCAGCAACGTTTTGATGCAATGCAGAAATTTTAGTCATTTCGAGTTTTTTCATAATTATTTTTTTTCATTTAGTTATATGCAGAATTATTTAAATTCATTCATAAAATAATAACAACTTTTTTAAATTTTAAATAAAATAAAATAAAAATAAAAATTACTGTCAGTTCTTCTCCTGAAATGGATTTCAAGTCTGCAGTTAAATTAAAATCATACCAAAGATGAATATTGGTAATCCTGTTCTAGGGTTTTTCAAAAACTGAAGTTCCTTCAGTGTGCAATTTAACTAAGCAAAATTTGACATGCCCACTGATTCAGAGTCAGGACTAAGATGCTTGACACTTGTCTCTGAATTTTTTTAAAAAAAAGTCTTCTTTCTTTCTTTTTTATATGTTATAATAACTTTTATAAAAGAATATTATAAAAATATATATTTGTGAAGTATTTATTAATTAATTCTCATTTTTATATAATTTATTAGTATTTAGCATTTCACATAATTTTTAATGGAAGTATAAATAATTCTTTTTATGTATAATTTATTATCATTATCAGTTGTTGTGAATGCAAGATTTACAAACTTCTTTCATGATATATTCATAGCTAAGTAAAACTTAGTTTCAAAAGTGATCATTCATAGCTTGCAGTTTAATTAACTGAGAATTATAATGGTTTTAACATAGTTGTTAAGTAATAAAAAGATAAACTACAAAACAAAATTGACTAAAGGATATTAAAAAGATTTAATATTTTTCAATTTACCTTTAAATACCTGGATAAATACTTATTTTATCACAGACATCAGGGATTTGAAAAACAAATTCCGCAAATAGTTATTTTCAACCATAGTTAACAACAATATCTTTATATTTTATTTAATTTCTGTGATAATAAAGTATGTATTTCATGCTTAATGACTTTTTATCTGATAATATTTTTTAGAATAAAAACATGATAATTGCAATACCTTCAAACTTTTCTCTAGCTGCCTCAACACGAATCCATTGACCAGTGTTATATTTCTTCTTTGTTTCTAAACGAATATGAATTTTACCATTCATTTTGAGTTGATATAAAACTTTACCTTTTCTTAATTCCAGTGATATGAAATGCCCCTAAAAGATCAAACAAATGAAAATCACACATGAAAACACAAAATTTCAGAAAATTATACTTTTTTCCAAATTCCCGAAATAAAGCATAACTTTTATTCAGTATTTTTTCATTTAATTTATTTTTCTCCACTCATTTATCATACATAATTTACTTAACATATTAGTTTGCATATCCAAAATAAAATGTTTAATCTCAGATTTCTCTTATGTATTGCATGTTACATATCTTCATAATAAAAAGCTTAAAAAGTTATGTACAATTAAAATATAATTAACACTTCATTGGGAGACAGTGTATGTATATAAATGATTGTAGCATGACATATGTATAACTATCCACTGATTTGTTTCTTTATTGTCATTTTTACATTACAAGTAAATTTACATTTACTTTGGCCTGCTATTGCTGTATGATAATGGTATTTTCTTCAACATTTACACATTTGCATTTTCTGTGTAATTAATTGCAATTTGATACCTATCTTACTTTTATTACATGTTTACGCAGTATTATTACCATTTTTCATGCATTTATGCACTTTTATTAATTATCAACTGGTTCTGGGTGAGAGAAACTAGTTAAATACTTCCATTTGATTTATAACAAAACTTAATTATTTGTTATGTACTTATTAACTCGTACATTGATCTTACTGTAGTCTTTTGTGCCTTTTTATGGGCAGTTATGATTTAAAATTTGTATTTCAAGTTTATTTTTTTATTTTCTTTTTTCTATATGTATATATTATAAAATTATATATGAGGCATATTCGAAAACTAAGTACCGTTTTGAAAAAAAAAAAAGAAAAAAAGATAGTAAAACAATTTTTTTGAATCTAATTTTATTTTTACATGAAAATACATGTCTTAAACTATTTTTCAACATAGTTTCCGCCAATGATCAAACACTTGTCATAGCGGATGACCAGTTTTTGTATACCATCATCAAAGAAACTTCCCACCAGTTTCAATAACCACGACTCCACAGCATTTTTCGTGTCATCGTCAGATCCAAAGCGCTTGCCACCAAGCTCGCGCTTCATGTGCAGCAACAAGTGATAGTTGGACAGCGCCAAGTCCGGGCTGTACGGCGGGTGATCGAACTGCTCCCAATGAAACTCTCGAATTAACGATTGAGTGACACCAGCAGTATGGGGCCGAGCATTGTCATGGAGCAACACAATTCTTTTACTGAGCATTCCTCTTCGTTTGTTTTGAATGGCACACCTTAGTTTTGTTAAAGTCTCACAATATCGTGCCGCATTAATGGTTTCACCTCTGGGAAGAAATTCAGAAAGCAAAACATCTTTCCTATCCCAGAAGACAGTGCACATGGTTTTTTGTAATGACATTGTCACTTTGAACTTTTGTTTTTTCAGAGAATGAGTGTGTCTCCACTCCATCGAGTGTTGTTTCGATTCTGGTGTGAAATGACACACCCAAGTTTCATCACTTGTCACAATTTGGTTTAAAAAGTTTTCTCCCTCATCACTGTACCGTGTGAGAAATGTCAGGGCACTACCAAGTCACTTTGTTTTGTGAACATCAGTGAGCATTTTTGGAACCCATCGGGAACACAGTTTGCGATAATTCAAGCGGTCAGACACAATTTTGAACAAAACAGTACGTGAAATTTGTGGAAATGCCTCTGAAAGAGTTGTCATTGTGAAGCATCTGTTCTCATGAATTGCTTCATCAACTTTCATTACCAAATCATCAGTGACAACAGAAAGCCGACAAATGCGAGCCTTGGCGTGGACATTTGTTCTACCTGCATTAAACATTCTTACCCACTTTCTCACCATTCCATCACTTATCGCGTATTCACTGTAAACTTCTGTCACTTGACGATAAATTTCGGCCGGTTTAACATTCCTCGCGTTCAAAAATTTAATCACGGCACGAATCTCACAGTCAGTGGGAGAACTAATTGTCTTAAACATTTTGAATGTGCACAGCAAACTGAAAACACAACATACAGCAACCAAAATGGCGACAATTGTCAGTGAACAAGAGAGACTAGTGCACATGCATGGGATGCCTACCACAGCGCTGCGACGGTGCTAGAATGCTTAGTTTCCGAATACGCTACGTAAAATGTGTGAGATGATGTGTAAAAAATATTTCATGAATTAATTATTAAAATGCTTAATAATTCATTTGATTTAAAATGTTTAACAATAAAATGAATCTCCTAAAAATTCTAATGGAAGGCACATAGTTTAAATTAATAGTAATGTATAAAATAATACACTTTAGATGCAAACACTTACAACTACAATTTAATGACTGTAATTTGTTAAATGAATACACAGCATTTTTAAATAATAGCTTTGAAATTCTTTTAAATAATTAATATAACAAACAAAAAGAATGCAAAAATAAATTAGTAATTTGCTATAGTAAAAGTTAATAATTTATTACTCTCAAAATTAATTTCATTGTTGTCTAAATAAACACTTTATTTATTCCATTTGACCAAAACTACAATTAAGTTGTTATGTATTCATTTCCCTCACTAGATGGCACCAGGGATTCCACTAGGGACAGAAAATTTAAACCACCCTTTTTTTTGGGGGGGGAGGATATAATAAGACAGATTTTCTGTTTCGGGTTCATGCCAGTATGGGTGTGCAGTTGATTTTACAGCCATGAGTGGGAAAGAGATAAAGGCATATATAGTGGTTAATTATTTTTTTTTTTCCTTTTCAGTGTTTAATGTGAATCAGAATGTAGTCTCAAAAAATGAATTGCGTTTTCTCTGGAAAAGATCCTTTTTTTCAGCTAAGACATCACATTTACAGTCCCTACACTAGAAAAGGAAGTTTTTCCAAACCAGATTGATAGCAGAACCTGCTTATGCCAGTGGATGCTGACAACTTCAGTCAAAAACAGTTGATTAATTACACAAAAAAAAATATCTATCTTACAGATTAAAAAATATTTTACAATGGTAGCTAGAACCAAAGTCTCACACTCCAATTAAATATAAAACAAAAATAACATAAATAGTTTTGACACACATAAAAAGATATTATAAATTACTTTTTGGTAATTGCACGACAAGAATAATAAACCATCTTCATTTAAGGTCTTGAAACTTAAAATAGCATATAAATCACTTTTCTTGTAATATGGTATCTGTGGTACTATAGCATAGCTGTGTCCACCTTGAAATTCATATGCACTAATATCAATATCCTCAGTTGCTCTAAAAAGAAAATTTAAACAACAGATTTAAAAAAGCAGTACTTAAAATTCCCAACAGAAAATAATTACTTACATGCAAATGTTATAAAGTATGCCTAAATTATAAAATAAAGGAAATTCAGATAGTATAAGCTCTAATAATACTCAATGTGTATATTTTGCAGAATATGACAAAGTTAAAAATAAACAGACTAGACAATTTTTTTCCTTTTTTGAAATTAAAGCCATGTGAATGATTTATGTTATATCTGGGTTCATACATGATCTTCATAATGATATAAACTTGAATCCTCTATAATATCTCCACAAAAAGATGAAACTGTACAAAATATTTGAAAAGGAACAAAAATTAAAGGAAAATATATATACAGTAGAATTCCAGAAATCCGCAAAGCTTGGGACCAGAGCTTGTGCGGATTTTAGGATTTTGCGGATTTCAGGACAGAAAAGATAAAGCATAATATTCGGACTAAAAGTGCAAAATGAATAAGGCGTATTAGATACATTTAATTAAATTATTATATACATTATTGCAATAATTTATTATATGCATTAAATTATTATTACATATATAAATTGATTATATTATTCATTGTATTATATGTACACAGCATCGAGGTTTGCCGATTTCGCCTCATACAAAGATTTCCGGTTTCAGATTCTGGTGTTAGAATCACTGTTGCTGTAAAATTTCAACAACTTTCCTTTATTTTTCTGTATATCATACACAATCATGTAGCAATTCCATACTATTCTGCTATAAATCTAGGAGTAGCACCTGCTTCCATCTTTTGCAGAATTTGTGCTTTTTGTGTTACCGTCAATGCAACGTGTTTACGTTTTACAACGTTGCAAGTAGTAAAATCATGAGTGCGTTTCTTATCTGTCATTGTTTTAAAAAGGGCTGAAATTTAAAATATTCTTAATTTATCCACAAAATATCCCGATAAAAAAAAATCTGATGTGTACACCACATGACTTCCTTGTAGGGAATATTAAATTATACGCATTTTTTCTTGCATTTCATTTAAATTTATTGGATTGAATTAAATCTACTTCACCGACAGTGCATAAACCACAATAGAATAAATGCATTCTTTAAAATTCACTCTAGTATTTGTTTACCATATCACTCTGGCGCTAGATTCACTTAACAGTATTATATTTCATTCATATTATAACTCATAATGCACAAAATTTATATCATTTAAAGAATAATTATCTAATCATTGCCACATGTTCTATTCAAATACTATAATAAAGATAGAATGATGTATAAAAGAAATTAAGCAAATAAAAGAAAAAAGAAACAGTTTTTCACAGACGATTGAGTATTTCTCATTCAATTAATTCAGTTCTCACTTCGCGAGAAGGCAAAAATACATAAAAACTCAAAATATCTATATTAAAAATTACGAAGTAAATCTTAAACACTTATTTCCTCGAAAAAATTCCAGAAAGGATTAAGCATGATTTAATTAGCAATAATAAATGAAGGCGTTATCTTTGTTGTTGCAAAGCTAAGTTTCTCTAGATTGGCAACAAATCCACTAGTCTGCTGTTTCAAATGTAAACAATCAATGGCCGCCATAAAAAAAGGCTTAGCGACACTTAAACAACTTTAAAATTGTTGATAATTCTAAAAATATTGCATACAGATTTACTAAAGGCATAAAAACCTTAACCGGAAGATAAAAACAACATAATTCAATCATTTTTAAAGCAAAAAATGTACAATTTACAAACATATAAGAGTAAAGAAACTGACATCACTGAGCCGGGTAACAAAATGGATATATGTATAAATATATTTATATACGTTTGGTGTGGCCGATTGCAACCAAAATACGAGGTGCACATCTACATGCTATAGCAGTCCTATATAGAAAATTTCAACATTCTGAGGCTACTCGTTTTTGAGTTATGCGAGATACGTACGTGCATACATACGTTCGTACAGACGCCACGAAAAATTCTCTTCAGAATTAATTTTAAAGCAGTTTTATAATTTTTTTAGAGGAAACAAGTCTTTTATTCTGTCCCTACGTACAGATATCAGGCAAAAACATCGTTAAATTGCATTTGATAGCGGTCAAAATAGATATTTTCGTTCAAATATGCTGCCTGAAACTCTTCACGATTACAATACTTCCTTTTTACTTCGTACAAAGAAGTAAAAAGGCAGCACTAAACAATCTCGTGAAATGAAATAATAAAGCTCAGATAACCACCAACGGAAGGGGGGTGAATTGTGAACTTGAACTAAGAGTTGAGTGAATCGTCTGCTTTTTTACCTCGATGCTGATTAGAGGGAAAAAAGCTTATCTTATTTAATTTATCTTATTTTTTTAAACTTTTTTATGTCAGTAATTTGGTATTTCAGTTTTGACTCATTATTATTCGGTAATTATGACGTCATTATTTGGTAAGTATTTTTTTCTTCGATATTTCGTACTCAATATTGTGGTTTCCGGAACCTATAAATTGAATGTTTATATTCTGAGAAGCAACGCGGATTTCAGGTCGATGGATTTTCGGTATTTGACTATATATATAATCCTTGAATGTATGTTGAGTAACTGATTATAAACATGGTTTGAATTAAAAAAATTATACAAATAATGCTGTTTTTCAGACTGTAATTTTGATTATTTGTGTTTTAGGGAAAATATACAAAACTTGATATATTACTTTAATAAGTGTCAAAAAATGCAGTTCTGTATTATCTGAAATTGGCCTTAAGAAGAATGCCTAAATTTCATGACTTAAACAATTTTCACATAATAAAAATTTACTTTGAATAAAAAAAATATTCTGGATCAGGGATAACAAAAAAGTGAACTTTTTTAAGATAAAAAATTTTGAAACTTAACAGCCATGGAAAAGTAGCTTGCTACAGTATTGGTGCTATGTAGTATGATCTCTGGTGGTAGTCATAGTGCCTCACTCTCTGCCTGCTGAATGTTTTTAAAGCTTACGTTGTAAGGTTATTATTTAAATTAACTAGTTATTTATAATTTCAGCCTTTACTATAACTTCTGCTTTCCATTTCCTCACGAGAATGTAAATGAAAATGAAGAACAGAGAATGCTTCTAGCTTGCATGTGCGTGGTATGTTTAGTTTCTGCCAGTTTTGATAGTTGAACAGTAGACTCCCGATTATCCGCGCCTGCCGTGCAAAGTTTTTTTTTTTTTTTTTTTTACAAGCGTAAAGTAAAGAAAATAAAAATATTCACAAAACTGAGCGAATTGTTAAATGTGCTAACATCGTGCTTATTTATGGCAAAAATATCCCAGGCCTTCTCGGAACCTTTCCTTCTGATGAGTAAGTGATTTCTTACTCACCCTTGCAGTGCCTGCTCCACCGCCCTCTCTCGTCTTAATCTTACTGACACATCCACTTCCTCCCACTCGCCATTGTTAGTTTAAGCCAGAGAGTGTTCGCGAACCGGTCAGAGTTAATTTCTTATCTTTTATTTGTTCAACGCTTTTTTAGTTACCGATTTAAAATGTCAGGAAAACGAAAGAAGGTTGTGCTGACGATTTGTTCAACGACTTGTGCTTTTTGGTTTTGTGTTTTTCGTTACCGATTTAAAATGTCAGGAAAATGAAAGAAGGTTGTGTTGATGATTGCGCAAAAACTAGAATTAATTTCCAAAGTAGCAAACGGCGCTACAAGGCAGCAGATGGAATTGGATTACGGAATCGAAGAAACAACAGTGCGTGACATTCTAAAGCAAAAAGACAAACTGGTGAACTTTGCATCAATGTTGGACAGTGCTTCCGCAATGAAAACGCGAAAAACTACGAAGGGTTCTACCTTTGATGAGCGAGACACGGCATTGGCAGATTGGTTAGCTAAGTTTGAAAAGAGGGTACTCCTGTAAATGGTTCTATCATTGCGGTGAAGGCCAAAAACTTTTTTTGAGTTGTTAGGGGCTGAAAGGAAATTTTGATACGTCTTCTGGCTCGTTGACTCGTTTTAAGCAGCGACATGGAATTTGAGAAATTGGACTTAATGGGGAGAAACTTAGTGGTGGCCAACAAGCAGCCGACGATTTCCACAATGAATTTGAAGAATTTGTTTTAAAAGAAGAGCTATTTTTTGAACAAATTTACGATGCCGCTGAATCGGGGCTTTTGTGGAAATGTCTTCCCACTTGCACTTTAGCATTTGAAAGTGAAAGTAAAGCGGCGGGTCATAAAAGCAGCAAGGAAAAGATCACTATCATGTCTTGCAGTAATGCTACAGGTGGACATAAACTAAGACTTATTGTCAATGGAAAGTAAAAAAAAAAAAAAAAAAAAAAAGATCTTTCAAAGGCACAAGGATAGAAAATTTGCCCGTTGATTACTTTAACAAAAAAAAAAAAAAAAAAAAGGATGAACCGAAACATTTTTCAAGAATGGTTTAAAAAAATCTTTTTTCTTCAAGTGCGTAAACATCTTAAATCGAAAACCCTGCCTGAAAAAGCTGTGCTATTGATCGACAATGCACCTTCTCACCCAGCAACAAGCGTGCTAAAGTCTTCTGATGGACAAATTTTTGCAAAGTTTCTCACCCCCCCAAACGTTACTTCGCTAATCCAACCCATGGACCAAGGAGTCATTGCAACAATGAAGAGAACATACCGAACCAAGCTGCTAATGACTAAAATTGAAGAAGGTTATGATCTGAAAGAGTTTTGGAAACATTACGAAATCTTGGACAGCATCTACGATGTTGCATCTGCATGGGACTCAGTGAAACCGTCAACCCTCATAATATCATGGAGAAAACTCATGCCTAATGTTGAAGCCAACGACAACCTAACCCATTGGAGTTGTGAAGAAGAGAATGAAGATGTAGACACGCCCACGGCAACTCTTGTCGATATGGTGAAAACAGTTCCAGGTGGATAGAATGTCGATGCTGAAAACATTAACAAGTGGTTGGAGTGTGACGTCAACAAACCTGGCTTCAAACGCTTGACAGATGATGAAATTGTGAAGAAAGCAAGGGGAGAGATTGAGAATGAAGAACAGCGAAGTGAAGGCAAAGAAGAGCCCACTGTGCAGATGCAGAAGACTCACAAAGCGGCTTTGCAACAAGTCGACGGACTGCTGAGCTATTTGGAAGAACAAGACGACTCAGAGTTGGCCGAGAAACTTATGCTACGAAAAATGCAATCTTGGATAAAGAGAAAATGCTTCCAAAGCAAGAAGCAAACACAAATGACTGATTTCTTCAAAAAGGTGTAGTTTTACAGTTATGCTTTTGTAATTACATAATAACAGTACATATGTATTAAATTTTCTGTGCATCCTTGACGCCTTTCGTAAGTACAAAGCACTTTTCTGTTTTCATTAACAAAATGAATTTTAGGTTAGTTTTGAGTGATATACTAAAATATTAAGCATTAGTTAAACATGTCCTGCTGTTTATTTTACATTTTATTGTTCCTACAATGGTACATAAAACGATTTTTCAAAGTTGGAATGACTGTTTTCTCTTTTGCTATACCCGTTTTTAGCTTTTTTCGGATTATCCGCGATTTTTGTTATCCGCGGCGGCCGCACCACTCAATTCCGCAGATAATCGGGAGTTTACTGTAATTTGGCTTTGCATTATTCTACTACTGACAATTTGATTTTAATGTTAGAATTGCTGAGCTAGCTTTGTGTATATTTAAATTGTGTTGTCTTTGACTATTAGCCTACATTTTAAATTGAATTTGACTGTTCATTAGTTGCATTACCATGAGCTATGGTTGATATTGTTAACATAAGAACATGGAATTATATTCTTATTTAGGTTCTAAATATTTAAATAAAAAGGTTTATTTAAATCTTTCCTTGACTTTTAGAGTGTAGTTACTTTAAGGTATAGTGATAACTTCTTTCATGTCTATTAGGGATTTTGTACTAATTAACTTTTACTAGATCAAGTAAAACTCCATAATGTCACCAAATAAAGCACTATTTCAGCTTTATTTTTCATTCGTACTCACTCATTATGAGGAAATCATGTTGCAAAGATGTCGTTAACCTTGTCATATTATCATGAGAGGTAGGCTACTTTTTTTTGTGGACGACCCTCTATAAGTGAGAATTTGTTACTCATGTTTATATTTCCATGTTTGTCTGGTATTAAAGGTATGTTTTTTAAATTTGCATTTAAGAATTTATATTTTTTTAACTAGATTCATAGTTGCCATAAGCACAATTTGTATAACCAAAATCATACAGGTAATTTGGACCAAGGAAGGGGGTGGAGACTGATGCAGTTTAAAGAATGCATCAAAGTTTTAATTTTCTATATTTTTATTCAAAAGTTCACATGACTAAAACTGTCATAGTTTGAGAGACCAAGTTCATCAGAAAAAAACTGAGGAATGTGGGCGTTAAAAGGGAATATAATAAACCAAAAATACTACATAATTTTCTCCCTTTATTTTTGCCTGTGGACTGGCCAAAGGAACACTGCTCTCTTCCCCTTAATTTGTGAACTTGTACTCTGCCACCATTGTTGGCAAAATGGAAAGGTTAATGAATGTCTGTGGGGATGCTATGGCATAAGGAAATATAACCCACCTATCTACACTTTTATGGTATTTGATAGTTTTTTTTTTTTTTGTTTGTTTGTTTCTCAAGTGAATATTTTCAAGTTATTTGTCAAGTCATTATTATGGGGAAAAATTCCCTTTACTACAGACATTTAAAAATATAAATATTTATTTTATATAAATTACTAATCCAAGACATCAAGATACACCATAAAATACAGTAGCATAAAGACTATCATCCAAAATATAAAGGATACATGGTTGTAAACTTTTAATAAAATACATCATACCCTTCTTTACAGCCATCACATCCTATACTGGATACAAAATTCCACAGTCCTACTGGCTTTCCATCTAAAAGAACTTCATAGAGGCAACCTGAAAATGATGATGCACGTACTTCACTTGGTGCCTGAAAATAAAACTGAAGATTATTTACCAATTTCTGTTAAGGAAGCAATTCTTTTTTATTTATATGCATATTTTATTTTTTTTGCATTACTTACTCATGGAGAAGAAAATTAAACACTGACATAGCTTCTTACCAGGAAATTATCTGGGAAACCGCCAACAAAAAAATTTGAAGAACTATCTAAATCCATTTTTGTATAGCCTGCAGGTGATGCTCCAGACACTTCTAAAGGATCAGGCTTTTGTCCATCTGGAGTGCGTTTTACACTTAAAGTACCTATGTTCCCAATTCTGAAAAGGAATCTCAGTTTCAAATATGGAATTAAAAAAATTATTTAAATTTTATTTTACTTATTTTTGCATTGATGTGAATATTTTAAATGTTTGTTTTCTCAATCACTTTTAATTTTCTAGTACTTTTAACCAAACTATCAGCTAATATGCATATTTTTAATCCAGTACAATGCAGGATTTTTTTTTTTTTTTTTTTTTTTTTTTTTTTTAAGTTCTAGATTCTTACTTCATTCTGCACATTCATGCATTTATACCACTGATATATACAATGATTATAGAACTTATTATATTATACAATACAAACTCTTAAACTTTGCCAATTTTTTTAGATCTAAATGTCTACATTATGACAAATTTATTATGCATTTTTAATTCTTTCCTCTTTTCGTGTTTAGATTATCCTCTTACTGCAGTTCATGTATAAGGTTTACTCATTTATGACCATCATATACTATATTGTCATTAAGTATATAATACAATTTTTGTAGTTCTACTAATGACAGAAATGTTTTTATAACATATAATATATGCAGAAAATCCCTATTTCAAGCCCTTATCATATTTATGTATAAAATGTGAACTGTGTGTTACAATGATTTACTTTCTAAAGCCTAGCAGAATGCCAGTTTTGTAAGATTAACATTGCTTAAAGTAAACTATATAAATGATCCACAGCAAGCTACACTCCAGAGAGAAGTGACTCTTCAAAACATGTAACAAATTTCTCCTTTTTCCTTTCCAATTTTATGATATCACTTTGGGATAATTTGTGGTTTCATTTGCATCTGATTATTATTTTATGAAAAAGAAAAGCTGCTAACTTAATGAATTACTTTCTTTCCTTGACATTATTTTGCAATTCTCACCAATCCTCAAAACTGTTAGTCATGACAATCAATTGCATCATGGCTTTAGCAACATGCTTATCTTAATTAATAAATCCAAAGTAGTAGCCATTACTAGTAGCCAAATTATCATTATATTAGTAGCAGGAAGAACAAGTCATATTTAAAATTAGAATAATTGAATTGTGCAGTACAACAGTTTTAAAAAGAAAAGAGATTTTCTTCCTGTCCAACATGGTAAATTCATGAGCATAGATTTAATTTCTTATAAGCTAAATTCTTTGCATTGTTACAGAAGAATCTTATAGCAACATGTGTAAAGAACAGTGGCAAAAAATATGATAAAGTAGACAAAATTTTATATTTCTTATGCAAATAACTCTGGTTATAAAAATCTTCAATAAGTATTATAACTCAAGTGCTTTCAAGCAGTTTTTAGAAACTCTACAAATGTTATTTTATATCCCAGGACTTTTATGCCCTTTCAGAAAGTGCAGGAATTATGATAGATATATGCATATCTGCATGTTCTCAGTTTCACCTTTATTGAAATGTTTCTATGGTTTCTTAGATTGTACTACGCGAGTATTCTTGGTATGCTAAAAATATTCCTTTCCCAAGCCCACTTTCAAATTTTTATGTACATGTACATTCTATGACACAGGGGGAAAAAGCTTTTTCATATATGATGAACTTGCAAAATTAAAGAGACTATTGTAGGCAAAATTATCTCTATCATATTTTTTCCAAACCATTTTGTCTTTCCAATACCTTTGGCAAAGTTAAAACACTTATATTAACTTAAACTTTAGGCATCTTAAATAAATTAGAAGAAATATTATGTTTTTACATGCTTTTTAATATAAGCTTTGAATAACTAAAAGTGATAATGATAATAACATTATCACTTTATTTCATATTAATAAACTAGATTTGGACATACCTGTTTGCTTCAATTTTAAACCACCGTTCATTTTTCAAGAGCTGATCATTTGTTTCTATTTTTTGCTCATGGGTGATAACTTGAGTTCCACCACCAACATTCCACAAAAATCTGATTTTCCTATCAACCATTTCTATTGCCATGAAGTCCTCCTGGAAGTAACCAGTCAAATTCCATAAAACCAGGAAATCATTAATGATAATCATAATCAAGAAAATTTTAAAGCATTGATTCAAATAAATAATAGCACAATTGTTTTCCCAATTAAAATTACTTTGAAATATCTTAAAATATATTTATAAAATGCGGAACTAGAGAGAGAGCGAGGGGGGGAAAAAACCAGTGAGAATTTTCATTCAGATATTTGAAAGACAATTTCTTTAAATCATGAAATATTGATTCATACGTAGGTTGGGGAAAAAGTCATGGCAACTATTTTTTTTCTTGAAGATACCAGTCCGGTTGGAAAATGTGACATATACAGATGAAAGGACAAGGTCTTAACTACATGTGTGGACAATGAATAGCACTGAATTATCGTAACACATGAATTTATTACAGTAGTATACAGGGCAATATGGCCTTCACCATGCAAAAGAATGATAACACAATACACATAAAGTTGACATGAGTCCCTGTGCGGTCACTGTTCTGCCATGAGGAACAAAGTGGCAAACAATGACACCCCTGATGTCATACGCAACGATCACCATCAATTTGACTGGGAAAGGATTCTGACGGACCTTCTGCTGCCTTGGTGATCCAGGATGTCGCCACTCCACGGACTGACATTTCAGATATGGTTTGTATGCCCTGGCCCAAAATTCATTGATGGCGATTATTCATGAAAAGAATTGATCGCCGTCCTGTTGCCAGTGTGCAAAGTGGTCGGAGCATATTGCATAGCATACCCACCTTTGAACTTCCGTCAGTACATGCGGTACCCACCGCGAAGCAATTTTGCATAGCTGTAGCTCATAACACAATATCCTGTGGATGGTGCGTTTCTCGATGCCACTTACCCTCTCTAACTCCAGTAATGTCCATCGTCTGTCTTCATCCATGA
The DNA here is from genome assembly GCF_044657685.1 of Stegodyphus dumicola. Lineage (NCBI taxonomy): Eukaryota > Metazoa > Arthropoda > Arachnida > Araneae > Eresidae > Stegodyphus > Stegodyphus dumicola. Next base: position 133,738,246 of record NC_140777.1, read on the forward strand.
GGTGCTCGATGACGGCACACTCACCGGACGTCCCAAACATTGCTCATCACTGGTTGACTCACGTCCTTGCTGAAACTTTCTTACCCACCGTGCTACTGTATGATATGGTAGGGCATTATTCCCAAAGGCTTCTACAAATTCACTGTGACATTCCATCGCATTTCTCCCTCGGAGAACAGCTATTTTGATGTAAGCACGCTGCTCAACACTGGTTATTTCCATCTCGCACGACACTCACCAACTGACTGATTTCAGAGCCCTCGCCACCACACAGCCAGCTATCACAGTGCCATCTGTTGTTCTGCATACACACTATGCCTGCAGATCTTCCACATGACACATATATGTTTTATGATCGGTTCACATATCTACAAGAAAAAAATAGTTGCCATGACTTTTGCCCCAACCCTCATATTATTAATAAAATCTAATCAGCGTTAATGTATAATTGATGAAAATTAATAGGATTATATACATATTTCAATTTATGAAAATTGCATGAGTAATAAAATAAATACATAAATAAATGAAATATATTCAAGTAAAAGGAATACCTCTTTTGCACTTCCAATAAAAAATAAAAGACTGTCTGTCTGGTCAGAATTTGTAGCATAGTTCAGTATTATATTATTTGTTGTAGATGGTTCAGTAACTGCTGCATAAGAACGAATGCATTTGCCTTCGCTATCAGATGTCAAACCAACTTTAATCTAGAAATTCAATCAAAATAAATTTCAGCACAAAACTATTCCATAATTTTTTAATAATTTAAAAGCATTTTTAGGTGTATAAAAATTATTTTTTTTTAAATAAATTAATGGAAAAGAACTATGCACTGTTAAATTGTGCACTCTTAAAAAGGGCAATAAAGAGAATATCTTAGGAAATAGACCATTTGAAATGCATACATGCACTTTATTCATCTAGTGTAGAATGCAGATAGACATGCCTTTCCTTTATAGAAATGTAAATCTGAATTGTTAATTAGGTGGTACTGCCCGACCACATATTTCAGATTTATGTAAACATCCGGTTTGGGGCAGAAGTGGGCATATCTTTCAGTGATGTAGGGGTGAGTGCAGTAGCCCGATTAGATTTAAATGGTTCTTCCATTTCACACACTATCTTTCGAATGCTGCGCAACAGAAAATTTTTGTCTGAGCTTTATACATTTTAAGCTGATGTACCATGAAATTTTAAAATTACAGAATTAAATTAAAATGCATAGAAACATCAGATCGTGACATTTCAAAGAAAAGCCATTAAAATAACTGTAATAGTAAACTATTTGCCTTAATACAATTCATCATCAGTTTATAAATATTTTAATAGATAATATTAATTTAATAATAATATTTAATAGATAATTAAATTAATAATAATTTAGCTAATGCATCTTAGTTAATTTTTAATATTTTCAAACATTGAATGAAAAACTTTTATCTGTTAAATATTCTTTAATAAATTACATTTATTAATATAATCAAATGGTCTATAAATAAAATAAAGCAATTTAATGAGAAAAGGTTGCATAAAAATTATTTTAGTTTTAATTAAACATGCCATACCTTTTTTCCCCCTTTACATTTTTTGCTGCGTAACTAATTGTGATTCTTCATCACAAATTTTAATTATGTTATACACTAATTTCTTAAAATCACTACAGAAAGGTTTATTTTGGGAACACTAGAACTCATTGTAAAAATGAAGATTTGAAAGTAAAAGAAGGTCAGTAACAGCAATGCTCAACGATTGTAAGAAAATGCACTAAATGACACCCGACCTCCGAGAGGAAAAAATACCTGCACTTTTCACCTGTGATACTTCTTAAACAATTTGAAGTAAACTCCTATGATGGAACACAGCAATAACATTTATTTTACACTAAAAAAAATGGCTACATACAAAAAAGAGAATAAAAGTATAAAAACTTATTTTTAAAAAAATAATTACATGCTTCGTGCGAGAAAATGCATGCCGCTCTCGAGTCTGCATTTGAATATTGGCAGTAAACTGTACATTATTTATTATTAATCTATTTCAAATGCACGAGAGATTAATAACGATATTAAAGCTGTTACAACCACTACGACCTCCGAGAGGGAAAAATACCCATGCTTTTCACACACACCCCTTCAATTAAACTGACCCAACTTGGCTCTCAGACAAACTGCTCTCACTAGTGTGGTTAGGCAGTACCTCAGTATACATCCACTTTGAAATATGTCCAACTTCCATATCCTGCTTGGACATGAAAATTCCTGTTTCATATACAGTATTCATTGAGAATATGACCCGAGTTCAATGAGTCACAACTGTGTGCATTATTCTTGTTTACCTTTTTCTCTTGTTTATCTGCAACTGCTCATGAACATCAGCAGGTCTTTTGCTACCATTCAGTAACCACCCCCATGTTAAAACTCTGAATCTTCCAAGTGTCCCCCCCCCCATGTATAATGGTTTTTCCCGCAATTTTTTTGCAAGTTCATTAACAATGAATTTTAGGAAAGTTAACAAGAAGAAACAATACATTCATAATTTATCCATCTTTCCAACAACTGCACTTGGATGCGGACTGTAATCATAATTATCATCATAACGGAATGCAGCAAGGTTTAAATCAGTGTGCAGTTTTTGTTTGGATCGAGCAGTGTGTACTCGAATGTTTTCCAGTCTTGCTTCCCATTGATCTCTGTTTCAGACAAATGGTCTTGAGTAATGTTTACTCGAACATTTTCCAGTCTTGCTTCCCATTGCTCATCTGTTTCTGATGAATGGGCTTGAGCAGTACATACTCAGATGTTTTTTAGTCTTGCTTCCCATTGCTCATTTATTTCTAAAGCTCGTGATGCTTTTTTCTTTCATTCTTGGGGTGTAGATCAAGCAATCGATTTTTGTTTTGGTGGCATACTTCATTTCATAGTGAAAATAATGTTTTGTGATGACTATTACAAATTCAGAAAGCAAAGAAAATGCGCTTGATGCAATAACACACATGTTAATACATAAAAAATTAAATATTTTATGTTTTGATGAACGGTAATATACTTTAAAATATTTTAATTTAGGCAGTGGCAGCACATTTCTCATAAAGAGATGTGTTTATTTATTAAATTTGAGAAAATATAACTGTATTTTCTAGAGTGGGAACACATTTTTTTTATATTGCCGAATTTTCTGATTAAACTTGAAATGTATATATCTTACACTTTGCAGGGTGGAACACAAAGCTTTTAAATCTCTGAATTTTAATCAAACATTCATTAAATTAGCATAAAATATATTTATATAAAGAATTTGGGCACCATGGGCTGGTTTTTGAAAAATGTTATGCAGGCAGTGACCTTCCTCTTGTTTTGAAGGTCGAGTGTTTCAAGTTTCATAAAGATCATAATTAAACTGTAGATTTGTAGGAAAGACAAACAAATAAATGCAAATAAACAAACAAATAAAAAGAGAGATATTTAATTTATTCATTATTTATTACTTTTATATTTTACTAATTTATTCATTATTTATTACTTTTATATTTTACTAATTTATTCATTTATTTTTGTTCATCATTCCTGACAGCTTTCCATGGAGCTCCAGCATTTCTAATTTTAGAAATTAAGGCCTGGCTGTAATATTAGAACAAGTTTAGAACTTACATCAGAGACTGCTAACAGATCTTCAGTTAAAGAAGCAAATCAAAATAGCTGTAAAACTTCAAAAAGTATACTTAAAAATTTCTATTAAAAAAGTTTTAAAAAGATTAAATGGATTGATTAATTCCATAATTTTCTCTCAAAACAAGAACCGTCATTTAGATGCATTAATAGCTCTGCTGATTCCACAGACAAATAAAGTTGGTTGAAACTGAAGAATTTTAATAAGAGAACAAAGTAAAGCACAGGACACTATTATTCAGAATTATTTATAAATTAGAGTTTGAAAAGTTTACAAAAATGATTTAAAAGGAAATAGTAATTTCTCAATTTGTTTCAATCAAAAAGCCAGTCAGCCTATTCACATATACACACACAGAAGCAAGGGAGGGGGGAAAAAGGATTTCCTCTAAAACAAAGATGCATATAATTTTGAAAATTTTCATATGAAGCAGCACGCCTTATAAGAAAATTCAAGATATGCTCCTGGGGGTCACGTATAAAAAATCCATAAAAATTTATTTCAATGTCAAATGTAATATGAAATCTGCATTGAAGTTTGAAGATAACTATGGAATATTACATTGTCATTGTGATATGACTGCAAAATATTTTTTAAAATATGGGTCAAGAACTGATTTTAGCATTTGATTTTAACAAACAAAAAATGTAAACAAAGCTGTATAATTATATATTTAATATGGTAATATAAAGCGTACATGACTTTTTTTAGGAAAGAATTTTTTTTAATTTGAAATAGTTATACGATTACTATAAGAAAATATAAAAATTGTCTTCTGGCGCACATGATTGCTTAATTGAAAGTATGGCACATTGCTACAGAGCTTAAGCAAGTTTTGTTTATCTAATTAAAAATATAATGAACATTAGAATTTATAGTTACTGCATATAAAAATCTTAGGGATGTTACAGCTGTAAACAGATTTTGTAAATTTCGAAGGCTACCATAAATAAAACAAGAAATCTAATTTATAAGCATTACATGTAAAAATCCTAAATAGATTATAAAAGTGACAAATTTTGTGATTATGCTAAAGTTAAAAAACACATTTTTACTCACACTAGAAGCTTTCTGCCGTGCCAATAAAATCTTATCTTTCAGCTCTTTCAAATTAAGCTTTGTCAACTCATGCTGCTTTCTGACTCGTCTAGCTGATGCATCTGCATTGTCTGCTAATTTTGTTGCTGCTCTAGTATCTTCCCGAGCTTGCTGGACTAAAAAAAAAAAAAAAAAAAAAAAAAAAAAAAAAAAAAAAAAATAAGTAAATAGAAAAAGTAATAGCATTACCAGTTATTTATTCTATGGCTCAAATATTTTAAAATTATCATTATCGATTTTAAAACAGGAAAAAAAATTTAAATAATATCTATACTTAAAAGAATATTGAACTGAACTACACAAACTAAACACTGATAATGCTAATACAAAATAAACATAACATGTTTAAAATATGTGTTTGCTGTAAAATACTCTGAAGTATAGTTCTTATTTATTTTATGCTATATTGAAACCCAGAACATTTAACATTTTTACAAGTGAATCGTATTAGCATTTTCTAAAATTTTGAACTAAACAAGATTTAGCTATGCAGACAAAAAAAAAAAAATCTTACAAGAAAGAAGAAAAGTTTTTAATATTAAATATCTGAATGTTCCTAGAGTGGAAAGCAAAGCAGGAATAAATTTAAGCTTGGGCAATTAAGAGAGGATTTTTTTTTAAATGATTCAATTATTTCAATCAAAACAAAACTGCAAATATTACTGATAATATTTTATCAATGTTTAAAACCTAAGGTTATTAGCAAATGATTACTATGACTAATGCTACTCATTTCTTCAATAAAAATAGAAAAGAAATTGATACTATTATTTTTAATTGTCAATTATTTATACTACTATGATTGCAAATAAATAATATCAAATGAATATTTTACATCTGATGCACTCTCAAAAGCATCTCATTAAATTCATAAGAACAGTACAGAATAATTAAGGAAGTAGCTACTGAAATATAAAATGTACACAGATGGCAAGTGTTAGAAAAATATAAGATGTGAAAAAGGAGAAGAGTATCATATGAAGCAATAATTTAATTGCATTAATATAATAGAGAAATAAAAGAACATAATAGAATAATAAATAAACTAATATAATAGAAAACTAAAAGAAATCAGGTACTATTTTGGAATACTCTGGAACATAAAAGAACATACTGTTGGAAAAAATATACAGTCAAAAGTCTTTAATCCGGACGTCCATAATCCGGAATGATCTATAATCCAGACGTCCATAATTCGGAATGATCTATAATTCGGACCTCAAAGCTACAAACTTTCTGCGCTTCCGTATGTGCATAATATGTTTATGCATGCGTGTTTAATATATAACAGACGGTATATGCTAAGCTAAAATTATCTAATTATCTATTTCAGTTAATGTTGCAGATTGCGTTGTTCCTTAATCTTCTAATTGGATCCGGCTTATTATTTTTTGCAGACTAGAGCAATTTTATAAAAGTAAGCTTGAACTTTCGATTATGTCAAAAAGAATTTCCAATTCTGGAGCTGCCAAAGGATCTACAAAGCAAAAGCATGTTTCGATGTCCATAAAAAAAAAAAAAAAAAAAAAAAAAAAAAAAAAGTGGAATTGCTGCAAAAAATGGATAGGCATATCCTTTGTTTATCTAACCATTTCGAAATCTGTTTATCAATTTCACGCTGATATGCAGGGGGGAGTGAACGTAGCGGCGCACAATGAACTGGAAGTTGATCTGTCAGCACTATCTTTGTCTTCAGGGCAGATGTTTTTATTTTATTCGGTTTATAATTCCTTACTAAATGTAGTATTTCATCTTGATGTACTCCATCTTTGATATGATTTAACTCAAATTCCTCGTCATTATAAATATCACAAATACACATCAAATAGTTTTCTGGTTGCAATTTTCCAATTTTGACTATGCGTAACGTATGCTTTACGCATACTCGCGTTGAAAGAAATGTTGAGTAAAGTAAACAAATAAATATTAAGCCTTTTTTTTTTTTTTTTTTTTTTTTTTTTGTAAATTTTGATACCCTTTAGATGATTTTATTTCTACAATAGGTTTATGCTAATTACCTAACGCCAATCCTGAATCAAAATCACATAAATTATTAGAAATTTAAAAGTAAAAAGAATTTTACTTTTAAACAGTATAAGAGAATATATTTGTAAGACTTGTAAGATAAAACAGAAATAGCTTACTTATGCGAGTTAGATTCTCTAATCCACCAACAGTACCAGCTCGAATAGATTCAAATTTTGGAATGAGATCATTTTCTAATCTTTGTAAAGTATCATCAACTTTTGCTTTGGCTCCATTAGCTTGACCTTCAGCTATTCTTGCAGTATTAGCAGTGTCCTCAAGTAAGTCCTTCAGTCCTGAATTTTTAAATGAAAAAATCACTTGCATGTTTTGAGGAAATAATATATTACAAAATTATGAAGCAAATATTATTCTAAAGACATTTAAATTAAATTATAAAAATCATTTTATTCGAATATTAGTTTTACCTAAATAATAAAATGGCAAAACTTAGTATTCTGTATAATAAAACAATTAAGGGTATTTTCAGTTATATTAAGAAAGCTTTATTTATAGAATGACAAATTACTTAAAAATAAGTAGGAGCAACAACTTGTTTGTTTATAGATGCATTTTTCATTACTAATGGGCTGTAAAATATTCATAATCAACATACTAATAACTTACAAAATACTACTAACATATCTGTATTACATAGCTACATATTTATAGAACATAGCCCTATTATTTATTTATAGAATGCACAAAATATTACTTAACATACATTTGTAAAACATACAAATATGAAATATTACATATTTATAATTTTCAAGAGCTGTTCATTCATATTGTATTCATTGTATTTTGTTGAAATCTTAGCACTTGTTAAAGTCTGAATATCACCCTTTGAAAACTTATAAAATTCTGAACAAAACTTGCTCTCATAGTTTATTGTTACCTGGAGTTCTGCATGGATTAAATCTGTTAAATAGCTGTTTGTTGTGTCACTTCACTTACTTTTCATGAATGAAAAGATTTGCTCTATAATAGCATTTGAGCCATAATAGGCTAAAAACAAAATCCTACCAATTTGGAAATATTAGATAGATTTTGCTTATGTACTGAATAAAAGAATGTAGGTCAGACTGCTACATAATTACTTTGTTTCCACTGCTTCAGAGACAATCTGAGTGACTGCTGAACTTCTTGCACAGCTCATCAATACAAACATTTGCATTCAGCTGAAACACTTTTTGGCATTTTTCAAAATCCTTGAACTCAAGCATTTCCTGTTTAGAAGATGCTATAAGGGATGCATAGATTTATCCTTTGTCACAACAAATATTTTTTTGCAGATGCTGAAGCATATTGCTATAAAAATTGTAGAAGTCTTCAGCAAACTTTTTCTATAATGGCACAGATAATTTATTAATTAGTTCTTTTGGTTTACTACCGAAACAGTCGTCTTTCCTCCTCTGATGGATTTCAGAACCGAGTTTCATTTTTTTTGTATATTTGTAATTGTTTGTAAGAAATTAAAAGTAAATTTCAGGCAACATTGTTTTCTCAGGATCGTTTTTCCTTAAAAAGTTAGATAATAATTTTAGACGATTGGCAATACTATTGAAGGAACTTTTAATTGCTTCTCAGTCCTAAAGCAGTCAAAAAATGGCTAGTGTTAATGACAGCCATGTAGATGGAACATGCCTAAAATTTTCAATCCACTTCAAATTCACAACTGATTTTAATGACAGAGAAGATGGTATCACTTTTTAAGATTATAGTTCATCTCTCAACATCAGTATCTAATTTGCCAATTGGAAACTTAATTGTGCTGTGTACAACATGATTAAAGCCATTAACGTTCAGTAAATTTGAATATTTCCTCACAGCAAATGATTTACTGAATATATTTTTTGAAACAACCTTGCACTATCAACTACTATCTGCATAATAAAAAGACACATAATCCTCACCCATGTTGTGCTTTTCTAAGTTCTGCAGCATTAAATCAGTGATTGCCATAGCTGTTTTTCTCAGCACTTTCAACAAAATGTAAAAGTTTATTCTGAAATCTCTTCAAAAGATTGAACTACTGGATGCAAACTGGGAATACTATTTGATTGCTTCTGTTTGATATATCAGTAATCAACAAACAAACAAACAAACAAAAAAAAAAAAAAAAAAAAAAAAAAAAGAACAATTTAAGTGTCTTCTGGGCATTTTAAAATACACAAAGACATTTCAAATTTTATGAGGTAATTTTTCTTAATTATCGTTTTTACTTTAATGCATCTGCATGAAAGTTTGGAAGCAATCATGGAATTGTTGAAAATATGGAACAACAACAAAACAAAACAAATATATATATATATATATATGGAACAAAATGTCTAATTTTTATAATATCGCTTAGGTGATAATAAATAAATACAAGAAGTTCTGCACCTCTACATGCAAAATTCATAGAGATATTAATAGTTAAAAGTTTCAAGGGATATATTCCAAAGTTAATAACAAATTTTATTACTGATTAAAATGACGGTTGAAAACAGACTAATATTAACAAATCAAACACAGTTTTTAATTACATTTTTCTTCTGTTTCCGGAAAGTAAATTAGTAGCAGTAGCATTCCTGTATAATATTCTTTGGCTACATATATGAAATGCTTGACCCATACAAAATTGATTAGTATCACAAGTTAAAATGCAGTTCTTTTCTCACCTGTTGGAAGAGCATCTAATTCTCGATTAATCAAATCATTGTTTCTCTTTCCAAATGCTAAATCTTCAGAAAGGGCTTCAAGTTCATTTCTTCGCATTTGCATTTTCTCTTCCAGTTCTATAAAGTAATAAAAATGTAATGATAATTATCATTTATTTGTAATTTCTAAAAGTATATAGAAAGTGTGACTGAAAAATAAGATGAATCACATTCAATCCTCTAATGGGAACTATCCTACTCACAGCAACATGTCTGAAACATTCTTTCATATCTCAGCTAAAATCAGTGAATATGAACTTGATTTTTTTTGGCAGATTGGCATGAAAAAAATGGCATGCATTCCACAGCTTTTAATATGTATCATTAATGCAGTGCATAATGAAGAGAGAAATATGAAATTATGTTTTTCGAATCTAAGTAAAAATAACACACTGAATAATGATTATTGGAGGTGTTAAGGCAACAAGAATGAATATTACGCTGATTCTTGTTGCTTTAATACCCTCAATGATTCTGTTTCCAAACTGGGTGAAACTGCAATAGAATGAAGTAAGTGGTCGGATTTGTATCACCCTCTTTGTTTTCCCAGTCTTGCCCCACCAGACTTCCTTCACTTCCCAAAACTAAAATCTACTCCGAAAGAGACACAGACATTCTGATTTTGCACACATCCGAGCTATCCTGAGAAAAACTCTAAGATGTTACTATGGAGTACTTTTTCATATGTTTTAAAGAGTTTTATTAACATTGTTAGAATTTTATTGCATCACAGGGAGGATTATTCTGAAGGCGAATTAGGTATACCTGTTCCAATATTTTACACTGTCAGATTTCTATGATGATTTGGTGGACTTTTTTTCCCACACCTTGTCTCTTTTTCTCTATATATAAACAAGCTAAATTTATTTTTGCAACATATTAAACATCTGCATTCAAACTTCAATTATGCAGTTAATGATAATTCATGTCTATACTCAATTCTAAAAAAAGAAAAGAAAAAGAAAAAAGGGGGAAGAAAGAAAGAAAAAGAAAGACAACAAATATTTACATATATACACTCTTATGGATAGTGAAATTCCATCACCTAGAAGAAATCAGTTTATAGAAATAAAATGTAGGTAAAGTATTTGTCTACTAACATACTTATATGATTAGCGTTTCAAAATTACAAGATAAAGCATAAGCAAAGGTGGTACATAGAATAACCATTAGAATCACCATGATTTTAAATGTAAGCATGCAGATGCTCATTAATTGCATTGTACAAATTGCATTGTACAAGTGCTGTATGCCATTTTGTGGGATGGAGTTCCATGCCTGTTGCACTTGATCAGTCAAATCAATAACAGTCTATGCCGGTTGTTGATAATGCAGTATTTGTTGTCCAGTCATATCCCATACATGCTCAATGGAAGAAAGATTGGGTAATCTTACTAACCAAGGCAACATGTTGATACTCTGGTGAGCATGTTGGATGATAGCAGTGGAATGGAGATGAGCATTATCCTATTGTAAAACTCCCCTGGAATATTGCTCAAAAATGGTAGCACAACTGCTGCAATTATCAGTCAGATGAATAAATTTGCTATCAAGATGTGTGGTATAACAACAAGAGTGCTCTCACTGTCACAGGAAATTGCTCTCCAGACCATAATTTCTAGTGTAAGGCCACTGAATCTGTCTATGTCACAGCTTAGTTCCAAGGATTTGCTGGCTTCCTTGTAATAAATATATGGCCATTACTGGCATCAAGATAGAAATTCTCTCATCTGAGAGCACAACTTCATTCCACCTTCTAATGAGCTTTAACTTGACACCACACAAGCTGGTAGTGAATTGGAATTAGTAGTATGATCACTGCAGCATGTTTGGCTCTAAGCCCCTCCCAAGTAATTGATTTATTACAGTTCACTGAATTACTTTAGTGCCAACAAAAGCTCATATATCTGGTGCAGAACGCAATGCAATGCACCACAGAAAAGTGGTGAATAAGACAATCTTTCCTTTGAATGGTGGCCCGTTGTGACCAGACTTCTTGAGATAGTACCTTCCAGTGAGCACTGCTGCCAATGCACATACATCTGTGCAAAGTCTTTTTGCAATATTGAGGGGGAAAAAAACCACCACCTTTCAGTAGCCTTAACATTCAGCCTCATTCAAACTCAGTAAACTGCTGATAATACCTTTTTCATCTCTTTAAACACATTCTTGACTCAAATCTCATTCAAAATGCTCAATCTGAAAGATGAAGAAGCACACAAAATTTTCATCATAAAGCAAATGTGATTTGTATGTTCTAGTGGTGCTACTAGTGCCACACTTATTTATCCAGCATAAAATCTGAATCAACATCATACCTTCCAAATTTCATTTATTTAGCACACCTCCTTCTTGGTGTTGGGATTTCATTTTTCATCAGTGTAACACCAAGCAAAATATATATTCTTCTATTCCATAAGTCAGTTCTAGAAGTAGTTCTGGTCTAGTCTGTTTTAGAATAATTACTTCAGTTCTAGAAGTTAAGTTGGACTGATTATAGAACTGATTATGCCAACCTTAAATTTCTGATTGGTATATATATATAAAAGGAAGAAGAAGAAAGAAAAGAGGAAAACAAAAGAAAAGGCTGATTTTGTACACACAAGGAAGAATGATAATATATAAAATTAAACATTATATACCTATTTACAATCTACAAAAAATTATGGAATATGAAGTTTGGATTGTCAGAAGCAAAACTTTCTTATAAAATATGGCATCACTTTAAAGCATTTGATATTGTCAAAATAGTGCTTTGTTACCAAATATAATTACATATCCTATTTTCAAATGCCTGTGTATTTCCGTTAAGCAGCCTTTTTTTTTTTTTTTTAAACATTTTACACTTCCGAATAATAAAGATCATCTGAAATTTTTGTGCTGCTTATGTATTAATCCAGTTTATAATATTCTAACTGAATGAAATACTTTCACTGCTTTATTAAAATTGCTTCCTCAAAGTTTTTACCAAATTTGCAGACTACAATTTGAAATAAAATCCTTAAATTATTTATGCTTAATATAATTCAATTATTATTCCTTACTTAATTATATACATTTACATAAAAGCAAACTGTTGTTTAAAAATTCTCAGTTTGACACATTTATTCAGTCTGATATACACTAACAAGCCAAAACATTATGACCATCCCCGCATTTTTAATTAACTTTTCTGGATGATGTGGAGGCCCCGTGCTTTGGTTTGGATTAATGAGATTACGGCAAAGCACACTAAGGCTTTTTAAGGGAAGGGATGCCTTTGTGCAGGACTTTCTAAAGGAAACTGACTTGTATACATGTTATACATGTGGAAAACCACGAAACTGCCCATGCAGTAGCCCATTTGTGGGATTCTAGACCTCAGATAAAACTACCAGTGTTCAGCGGCTTTACCACTCACCCGCTGGTGGGCATGTGATTAAGTGGGAATGGTAATTAACTGCTGCTGGAGAAGGTAAGGAATCAATCTTGAACTTACTTTTAAGAACACTTGCTTTCATAAACAATTTAATATATTATGTGACTGCAGAAGATAAAGCATACTCATTTAGCATTCCAAAAATATTCGATTAACTATGTAAATTATGAAATGCCTGGTTCACTGCTGATAACTAAACAAGTATTTCAAAACCCAACACAATTTAAACACATGCAAAGAAATTATTTCCAATTCATAGGCAACCTGTTCTTTATAATCTTAATATTCTACATAAGAATGCTCCAAAATCAGGGAACTGAAAAGTTAAAGAACGAATGAGCACCTGAATTTGAAACTGAGAACTCGTTAGATGATTTTTAAGGATTAGATGATTTTTATTTTATGACTGTGAATTTAAATAACATAGATAGAATATATATCTATACAACCTGACACGATTTAAAGGCTTATTATGAATTAATAGTACTTACGAGAAATTAATAGGGTATATTAGAGAAGCAAACTATAAAAACTGGTTAGAACTTCCGACTCGACCTTCTCTTAACTCGGATCACACACACACACAGATATATAACAATTGTACTTTGGGCGGAAGATGAAAACAATTCACTTTTAGTCATGGCCGGAAAAACTGCTGTGTAGATGGTTGGATATTATGGTGTAATGGATGATCAAATGAATTTTTAGAAGCACGACCAGCTTAATAGTTACACATAATTTATTCTTGAATGGCGAATTTCTTAATGCATAACTGTAGAAGGTTATGGGTGCTAAATGTACCCCATAATTTTAGACATACAATTACATTTTAAATAATGACAAATAGCTAGCAGAGGCTGAGCGACAAGCTGTCAGCATGCAGGCGAAGAGGTGAAAGAGAGAGAAACTATGCAGTTATAGCTATTTATACAAGATAGGTGCACAAAGTACAGATAATCTGTGATTGGTTAAACTTTGGGTTTCAGTTCCATTTACATCATCAGAATTAGATTTTTCTAGAAACGATGCAGTGGAAAGAGGGGTTACTATTTTTTTTAATTGAGAAGGGAAATTTATGTTGCTAATTTAATCTTTCACATATTCTTTATTTTTCTTACATATATATGTAAAATATAAAAAATAGGATGGCTTTTCTCTTTGAAGACTGTCCCACATGGCACAGCAAAATCGGTGCTAAACAGTAGCTCAGCTGACAGCCCAATACAATGCAGGTCCAAATGCAAGTGTTTTGGACCACACAGTTCTGCAAACACTGTTGGATATGGTACTTTGCAGCAGACATCCCACTCATGTGCCTATGTTAGCCAACTATCAGTTATAGTTAACCAACTATCATTGTCAACTATGCTTACAGTGGGCCCAGGAACATTAAGAGTGGACCATGGATAAGTCAAAGACAGTTGCTTAGTCGAATGAATCACAATTTCTCATTCATCACATCAACAGTCGTGTCAGGGTATGCTGTCTTCCAGGTATACATTTGCTCCCCTTCCCTATACAGCAGGTCATATATAGACTGGTGGTGATGGTATTATACTTTAGAGGACATTCTCATGGGCACCCCTGGGACTCATAGTTGTGGTAGAACAGACAATGAAAGCTGTGGACTATGTGAAAATAACTGCAGATTAGTTGCACCCTTACATGGTCTCTGTTTTCCCAACTGGAAATGGAGTCTTTCTGTAGGACAATGCCCCATATTACAAATTATGTTGGAATGGTTCGAGGAGCATAAGGATGAATTCCAATTAATGTCCTGGCTACCTAATGTGCTGGATCTTAAGCCAATCGAGAACATCTGGGATGTCATAGAGTGGCAGCTCAGAGTTCAAACACCATCATGTCGGATCATTTCAACTTTGCGTGACTGCTGCTTAGACATTTGGTACAATCTGTGGCTAGTCATCTGCCAAGAACTTGTGGCCTCTATGCCAAAGTGAGTTGCAGCTGTTTTGCAGGCCAAAAGTCACGCAGTGTGTTATTGAGTAGGTGATTATAATGTTTTGGCTCTTCAGTGTATGTAATTATTGTAAAATATACTATTGTTTTGATCATTTCTTTACTGTACCTCATCCTTATTACATGTTTAATCCAAAATTAAAGTATTAATTATCAGATAAAATAATATGCACAACATGAACCATTACTACAAAGTATTTTCATATAAAAAAGATGATTTATAGAACTTAGCTGAATTTTTTCAAATTTTTTTAACCTTGGATTTTTTTTTGCTTGCTTTCTAGCTTTGTTAAGTTATGTCATATAGACAAAAAAGAGCATATATCTTTTTGCATGAACTTTTTTAAAAGTATGAACAAATACTAACTAAAAGGGGACATTATTAATCATAATCATAATTAATAAATAAAATAGAAATGACTGAAATTAATGTTTTGCATGTATATGGTTCTTATTTCATATTTTTGTTATGGGAATTGATCATGCAAAGATTTTAAAAGCAACATTTGGAAATTCTGGAAAATTACAGATGGCACTGAATCACTAAAATTTGTAGTAATTAATATATATATATATATATATATATATATATATATATATATATTTGCTTATTTACAGCAGTTTAACAGCTAATTTTTTATCATCATGTATTTTTAGATGAGCTAATTTGTATATATACTTTTTACAAACATATCAAGGGTTCATTATTGGTAAATTTTCCTTGTTATGGAAGTAACTTTTTAGGAAAGATTCTCTTTACAGAAATTACTACCACTTTCCTATGCCTCCTATTTAAGAAATTATAGGCTCAAAATTGTGAAAATATGTTTACCTGGAACTTTTTCATCATTCAACTTTTGAGCTTCTGCAAGTAACTGCAAACTCTTTGCTCTGGCTTTATCTGCTTGTTCTGTCAAAGCATCTCCAACTTCAGGATATGCCTACACAAGTTTTATTATTATAATTAATGCATAAATAAGAAGTACAGATATAAGAAATTTATTATATTAATGTTCTCTTAGATATATTTTATTCCCAACTAGTAAATGAAAAATTGAATTTGATATACAGATAAATTATCTACCTGTCGATATGCTCTTTCAGCAGCAGTTTCTGCTTCTTGTGCTGCTAATTCGGCTGCAAGAATTGCATCAACTATGTTTTGATAGGCTTTTGCAGCCTGCAGAGGGAATTGAGACAGCTCTTTGGTAGCTAAAAATAAACTAAACATGCAAAATTATATAAAAATCTATTAAATGGAAAATAAATATAGACTTAAATTATATAAATATGACAGGTTTTCTTTTAAAACAAAGAAAAGTAAAATTTAAGTACTTAAGGAAAAGAAGATATTCCAAATTCATTATTACTAAATAGATTTTAATATGTGTGTTACATAACATTGTTTTAAGAATGATAGGTAAACTGTTAAGCAACAAAATTTTAAATATTTTAGCATACATTTTTGCAAAACAATTTTAATTTAAAACACAATGAAAAAAATAATTTATTTTCCAATAAAATCCATTTACTGCCAAGACTTGCAGACTTACTTTGCTAAACGTTCACTTTGGCTTTCAAGTTGATCTGCATGTTTCTGAGCTGGAATCACATATTTTTCTTTGTATAAAGGATTTAAATGAGTTAAAATGCCTCTGTGCTCATCCAGTCTATCTGTAGCATTGCTAAGATCTCTTAGTAGCCTTGGAAGGTACTAAAATGGAAATAATACTGCAATTTCATAAACTATCAAATCATCAACATTAAATATACATTCATTCTAATTATAGTTTTCTCAAGTGGCATAAATAATAAATGCATATTAAAATATTTTGCATATAACTTTCTAATTAATCAAACATTGATTTGCAATGCAGTCATTTATTTAATTGCCAAAAATTGTAATCCAAAGCCTTTAGGTTGCAGTATAACAATTTAAAGAAGAATTCTCCATTGAAAATTTAAATAAATAAAAACATCATAAAACTTTTTTTTGTTTGTGTGTGTGTATCAGTTACATAATACATAGTGTTGGGAACATCTTTTAGTAATTACGATTATTCTCAATAATCTGCAAATACTTATAAAATTATTAATTATATACATTATAAATGACATATATCTTAATTTGTATCCTTTAGGTAGGTTATTTAAAAAGCATAATTCAGATATAAGTTATTAAAAATTATGTTTGTTTCTTTTAAATCCTTCTTTTTTTTAATCATTCATTTAATCAATCAATTAATAATTCATTTAATAATCCTTTTTATCATTCATTTTATCAATCAATTCATTCATTTAATCATCATTTTTATCATGCATTTAATCATCATTTTTATCATTCATTTAATCAATCAATCACAGATTGACTAAATTTGAAAGAAAAATTATAAAGGTTTTAGGCTTTCCACAATTTATGCTGCTGTTGCAATAACTGACTGAGTTATATGATTACCTCAAATTTCACAGCACCATCAATAATTGCACTTTTTGCTTTAGAAAGGAGATCATCAGCTTCTTTTAGAGTCATGTTAGAAGAATCAATGTAGCCACTGATTTCATCAACTATTCCCTAGAAAAATTAATGCATAAACTTAAAAGGACATACATGTTATTCTTTCAGTTTTTCAGATTCATGTTGATATTAAGGCTACAATTTAAAAAGCAAATAACAAAATAATAATTCAGAATTACTCGGACTGCTTTCTCTCGAGCTTTTCCTGCTCGTGAAATTTCAAGGGCTCGTTCTGAAGGTTTCCTGACCTTTTCATCAATTTTGATAACTAAATCAGCTAATGCTGTGTCCAATTCAGCAATTTTTTGTTTCAGGTCATCCACATGACCATGATCCAAAGTCAATTTCTTTAAATTGTTCAGCAAATTTTGAGCTTTCCTAAATGACGAAATGTGTTATTAAAGACCTTATTAAATTAATATCAAGAATAATTATATTGTAAAAGTTTGATAATTTGACATGTTCAGGACTAGTATAATGCCAGACCAATATCGTAGTTAATAAAAAAAATTAATTCAGAGGTGATGTTGAATGTACAAGGGAATGAAAACATTGCATACAGTAATATTGGAAATGCATTTAATATGAAAATTTTATTAGCAAATAAATTTATTTATAGCATAATTATGTTTAATCAGTTTGAACTTTGAAATCATCATTATTATAATGCATGAAATATTTTAAAGCTTAATGTCCACCTGCTTCAGAAATTCCATTCTTTTTTTTAAAAAAAAAGGGAGGGAAGAAAGAAAAGAGGGTGGATGAACCCAATTTTTACAATTTTATACTTTTAAATTTTTTGGTGAATTACATCTAATGCTTCTTCAGTCTTACAGCTAATGATCTTAGTTAAATTTTCTTTTAAAACTTTTCAAATAATTAAAGCAAGCAACAATATAGAATGTGAAGTTTTAAACAATATATATATATATATATATGTAAAGAGAGAGAGAGAATGTGAAGTTTTAAACAAAGAACAAATTGAATGGTGGTGGGGGGTGGAATTGATGCATCTCTTGGGTCTTACTAAATATTGATGAATAAAATGTTTGTTATACCATCTTATGACAATTATGTCAGCAGAGGGATGCCAGATTATTGGGTGTGTCAAACTTTTTATTGCCAAATTATCAGACTTTTACTCTAAACCTTTCTGATTTTTCTAAGCATGCACATTTCTAATTCTTAAGCTATAGCTGCATGATGCTAAAACATTCTACAAGTACATTAATGTGGAAAAAAAGTAATTTTGCAATATTTAAAAAAAAAAAAAAAAAAACTCCAGTTCCACAAGCAGTCAAAATATTAAGCAATAAAACCTTTCATATTAGTTGAAGAGTATGAATAAATATTCTTTCTCACTCTTCATTTGCTTATTGCTCTCTGCACTTACAGCAGAAAACATCACACTCTTCATACATAAAAATATTTTTTATTTGAAATATATATAATGTAGATTATTTTCTTAATTTGAGGCACATTTAAAAATGCACCTTTTAGAAATTTTCATTTATAAACATAACCTAATGCTCATTATTCTGTTTTCATTTTTTCCCTATAAATTACCTTTATTATTAAAGAAAGAGTAAAATATGCTTAAATTGTATTTAATTGTAAAATGCACCTTAATTCTCGTTCAGCATCATCTTTATCAGGATTAAAATTTCTAGCTTTAATTTCCTGAAGGATTCTTTCTGCTTCATACAATGTCCTTTCAACAGAAATACTTTGTCCTGTTGGTTGTGATTCTAATTCAGCCACTAGTTCTAAAAAAAGGAAGATGAAGATAAGATTCTCAATATAAATTGAATTTTAAAAATTGAAATAAATTTTGCATTAACTGTAATAAATGAAATATGTTCAAATAAAAATATTTTGAAGGGTCGTTACATTACAACACTTAAAGACAACACATCACAAAGGACATATAACAGAATAAAAATTACAAAAGAAATATAAACTGCATTATATGATTCAGGCAACGTGAAACTTTTAGCTCAACATCATAGTGAGCATATAACATTTGAAAAATTTGTAAAAGACTACTAGATTCAAAATCATAAACTACTCACAATTTAAATTCTTTCAAATGAATAGAGGTTTTGTTTAAAATGATATACATTTATAATATTAAATTTTCAGAATAAACAATATGCATATTGACTAAACTAAATGATATGCATTAAAAATTTACCTTTAATACTTTGCTTTATTTTATGAAGTTCTGCAAGCAATTTCTCAGCTTCATTCAAGGTATCTTTTGCATCCACAGAAACAGAATTGGCTTTTGTTATATATTCCTTTGCCTGCAGTATAATGTAGTTGTTATGTTTTATTTTATCAAGAGAAATAATTTTTAAAAAATCAGACGTTTCTTCATATTAAAAAAAAAAAAAAAAAAAAAAAAAAAAAAAAACCACATTGATTCTAGATGCACTTCTGATTAAAATGTTTCACAAAATTAAATAGCAAACTTTATGAAAACATTTCATTTCAATGGGGGCAGAAAAATTCCATAAATATAAAATCTAATTTTTTGTTCAATATCGATCATGTAAAAATTCCAGTTTGCAGTACACTACAGTATGCATTAATAAGTTAAACACATTCGTTTTCAAATATCTTTGTTAATTCTGCACATAAAGGCATGGAATCTTTTGTATTTAAGTATTAATACCATAATGCATATTTCATTAAATGAAATTTTTGTTCAAGTTGTAGAACATATTTAAATTAGAGGGATTATCTCAGGGCATGCCTATAAATTTGAAATTGTTCAAAAAGAATTATTATTTCTTATGGCATCATCAATTTTATTTAGAATCAGAAATTCAAAACAGGATAAGTTGCACGCTGTTGTGTCTTTGCTAATTCTGCCTCTGCATTCTCTGTATATGACAGCATCATTAATGATAAAATGTATTTTGCAAGGGCAGAGGGAAAAGTTTATTCCTCATTTTCTTCCGCAATGCAAGACAGTTTACTAGTTTCCCCCTTATTGCATGCTGGCTCAGCATAATATTCAAGCAGGAAGAAATGAGTATTTGTTGTTTAGCATTGAATTTAGCTCAATTTATATCATGTTTGAGGGATTACAATTACACTTCCAAGGCAAGTATTTTTTTCTTCAATATTTAAGTTATTCAGTTTTGTATAAAGTTTTTAAATGAAAGCTGACTTATTTCATAGATATTTATTTTTATTTCTAGGTATCTTTCAAAATTCTGCATCATAATGCATTAAACCTGTAGTATTATATGAATATTTTTTTTAAGAAATTAGAAGCATAGCTGATGATGAAACAGAGCAGTTTACATGAACTCAAAGGACTGAATTCAACTAATATTTTATTATGATCATGCTCTGAAAAATAAAAATTACTTTAAAATGATAAATCTTAGCATACATGTGCAGTAAAAAATATAAGATATAATCAAACTACACAATGTGCAAGAAAACCAGTTAATTAACAGTTTATGATGGTTAAGAAAAGTTTTTCTTTTGCTGTGATCATTTGTAAGTTATGAATTTAATAAGCTTATTGTGTTATAGTATCTATTTTAAGACATGAAAAGTTTTGCTCAGAATACAGGGTTGAATACAGGGTTCCGGTGCTTCTAAATTTTTTGAATGAAATTATAATTCTAACCAGAGTGCACTGGAGCTTCAAAATCAGACAAACTCCACTAGTCACCTGAATCTCAGTTTTAGTGGAGAATACTTTTAACAGAAAATATTTAATGTCATATTTTATTTAGCAGTTAGTAAAACTGATATTGGTAATAAAAAAAAAACAGAATAAATTACTGAATGGGAAGATTTTCAGCAGCTGAGGGAGAAAATCCATCCTGTAAAAACATGAATTGAAGAAGGAATTTTTATGGGTTATATTCACTTGGGTCAAAATATCTTTAAATAGATTCGAAGCCAAAATAAAAATACACATGTATCTCAGTACGAAGAAAAATATTTTTCATTGCACTAGGATATATGTGTGGAGTATATAGCAGTTAGCGGAGGCTGATTACTAGTCTGAAAGGCAAGGTAAGGGTTTCAATCCTGTGTAAGATTCTTAACCCTTCTCATGAGCTTAATATCAGAGCATCCCTGATAGTGAACTCTGTATATATTGCTTTTTCGATGATGAGACAGTTATATAAATAACTATCTCGGCTATTCTCAACAAATATATGAGAAGTATGTGTCTGACTATTTGAGAAAAAAAAAAAAAAAAAAAGGAGAAGAGAAAAAGGAAACCTACTTTTTATCCTCTGTATCACATCTTATTATGATGATCAACCTTACCTTTCATTTCTTTAATTATTTCATTTAATTACCTTTCATTTCTTTAATTATTTCACTTAATGTTTTTGAAATTATATTAATATATTATCATTTACCCCTTTTCATTTAATTTTTAGAATAGTTTAATTCATTATTTACTCAATTAATAGCCCAACGGGCGTTAGCCCAGAAGTGCTATTAATTTCACTTTGGCATTTTGTGTGGATTCACTTTTCAAACTGTTGCCACCAACTACTACAGTCCTGTATTATATTTAAAGAAATTAAATAATGAAGAATCTACATAAATGTATGTATGTTTCTTGCATTATGATAAAACAACGGTACCTAAAGCCATAAAATTTTGAATAATGTAATCCTCCAGAGAATATGGGCATCTGGAAGCTCTAATTTGGAATTTGTTTTATTATCTATTTAATATTTTTTCAGACATTAAAGAATTTTTTATTAAGAAACTCAACGATTTCAAAGCGAGGAATGGCAACACTGTACGAAAAAAACATTTTTATCTCTAGCAAGCGAGACTGTGTATGGGAAATTCTAAAGATGTGCTCATTTTAAAATTATTTTGGGTGGTTTAAGTGTGAAGAACAAGATATTTAGCAAATAAAGGTAACACACAAAATGTAAAAAAACGCCCCTTTGAGCGTAATGTAAAATCTAAAAGCTTTCAGATTTTTTTAATTAAATTAATTTATCAATATTTTCATCCCTTTATATTTTATTTAATTTTTCATTATTTATTGCTTTATCTATTATTTTATTTACACCTTTTTTGTTCCCATTTTTGTGGGCATTCCATAGAATTCCAGCACTTCTAGTTTTTAATATTAAGTCCTGTTGTAGTATGAGAACATGTTTAGAGCTTTTCACATACAAATGATAAAGAATAGATCTTTAGTAAATGAACAAATGAAAATATCTATAAAGATTAAATAACAGCAACAAAATATTAAATCAATTGATAAATGATGTACATGCCTTACTAACTAAAGAAAGTTAAGAAAAAATCCAAAGTAACTCGATGTAACAAACATAAAATCAAGAAAGATCCATCCATAGTTTGGGAAGAAATTCAAAAAATACTCTTTAAATTCTCAGAAACAAATATTATTTGTCAGAAATAAGTATTCTGTTCCTGATCACTGAAATAACCTTTATATATTTCAGTTCTTTTGGCATAAAGGTACGTTTTAGAAAAAAAACCTCTTTAAAACTTAGAGCCTTGACAATGTAGCAACTACTATTGTACATTTAGAAAAATTAGTAAAAAAATGGTGATACATTTTTAAAGCTAAATTTTAAAAATATGACAATTCATGTCATCTGATTAAATTATTTCATATGAAATCCTTTTGAAACATTATTTATTGAGGTTACTTTTATTAGAAGTACATCAGCTTTAGCTTCGAGGTCCAAATAAAAGGTAAATTTATCAACAAGATCTTTTCCTTTTGTAACATTTCTTTGATAATCGTCCACAAGAAGCTGAAAAATTAATAAAAAGTTGTAAGCAATAATAATGCAAAATAAAGTGCAATATGTAATTTTATAAAAGTATAGAATTAAATATATGAATAATAATTCCTAAAAATTTGCATATATACCCTTAATCTTTGTTCTTCACTTAAAATTATATTCAGATAGCCCCAAGGTAACCTTGGTAGATCTGTTAAATTAGTGTTGTCCAGCTTCAGTTTCATATCATATAGTTCTTTTAAAAGTATCCCAGTGCATTCATCCTCACAAGCTAATCATCAAAGAGCAAGGGGAAGAAATTAGAAATAAGAATTAATGCATAATATGAAGATAAATTAAATGCAAGGATTAATAAGAAAGTGAAATGTAAACAAAAAATTTAAGAAAATCTAGGATTTTGCTTAAATAGTCAGAAAACTTAATACGTATTCATTCCAAAGATCTGCATATTTTTGCTGGCATCCTCTAACAGTAAATTTCCAGGTTTATGCGATAATCTTTCTGTTGCAAAACCTCATCTGGATGGTAATCTTGGTGTGGCCCTGCTGTTGGATGCCCCAGTTAGTTTCCCAAACCCCTCTTTTCAGTTCTTTAGTTTCCGGTGTTGCACGCAGTAACTTACAGACTACTTTGTTCCATGCTTTATCCAAACTATTTTATCAGATGTTTTGAAACATGGTTGCTTTATTAGCACTGATTTGATAGCAATGTTAGTGTTTCAGATGTACGTGAGTTTATCGGATTTTCCACATTTCAAGTGTTTTGTCAGTATTTCTATAAATTTCTTGGATCTTCCTCCTAAATCCCTTTATTCAGATGTTTTAAGACATGGCTGTTTTACTATTAACATTTTGGATAGCAATCCTAGTGTTTTGGAAGCATAGGTTTGGTTTGGTTTATTAGATTACGGCAAAGCACTCGAGCGCTATCTGCCTTAAGGAAGGGATGCCTTCGTGAAGGACTTTTTAAGGGAAACTGGCTCGTATACATGTTACACATGGGGAAAACCACGAAAACACCCATGCAGCCAGCTCGTTTGCGGGATTCGAACCTCGGACTGAACTACCAGTGTTCAGCGACGTTACCGCTCGGCCGCTGGTGGGCTTTGGATGCATAGGATTTCCCAGCTAAGTGCTCTGTTAGCATTACATCAGCTGTTCAAAATTCTTCTGCATCATTATCTCAATTTTCTGATACTGCATCTATGGATTTTCCTCCTACATCACTTTATTCAAATATTTTATAACATAGTTGTATTATTTGCACTATTTTGGATAGCACTCCTAATGTTTCGAATGTATTGGATTTTAAAGCTCTCAAGCGTTCTGTCGTCATCATATCAGATGCCCTAAATTCCAAAATTTTGCTTAAACAGAGACAGAAAACTTGTTGAAACTTTTCTTTCCACTTATAACATAATTTTCATTTATAAGAAAACAACAGACATACACTAATTGGTAGGGAAGACATCCTATTACAAAGAAACAAATGCATTGTAATGTAAAATCTGTTAGTGCACTTGTACAAGTTAGGACTTGTAAGCAAATCACAGAATATCCAGGATTTGTAGAATGAAGTATCCAAATAACACATATGTAAGATTTTTTTGCTGTATTTGAGTCTGATGAATGATAAAATAATGAATTTAAGATCTTGTCATATTCAGTATCAGAAATGAATAAAGAGCTTCATGTTAGATAGACCTCTCTGTCACTGGTTGGTCCTTACCTCATATTGTGTAAGAAACACAGGTTAATGTTAAAACTTTTGGAGATTTGGTTACAATAGATCTAAAAAGGAAGTGTAGAGTGCTATAGAACGTTCACACACACACACACACACAAAAAAAAAAAAAAAAAGCATACTAAATGCTGCATAGAGTGATGAGCTATAGGAGGCTTGTGCAAGCCCTTTTATTAAATGTCTTTAACTTGTTAGCCCCTTCTTCTTTTTGTTTGGTATAACAAATAATTTAATTCTACGTGAACATCAAAAGAGTTTTAAGGATTAAGATTGAAAGTAAGAATTTTTACAAATTATAGGGAAGAAAATTACTGAACTGCCTTCAATGTATTTAAAAAATAGATTATTGCAGCAAAGCAATTATAAAATTATGTATATTTAAAATGGTGAAAAGCTCAATGATGAAGAAATAAAAGCTAATTTTAATGTTTGTTATTCAAAGACATGGAACATGATCATGGCCAGAAGAAAATAATAAGATATAGATAATTTAATTTTATTTTAAATTTAGAAATAAAAATAAGTTATTTTTGAGATTTTTCTAAAATGGTCTGAACAGGAAAACTGCATAATGAATTTTCTAACACCATAAATAAAGCTAAATTGATTACATGGAATATTGCTATTAGTAATGCTGAATAAGCTTGATCTTTCTTCAGTAAGTCCAGTCTTTTCGAACCTGAGCAAGTGCAGCCTTTCAGTTCGATGAACAATAATTATACAAGATGAAGATCTTTTTTGACTGTGCAATATATTTTAGATTTAATGACAATCTCCTTAAATAAGAAATATTTAACAGAATTTAATGCTAAACCTCATTTAAAAGCTATTGTTAAAAAAAAAAATTGCATGGCCCTAAAACCTCCTTGAAAATCAACTGATCTAACCCTCCAGCAGCGCAGCAGTAACCTGGCTTAAACTGGTATTGTAACCCGCATTCGAATCCCGGCAAATTTGCTGGCTGCATGGGAGTTTTCAAAGTTTTTTTTTTTTTTTTTTTTTTGTATGTAACATGAATGTGAAGTAGTTTCCTTTAAAAGTTCTCCCCTTAGGAAGATAACTTTTGTGTGCTAACCTAATAATGTGAAAGAAAGAAATAATGAGTAGAAACTTCTAAAAAAAACTGTATTGTATAATTGAATTTATTTATTATTTTTATGGTGTGTATTGGTGTATTTAATTATGGCAAAGCACACTAGGGCTATCTGCCTAAGGGGAGGGATGCCTTCGTGGAGGACTTTCTAAGGGAAACTGGCTCGTATACACGTTACACATGAGGAAAACCACGAAAACACCCATGCAGCCAGCCCGTTCGCGGGATTCGAACCTCGGACCGAACTACCAGTGTTCAGCGACTTTACCGCTCGGCCGCTGGTGGGCCTATTTTTATGTGATTTTTGTTATTTTGCGATTTTTTGTATTTAATTTTTTTATGCACAATAATTTGTATTTTTTGCTTTTGTACAACATAAAAAACATTTATCTATAATTTACATTTTGTTTTTATAAGATAAAGGTCTGAGCTTCTTGTTAAAATCTCCATTGCTCATCACAAGTTGCATTTAACATCACATCATTGGTTTCTCGTAACTGGAGACATTTTGCAAAGCACACAAAATATTTTCACTGTTCTAATATTAATAGGGACAGTTTTTTGAGAACTAGCTGATATAAGTTTCATGTTCAGACATCTTTTATGAAAGCTTTTATTAACAGTAAACCATCAGTGTGGATATTTACAATGGCATCACAATCGAATTGATTTGAGTGCTGAATAGGACAGTACAGTCAGGCTGAATCTCACTTCTACTCAAAAATAATGATTGACATATGAGGGTGACAAGGTGACATGCCCATTTGGTGAATATCTCTGCCACTTTTGAGCAACACAGTGCCTGTCTGCAATGAACTATAGTTTAGTGTGCTATTAGTGCTAAAAACAATTCATTTCTACTGTGCATATAGGAATGTAAACAAAATACCACAATGATGATGAAATGCTGCAGCCCTCTTTTCTGCATTTTAATTTTTACATTAGAACTGAACTGCATTTTATTTCTATTGGATATACAGGTCAAGCATCATTTTTTAATAAGATAACACCTATCCCTCACATTATCCTAAATATATTACAATGTATGCTATTGTATTATGATGTATTGCCCTGTATTACAATATATGCTATAGCCTGAATGTATTACAATGTATGCATTTAGCTCTCTTTGTTAAATTATTTCCCTGATCTCTTGTTAGCTGAACATTTGTAAAACATGAGTGAGCATTGATTGATTCCTCCTGCACAAAATAAACTCTTGGGTCATTTCAACCAAGCATGGTGCATAGTATCATAGGACATAATTTAGATACTTGTTAGTTTGATGTAATGAAATGTTCAAGAATGTATTCCCTGAAAAGGGACTGTAACATCTTATAGATGCCCTGCATTTAATTGCTTTATAGTTACACATCTTTGAAAATTAAATCATTTGTTAAATGTGTGATTATCTGTTTATGTACAAAGTTTAATATGTTCTCAATCATCATTTAATGGCATGACATTTTTTTATCAGGCAGTACACTGTACAAATACATTAAATATTAAAAGTTAAAATATAAAAAATTCTAATTTTCAAATGTACTATAAAAATAATATCTCTATTAGAAAAAATGGAAAGAGGTTAAACAAAACTATAGAAATGGGACATTATAAATTCTTAGAGAAAACTAGTTTTATGCCTATTTACATAATTTAAAACTCATAAAAGATCTGGCAAACATCATTATGAATAATGCTGTTTTTTCAGAAAATGTATCATTGTCTGCCCTGGCCTTTTAAGAACTTTCCATGCTTTGAATGCTAAATCTTGTTGAAGGTACTAAAAAACTTCTTCTGAACTTTACTGCTTTGATCAAGCATTTGAACTTCTGTGTAACACTATGATTTCTATCGTAATACTTTGGGAGGAAAAAATGGACAGAGTTCTTATGAAACTGTAGTTGGCAATAAACTGAGCATTTATTTCTGCTAAACTTTATGTTTAATTTCTTTACTTGCTTACTATACCCCCCCCCAAAAAAAAAAGCTCTATAATTTATTTCACTAAAAATTATACATCTCAGTATTTTATTAATCTGAAATTACATACTGAATGCACACAATGCTTTATATTATGTACTTTTTTATACTTTTTGTTGATTAAATGCTCCCTTTCACAAGCTATTATGTGAAACACTATTCTTCAATATTTTATGTTTAGGTAATATAATATTGAAGCTCAATATTAAAAAAATGCACTCACATTTGCATCCATATTCTGTTAAAATAAAACCAGGACTACAAATTGTGCAATCACGTCCTCCAACTCCTTCATTGCATTGGCACTGGCCTGTTTTAAGATCACATTCACGATGGACTGAACCATATGGATTGCAGTTACATGGTAGACATTTTCCATCTTCTCTAGAAAGGTCTCCATAAAAACCAATATCACACCTAAATATATATAAGAGCAAAATCAATTTCATAGTTTTAGATTAAAATTAAATAAGCATTAAAAAGTTAGATCAAAATTTAAAAATAAACTAATGATCAGCTTTGTAAACTCTTCCGAACTTTTATAGCTTTAAAGGAGTTTTTTCAAATAATACATTTAAATGCAACCAATTCAAAGTTTTCTACATACTTTTGAAAACTTTCGATTTTTCAATTTATAATTTTGTTTACAATCATTATCGTTATTTCTAAATCTTCTTCATAATCTAAATTAACACTGAGAATTTTATATTTAATCCATTTAAAACAATTCAGATTATAATATGAATTATGTCAAAGTATTGAGATATATAGTCAAATTTATGAAATACAGTAAAAACCTTTTAAAGTAAAAGTAGTTTTAAAATTTGTTAAACTATAACACAAGATTGTTCATTTTATTTGTTTAAGTACATTTTTCCATGTAACATATACTTCATAAAATACAAAAATTGCAACAACAAAATTCTGTTACCTTTAAGTTGTCTTTCAGTTTTTATGCCTATGATATGAAGAAAACACTAAATATTCTGGTATATAAAACAACTACATTAATGGTATGCATAACATGCATCCTTCTACTAAAACCTATAAAAATCATTTTTCAAGATAATGATTGTAAACAAAATTATAAAGTAAAAGCTTGAAAGTTTTCATAAGTATGTAAGAAACTTTGAATTTGTTTCATTTAAATGTATAATTTGAAAAAACTCCTTTAAAGCTATAAAAGTTCAGAAGAGTTAACACAGAGCTGATCATTAGTTCTTTTTAAATTTTGATCTAATTTTTTAATACTCATTATATACTATATTCAATATAAATTTTAGCAAATCTTGTTCCCATTCCCCATTAAATGAGATATTACTTCTAAATTAAAACATTTGTTAACATTACAACAATTCACAGTATACTTTGAAAAGAGATAGATTTATGATTAAAGTCTCTTTAAAGAGTTAGAATAATTCCATTTCCAACTTAAAAAATTTAGACAAAAAGCATCTTAAAAAAACTCAGTCTTTTTCAATCCAATAATTTTACATTTCTAACTGATCAATTTTCATTAATAATAAATATATAAGTAAGAATACAATTAAACATGAAAAAACTATTGATCTCAAAAACGTTTCTTTCAAAAGAAACAAGGTTTAATTTATAGTTTGACAAACCTATGGGAAGTACTTAAATGACTATTAGCAAATCTATTTCATCTTTGAACAAACATTATAAGTTGGTACATTTTTGAGTATCAAAGTTGCCATTTATATTTAGCATAATCACATCATTCTCATAGTTTTGGAAATAAATGTATTTATGGGGTCACATAATTCACAACTGTGAGAGGTTCCATATCACAAAGAGAATCAAAATTATTATTTTTTTTACAAATAGCAAACTGCCATTGAGTGGATCTAAACACATAAATTCATATTAATATGCATTTTCATTTAATTATTGAAATAAATTAATAATGTTACTTTCAATACCTTTCCCTTTTAGAGCTCAAATTAATTACATAATAAAACACAAATTTCATGTAAATAATAACTAACATATAATCATTACGTTTAATCAAAATGAAAGCAAATACTCACTTTTCGCAGTGTCTACCAGTATAACCAGATTGACAGTTTATACAGATATAATCTAGAGCATCTGGGACACATGTATCACTGAAACTGATATGCATAACAAAATATTAATATAATGGCCATTTTATTATAGGTCCTCATTTATTAATATGCATTAAAAATAATTAGATAATAGTACCAACAAAAATAGTACCAAAGTTTTTTGTTTTTTTCCCCTCAAAATTTCAACTGTCTATATTCTTATACTCTTGCAAATTATTTCGGAAAACGTATTGGGCCTTCCAAAAAGTTCTGTGTTTTTTCAAATTGAAGTGAATTTTCATCTAATTATTTTGTTATTGCTGATACAGAGTGACCTTGATCAAAACGTATGTTTTAAAACAGCTGTTTCTACTCACATTGCATGATTCCAGCACGTCATGATTTTTGTTTCAATGCAGTGCTAAGAACGAAGAAACCAAGAGTTCATTTTTTTCCAAATTTTTCTCTTTTATTTTAAAAAATCCGATGTGGACACTACATGATTTCATCGTATAGCCTATTAAATTATACACATTTTTTGCTGCACTTCATTTAAACTTATTTCCTCAAATTTCATTAGAGATATATTTCTTATTCAATCAGTTCAGTTCTCACCCTGCAGCAAGGCAAAAGTACATAAAAACTCAAAACTTCATTAAAAATTGTAAAATACAAAAATTCTTAAAACACTGAATACAATTAAAAATAATTTTTGCAATTAAAATTAGAGTTTGTATGCCAAAACAAACAATTTGATTGACGGACAGAAAGGCACCATTCTCCGTGCACCGAAATTTAAAGTTAACTTTTGGTCCCACTGGGCAGAGATTCTGAAGTCAGTGCAAGAACTGACTTAATTTGGTATACTACTATGAATTTCCTATATAAATAAATTCCACCTTGTTAGCTCCACTTTCAAATTTTTGATAATTTTACAACTATAGCATACCGATTAACTAAAGGCATATAAACCTTAACCGGAACATAACATAATTCAATCACTCTCAAAATTAAAAATGCACAATTTACGAACATGTAAGAATAAAAAAACAGTGATCACTGAGTTGGCTAAGGTGGGGGATATATGTGATGATTTATTTTGTTATAGATAACTTGATATTAAATAACAACTTGATTGGGAAAGGCATCAATTAATTTTTTAATCACGGCCGAGAAAACTGATGCATAGTCAGACTACTGAAATTGCGAATGGATGAAATTTCAAAAGAAGCTTGACCACCTTGTAGTTAAACATAATTTACTTTTGGGTGACAAATGTTTTAGCCTATACCTTCTTAACTGGTAGAATACTAGAGGTGCATGACCCTCAATTTTAGACATGCAATTACATCTTATATAAGGAAGAATAGCTAGCAAAGGTTAAGCACCACATTGTTAGAAAGAACGTGAAGTGAAGAAAGAGGATGCACAGTTAGCTATGGTACTACTTATAAGCTTAAAGTCTTTGTTTTAAACCTCAGCAGCAACAAGGCACAAGATTTTGCATTGTGGTTACAGCAGAGAAAGAGTGATGTAACATGATGTGATATGCAGCCTTGAAGAGGGGATTTGTGCAAATAAAATTAAGAATTTAAAAGATCACTCCAATTAAGTTTAATTTTGTAATACATTTTTCTTCATATGTTTACATCTTACATACATAGTTATATATAAGATATACCCACTCCCTTGTACTTGTATAGCTAACTGATATAAAAAGTAAGATGCATAACTAGATATTATAGTAGTCCCACATACAAAATTTCAACATTCTACGGCTAATCATTTTTGAGTTGAGCGAAATACATATGTCTTCACGCACATACAGACATCATGAAAAAATCCCTTCTGAATCCATTTTACAATCTGTTTTGAAGGGAAAAAAATCCTTTACTCTGTCTGTAGTATGAATGTCATGCAAAAAATATCATTCAAATGGATTCTAGAGCGGTCAAAATGGATATTTAATTTGAAATATGACATACAAAATTTTTCATGAATGCAATACTTCCTTTACTTCATACAAGGAAGAAAAAAGGAAAAAAATTCTAGTCAGACTGCATATAAAATGTTTGCCATATATGGAAAAAGTTTCTGAGTTTGAAGGCATTTGAGAAATTGAAGCATAGAAGTTTCAGCCTCAAAGAAGATACAAAACTTATAAAGGATGGTTGCCATTCTCTATAAACAAGGACAATTTAAAAGAAGCTATCATTGAAAATCAAAGTTATGCAGTTCAAGAACTATCACACTAAATATTCCAAAAAGTACAGTACAGGATCATTTAAAGATTAGATATGTAGACTGCTACAATGTGTGGGTACTCTTCACTTAAACAAAACAGAATATTGTTACTTGAGTTTCAGCACTTCATTCTTTGTGGAAAAGAAATAAAAAAGCGCCTGTTGTGAAATGGCTCATTATTGAAGATTAGAAGTGGTTACTGTACAATAACGCTAAAAGGAAAAGATCAAAGGTTAAGTCAGAAGATCATACTTTAGTAACAATGAAAGGGGAGATGCATCCCAGAAAAGTAATCCTATGTGTGTAGCATGTCTACAAAGGAATTGTATAATATGAACTGTTGTCACCAAATCAGATAATAAAATTGAAAAAATACTATTTCTAAGTGGGAGCTTTAAAAGCAGAAATCTGAGCAGAACTGACTAATTGCCAAGGTGCTGTCTTCTATCATGATCAAGCTCACCCTTACATTTTGATGAATGTCAGAAGCTGCATATGTCTGACACTACAGGATACATATCTTTTGGACATCTTCAGTATTTTTTTATATCAAAATGCACCAAATGATCAAATTTTCACAGACACATGGCAATTTTTTATGAATAGTGAAAAATGCTGCATTTTTACATAATTTTAAACGTTTTTTAAGACGTCCAAAATTTGGGACCAAAATTTCTTTAATTTTAATAAAAAAAGACTATAAAAGACTTTAAAAAAGGTCAAAAAGGTATAAAAATAGTAATAAAATCAAATGTTTTTACATTTTTTTCACACCCCCTAATTTGAGAAAAAATCAAATAAGATGAAAAAGTACTAAACAATTAAGAAAAAAAGTGATTTTAATAGGATCAATGGTCATCAACTAGGCTCCTGGATTTTAAGAAATAAAATAAAATACAGGTAGGGAAATGTCCCCCCTCTGAAAATGTATTATTATGTATAAAAAATTAAAGTACAGAAAATTATGTAAAAAATATCAAGAAATTATTCTAATTCTTTTAATTTATATACATATTGCCCATTTTTCATCCCTTTATAGTAGAATACATAGTTTCCATTATTAATTTCCTTATTGGCCTTTATCAGAAAGTTCTCCACGTTTTTTAGCAAAAAAAAAATTCTTTATGTTCATTGAAAGAATCTCCATATTTTGTTTGAATTTTTCTCAATGAGATCAGAACGCAATTTCCAGGATCTAAATCCTTTAATTTTAGTGTTTTGGGATAAGATCTGAGTCTACTGAATTCTTCCATCTCTATTTATTTAGAATTATTTTTTTTTTTTTGAACATTTTGCTTTCTTGCTCAATAATAATATTTATTAAGAGTTGCACATATATGTGCCAATAATTTAATAAGAATTATCTCGAAATGTCTTTTAACAAAATTTTCAGATAATTGTTTATGTAATTCAGAATTACGCCAATTAACTTTATCTTCATGTTTATATAAAATGTTTTCACTCAGTTCTTGATATTTCATTATTTCTTCCCAATCGATTACATCTTTCAATTCTTTAATGGTACATTCCAATAATTTTTGATATCTAGAAATTGATTTCATATTTAATTTTTTTAAATTTTATAAAATAACATTATTACTTAAAGTTTGATATTCTAATATGTTGTCCCAACCGACTACATCTTTCAATTCTTCAGTAGTATTTTCCGATAATATTTTATATCTGGAAACTGATTTCATATTTAATTTTTAAAATTTTGTAAAATAAACTCAAAAACTTATTGAGTACAGTTGAGATGTGTTGTGTCACTCCCCATATTCACTAGACCTTACCCTGCTGTATTTTCAACTCTTCAGGTCACTTCAAAATTCTCTGAGTGGCCTGGAATTAACTTTCTTGGAGACTGTCAATCAGCATATTAATAACTGCTTTACAGATAAACCTAACGACTTAAAAAAAAAAAATTCTAGCTGTCTGAGAGATAGCAAAAAGTCACAGAATAAAATGATGCTTATGTGATTCAATGAAAGAGTTTTATATTTTTGTATTACTTTATTCGTACTTAACATGAAAAAAAGGCAAAGCTTTTTTAAATGACCCAATACTTGTCTTTCCCAAAATACAGAAAAAAATTATATAAAACTTAAGTTACACATTATATAAAACAATCATTACCTTAATAATAATTATGTTAAATAAATATTTCCATATAAAATAAAGTTCAATAGAAAAAGCCAGAAAAGTTTATATTTACTTACCTGTTTGTGGGATGAGGACAAGCACAAGGTCTGCAAGGACCCCTTGTTGGGTCACCATAATATCCTTTAATACATTGATCACAGTGGTCTCCCATTGTATTACCTCCACAATTCTAAGAAAATAAAATTTAACTCAAGCAAGGAAAACTAAAAATTTTATCATTTGAAAATAACAAAAAATGAAAATACAGTGAAACCCATTAGTAATGAAATCAGAAACACTGCAGTGAAAATAGATTCACTAAATTCATTATAAAAATATAGTTTAACAAAGCAAACAAATTAATTAAAACGCAGAATTATTAAGTAGTCAGCAAACATTTTCTATTCGCCGACTACTTAATCAACAAATTTATCTTGTTTTTCACTTTCACATTAACTTGATATAAGATAAATATTTTTATGTACCATTTTGAGAATACAAACAAGTATAGGCTAAAAACCCTTAATATTATCAAGACTTCAGAATTCCTTCACAGATGGTGCTGAATTCAAGATAGTCATGACCTCCCAAGATTTCAAACTGAGCTTGTTAGAGAACGGTATCAAACTAAATAAACTTTCAAATGAACTCGCTCAAGAGAAGGTAGTCAAATATATCACCATTCAGAACACAGAAATTCTGTATGATTTCTAACAACATGCAAACATACTTCTTGTGAACAAAGCTAACTGAAACAATCTTCATGTAAGAAATAATTTCCCCTCTTCCTGTTTTTCCTCATAATTATTTTTCTGTTAACACAGTGTTTCCCAAACCTTTGACATATATTTCATATGTCAAACGTTCGTATAGATCCCTTCTATAATTTTCGTAACCCTCATAAGAAATGGATGTACTTTAATAACAATCAAAATATATTTATTTTTTATTTTTTTGTTACATACACAAAACAATAAGAAAAGATTTCAACCAGCGATCCATAACCTATGTTAGGGATAAAAATTATATTATATAAAAATAATCAAAATCAGTGAGACTTACTAAAGCACATAACAAACATTTCCCACAAGAATAATCACCCAAAATCTAAAAATACACAGGTGACTGGAGAAGCCACTAACTATTAACAAAGTTGTCTCTGTAGCGAAGTGTGACATATTACTGCCATGTCACACTGGACCATCTTGCGCCTCACAAGGCTGAGTTGACTCATGATGAATGTAAAATTAGGCACAGCTAAGCATGGTACAGTGCATATCCTCACCAAACTCTTCCTGCGCCCTTAGGGGTACACGTACACTTTGGGAAACACTGTCCTAATCTAACCAAATCTCCCTTTTACAAAGAGAAGTAGGCTGTTTTGATGAAGAGAAGAGTTATGGAGAAAACAGGAAGAGGAGAAAAATTATTGCTTGAATCTAAAATGAGTTGTACAACATTCATCCCTACTAGTTGAATTTAGAGGAATAAAAAAAGGGTGGATATCTGTTATTTGAAATAAATTTAATATTGCTTTTAATGCAAAAAACCATGATATTTTAATTTGTTAAAGTCATAAATTCATTGGAATTGAATTTGTTATAAATGGATTTGACTATACAATGTTAAAAATACTACATTCGCAGTACTTCCTTCCTCTCCCTTTTTGAGTAAAATATATAAAAACAATTGTTATTTTTCAATCAAGACTAATTTATTTTTTAATTTAATAAAATACTATACAGCCGACGTTTTTGGAAGAAAGGATACAACTTTTGTAAATACAAATGTTTTATGACAATAAGTGAGAATTTTGGTTTTATGGCCATGTTACAGGGTCTTTGAGCAGGAAATTCAAAGAAAAATAAATGAGAAATAAATTATCCATACAGTGTCCAAATTCATATTCAAAATTCTTTTACTTTATATTCAAATTCTATAAATGTGTGCATATATATCTTTCAATTCATTAAAAGCAAAATTTAACCATGTATTAGCATTATTTTAAATAATGAAAATGATGCTAAGTACATTTTGAAGAGGAAATATGCTCTCTCTCTACCTCAGCATGAAAAAAAGATTTAAACCTTTACAATAAAAGAGCATCTTATTCAGTAAGAAATACTTGAATCACAAAAAAAATAAAAATTTTATGACATTTCAATAACAATATTTTTTCAATAGACTATAGCTTTCTTATATCATTCCAACTGAAATTAAAAATTTTTCATGACTGATAGATGAGCTGGATGATTCTGTCTTTGAAGATATCTAGCATGAGGTCATTGAATTAACTGATGACAGTTTTCTAAATGCCTATCATTTGCACCTAGCCCTCACTCCAAAATACTTTTAATGCTGTGAAATTCTTAGAGCATCTAGTCCAGATTTTATGAGATGGTACAGAATTTCTCATTGAAAATTTTGTGATTAACTTTTATTTGCAAAAGAATGATTTGTCCAACATACCATGTGAGTATCATATTAGACACTGATCCCTTTTCATGAAAATATTTATTCCAATGTTAAGCACTTTGCTTTTAGTCATATATTTCCTTGATGATCTTCATAAATTTTCTTCTTCATATATTGATCTCTCCAATGACAGTGGAAATGTTATTATGAATAAAATAACCAATGATAGGACTCAACTTATTTCATTAAGAACTGATTGTGTATGCTACTTTTTCACAATCTTTTGTAATACAGAATTTCCCATACACAGAAATAAGTCTTTTACAGATGTTTACAGATTATTTAACTCTAGACCAGGGGTGACCAAAGTGCGGCTCGCAAGTCTGATACGGCTCTCGCAGGCAATTTGCGCTGCTCATGCATGTCTTTGTAGCAGCTACAGTCGCCACGCGTCAGGCGCCATCATTAACACTAGGAGAAAATCCAGGTTGTCAGGACTTTTATGTCTTTTGACTTGCTTTGGAAATATAACTTATCCTGGATAGGAACAGAGAGCTTACTAAAGCTATGTTCCAGTATGTGTGGAATAGACGACGCAAGCAGGAAGGGTATACTGAACACTTTATTCTCTATTACTTTACAGGTATATCGAAAAAATGCAAAAATAATTTACTGCATGCAATGCAATATCTGCTATCTTAGTGTCAGTATGGTGTTGATTATATGTTCATTTTATATCACCTTGATCAATTTAAAAGGTCATCCTCAGAACAGAATGTTTACTAATATAACCACAGAAGCAAATTATCATTAAATGAAACTATACAAAATCTTACTATGCAAATTCCAGTTTCCTTATCACACAGATTTGTATGATTATTACAAGCGCAAGGTTCAGCCCATCCAACTAAATCCACCACATCTTTACTATTTAGATAATTTGGCTTTCGTTTTCGATAATATCCTGGTGCAGGATCCTAATAAAATGAAAAAAGGCTATGAATAAAAGAAATTTTGATACAAATATATCATAGCAGTAAAAAAAGCATCATTTATAAGGATTTAATTTTTTTTAATTTTTTAAAAATATTTTTAATATTAAACATTAAAAGAAACAAAACATTTCAATATAATGTCAAAATTATAAGCTTTGATTGCATATATATATACACACATACACAGAGTGTCCATAATTAAACTTAATTTGTGGGCAGTCTGTAGCAAAAGCTATGCAAGAGAATTGCATAAAAATTGGGTACTGGCAGAATGAAATGATGGGAATTTTATCAAGGAGAAAGAAACAATGAGCTTCAAAAACCTCCACTAGATGATGGCATTGTGCAATGTAAACTATTGGCATATGCAAGCCTTAATCTTGTGCGTGCACAGCAACCCTATTAAAGATGCGAGAAGCAAACCGCAGTCAGTCGGTTCCAAGTCAAGGAAGATGACGTTAACTCTTCATGAACATGCTTTACTGCTGAAATAGTTTTACCAAAATGGAGGCTCTTTGTGGAAATTTTGGTCTTTAAAGCTGTTACAAAAAGGTTCACTAACTAGTCAAGGACTAACAAACATGATTAGGAAATTTGAAGCAACAGAACATTGGGATTCAGCCAGAAAGGGGACGAAAGTGTGTTGCAGCACAGATAGTGAATGATGTAGCAATGCAAGTGGAGGAAGACAGATTGCAAACCATTGGCAGCACTAGTAATTGGCATATTGCAGCATCCATTGACCAACCTCATTCCATAGTTCATAAGATTCTTCAAAAGGTCTTATGCTACTATCCCTATAAACTGTCACTAGTGCAGCAGCTCTTACCAGCTGATCTAGGTAGTCGGCAAACTTTTGCGTTGCAGTTTCTTGCGAGAGTTGAGCTACAGGATGAATGACCATGTAACATTTTGTGGACAGACGCGGTCCACTTTCATATGGAAGGTGCGGTTAACATGCACAATTGCTGTATTTGGGCTGCTACAAACCCACATCATTTCCTACAATATCTATTACACTCTTTGCATGTAACAGTTTGGTGCAGCTTTATGCAGCCTTCATTGTAGGTTCATTTGTTTTCTGAAGAGCACAGTGCCACAGGGCCTGTGACATGCACCGTCACTGGTCAACAATACATTTCATTATTAGAGCAATCCATTATTCTGGATCTTCAGGCAAGGTGATGCGATACAACCACAGTGTTTATGTAGGATGACGCTCCTTAACATATTGCCTATTGAGTGAAACAAGTGCTCCGCCGCCATTTCGGCAATTACAGAATCATCAGCTGGCAATTTCCTACAGCTTGGCCTCTTAGATCCCCCGACTTGAACCCTTGCGACTTTTGGCTGTGGGGATACCTCAAGGCAATGGTCCACTGCAATCCCATCACATCTGTATCCGATGTTTAGAAAGTATAGAACGCCATGTGCATAACATACATTGGTTCATGCTGCTTTCAACAGTCGAACATGCGATTTTACGCTTTCAGATGGTAGCAGACAATGGTTGACATCATATTGAGCATGTTTTCTAAACTTTTGTAGAT
Source organism: Stegodyphus dumicola (assembly GCF_044657685.1). NCBI lineage: Eukaryota > Metazoa > Arthropoda > Arachnida > Araneae > Eresidae > Stegodyphus > Stegodyphus dumicola. The sequence continues at coordinate 133,777,670 of NC_140777.1, forward strand.
TATTTATATGTTCTCAATAAAGCTAGGCCAACTAGGGGTGGTTTTGGAAACTCATTGTTCCCCCCCCCCATCGATAAAATTCCCATAATTTCATTCTGCCATTACCCAATTTTCATGCAATTCAGCTGTATATATTTTGGTACAGACTGCTCGCAAATTTCAAGTTTAATTATGGACACCCTGTATATATAGTGCACATACCTGACATGAAGTTCCAATGTACTGTCGAGGACACCGGCACATTTCTACACCTTCAGCTAATGAAGTATATGTTGATGATGCAATATCCATTGAGACATTATGCAATCTAAATTTTACAAAATGTGTGATGTAGCATTGCTAAAATTTCAAACTATTTTATGTTCAAAACAAAATTAATTTTGTGAAAGATATTAAAATTTCTTCAAACAAACACAGTTCCAAATAAATCAGCATATACCTAAATATTAATGCACAAATTAAAGCACACAAAAATAATTTCAGTAGTTCATAAATAACATTAAAAAATAACATTTTATGTTAAATTATCAACATTTTTGTTAAATTAATTCTAAAATTCAGAGCAAAAATTTTAGTTTTAATGAATCATCAAAGTTAGTTGCTTTGCCAATGTTAAGTTCTAAAATAAATAATTAGTTAAAAAAAATTTTTAACACCTGATTCGGTGCAAGTTTCCTTAACATTCCTTAAGCTGATGGGAGTTATTAATATGAGCTGTCAACTATAATCATTAAATATAATAAAATCTTACTGCCATTAAAGAAAAATACCTAGCATATTTCACATCAGGACCATCTGTACCTCTGATAAGCATATACTGCAGATTTTGCAAAGCAACCATTAGAACACTTTTGGTTACTGGTAAAAGAGGATTATCAAACATTCTCCATTCATCCTGAAAAGGTACATTTTATTAATATGCTGTACAATTTAACAGAAGCATCTTATCTACTTTAAAATATAACAACACTTTTACACAGCTTAATTTCATTGCTTCGTGTAATATTTCTCACAAGTTAAAATGTTACAAATATAAAACAATTATTTTATAATCTATTTAATGTAGAGTGAAACAGAGAACAAAAAAGCACATTTTTAATAGCTTGACATTAATGTTCTCAATTAAATTATAATTTAATTTTTCAATAATTAATGAATATTATTTGAGATGCATCAATATGCAGAACCAAAGTTTTACTTTTTTAAAATAATTAGCATTTGAATATTTAGTATTCTTGAATATCACTTTTACATTTACAGATTTGAATATACAAAGTATGCCCATAAAATAATTGAACAATTTCTAATAAATAAGAAAAAGATTACCATCCTTCAAATAAATCTATTTTGTTTAAACTAATCACCGGAGGAGCGTATGTAATTTTTCAAACGTATGTAACATTTGATTTAATATCTGAGATGTTTTCAAATCTCTGTCTTTTCATGGCCATTTTTAAGCTTCGTAAAAAGGAAAAAATCAGCTGGCTATAAGTTGGGAGAATATAGTGGGTAATTTATCATTACATCAGAATGCTTAAAAAGATATTGCTATACGTACAATCCTATATGGGACTTGGCAATATTATGTGAAAGAAACCATAGCCCAGAATAAAAAAATTCCTTCCTAACTCACCATATTCTCTTTTTTAAATGAAAAAGTAATTTTAAGTAAAAATACTGATTAATTAACTGATTTTCAGAGATAAATTCATGATGAATAAGTCCTTCATAATCAAAAAATGCAATCAACATTGCCTTAGTTTTTAATTTCAACAACCCTCCTTTTTTTGTATGGAAGAAGATGGGTGCTTTCCATTGTGTCTTTTGTCTTAATGTTATATTATAGACAGTAGGTTTAATTTCTCTCCATGATACACTTTAAAAAACTGCTGTTCTGCCTTGCAGTAGTCAGCAAATCTTCACAGCAAACTTTTCTGCTTTCTTTTTTACTGTGCTGTCAATATTCGAAGCAGAAATCAAGCACAAACTTTCCTCATTTTCAGATTTTCAATTAAAATTAACCTACAGCTTTCTTTGCTTATTTCCAAGTATGTCTGAATGTTGTTGAGTTGTTACATGCTCATCAGCTTTTAGTAAAAAACACATTTTCTCTAGAGTATCCTATCTTTGGCTCATCTTTTAATGCTTTCATGCCCACATTTAAAGCAGTTGTACCACTCATTCACTCCTTTTCATGAGAATGGTGCATCACTTTATACTGTTTTAATCATCTCTAATGTTTTGGTAGCAGATTCACTTGATTTGTAACAAAATTTAATGTTATAACATTGTTCCATCTTAAAGCAAATTTTTTTGTACAATGCCTTCTCAGTAAATGAAAATGACTGAAATTTTGACATGCAAATGACAAAACACCCAGTTTACTATCTTTAATAAGAGTTGAGATGTCACTCTTTCTAAACATACATTCATTCTTTCCCTTTTTTATTTTATCATTTGGTCTTTTAATATGTCCAGCTAATTTCTATCTTTATAAAATATTATTTATTCCTGAATATTAGTGGCACACACTAGTAGCTTCAGATGGCATCCTTTACTATCTGCTAATATATTTAATTTCAGTCAATAAATTAGAATGTTTATACACAGTCCTTGCTTCAACATTTTTGACACTTTAACAATCAGTTCAATTGGTGCACCATAAAAATTAAACACGTTAATATTTAAAAAAGTACCTTTATTTAATTAAAACACAATATTTTTTATGATTTGTAACCTGTTATAAATAAGCTCATGTTTTTTGTAAGAAAAAGCTGCCAATGATGTTACCATATTGTAATTTTCTATTGATAGAAATACAAGGAAAGCTATCTTTTATTGATCTAAGCATGGCTTCAAGTATAATTTTACTTTCATTCTACTAATTTTAATTCAGTTACTAATTTTACTTCAGTAATTATTTTCAGTCTTCTTTTAACCTTCACTGTAGATACTGATACCAGAACTGTCAAAAAACTGAAATATGAATTACTAAAGATAAATATTTTATAAAGAGTACATATGAATGTAGAAAGCAACTTTTCTTATTATATTTTTCTACTATGGAAATGAGATGCTTCTCTGGAAATGTATCTTCAAGATTAATATCAAATTGGTGGCTGATTATTGAACCATAATGCTTCAACTTGTTTGCATTAAAGCATAATGCAAATTTTTGCAATTTTTTGGCAGTGAGCTGTTCAAATCATTTCTCTAGTGAAGAAACTGTTTAGTCCAAAAGAAGATCGAAAAATATTCTAAAACTTGTAAAATTATAAGGATAAAAATGTAAGACAATCCTATATTTAAATAATTTCAGCACTCATTTTTAAATATTCATTTATCATAGCCTGTGCTTCACATCAGACATTCAGACACCGGTGGTTTTGTAAACGTATTCAATGACATAGTACTCCATGCTTAAATGACACATTTTAACCCACTTCAGAAAATAACTTAGACAGTACTTTTGATAAATAAGTACCCTAGGCAGCTACTTATGCCACCTATACCTAAAATTAGGCCTACTAGTATATAAAAAAAATTCAACTAAAATAAATAAAGGGCAAGACTATTTTGTTTGATTAATATTGGTTACATCAATATTGTCTGGCAAATTTATATTAAATGGATACTAATATTAAAAATCTGAGCACTAAAACATGAATGAACTAACCTCATGCAATCTCACTCTATAATTTGTATGAGGATGCACTATGCCATGGCTGTGAACTAACACAATTCTTTGATTTCCTTGAAGAATGATGAGAGGATACCTCTGTAAAAGTTTATCAGGAAAGTGAGAGTTCCCACGGCTTTCTATATTGAAGCTTAAAAAGCCATTATAAGACAATACCTAAAAATAGGAATGAAAACATTATTTATATAGCCATTCAGAAAAATGATTACCAAATCTATCCAACTGCAAATTGGTTTTTAATAATTTTTTCCTTGGTTAAAAAAATGTATCTTGGCTTAAAATCAGTATCAATAATGTGATTAGTATGATTCTTTTGTTAATTATTAGGATTTATATTCAAATTTCTTATGGTCAGCTTTTAACCAAATAAATATGATTGCATCTCATATAATTCCTCCAGGTATTATTTTTTTCTTTCAGAAGCATACAGATACATTTGCCATTTGGGCAAACTTTATTTCTGTATGAAAACACACATTTTAACTCAGATGTTTGCCCTATGTGCCTATTCTTCACACCTTTTTATCAAAATGCATAAAAAATAAAAGACACTCTCATGAAAAGCCAAAACTAAAAATTTTTAAGAAAGATTGCAAAATGAATAAATGCGAAATTGTTAAAAAACACTGTATATTTTTGGGGTCAGTGCTGAAAACAAACAATTCTGAAAACAGAAAAATGAAAGAAAGCAATACTTGCAGAAAAAATATTCAAAGAAGTTGTATACTCAAGGCAGAAAACTTCCTGAGTTTCAGGATATGTTTTGCTCAAGTTTTTTACTCAAATATTCTGTTGTCGACGAAAGAGGAAACAAAATGACATTACTGTGAAAAACAATTGTTTTTAAATTGGGTGGTTACAAAAATTTAAATTACGCTATGGAATCTCATGCCATGTCATAAGAAAAGAATGTCATGTCATGTCATAAGAACATTATTTTAAGAATTTGTTCCAAAAAAATGGATGGCTACGAGCAGAAAAACATTTTAACATTTATGAAATAGTCATCTTTTATCTCATGCTTGCAATAAACGCTTAAAAGTGAGCAATACAATGAATTCATGAAAAGTAAATTCTATCAATATGTCCAAATGCTGATAGAAAGGAAGAAAATATCTCCTGCAGTCACAGAAAAATTGTAAAAAACTAAGATGTTTAGAAATTTTTTAATTTTGTAATGCCTTTAAGGAATGGACAATGTAGTACAAGGATACTAAAATTTTTTTCTTCTCTGCGTTAAATGTTATATAATTTGAAATCAGGCAATTTTAAAAAATGAAATGCTTCAACATTTTTACACATACAATATACATAAAAATACTATAACCACAAACTTAAATTCACATAATATCAATAGCAATCGCCTTTATTTTAATTATTATGGCCAAAATACTTGCATATCATCTTAATGTCAACTAAAATTTTGATTGTACGCCTTTCTCCTTTATATGCCTTGTTTTGGTTACTTGAAATATGTGTAAATAGTGCTTTATTATGCTTCTATGAAGAATAAATGTTTCTCAAATGCAAAATAATATAGAATTATAGAAATTCAAATATATTTTAAAGCAAAATGAATAATGTAATTCTTTTTGTGAAATCTAAACTAGCATCATAAGAGAGATAACCAAATTGTCAATAAAATCTTCGGATTATAATCAACTTGTACTCCTCTAAACAAAAAAAACAAAAAGAATAAAAAAAAAAATAAAGAATAAGAAAATAAAATTTAAGAATCAATAGTTACATTTAAAATTAATATCCTAAAATTAGTCAAAAAATTATATCCTTCCTCCTTTTTGTTGCACAAACTACATTTCCATAGTCTGCCCTCTTTTTTGGTGACACAAGGAGAATTTTCTTGAGAAAGAATAATCTTATAAAAATGCTTAGTTTATGATGATGTCAAAACATCTAATTGTACATTTTAATGTTTTTGAATGCAAAGAAAATTTGTTTGCCATTTCATGCATTCTTAATTTTGTTAATGTAAACATTCAATACAGATCTTTAATTTTATAATCCATTAATAGAAACATACGAACATGTTTTTTTTCGTTTGTTTGTTAAATCTTATTTGACGTATTTCAATAATTGGTTTCAGGTAAGTTTTACAATTTGCTTTCAATTAATCCTCAAAAGCAAAGGGGAGTATTTAGAGATGTTTAAAGAGGTAATATTTTTATATAACTAGCATTTTTTTAAAATTTCTTTCTTAGAATTTGTTAAAGATTCATAAAAAATGCAACAATAAAAAACATTCACAACTGAGAAATATGCAAAAACTGTACAAGTTTGTTTTCAAAATTGCAACATAAAAATTTCAGCCTAGTGAACTTTTATGTAATCATTACATTTTATGATTTCTCACTGCATATTTTGGAGATAAAAATACCATGTATAATCTCTGAATGTTCTGAAAGACTCCATCCAGTATGAAAGTTAATACAGAAATTCAGATTACAAGCAAAATAGACAATTACAGTTTTACTTTGCCTGATAAGCTAAAATAAACAAAGAAGGATTATAATTTCACCATTCTCATATTCTTAGCAACTGCAATATTACTTCATGAAAGTTTAATTTCAAAATATGTATGTTTCATAGAGTTAGCTTTAATTGAATGAATGCAATCACAAACTTTAATTATTTTAATCAAAATTTTGTATGTTAGAAAATAGCATATTTTCATATTGATTGTTAATTAGTGAAAAAATAAAAGATATAGAATTCTTGCAAGAAAAGCACGCACACACTAAATTAGTATGTATATATTACTCAAATTTGTATCTTTAATACCATCTTTTAATACTTCATTATTTAATTAAAAGACTTTCCAATCAGTAATTAAACTAGATTGGTAGAAAACCATGGCTGCATTAATAGAATGCTTAGAAGAAATACGTAAATGTTATCAAAACATTATTCACAATATGTAGAAAAATTTTTCAAAATTTAAGCTGGTGAGCAAACAGCAAATTGAGAAATGAGTTAGGACAGTGGTTCTCTGCCTTTTTTGTCTCATTCTTCCTTTCTCTCCATGCATCAGACGTCACTTGTATAGTTGATTTTTAATTTAAGCATGATATTCCAAACAGTATATAAAATGAGAATATTTAATATTAATATCATATAAAAGTATAATATATTGTATTTCATAAATAATATTGTTTATGCATTTATTAATATGCAAATTATTATTATCGTATTTAATAAAGACAAATTATGAAAAATGTTGTTGTTTTTGCTGTTTTAAGCTTAACTTTCAGGCCTTATTTAATTTCAACTGTGTCAGTCGAGAGTGTTTCGTGTTTACTAATCAAAGTTAGACAATTCTTTGAAGCCACATGAAGAGGGAGGAATAACTCAGCTGAGAAACTTTAAGTCATGATTTTTCCACCTAGTGTTTTTGCATAAAAAAACACACAAACTTCAAAAAATGTGTTTTTATACAAAACAGTACATGGAAATAATGACTCAATCAATGGAATGACTAAGTCATTATTTCATGAAAGGAAGAATTGCAATACATACCTTTCACAAAAAATTAATTTAAAAAAAAAATAAATTTTTTTCAGTCAGGATTTCTATACATCTTGCCACCAACTAAATTGATTTAATATTTCTTGTTTGCAGTTTGAATAAGTATTGGGTCTGTCCATAAATTCGTGCACACTTTTTGGTAAATTTTTAAATAATATAAAAAACACAATTAAACATTTTAATCAATTATATATTTTCCTCCATTATCTACAATGTCTCGCTTTCTTACAGACAGCTTTTTTATGCCATTGCTGTAGAAAGACTCTGGTTTTGATGCAAAAAAAATTAGTACATCAAGTTCATTGTGTACATCCTGTTAAGAATTTAATTTTTTTCCCAGTGAAAAATTTTGTAAGGCACGAAATAAGTGAAAATCACTTGGGGCAATATCTGGGGAGTAAGCAGGATGTGTCAAAAGCTCCCAATTAAATTCACTCACTTTTTGCAGCGTTGTTCGAGCCGTATGCGGTCTAGCATTATCATGATGAAACAACACTTTCTTGATATTCACCAATCGTGGGCGTTTTTTGATCAGTTCTGAGTTTAGATGGAAAAGTTGTTCACTATAAACTTCTGAATTGATTGTTTGATTTGGTTCTAACAGTTCAGAACATCCTGAATGGGGTTCATCATCAATGCTGCTTTTTCCAACTTTAAATTTTTTAAACCATTTCTGGACAGTCCTTACACTAATAGTGTGTTCACCATGCACGCTATTATTTTTTATCGCTGCAAACCTGGCAGATTCACCACATGAAAATAAAAAATGCAGCACAGCATGTTTGTACTGAATATCTATATTCATCTTTTATGGGTACTAAAATGCGTTCGATATTTATGAAAGTTGGTGATGAACTGAATAATATGTTAGTTAAACGATGACAAGTTTCAACAGGTTCAAAATTGTATTGTTTTAGTAAATGCATACTCCTAATGCGCACAAACTTATGGACTGACCCGATATATCTGCACAAACCAACAATTACCCTACCTCTACAAATCTATAATATAAAACAAAGACCAAGAATGGCGAAGGATTTTTCATGACACAATTATGGAACAAATGCACCTTTGTAAAAAAATTTTTAGAATAGTTCTCAAAGTTCCCAAGTAGTTCCAAGTTTTATATATAAATATCTTAATATGGAATATTTGTTTTACGGTATATAGTTTATATACTGTAAAACGAATATTCCATATTAAGAACATAGCTGTGAGATTTTTAATCTCCTTCAGATGCCTAAAAGCCTAAAAGTGTTATTCATATAGAATGTTTAAAAACACTAACAGAATTTTACATTTTTTCCCCATTAGCTTTGATACAGAGTTAGCTTTGATACAGTGATTAAAGTTAAAATAACAAATAAGCTTCATACTTATTTGTTATTTTAACTTTTGATTTGTGATGATTATTAAATTATTTTAAAGGCAATACAATAGTTCCTTACACTGTTTCTTATTCATGATATGGGGTTTAGTTACCATAATAACAATATATCTTTTTCTAATTTTTATGCAAAGAAAGTAATCCCAGCTTTTGCGAATACAGAAATTAAACTAGCACATGCTTTACATACATCCAGGTATTCATATTCTGGTTGTAAAAACAAATGAAAAAGCAAACCTGAAGTTAATACATTTATTGTTTTAATACTGATACTCCACTAAGGAGGATTTATAATCATACTTCACACTTTTATGTAAACATAATATTTGGCACATGTAGTAATTCTAACCATTCCTTAGTTATAAAAAATGTTATCACTTGTTTTTTAAATTGTTAAATTTTATCAATAATATAATATGCTAATTCAAATTTAATTTACTCATACACCGACACATAATTAATTTTCATACATAAAGCATAGATAAATTTAAAAAGTAAACTCTGAAATGCAGTTAAGCAGATATAACCTTTATCTATCCTTTTAAAAATTTACTTTATCTTTCTAATGATCGTCTGACAATGTTAGTAGTTTCTTTTTATAAAAAGAAAGAATATAACAAAATAATTCATATTTAATAAATGGTAAAAAATGCTACATCATTGACAAAAATTATATTTTGGAATAAAAAAATAACTGTAATGATTATTTTAATAAAATCACACAAATACATATAAGATCTGTTTGATGGAAAACCTTTACTAACTTTATCACCAAGTTGGTCTTTTGGTAAACTCCAATACAAGGGTTTGTCCAATACATATGGCACATTAATTCTTTTCACAGAAATTTCTTCTGGAAAAACTTGAAAACCCAGCACAGATGGAATATCAAGTACTCCAACTTCCATAAAAATATCACGAGAAGGAAATGATGTCTAAAAATAAAATATAAATAAAATTATCAATAATACAAGACTTTTTCTGAACAGAAATTCTTTGAGCCACCAATTTTCATTTCAGAAATGTTTATGATAATAAAGAACTATGTTTAAAATGGTCTAAGCAACTTTATTTTTCATTCTATTAAAAATCTAAGTCTAATATTTGGCAGCTTCATGGAGCTATTGAATATTACAGTTAATGATTGCATCTTCATCATATAGTTAATGACTTTTTTTTTTTTTTTTTTTTTTTTTTTTTTTTTTTTTTTTAATTTATAACATTTGGCAGCTTTGTGGAGCTGTCAAATATTCTAATTAATGACTACATTTTTTATAATACAGTTAACGATTTTTCCCCTAAATCTATAAGATTTGACAGCTTTATAGAGCTGTCAGATGTTATAATTAATGACTGTATTTTTTATTCGACTATAAAATTCTAAGAATTTCTAACAAATATTTATATAATAAACATTATATGTGCATCCAAGTGCTGATCTTTTAAGAGAGTATTGAAAAGCCATGATTCACGTAAAATCACATTTAAATCATTGTATTAATATGTTATATTGTTGCAATTATTGAAGATATTTATATTAATATTGCATTTAAAATAAAATTAAAATAGTTATTTCCATTAAAGACTTTGAATCAGTTTCGTTTTTGTGCTTTAAGCAATAATCAGCTTTAACTAGAAGATATGTTCAAGATAAAATTTATTGAATTTTGATAAAAATTCAAGTATGTGAATTTAATTAAAATTTCTGTACAGTAAGTCTAAGTCATGCATAGGTACTTTTTTACCTGAGGTGAAAAGGTAAATATGAACCCCTGGTATATAACTGCATTGCTATATTTTTAAAATCAACAACAACAAAAAAAATTAGCTATAATAAATCCTACCATAACTCTTAACTCACAGTCATAACTTTATGTATTCACAAAATTAATATGTGTAGTATTTTTTAATTTTTAAACGAAAACATTAAAAAAGTACCTTTCTAATAAATAGCTAATAACACTGAAATAATACATATAAAAAGCATTACATTAATATAATAGTCAAGCCTTTTCGTAATTTAATTTTTCTTGGTTTTAATGAAGTAATTGACAATGATTATCTTCAAAATTGATTTGACTACTTATTTATGTTCTTTATGTTCTATAGAGAAAACTGTGATACCTGAATGGTTTTTAAGGCCACAAGAAGATTTTGCACTTTATTATTATTATCATTATTATTTTAAGTTTCCTGAAACGTTTTTCACCTTAACAATAGTAATTGGCCAATGTTAAAAATATTTTTACAGAATTTTCAAATTCAGATATGATTAAACTAAACTACTTTTCTGAATAATTTATTAAAGATCTGATTTGGATTTAGTAACTAGAATTACTGAAATAGTGTAGTTTCTGAAACTAGATATTTTTGATGGAATATCTGGAGTATTCATATCATTTCGATACTTAAATGCTATGTTGCTAATGACGGTCCTTTTTAAAATACATAAATATTTCTTTTTTATTTCATTTTTGACAGCAAGATTTATTAACCATCTCATCATATTGTGTTGATACAATCACCTTTAACCCTCTCGCTGCATATCCCGTGATTTCCACAGGCAACTAAATGTAGCAAAATTTGCACAACCCACGATTTCCATGGGCATAAATTTTTGCCATCTTTTTAACTGTACAACCACTCTTTCCCCGTTCAAGGTTTCCTTTCGGCTTTTCTGTGAAGTTTAATTGTTTATTTAGATGTGGGCTAAGAGATGGCATTAGTTGTCCACATTTCTGCCAAATATACAAGAATACATTATATAGCATTTTGTGCACGCTTTTCAGAGCTCAAAGATGTCTGACAGGAAGCGTTTCGCGAGTGATATAACCTATATTCCTGACGATATTTCCAACACTGATAGTAGTTCTGACTCTGATTTCAAGTACGAGAATACATAATATATATTGAAGATAGTTATAGCGAAACTGATGAAAATTTCTCGGATTCCTCTGCAGATAGTGATGAATCTGAAAATTCAGTTTCTATTGAAAATGTTTGACGGTGCAAAATTGATAAGCAAAATATTACATTATGCAAATATTTTCATTAGCATATATGTTTTACCTTTATATTTTATAAAAGAAATCATAATTTAACCAATATTAATTTTCAAAATTTTGCTACATATCATTATTCTTCAATTTCAGTATTCTGACAACCTTTTTCTATGACCTAATTCTATATTGAAAAAAAAAAATCTTTTACAAAAATTTTTGTATATTTAAACTCTAAAATATATATGTATATTTGAAATATGTAATAAAAAATACCCAATTGTTTAACCTATTTTGATAAAAAAAAAATGTACGTAGTGAGAGGGTTAAAGCTAAATTTTCACATTTGTCAAGAGTATTTTCTCTCATTTTCCATAAAGAAAGAGATAATGCTTCTGCGATACTTGTTTGTTTAGTTTAGCATGGCAAACATACAAGGGCTATTTGCCTAAAGAGAGGTATGCCTTTATGGAGGACTTCCTATGGGTCCACATTATATTTCAAATAAATAAATAATGAAAACATGTACACAGACAAATCATTCACAGGCATCTGATATTAATGCATGCAGCTTTAGGTGTATTTAAAGTTTTTGATTACAAGGCTCTATTGACCTTTCATTTTCTTGCAGTTTTAAATTCCGCAAAGGTGCATAGCAAATTGAATTGCATAAAAAAGCTCTTAGGTTGAACCCATTGGATTGATTTGTCTTTGATTAGTTTGAATTTTATATAAATATAAAATAATGAGTTAAAAATTCCATAAAATGTATGATAATGGCTTTTACATTCCATTTTAATTTTTAAACCTTTAATAATTAATTCTGTTTTTTATTCGATTTGGCTAAATGATCAAAGAAAGCACATGAGCTGTGCAAGTGCTCAAGAATACAGTGTCATTTTTATTGATTTAAATTTGTTATTTTAAAATTTTGTTTCTTGATACATTTCAAAATTGAAAGTCATAATTAATTTTTAAATGCATTTCTAAAATTTCACAACTAATATGGTGCCATTTCTAACCATTCACATGAGCCAAGTGCCTCATTTCCCTCACCCTTATCCCAGCTCCACTATAAGGATTAAAAAATATTCTATTAAATGCTTAATAATCATAAACAATACAGCATAAAATTGCATATTAATATATTATATTATATTATATTATATTGTCATATAATTATATTATATTGTCAGTTGAATTTTAATAAATTAAAATTCAACTGACAATCTACTTTGCAATTGTAATAAATATTATCTTCACATACAAATCAATATCAATGAGTCAAAAAACAGTAGTTATGAAAAAAATTAATTACTTAATAATGTAGTAAAACTGAACATACTCAAAATCAAATAGAATTTACTTAAGATTGGAAAGGTAACATAATATCGTTAAACATGATTTTAAATATGCTCTTATTAAAGTGGGTAATTATGGTCAGTTTTCAGAGTTTTAAAAACTAAATTTTATTATTGAAATGGGAAAAAAGAGTCATTAAATGCAATTCTATGTTTATCACACATCATTACTATATTTATACTCATTAAAAAAAACAGTTACATACAGAGAGACAGTAGAAAATAATAAGACAAGTTTTTGTTTTCATAATTTCATCTTAGCCATTAAAATTTAATAATAATAATATTTTTTGGTTATCCCTTGTATCTGATTTATTCTTTTTATTTATTTAACTGTATATAATTTTCATTAGCTATATGTTATTTGCCTCTTAATCTATAATTCTAACTTTTGTGAAGAAATGACAATAAAATTTTATTAGGATAATAGAAAATCTTACTCCTTACAAGATTACAATACTTTTTAAAATGTTTTTTAATTAATGCAATAATTGGAAACATATAAAAAATATTTCTCAATATAAATTTATTTTTAGGAATTGAGCAATTATCAAAAAAAATTGTTTTAAAACTGGCAAATATTTTTAACATAACATTGTACAATAACAAAGCTTAAGCAATGATATAACAAATATAAGAATGAAAATTGCAAGGAATAGAAACAAAATGAGTTTTAGCGAGCATCAGTTAAAAGAAATGGACTGATATGAAGCTAATAAATAATATATAAAATAGGATACATGCAATCACATATTCTCTGTAACCTCACTAAAAGCATGTGCATGACAATTAAAAAAAATCGTATAAAGAACCTTTTATAATTAAGTAAGAGAAGAATTAACAACCAAGTATGTTTAATAGATTCTAATTTAAAAGCATCATAATAGTTTGGATTTAAATAATTTTTAAAATATACCTTAGACCAATACATGGATGCCTGGTTGCAGACTCGAGTTTTAGCAAAGCAGAAACATTCATAACAGCCTTTGGTAACTTCAGCACTAAGACCAAATGATCCTTCAACACAAGAATCACATTTGTTTCCTTTCACTAATTGCTATAGGAAAAGAGATATAACATTAAAAGCTCTCTAATTTATTATCTTAAATACTTAAGATTTATTTTAAAATCGTCCAGAAAGACTGATTTTCATTCCTTGACTAAGGATAGACTTCTAATTAAAAATGCATTCTTTTAGACCTTTAAGACTAATGTTAACTGGTCATTTTCTTTCAAAGTTCACTGATAACTTTTATTTCTTCTAGATCATATTAGTTCAATAAAGTCAATCTCCTCCTGGAGAATTAATTACTGTAAATTTATTCATATTTACAAACATATAGAAAAAAACTTGGAAAACGCCATGCAACTTAAATTTTGAGTCTCTGGAACTGAAGACAAGATAGTGACTTTCACCACTCTATCACTGGTAAACATTAGTAAGTGCATTTTATTGCATCATAATTATAAAGTAGGAAGCACACACTTTTATTGCAGACACAATAATAATTCCTCAATTTTTAGTTTCCATTACTGCTACTGATCAAAAATTTAGATTACTAAAAAATGCAGTATTACAAACCAAATGATTTTTTTATGGTTTATTATAATTATGAGAGAAAATGACTAAAGTTTTCATTATATAAAATATTATAAACTTACAGTTATTTGTTGTTTCATAACACAATATGTTCTTCAGCTCAGTTTTTGAGATTATCACAGACTTTTAATCTAGTGACAGTTGCTCATTAAACCTTTTCTTTTAATATTTCTCACATACCTTGTACTTCAATTTTTCTTTCAGTAACATGGCTTTCACTTCTCCCAAAGAATGAAATTCTAATACCTTGATTCAGATTACATGAATAACTGATTCTAATTTGTTAATTTAAACACCTGAACTAAAGCATGCTTTTGTAACTTCAATTCAAAATGTAGCATTCTTCAATATATCTTAATTTACAGAATAATTAAAGATTTGTGTTCTCAAAGATAGCAAATGGTTTCAAGAAAATTTAAATCTAAGATTTATAATAGGTCCAGTGAGAATACTACATAACTGCCTAACTGCCATGTAGTAAGAATACTACATAACTTGAAATATGAAAAACTAGGTGGTTCTTACATGAAAACTAGAAGGAAAACCAGAAAAACATGAAAACGATGAGAACATATCAGAAGGTTTCTGTGCTGCACAGCAAAGCCATTTCAAAAGATTCACTTTATAATACATGATTCAGGTTACTGAATTATTTATAACATGATTCCGATGTAAAATATATTAATATTTAAATAGATATTCTAAATTTTATGTTCTTCGGCTAATTCAAATTTGTAATTGTCTTACACCTTTATGCTGAGAAAATCCTGAGTAGGAAAGGAAAATATGTAACTGGTGTAATCGCACCAGGAAGCATAATCTAGGGACTAAAATCTAAAATATTTAGAATTCAGAAAGGAACTGGCATCAGAATTTTGCAGTCGCAAAGTTTGCATTGGGGGCGAAAAATGTATATTTTACCATGCTTCTTCCATTTATTATCAGTTGCATAAAGTTCATATAAACAAGCAATACAACTTTGAAAAATTCTTTTAGATTAAACTCACTTTGCATGAACAGACTCCTCTATTGTTACATTGACAAATACCATCTCGACATTGGCTTGGAACAGAACCATCAAAATTGCAATCACATTTATGGCAGTTTGGAAAATTATAAAATCCAATTTGACATTGATCACAATCTCTGCCTTCAAAACCTTCTAAACAAACACAGTTCCCTGTAACAGGATCACAATTTTGCTGAGGTGAGCCTTGACGATTACAGTCACAAGGCTGAAAGAAAAATCATCTTTAAATTTATATATATAAATTAAATTAACATAAATATATACAGTACAAAGTCCGTAATCCAGACGTGCATTATCCTGAATGATCTATAATCTGGACCTCAAAGCCACAAACTTTACGCATGCATAATGTAAGGAATGCCCATACATTACGCATGTGCGTAAAGAATGTGCATACATTACGCATGCATGTAATGCATGCACGCATTGAAAGAAATGTTTAATAAAGTAAACAAATAAATATTAAGCTTTTTTTTTTTTTTTTTTGTAAAATTTGATACCCTTTAGATCATAATTGCTTTTTATTTCATAAATTACGGTTTCATATTTTTAATTGAATAACTTCCGCATGTCATCTTACCAGATTTAAACTGATGATCTATAATCCGGAAAAACCCCTAATCCGGAATCGCCAAAGTCCTGATGTGTCCGGATTACAGACTTTGTACTGTATATATATACAATGCATACATACATATGTATAATACTATATACATGTTATAAATATATATATATATTTATAATGTACAAAGTACAATGTTATGTCTAATTTTAATATCACAAATAAATTAGACAGTTTCTACCTCGTACATCTAGTAGTGTGTAAGCCAATGTGAATTGGCAACACATGTTAGCATGCAGGCCCGCTTCTAGCAATTTTGATACATTAGGTCAAACTCAGACTGCATGCAGGCTGAATGCATGAATTAAAATGCTAACAGTCCAGCTTTTTTTAAGTGAAATAAAAAATTTTCAATCAAAAAAATAAATAAATAAATAAATAAAAAATAAACTAAACTTTTAATTTTGCTCATTAAATATTTATTAAAACATAACTATATTATAATAATAATACAAAAGCAGAAAAAAATTCAAATTTACATTCATTTTCAATTGAAAATCTAAAGTGTGGTACCTGCACCAACTTTGTTAGTCAAACGTATTGACAACAAAATTTTAATATATCAGACTGACATTTATTTCAGATAATTCTAATATGTTTAATTAATCATTAAATAAACATTTTGTTGATTACAACTTTGTAAGTCAAACATATTGATAACTAAATATTATTTATTCAGGCTGGCACTTACTCCAATTAATTCTAATATGTTTAATTAATCATTAAATAATGTTCTTTAATTTAAACTAAAAATAAACAAATTATGAACTTTCCAAATGAGACAAAATATAAGAATAAATAAAGCAATTTATTTTTATTTTATTTATTTATTTTGTAATTTATTAAATTTTTCTTTGACATGTAAATTAAAATGTATATTTTTGACACATAAATAATAATAAACCTCTTCATTTCTTACTATAGCTTGATACTTAATGCCGTACTGATTCTGATCAAGTTTGTACCCTTATGCCAAGCCATCAGTTGAGTTCTTTCCTTACCAGTTTTCAAACGTGGAAAAAAAAAAAAAAAAAAAAAAAGCTTTTCACATATTAATGCATTCTCAAACAACGCAGTTATACTTAGCACAGAAATTTGTAACTGATCTTGTTCACTTTTTGACAAGTATGAATGAAAGTTAACGAAATCTGCATCTTCAAATCTTTGAATAAGATTTATATGAAATTATAAATTAATTAACACCATTTACAGATTCTTTGGTGCATTACTCCCATTTGTTTCTAATGATAATGAAAATAATATACAGTAGGGTTTCAAATAAAATCTTGAAAACTTTACAACACTATATTTGCAACAAATACATAATTGTGGACTATAAGTTTCAGACCAGTGCTTTAGGTGATCAGGACAATTTGCACCCCTTATGAATGAAATATATTAATAACCCAAAGCAAAATACATCTTTACTTAGCTTGTCACTTGGAAGAATAATTCAGCAGTCCTCTTCCAAAAATCAGTGCCCTAGGCATCTTGCCTGTGCCTGGAGCAGGTTCAGTAATCATGTAATATTTGATGACTTAACTAGGCCACCATGACTACTAACTTCATTTACAGCTTATATTCATATCTAATTTTCCAGTTCTTAATTTTTTGTATCAAAAACTTATAAAAATTAATTTATAATGGTACACTATGTTTCACTCCATAAATAAAGAGAGAAATATTTCCTCCTACCCTGCAACCATTAAGTGGATCATAGCCCCATGCATTTCGAACACATCTTTCACATCTGGATCCACTTGTATAAGGAGGACAAACACAACGTCCATTGGTTGGATCACATATATGGCCTGGTCTGTCACAAGGTTCACAACCTATAATTAAAAATAAAACCTATAATTAAAAGCATAAGTTATATATAAAGTAGTTAAATAATCTTAAAAGCATGTTTTATTTATTACATTTTGCCTATCTTTCTGTTTAATTTCATTAAAATATATTCCAAAATATTTCTTGATTTAAAAACATAATTCAGAAACTCTGTGAGAACCATTTAATTCATCATATAATATGTATATACATTTAGAAAAGGATGTAATTGTAGTAATTAAAAACTTTAGATTTATATGTGCTAAACTGAGATACATTCAAAATAGGGTTCAAGTAATGAAAAAGATTTAATAACTGAATAGGATGTTGGTAACACAGAATATACACTAAATACCATCAATTACAAAGAAGTTAGTTGGTTGGTCTTGAATGTATAAAAACAAAATTGACATGCCTTTCATTCAGTTATGTTTCATTGCAGTTCTGAAGATTGATTAAAATTCATTTAACTGATTTATGAAATATTAATAATAGAAAAAAGCAAAATTTAATTTAAATGTAAAGAATTTATTACTCATATATCTTCGATACCATATCAAAACATCTTGCAAAAAAATGCAATTTTTCATACAGGTTTGGAATTTTCTTTGGTAGCAAACAGCTATTTCTGATTAGACATTATCTGATATTTTGAATTTTTGCAAAGGCATATTAATATATTAAAATATTTGTAATTAGATTATAGAGTCTGAAAAAGGCAAGATGGAAATATTTCATATTGTTGCTCTGACATTATCTAATAGAAAATTTATAAAATTCTATAAACCAAACTGTATTAAATAAAATTTTTAAAAAGGGGTGGAGGAAAAGCATTTATTCTGAGTTAAAAAGAAACAAGATTTAAAAAAATGTTTGCTAATAATTTTTTTTTATTATTAATATTTAAAAGTAAACAGCACAAAATGAGATTGAACAGCGAGTCAAAAGACAACGTTTAGTGTTGTTTTGTCAAAAGACAACATTTCGTGACAACTAATTTTTCTCACTAAATGTTGTCTTTTGACTCGCTGTTCAATCTCATTTTGTGCGTCATGAAAAATTTCAAAAATTGTTTTTTAAATATATTATTACACTTAACTTATTAACAATTATCAGTTAAACATTGACATTCATAAATATTCTTTTCTCTCACTTTTTTCAAAAGAATAATGTACATGTAGATAGCAATCAGTTGTAATTACAGTCAGTGCTCATTATAACAAACAATCATTATAGCCACTACTCCATCAAAAGAAATGGTGCAAAGTGGTGGTAGTCTTAGTGAGTTTACTGGCAGAAAACCTAAAAGGCTATCTGTGCCGAATACATGCCATATGCTTTCACACACACAAATGAGAGACATACAGCCAAAATAGACAAACAGACAAGATTAAAACCATGAAAATGCATAAAATCTAAAGAAGCTAAAAAATGATGAATGCTGAGATGAAGTTTCTTATAATTCAGATAATGAGATCAGATTTGAACAGGTGTCAAATCCAAAACATAAAATTTATTAAAATAGATATTATTAAGACACAAAGATGCAACATCAAAACATAATCAAATTAAATAATAAATAATCTTTTCAGGTATTGAAACAAACTGGCATTCACCACTTTCCTGATTGAACAGCCAAGTTCAATCAGGGGCAAGTTGCATTTGTTAAAATGTGTCAACCAAGGTCGTTTAAAATATGGACACTTAGTTAAAAAATGATGAACTGAGATTATAGCATTATAGTAGGGGCAAATCAGTTCACTCTCTGCTTTTAGTAAATAATTGTGTGTAATTCCGTCAGTGACCAGTTCTAAGTCAAATAAGTAGGACTTCCTCTTTCTGTTTCCTAGTAGCATCCCAGTATTCGATTCTAGTTTTCACACTTCTTAACTTATTATCTATCTTACCATGTCAGTGTTTCTGCCATTTATTAAATATTTCTTTTTGATAACCCTGCTAATATTGTCAGGAGGGACAGCCCAACTGGATAAATCGATTGATGATTTTGCTATGGCATTTGCTAGCTCATTACCTTTTATGGCTACATGCCCAGGTATCAAGGAGTACAAGATCTCGTACCCACAGTGCATTAATTTTAAATCAAGAATGACAGCATCTACTATGACAGGGTTCTGGGTATCACAATATTCTTTTTTTTTTAAAAGCACTAAGCAAATCAAACTGATGCAAAAAGCCCTATACTAATAAGAATACATTAAATTCATTTGTGCTGCCATGACCATTCTGCACAACATACTTTAAATTAGAATGCAAAGAGATGTTATAATGAATGCTAACTCATATCCATGTACGCAGCATTGCTAAATAATCTAGGAAAGGCTCGCTTAATTCAAAGCAGTTTAGCAATAAGAAACAAATACAAGTTGAAATTTCAAGAGAAAATGACTCTCATGTTTTTAAAATTTTATTAAAATTTTACATAATTTCACTTTACTGAAAATTAAGTTCTTAAATTATTTACATCATACAAGTTTATAGAATAGTTTATAGTTTTTTAATGTATAAACAAACTAAATTTTGGCAACAAAGTAAATAAAGATTGCATGTTCCACTTTGATTTAGCCAGCAATATTATACATCATGTTCAAATGAATACTATAAAGTACAAGTGCACTTACGTCTACATCCATGAGATCCAAACATGAAATAGCCAGGTAAGCATTGATCACAAAATTTTCCGCCAACACCAGGCTTACAATTGCATTGACCTGTATTTTTATCACATACTGAGGCTAAAGATCCTGTCCTATTACAATGGCATTCTTCACAGCCACGACCAGATTGTAAATTCCAATAACCATCCTATAAAAATATTTTTTTAAAAAAACTATAATTTTAAAGTTTTTGAGTTCATAGACAAATTTTAGTGAATTTTCATAGCAAAAAAATATTGTTGATAACAAAGAAGAAAATCTAGGTAAAAATATTTGCCTATACATTAGATAAAATGTTTCTAATGGAAATATATTTTAATTTCAATAAACGGTGAAAAATAATTTCTTCGATAACAGACCTAAATATATGCAGTGCTCTACATTTTACCAAATAAATAATTAAATATTAGTCTGGTAGGTATGGGGTAGTGCTAAATTAAAAATGATAGGGTAATGCTAGTTTTCCAAACTTTAAGATATAGCATAGTGCAACATAATGAACCATCGGTGTATCTGTATGACTACAAATTTAGTCATATTTTAACCAATAGTAAACTTCTGCTGTTACAAAAAATTTATTCTTTAAAAATACAAAGAACAAAACACTCATAGAAATAATAGCTGCCTTTTGAGTGCATTAATATGTACTTAATTTGGTTGTTTAAATTCAATGAATAAAAAACAAAATTTCTTTCTGCTCATAAATGGAAATAAATATACTAAATAATACATTTAAGTTAATTTTAATTCACACAAGTTAAAAAGAATATATGTATACATACTTCACATCTATCACATGTTCTCCCAACAATATAAGGCTTACATGAGCACTGTCCATTTTTCTCATCACACTGAACACTTAAAGATCCCAAACGATCACATCTACATTCTGAAAAATAAAATTAATTTATGAATTAATATAATAAAAAACTGAGAGATTATATATTTAACTTAAACTAAATGCTCATGCACTTAAAAAAAAAAAAAAAAAAAAAAAACTATTGTTGTTGAAAATTTTCATAGATAATTCATGGAAAATTTTAAAAATATCATTTTTACATTAATATATTATTTAATACCAAATTAAAAATGTCAATATCATTTCTAAAACTGGGAATAATTTAAATTAGATAAAAATATTTGCCTATACATTAAATAAAAATTGTCTAATGGAAATATATTTATTTGTATAAACGATAAAAACATAATTTCTTCCTTAACAGATTTAAATATGAGTATATGCAGTGCTCTAGATTTTAAGGAGAGAAATAAAATCCAGACAATTTAATCATCAGTATTGCTTTTGAGCTTTTAAGTTGTATCATAAAATTTGGATCTATTCATGAATTCTATATAGCCAGTCTTGGAAACCTTTCTGCCTCCACTCCCATTTTCATGCAATTATTTTAAGAAAATAATGATAAATGTTTATTTGGTTTTTTTTATTTCACTGTTAATATTTCTTCCCTTGCTAACCAATAAATAAATAAAAACAGGAAAGATAAGAAAAGTAACAAGAAATGTTTAAATGCTTTTTAATGTAAATAAACATAAATAAATAAATGTGTGTATATACAGTGAAATATTTTTTAATTAAATAGTAAATTTAAATCCATATTCCATTGAAACAGCAGTGTAGAACAAACAAAAAGAAAAAAAAAAGAGAGAGAGAAAAGAAGAAAAAGCAGTTAACACTTTTGCATAAAACTGAGAAAAGTGGTATATAAACAAAAATAAAAATTGCAAAAAATCAAAGAATGAAGATATCATTAAAAAAGGGGGTAAATTACATTTCTCATGACAGCTTCATCAAGGGGTTGTTTCCTCAAGAAATGTAAAAATAATAACCTGTTTGTGAACAATTTAGTAAGGCCAAAAATTTTGTAATGTAAAACTTAGAAAAACTTGGATTAAACTGCACATAGCTGCCCAGAAATGACAGGATAAAAGTGTGAAGAAAAGCAGTATTTTGGATAAAATTTGTTTAAGAAACTGTTAATAGTATACACATAAATATAAAATCGCCTGTGTCAAAATGCAAAAGATGGCTGCTGCATATGACCAGAGCACTGTGAAAAATAAATGCAATTTTGAAGAATAAAATATTGATATAAGATAATGGTCGATTAACCATGCCAAATGAAAAAGTTAAATACACATTTGAACATTAGCTTGTTATACATAGAAACATTCCCACTTTTAACATACATTTTTTTTTCAAGTAAACCAGTTACCTGACTGAAATTCTAAATTATTATACTAAAACAGAACGTGCACAAACACGTGTAAATTGTTGGATTCTTGACACATTTAATTGTTACAGGTGGCAAATAATTCAACTCATTTCTTTGCGATGCTTTATCAGTACCTTTGATAACCAGTTTATGTGATATATTTTAGTGAATTAAAAAATCCTTCAACATTTCATTTCTCAGATAAATCTGATTAAAATTTTAGAATATAACAATTTCTTTTAAAAATGCTTTCAAACAGTTTCTTGACGAAAAAAGAAAATTTTTCAGCCATTTATATAGGCTAGGATAATCTAAGTGCATGTTTTTTAAAAATAAATGTTAAAATTTGATATTTATGCTGATTTTCTATTTTGAGAATATCTATTTGAATAAAACCAGCTAAAAGGTAAAGCAAGAAAATTACAAATTAATACCTTTTCAGCTAAATATGATACACTGTACATTACATTTTTTTAAAATTATACATGTTAATATAATACTGCAATTAATTTGCTAGTAACTATTAAAAGAAGCAAGAAAACACGATAAAATATGCACTGATGACAATAATATGTCTATAAACCTCCCTGATATATATATAACACTGATGAAAATAACTGATGGAGAATTCAATATTCAGAACAAAAGAAAAAGGAAAATCTGAAATATTTAGAAACCAAATGATGTTAGTAACACTTGGCTTCCATTCTGCATTAATGTCATTCGGAAAAAAAAAAAAAAAAAAAACCCACACAATTTTAAATTCTCTTCAAGATACAGTTTTCAGTTTCAGAAGGGCATAATTTTTCATAAGCACATTAGCTTAACTGTCAATTGTATTATATATATATATATAATAATAGCTAATTAGATTTACAGAGGAAAATAAATACTTTTTTTACCAACTCCTTTGCTACATTATGTATTTAAGATGACTGAATGAAGAATGTATTTGCATAGAATAATTTATTTCTGCAAAAGATGACTCAATTATATCTTAAAATCCCACCAATACTTTTAAAATCTGAAATTGCATCAAGCAAAAGATAAACTTTATCAGCTATTAAAGTTTAATTTGAAATGTACTTCTTGCAACTTTTAAACTGAATAATAAAATGATATACAAACCTTGGCAACCTTGCATCGAAAATCCAAAGTATCCTTCTAAACATGAGTCACAAATAATACCAAATACTCCAGGCTTGCAACTGCAATAGCCAGACACTGGATCACAGATTTCTGATCTTGATCCAATTCTATTACATTTGCATGGCTCACAGCCAGCTTCTAAATTTCCATAACCATCCTAAAAAAATATTTATAAGAATTAATGCTATGAAAATTAAATATCTCATTCAAATAATTACACTATGCAAAATACCTATTTCAAACATTGTATAACAATGCCCTCTATGGCCTACCAAGTTCAACAAAATTAATATCATTGATTACCTTGATATATGTATTACCCAATTTTCAATGAAATAAATTCAAGGAGTTTTCAAAATTTTTTCCTCAAACTTATGGAAAAAATTTGCATATACATTCATCAAATTTTATATTTTCAGGTTTAATTTTATATTTTCAGGTTTCAGGGCTTTCCCTTTATCACTGTATGCTTGTAGATCAGACCCTATTACTAGGGTGATGCAAAGGAATTCTCTCCATTGGTACAGTCTGGTTCCTAGCCCCCAGCTAGTAGAACTTCACTATTTTGAAATTTCTGGTTTTCTGATTAAGATTAAAGGTAAATTATTTAGTGGTTAATTGAACATACTGGAATTACCTGAAATGAATATCTGAATTGATGAAAACATTTTTCTGTTTGATGAAAACATTTTTCTGTTAAGTAATTCATTTAAAAAAACTTATTTAACTTTTAAAAAAATTTAACAATACTATTTTATTTTGAAGTGAATGTCTAGACCAAACCTCAGCAACCTATGACCTGTGGATTACTGATGATCCATTTCATAATTTAAAGTGACCTACCTGAGTTCAAAAATAAAGTATAATATATAAAAATATGAAATATAAATATGAAATAAACACCTAAAGAATACATACAAATATTAACTGAAAAATAACTAATAATAATAATATTTTTGCAAGGTTGCAGCAATGAATATGCATTATTATAATTTCAAGGAGAAATCAATAACTTTGGCAGCAGTGACTGATAATCCATAATTTCAAAAAACTGCTTTGCCATTTTGTCCACATTCGTTTCAAGCTACAAATATAAGCAAGTATTCTACACATAAAATTTACATTAAGTATGAATAGGAGCAGGTTAACTACTGAAAATTCAGCTGCTTGTATTTGTCTTAAGATGACTAACTATGAGCCAGACTTGACTAAATTGACATCACAAGTCGTTCATAATCAGGGTACTCTTGATATCAAAGAGAAAAATAAAGGTCATTCAGTTATGTTTATTTTTTTTATAATAATTAGAATTAAAATTTTTAATTTTAAGTTTAAAGTTTGAAGTGTATGATGTTTATTTTCTCAATAAAACTCTTATTATTATTCAGCAAAAATACTTTTTAGAATGAAAATACCACTGACCCAAAATGTCTTCTAATATACACATTTTGGTTGATTTTGAATTGTAGCCCAAAAAGGTTGCTGATGCCTAGAATCTTTTGAAATAGTCTGTTTCTTATAATAAAAACAGAACACTAGAACGGCAGTAGGTCTCATTTTGACCCCTGAACACTTTTAACCATTGATTACTTTTGTTTTATTGGAAGAAATCGTTTGGAATTTTTTTACTTTTCTTAAATAGATAACAAATATTTGTAAAAAAATCTTCAGCATTCTAGGTGTTTTTGAAATATTGGCATGTATTCCTAGAACGATGGATGGAGGTCATTTTGACCCCTTTACTTTTATCCCTCTTTCTGCTCGAGACATTGTCAAATAACTCATGAAAAGCATTCACTGATAAGAATTTTTTGATTGCATTCATACTATCTCCCAGAGGGATAAAAATCTGAGTGATCTCACAACTTTGTAATGTCTACATAAGTTCTTGTTCCTTTGTTTGTAATTATCTATTCCTTTGAAGAAAATATTGCAAGGAAGGTAGATGCAGGGTTTTTCATGCTTACATTTCTTTTCAGAAATAGTTTATTTTACAGATGTATTTTTCCATTTGTTAGTTCAGCTTACTTACTGCAGATGATAACAGTTAGGACAGATGTTTTCTTGATAATCTTAAATCAGTATTTCAGTACATATGAATTCTGCCATCAAGTTCATTATGACCTTTCCTTTATGCTGTGAGAATCCTATGCTAAAATATATTCCTTATCTTTTCTGATAGTCTGATATTCTTCAACCTTTTTAAACTTTTACAAAATATGTCTAATAAGCGGAAAAGAGGTCTTACGGATGAAGAAATTAAAAAAAATTGTTGCAGGAGCTATCTGAAAATGAGTCTGACGGAGGTGAAATTGATAATTTTTCTGTAGAAACTGAAGATGAATTCTAGACACAAACTATTAGTGAATCCGAGGACAGCGAAGAAAACAAAGAACTCAGCAGAAATAAACGGGCAAAAATGGATCAGGGTATTTGCAAAACTGTTTTTACAGCTCCTGGTAACACTATATGAAATGAAATAAATTCCAAAAATTCAGTCTGTGGCCATGTTTCTGCTTATAATGTTCTAAAAGAAACAGTAGGGCCAACATCTTTTGCAAAGAGTTGTGTTTCTGAGGACAAAGTGTCTAGTGCTTTCAAGCTTTTCATTGATGATGATATCTTGCTGCATATAAAAAATGTACAGAATCCGAAGCTCATTGGCAACTTGGAAATAAAGACTAGAAGTTATCTCTGGCTGAGTTAGACGCTTTTGTCTTTATATTGTATGTTTGAGGAGTAATGGGAGCCAAAGGGCTTAGATTTATATTCCTTGTGGGCCAAAGCGAGGGGAATACCATTTTGCAAAGAAACTATATCAAGAGATTGATTCAAAGAAATAAAACGATTTTTAAGGTTTGATGAAAAGACAACAAGATCTACTATATTACAGATTGACAAATTTGCTCTTGCATCAGACATGTGGAACAAATTTATTGAAAACTGCAAAATGTGCTACCGGCCAGAACAAAACATTACAGTTAATGAACAATTACTCCCGTCTAAAGCTAGGTGTAGATTTACATAATATATGCCTAATAAACCTGACAAATTTGGAATAAAATTTTGGTTATCTGTCGACATTGATACTAAATACCTCTTGAATGGATTTCCTTATCTAGGAAAAGATGAAACAACAAATCCTCAATTACGTTTGTCTGAAAATGTTGTCATAAAATTAACGGAGCCACATGTAAACAAAGGGAGGAATATTACCACGGATAACTATTTTACTAGCATTAAATTAGCAGAAATGCTAAAATCAAAAAATACAACTATGGTCATCGCAATGAAAAAAACAGAAGAAAAATTCCTATATCTTTGAAAAATATGCGTAGTAATCTTTATTCATCAACAATAGTAGAACATGATAATATCACACTTACCATCTATCAAGGAAAAAGAAACAAAAGCGTTTTTCTACTGAGCTCATTAAATTGTACTGTAAAAATTGAAGACAGTCTCAAGAAAAGTCGCCCGATTCAATAGCATTTTATAACGCAACAAAGTATGGTGTGGATATTCGTGATCAGATGAGCCAAAAATATTCAGTTAAATCGGCTTCTATACAATGGCCTGTACATATCTTCTTCAATATTTTAAATCATGCAGCTTTGAACATCTGGATAATTTATCAAAGTGTAACAGGAAACACCATTAACAGCAGAGAATTTCTACTGAAATTAGGAGAGGAGTTAAGAGTGGTACATATGGCTTCAAAACTCCCAAAGATCCTTCCTGAGTCTTCAGAAAAAACACATGAAAAGAAACTGGATATAAAGAGAAAAAAAGTGTCAAGTACAGAGATGCAATGGAAACAAATCTCAAGAATATTGTGCATCTTGTTCCAAAGTTGTGTGCGGAAAATGCACTGGAAAAAATTGTTAAAGATTATTTTTGTATCAACTGCATTAATTCTTAATACATATGTATAATCTCTAATATTTTAAACATTAAATAGAATTGAAACAAAATGCTTTACATATTCCATTCAGCTACACATATAATGATTTAACTGAAAAATTAGAGAACATTTCTCATTTCTGGATTTAGAGAGTGAATCCTCCTCCTAGTAAGTACATAAAAAATATTATTATATAAATTGTGTTTTATTTTAGTTAACATTAGTTTTAATTTGTGAAACCATTTATTTGAAATCAATTCTTATATCAAATGAGTTAATTGAGTTATTGTAGTATAACCCAATTGATTGCCATGTACTTGATACATTTACATAATTTAAAAAGTCAATAAATGTGATATTAAACATAAATATCATGTGATATTAAACATAAATTATGAAATGCACATAAAGTACATATTTGTGGCAATATATGGCATTTAAAATTGTTCTACCGTTGTTATTTCAGTACTTTAATCGAAGGGTCAAAATGACACCTTACCGCCGTTCCAGTAGGTTAAGATTTTCCCGCCATTCTTAGTGTTAAAACACTGACATGAATATCTTCATAGTCGTTCTACAGCATTTACAATTTTTTAAACCATAAAGAAGATTCTTAGAAAAGAAAATATTTACAAAATTATATTAATTATAATACAAAATGATTATTAAAATGAGTATTTATTTTAGTGATTATGCCATTACAATGGCCATCGGAAAACAAAAGTTTGAAACTTATAACAGTACATGAAATCTACTTATGTTGTAATACCACTACTCACTGTAATATCCTTTTTCTTTAGGATGTGAGAGGTTATTGCAATGAATACCAAGTACGTTATAAGTATCAGGTTTTTAGCGAAAGTTTCCCACCACCATAAATATCGTATGCGCAAACAGTTTGCATTAGCATATTTAATCATATTTTGTAAAACGATTTTTGGCATTTGAAAGAAAGAGACTTGATTTAAAACATTGTATTGTGAAATTTATAAACAATATCGTTATCATTAAATACAAGGTGTCTGAAATGGAACTATCACACTACGTTAAAACCATCATTTACTTCCAGTCCTGTTGCAAAAAGTTAGCTACAGAATGTCACCAAATCATGTATACAGCTTTAAGTACTAATACTGTATGATATGATAGTGTGAAGGTTTGGTACTGAGATATCTCCATTAGCTTTCTCTTTAGATGTGCTTTGCATTGTGCTGTGTTTAATATTCTTAGTAGTTTGGAGTATAGCTACTGATTGTACTCTGTGATACTGTGAACACCTACACAAGTATTTCTGTGGAAAATTCCAGAATTCTGAAGTGTTTCTGTTGATAAGATAACTTTTATTAACCTATCATCAGACCTGAGTGCATTCAATCTATTACAAACCTGTACACATGCAACAATAGCATTATTATAATAAACATAACTTCTGGCATTCATCCCCTTGAATGAAATGAACAAAACTGTGAAAGATAAAATTTGATACTGAAAGTGAAAAGAAAAAAAAAAAAAAAGTTTTAATTTGTGAAGCTGAAAATAATTCAGTCTCATATAAAGGACTTTTAAATGGTTTCAGTACCCTTCCTGAAATATTAATTAAAGGGAGGGAGGTTTCTGAGAAATTTTTATGATTAATTTTATAACAATTTCTACAAAAATCTTCTGAACCAGTTATGTTTGAGAATTTTCTTCTAAAGCAGTGGTCTAAAATTCGTGACTCGCAAAAGCAATTTTATACAGCCCGTGAATACATTTTAATTAGGCATTTGTTGCAAATACAGAACTTATAGTTTTAGATATATAAAAATATGGACTGAGCTTATATGCATGACTGCTATTGAAGAAAAAATATACAATTAATAGGTTGTGGCTTTTCCTTTATCACTGTATACTTATAGATCAAGCCCCATTACTAGGGGGGTGATGCAGAGGAATTTCTCCCACTGGTACAGTCTGTTTCCCAGCCACCAGCTGGTAGCACTTCAGTATTTTGAAATTTCTGGTTTTCTGTTTAAGATTAAAAATAAGTTATTTAGTGATTAATTGAACATACTGGAATTACCTGTCTAAAATTTAGTATTTAGATGGCAATGCATTTGAGTTACAAAGCACAACCAATATAATTTCTCGCAGATACCAGCCTTTAGACTGGATAGAAAATAAATAAAATTTAATGTTATTATTGTTTATGCTTATTTTTATAAATATTCAGTAAATAAAATTTATAATTTATTTTACTTTATTGTTTTGTTAATTTATTTATTCTTTTTAATTTTGCTAAAAAAAGTTCTGACCTGCCATCTGTTTTCAAATCGAGCATTTGGCCCACATTCAGTTTGATTTTGAAACCACTGTTCACAAAATACATAATGCATTGTGCCATATATAATATTTTTACAAAAAAAAAAAAAAGATGAAAAATTAGAATATAGCATGCATCTTTTCATAGCACAAAATTTCAATTATAAGCTCATAATACAATCATATTTAAAGAATAAAATGCACTATTTTACCATTTATGTTATGGAATTTCAAGACATTTTACTCTGCATAATTTGATCAATTAATAAGTAAAATTATTTCATAATAACTATGGCATTGGATTTTACAGAGCATGAATTTAAAAAAAATATAGGACCAACGTGAAATTCTGCACAAAAGTTAAGAAACTCACAGCACAACGATTACAGGTTCTGCCAATAACACCAGGTTTGCAAACACACTGTCCAGAAGAAACATCACACTGAGGACTTATAGAACCAAGTGGACTGCAGGCACAAGCTGTAAGTGAAAAATAAAACATACATAAATACATACATATTTACATAAAAAATTTCAAAATAACTAAAAGAGAACACACAGTAAGATAATTAAAAAAACTCAACCACATCAATAAAGCACAATAGAAATAATATGAAAATGATACGTATGCAGTAAAAGAATATTGAGAACCGTTAACTATTAAGAGTTATGGCCAACAGTGTTCTATGGAACATATGCAAAAGATTAATCAGACAATTATTATTTGAAATAGAATTTTAAAGTCCTCTTAAGATTTGAGTCCAATCTGTAAAAAGATCTTGTTTCGGGAAACAATTTTGCTACTTCAGGGAAGGATTTCTAAAAATATTTTCAGACAGTATCACAATTATAAAAATTTTATATACCCATTCATTATTTTGAATAATCACAAATCTTAAAATTTTACATCATATTTTTCACATTTATAAGTAATACTTTATCATTTGTAATAGCATTATTGAAATTATGGTTTTTACTTTTATTATTACATTTTACAAGTTTTCTAATTTTACACAAACTGGAAGACCCCACAGCTTTCTCCTAGCACATACATATCCAGTTATTTAGGCATCACCACTTTAACGAACTCATGTACTAAATTTTCATGAGTGGTTAAAGGTTGCTTTGGCAGTTATTTATAAAGGCCTCCATTTCTTATTTAAAGGTAACTGACCTTTTGAACTGCACTATACATTCTATTATGTTAAAAAAATAATCACAGTCCATTATATGAAAACATAAAAATCCTGTATAAAAAATTAAAAAATAGGAGCCTTCAAAGTTTATATTATATGGGGAGGGTAGATGGAACAAATATGCAGAGGTAAAACAAGCCTCTGTTTCTGAACCAGTACTCTTTCAAACATATTTTAATACATTTTACTCTTAATTAAATTAAATTCTCATATAAATTTTATTACTATTACTCAATTTCTTGAATCTTTGCTAATTCTATATTAATTTTAACAATATTTAATATTCTGCCATTTAATAATTATTTCATTTATATTTCATATACACATCATTCTCAAAATAATTAGAAAATTCTTAAAATTCACATTTTTAAACAATAATCTTATTTACAAAATAACTCCAAAATTCTTATCTTGTTAGCAAAATAATTCTAAAATTTTTAACATTAATTCAAAATTTTTGACAAAACTTATACTTACTAATAACAATAAAATTTAATAAATTAATAATCTTCCCTGAATAAAATCTTAGAATACTTATACATTTTAATTTGATATTTTCATAAAGCAGTCCTACATTACATTTTCAGAGTTCAAAATATAACCAATTATTGATTGATTATGTTTTTTATAATGATGCACTTGGAGAGAAACTCAAAAAACTTTTTTGATAACATAATCAAGTATTTAAACATTTGTGTAAGCATGTTTTTCTGAAAGGAAAAAAAAAAAAAAAAAAACTGCCAGGAAATATTTTAATTAAACTAACAATAACAATAAATTGAAATACAATAGATAATTTGTAATTTATTTATTTAGATGTTGATATATTTATATAACATATAGTAAATTGAAATACAACAGATGATATTAATTTCTTTATTTAGATGTTTGAATTAAATTATTAGCTTCTTAGAGATGAAAATGTAAAAAAAAAAATTGCTTTACGTTGACAAAAGCGTTGTTTGGCATCGCCATAATGTTCCGAAAGACATTCATCACAGTTCCATCCACCTGTGTTACCCAGGCATTTTAGACATTGTCCGGTTAAACTGTCACACCAACCCTCAGCAGAAGTGTCAGCATTTCCACTGCAATCACATTTCTGACAGTATCCTCCAGGAACTTGAGGATTTCCAAAGTAGCCGTCTGAGCATCTAATGGGAAAACATATGCTTATAAAAGGAAAAATTTTAAATAAATAAAATACTTAAAATAATATAATTCAAGTTTTATTTCATTTATCCATAAATTTCAGTTAAAAATTTATACAGTCACATATATTTTTATAATTAAAATAACTATAATACTTACATATGCTAACTATACACTTATATGTGCAATTATATGTTAACTTTAAAAGTATTGTATCACAGTTTTAATAATTTTATGTTGCATACTTATATCAAAATTCTAGTTATATTTTATAAGATATTTGAATTTAATTTCTAACTTTACAGGATAACTGAAATTTTCTGTGTTAATGTCTACTTAATGCTTTGTATAAATACTATTGTTTCTTTAAAAGCAGTTGATATATTTCATGACCGGAGTATATTTAGGATTTTTTTGAAGGAGACGAAAACAATGGATGGCTTACATGCAATGACACATAATTTTGCTTAAAATTATGCAAATGTGTGCTTCTATAGTTACAACTGAAAAATAAAATGCTGAAAAGCAATTTGCATAACATTTATGTAATTGAAATAATTGAAAAGTTAATCCAATAAAGTAAAAGTAACATGTTGAATAACAATTGTCAGCAATACAAATAACAGCAATTACTGCTAATTTTTAAAAAAATCGCAATACTAGTTTTGAAAGTTTTACTACAAAACCTTCTTCTTGAGCTGCAAGAGTGAAAAAAAGGTGCATCCTTTTTTAATTCTTGCAACTGACGAAGAGGATTCTATGATAAAACTTTTGGAACTAGAACAACAAAGTTTTAAAAATGAATAATAATTGCTGTTGTTTGAACTCCTAATAACTAAAAAGCTATTAACATAAATATGACTTTGGAACTGTATGATTGTTAAATTATTGATAATTTGTTAGGTTACAAAAATGAATAAAAAATTAAATATTACAGAATATATCACATACAGTCGACAGCATATTTATTTTCAGTTCTTTTTGCTACACAGTTAAGTAAATTATAATTTGTTGCTAACAAAATGAAGATTCTTTGTAACACAAATGAATTTTCCTTATTAATTTTATTTATGTTCTGGTGAATAGCTACTAAGCTATGTTTATTTAATTCAGATTCATTTGCTGTTTCGTTCGATACAACTGTAACCATCTAAAGCTGAAAAAAAATTTCTTTCTGCAGTGATATAAGAAGTGGGCAGAATAGCCAATACTTGTATTTAACAAATAAATCTTATTATATGCTGGAATAGCATTTATATGCTGGAATAGCATCAGTAGCAGTTCCAGGTACATTACTTTCATGAATTCAGTCTTACCTTTGTAATGAATATTACATAGAGAAACCTCTAAGAGACATAGAGACACAGAGAAACTATAAACAAATACTCTGTAACATAAATCTTTCATAAAATGCTGCAGCTAGCTCTGATTATTAAAAGCTGTTACACTATAGAATTCCAAAACAATAAATTTAAATATCATTAGTGCTTCCTTATGAAATTAGAAAAATCTATTGTAATGTATACATATACATATATATATATGTATATACATTACAATAGATTTTAATAGATTTATTTATACATTACAATAGATTTTTTATAGCAGCATATATATATATATACTGCTATTTGTATTTTATTTCATAAAATATTACTTGAGCAATTAATACGTAAGGTAAGTGCAATTGATAAACTGCATGGCTGCATGATCTTTTTCATAGTTTTCACTATGTATAACTTATATACAAGCCACTTTCCCTTATAAAGTCCTTCGCAAAGGCATCCCTCCCCTTAGACAGATAGCACTCGAGTGCTTTGCCATATTCAAATACACCAAATCAAACTTCTTAAGCTTAAAATAGTCATACGTCATCTATCAGTACCTCGAAACACTCGAAGCTGAAAAATTTTCTTCAAATTTTAAAATACGTTACAGAGCAGAAAACATTCCATCAAAAAAATATATATGTATGCACAATACAATGCATTAAAATATTATTTCATCGTGTCCAATTAAAGGGGAATCTCTACATTATATAGCAGCATTGATAACACATCCAAAATTTAATTGATTTATAAATGCAAATATCAATTTTTAAAATACAAGCAAAAGTTGTTAATTTGGACACCCATAATCCAGAATGATCTATAATCCGGACCTCAAAGCTACAAACTTTCTGCGCATGCATCGCGTTGACGCATACGCATAGGCGTTTATGCATGCGTGTAAGACCTTTAAGGCTGCACATATGCGTGTGCGTATGCGCATAATACATTTATGCATGCACGTTTAATGTATAACGGACAGTAAAAGCTAAGCTAAAATTATCTAATTCAGTTAATGTTGCAGACTGCGTTGTTCCTTCATTTTTGAATTAGATCCGGCTTATTAGTTTTTGCAGACTGTTAGAGCAATTTTATAAAAGTAAGCTTGAACTTTCGATTATGTCAAATAGAATTTCTGATATATATTTACTAATATGTAAAGGATCTACAAAGCGAAAGTATGTTTCGAAGTCCATTAAACCAAAAGTGGAATTGCTGCAAAAAATTGGATAAAGTCATATCCTTTGTTTCTCTAACCATTCCGAAATCTGTTTATCAATTTCACACTGCTCTGCGGCAGGGGGGGGGGCGCAATGAATGGGAAGTTGATCTGTCAGCACTATCCTTATCTTCAAGGCAGATGTTTTTATTTTATTTGGCTTATGATTCCTTACTAAATGTAGCATTTCATTTCGATGTACTCTGTCTGTATCTGTACTTCCTCGTCATTATAATTCACTTCCGATACTGAAGAAAGTGACACAGAGGTTATTGAAAACGAAAACATTTCGATTGACAAATTAGTCAGTATTCTTGATACAGCAATTATAGAACTGTTGTTTAGGTATTCGCACTGTTCGAATGCTGGCCTCTACCTTCACTTCCAAAATTCTCATTGTAGCACTTCGATCATTTCTTACCAAATCATTCACCTTGTCGATGAGTTCAGCTGTAATTACCGTGTTTGCTTGGCCTGATCTCGGGTTATCACTCAAACACTCCCGGCCCTCGTGGAAACTGGCACTGCACTTTCTCACTGACTTGTTGAACACACAGTTTTTCCCTTATACGGCCACCATTCGGCAATGAATATCAGCTAGGTTAACCCCTTCCACAGTCAGAAATCTAATAACACCTAGCTTTTTCTCATTTGTCGAATTCTGCAATGCGATCGCCATGATCTTCTCACACGCACTGCTGCATCAATGGGACGGAACACACAACTGCCTGCTTCTCTCCTGCATCATGTGCAGGTGCCATGTGCATGCACATAACTCAATACGTAAGAAACTGAAACCATAAAAGTAAAACATTATAGAATGGGAAAATATGCTTCTTGTTTAAATGAAAAAAATACTTGAATTTTTAGGTTTCATGAAATACTTTATATCAGTGGTATTCAAACTTTATGACGGTGTGACCCTATAAAAATTCAAATGATCCCCCCTCCCAAAAAAAAAAAAAAAAAAATTTGTGACCCCAGTCGTAGAAATGACCTATACCATAAATGCAGATTTTTTAGGGTTTTTATCTCCCTTGCGACCCCACTATAAATTTTTGAAAACCCATCCAGATACATGACCTATACTTACGGTGACCAGACGTCCTTTATTTCAGAGGACAGTCCTTTATTTGAAGGCTCTGTCCTCTAACTTTATTTATTTCCTCAAATAAGCATATTGTCCTTTATTTTGAGAAATCGTCGAATTTCACGACTTTTTGAAGCGTGAACCGGCACTTTTGCGAAAAATCCATACATCTGGAAAGTATGAGCAATAAATTATTTAATATCCTATATTTACATATTACATTATTTAAAACTCGTTGAACATATTAATGTCTGCTTCTATTGTTTTAATAAACCTTTTGAATTACTAAGTTTTTTGGAGTTTTTTTTTATCAGGAGGCGTCCATAAATGAACGCAATATTTGGGATAATTTTGACCCTGCCCATCCCCAATCCCCATGTCACAATTTGTCACACCTTGGAAGATCCCAAATTAACATTTGTGACGTCACACGAACGCACAAACCCCCACCCCTAACACAAAATTATTGAGCATGAATTTAAATTACCATACCCCCCCTCATGTCACGTTACAAGTGTCCTTTATTTTCTCCGAAAAAATATGGTCACCGTACCTATACTTTGAATACCACTGCTTTATATAGTTCAGAGTTATTTACTACATTGAAGATGTAGACGATGATGGGCTTTCAAAAGAGGTTTTGCTCTGGCCCTGATTGCATGTGCTTAAATTTTTTTGCATTTTTATGCCTTTTTCAATTAGGCAATGCGAGTAATACCAATAGGCTCACATGAAGCTACAAGTTGAAAACCATTGCTTTAAAACTACACACATTATCTTCTTTTCATTTTTCTTATACTAAAATAAAATACAGAAACAAATTTTACAAATACATGAAATAACATGTATATCCTCTTTCTGTTTAATGAAATTAAGACAATATGTTTTTACTGATGGAAAATAATAAAATTTAAGCTTAATTACTAAATTTATAAATAAAAACATATAAATAATTTACCATCATACTTAATTTTATTTATCTTAGAAAGAAAAATAAATTATCCAAATAATGATTTCAAATAGTGCAAATTTAATTAGAAAATCATTCTTAACTAATAATATAGTACAAACTCTGTTGGGATTTCGGCGATTCCAGATTTGAGATTTTTCTGGATATTAGATCATCAGTTTAAATCTAGTAAGATGACATGTAGAAATTATAAAAGTAAAAATATAATATAGTGATTTATGAGATAATGAAGCATTTATTAACTTAAGGGAATCAAAATTAATATTAAAAAAGGTTCAATATTTATTTGTTTGCTTTATTAAACCTTTCTTTCAATGTATATTCCTTAAGCGGTTTCATTTTTTTGTGCTTATACTTTGTTTTTAAGTTTATAGGTAGACAAATTCCTTGTTCAGATTACAAAGTTCCATTGTTTAAATCCTTAAATTGCCCTCTAGAGAATTTCCAATCAGTTGAAACTTTTTCGTTCTCAACAACCTTTCTCTCACATTCTTCACTATAGGTAGCATTATTTTCTGGGTTTAGAGCCATACTACAGATTTCGTCATCCATTAATCAATTGATGATTGAGCACTAGCATTGCAATGAAAAATTTGTTATATCATCTTCATTCATTATCACTTCGCCACATTTCTTTAAAAATTCCATTAAATGGGAAATTTCCCTTTGTAATATCAGAACACAATCTTGTAATTCAAATTTGCCACTATTATAAAACTTAGCTAGTGTTTGCTATACATTACTGAGGAGGTACCATGAGATTAGCGACTAAAGACATATTGTTCTGCTAAATTTTGTCTTGCTTCAGTCGCACACTAAGT
Source organism: Stegodyphus dumicola (assembly GCF_044657685.1). Lineage (NCBI taxonomy): Eukaryota > Metazoa > Arthropoda > Arachnida > Araneae > Eresidae > Stegodyphus > Stegodyphus dumicola. The sequence goes on from NC_140777.1 coordinate 133,815,781, forward strand.
TAAGCCCGAATAATGTTATTTATTTATTATACTTACGTCTATATCTGGTAAAAAGCTTAAAGCTCATCCGAGTCACGAATACATAAATTCTCACAAATACAGAGTGCAACAAAACTAATGGTCACAACTGTAAGGGATGTAGAATTTTCCAAAACAAACAACTTTCACTATACATAGTTGGTTGGAAAGCAAATGGTGAGCTGTGAGAAGGCGCTTTCTCTGGAGTCAATGAAACATTATTTTCACAGAACTCGTCTTCCAGCTCCTATTCATTGCCAGATATGTAGCAATATTCGAATATGGAGAGGGCTCATATGCAACTTATGTAAACGACAATGCCGCAGATGGTAAGAATTTACCAGAAGTCATTTCCAAACAGGGCACTGTTTGATTTGAGAACATTTTAATGCTTGCACAGGCAACTCTTGGAGATAAGCTCATTCTGCTGCCAAAGGTGTGGTACAAGTTGATCAAGGAGTGCAAGAATGATAAATCAAATAGCGACAATTTGCAGCACCTGTCCTGTTTATGGATGAGGCTGTGTTCACACGTGACAGCATATTTAATATGCTTAACAGTCATGACAGGACTACAGTTTAATCCACATGTTACACATTCAAGTTGCCCCCAGTAAAGGTTCTCCATGAATGTGTAGCCAGGGTTCACTATCACTTAATCATCATTACCTTTTACAAGACTGAAATACATAACCTTATTCCAGCAAGTGCTACCTGATTTACTATAAAATGCGCTAGGATATACAGTCAAAAGTCTTTAATCTAGACATCTATAATCCGGAATGATCTATAATCCAGACCTCAAAGCTACAAACTTTTTGCGCACACATAAACGCGCATATGCGTTTATGCATGCACATAATACGTTTACGCATGCGCGTTTAATGTATAACGAATGGTATAAGCTAGCTAAAATTATCTAACTATCTATTTTAGTTAACGTTGCAGTTTGTGTTGTTCCTTAATCTTCGAATTGGATCCGGCTTATTATTTTTTGCAGACTGTTAGAGCAATTTTATAAAAGTAAGCTTGAACTTTCGATTATGTCAAAAAGAATTTCCGATTCTGGAGCTACCAAAGGATCTACAAAGCGAAAGCATGTTTCGATGTCCATCAAACAAAATGTGGAACTGCTGCAAAAAATGGATAAAGTCAAAGCATCGCAGCTGCAGATGTTCATGAAAAGCCAGGAATCTTCGTGAATGCTAGTGTGTGTCATTCATTCTTGCGGATGTGATACCCATATTGCAGCTGGTGGTCGCACATTTCAGCATTTGTCATAAGTTCTCAATAATAAAGATTCCTTGTCTTTCTGGATTGAAAAATTCTTGTTCCTTGTGTTCTTTGTTGTTCATTTGAAACCAAGCAGGCACATTCTCGTAGCTCGCCGTTTGCTTTGCGACCCCATACTGTATGGAGAAAGTTGTTTGTTTTAGAAAGTTCTACCATCCCTTACATGTGTGACTATTAGTTTTGTTACACCCTCTACCTAAGGTTCATCTAGAGCCGGTGCAAGAAATTTTGTAGCCAAGTGCAATTTTTGTGAGTCCAAAATTCTGCTGCCAAGCACTTCCCTAAATTCTAAAAATTTTGCATCATCATGCCCTTTTTATCCTATTGCCTTCCCAAAATCCTAAAGATTTTGCCATCTCATGATTCTGTTGCTTGGTACTTCTCTACATTTTACAAATTTTGCTTTCTCTAAATTCTCCCCTCCCCCTCCAGCAGTCAACTAGTGTACTGGCAGAGATCTGTACTCTAACAGCTCAGCACTAGAGGTATAAAATACACAGACCCAATTTCTACAGCCAGAAAGAGTAGCTTATGCTGTCCCAATGGTCATGGCTTAGGCCATCCGAGTGAATAACGTGACAGCCAATAACAGGTCCTTTAATAAGCTTCCCCACTCTTTACGGTCTCCATGTCCCTGGGAGTGGTGAGCCAGGGTTGCTGTTTCAGTGAGGGGTGCTTAAGAGAGATTTCAAAAGTTAAACTCTACCACACTGCAAGCGAATCCCATTGTATCCGTTTATGAGTACACAAAGAAGACGCCCTTTGTGGAATCCCATTGCATCCATTTATGAGTACACAAAGAGGATGCCCTTTCGTGGGTGCTTTTTGATGATGTTCCTACCTCTCACTCAATGCGGAGGACTAGGGTCCATCTGTGAAGTGCCAGAATCAGACAGTGCAACATGTAAATTAAATCGACTTCTCCTAAATTCTGCCACCTGATCTAGCCACACCTGCTCTGGCACTGGACATATCTGAATAATAAATGAATTATTCTCAATTCAAACAACAGTACATGTAATCTTTTGGCATATAACTTTTAGCATTTACAAAATATATTTTTGCATATGGAAAGAAATTTCTGTTAAATTTCTTCTCTTCAACACAATTAGTTATTTGCAGCACAGTTAACTGAAGTCTATAATCATCACCAAGCATAATGTCAACATGAAAGGTTACCAAGCTCTTTGGTATTCAGTTACTAATATTTAAAAGAAAAAAAAAAAATAGATAGCATGCAGGCATGAGTTCCCAAGCTGCAGTGTGTTGATAGTCATGATAGTCATTTGACAGGTTTGCAATAGGGTCAAAGTGAAATTAAGAATCAGGACTGCCCACATTTTATTATGAAAAATACCAAACTGACAAACAAAAAGCATACAAGAAATTCTAAATAAAAGTTGTTGGTGATTGAGATGTCCAAATTTTAGATCATTCTGGATTTTGGACATCTCGATTTCAGACTTGATCCTGCATATACAAATTTTATCATCTTTATGTCCTAAGAACTCTGCAATATGATTATTTTTGTTTTTTCTCTCTATCCAAAAGAAAAGCTCAAGGACTATAAAAGTTAAACTAAAACTTGAGGAAAAGTCTTAATATATTACAAAACTTTTTTAAAAAAATTTAAATGGTTTGACTAACTGTATTAAACTTTTCAATAATATATATATATATATATGATACTTTAATGTTCTCCTCAGTAAAAAATATTTTTTTAAAAATGTGAACTCCATCTAAGACCTTTCATTTATAATTTACCAGAATATGTGTCTTAAATTGTAACAGGTCTACATAATAATAATATTAAAATAGCACTTACTTTCTTAGATTTATTAATTGATTACAGGAAAGCATTTCAGGGTTATTAAGGCTGTTATTGCAGATAATTTTCAGGATTCTCTCATTCTTTGAAAAACTATCTTCATAAATTCTTGTTGTTTTTATTTTTAAAATTTCTGAGTTACCATTTTACTGATACCAATTCAATGTAAAGACTTGTTAGGCTTTATATTACCTTCAGACAGCATTTGCAATTATGGGGTTATAAGAAATACTTTTTCGTAGCCAAATAAATTTAGAAGTTATAATTTCCAGATTTCATGAAAAAGTTTTCTACATACTTATAAAGTAATCACAAAGATTAGAAAAATTAGTAAACAGCAAAGCTTGATTAAAAGAAGATCACGCTTACCCGTCCTTGGACGGGATGATTTGCAAGTGCATTCAGTATACCTTTCACACTTATTTCCTTCATATCCTTCAGCACACTGGTCACAGATATAATCATTTTCACCAGCTGCAGACTGAATTGCAGTGCAAGAGGGAGAAAAATTGTTTTCAGGTATTTGTAGTGGACATGCACACGGTTTGCAGTCATCAGGTGTACCAATTGTTGCATTCCCATAATATCCACGTACACAGCGCTCACATTTTCGTCCAGTTGTATGGTGCATACAGTTCTAAAAAGCAATTAAGTACATCATATTTTTAAACATTATTATATAAAACTGTATAATAAAGTCATTCATATATTAAAATAAACATTTCTGAATTGAAAACTGAAAATTACCTCACACCGACCAGCAACATTGTCGCATGATTCAGCATGATTGTAACAATCACATCTTTCACAAATATGACCTATTTTTGGACCAGTCACAGATCTGTAGCCAGGTGCACAAAGCTATGAACAGAGATAAAACTGAAAACTAACAGATTCAATTTCTTTCAGAGTTAACAAATTGATATTTTCTAAATCAAAAGTAGAATAATTATTTCATTTAATCATAATAATGTTATATTACCCTTGAAATTTATATAGTTAATTTAGACATATTCATGAATCCACAAGTTAAAGATAAGAGATGTTCTATAAAAAGTTTTTAAAAAAGTTTCAAAAAACTTAAAAAATGGTTTTACTAAAGGCGTTGAAGAAACTTTTTAAGACATTTAGACTGTTCACTTCTTACTAATATTGTAAATACCCTTGCTAAGGAAAAAAGGTTTTTCATATAAATTTTGTATTTATAATTAAACTTATTTTATGCATTAATTTTAATATGTCTTTTAATAATTAAGAAAACGAAAAAAAAGCAATAAAAAAAATGCGATTCTACAATACACCACCTCAGAAAGAATTTACCATTAAGTTAATTTTATTAAAATGCATTAAAAACTTTAAAATATAAAAAATTTATATAAATATTTGTTTCTTATTTTAAATAAAGATAATACTGATTGCTGGCATTTTTTAAAATTAAATCTTTACAGTCAAATAATATTAAAACTCTACTCAAAAAGAATTTCAGTTTTAAAACCTTTGACATTTGCTTCTGAATTATTTTTTTTAATGTAAAATGGCATAAATAGAAAAATATTTAAAAAGTAAAACAATGTTTCTAGAATTTGTTTTTCAAAAATGCAATTGAAAACAATTTTGAAAAGTAGAAAAAGAAATTAAAAAAAAAAATTAATTAAGATTTTTAAAAAATTCAATTTAATCTTGGTATGCAAATTTCAGTTTAATATTTGAAAAACGTTTTAAGCTAATCAATTACAATATACCTCTAGTTTCAAAATTAGTCTACCAAAAATTAAAGATATAGAACATATAATTCAAAATTTAAAATGAGCTGTTTGAATTAGTAAATACAAATTGTCAGAAAAAAATTGTTATGATATTACTTCATCATAAATTAATGCCATACAGAAACTTATGCACTTATTAACAAAGAAAATAATTATTCAGGATGTAGTTGTGCATTTATTTCATTTGCACATTTGTTCCCAAGGCTTGCAACAGATATTTCCTTCAAATGTTAATGTCGTCTATTTCACTGAGACACCAAATCTGCAAACTGGAAACAATAAATACCTAAAATTTCCTTTCAGATGTTTAAAAAGGAATAGAAATTTTGCTCTCAGTCTATTTTAGGGTTAACTAGATTAATTTTAGGGTTAAATATTTTACAAAATAACAGTTGTTGTAAAATCTGTAAAGTTCATATAAGATGATTTTATAAATGGAAAACTTAACACTGCACTCAATTATGTAGATTAATAATAACAGTGAAAGATCTTATTCATTATTATCTAAGTTATTGGCAAAGTATGAAATGCCAACATTCTATAGAATGCCTAGGCATTGTATATAATGCTGGGCATTTTTAGGCAAAGTATGAAATATGAGAATTATTACATACTTTTCCTAGGTACTGTATATAATACCTAGGTAATCTATAGAATGACAAATGCTACTTAGGCAAATTATGAAAAAAAGGTCCCTGATAGGCTATGTTATCGGCAAAGTATGAAATGCCGGCATTCTATAGAATATAGAATATAAATTATGCAATATATTGCACGAATCACCTTGCCCCTTGTTGATGTCAGGAATAGGAACTCGCACAGTAGATCCCAAAGAAGAAGTGGGAAATTATTTTTCCAAATTCCTTTTCATTTCTTTGGCTTGTATTTCCAGACTGATTTTAGAATTTACTTTACCTTCAATAGCATTTTCAGTTTTGAAACAGAGGGTGCACAAATTATCCCTTTCATCATCTTTACTAGCATGGCCACAGAAGGTACAAATGTTCTGACAAAATATTTGCATGCAAGTGCATCACTCATTTCCTTTAAACACACAGAAAAGGTATCAGAAATAGAATGTTTGAAATATTGAATGAATTAAAATACATGTGATATTCGAAACGAATCAGAGATGTATTTCATACTTTGCCAGTTTCTCATTTAGCATTCCACAGAATGCCTAGGAAATCTGTGAAATATTAATCATTTCATACATTGCTGGCTAGTTTTAGGCATTCTATAAAATGCCAGATTTCAAAACTTTGCTGGTAACATCTATTAGAAACAAAATCTGTTTATGTCAGATGCAATTTCAATGGAACTGGAAACACTAACTTATCCTTAATATGTTAAAAATTACTGGTTAATCATGTTCTGTACCAGAAAATGGTATAAAGGTTGTGATTAATAAATATTTCTTAATACTAATATTACCAAGCACTAAAAACTGGAAAACAAACAACAATAAAATGAATTATGTTTATAATGCTTCAGTAAAATATTGTATCAACGTACTTCACAAGATAAACCAGCATAGCCTTGAGGGCAAACACACTTCTCTACTGATCCTATTTTTCTCAAACTTTTTGAATCCTTCGCTGCTATTTCCATACCAATATTATGAAGCCTATACATATGAACAAAATGCTACATATATAATGGTTTTAAAAGAGGATAATTAAAAGCATTGATTTAAATATATAATTGCTAAGACCTTTTAATATTTTGTGCTTTACATAACTATAATTCAACTCTATAATATTTATGTATGATTATACATAAAATATTACTAAGTTCAAAAAGAAATTCTAAATATACTGTTTAATTAAAACATTGGAACAGAAAAACAGAAATTTTATTTTAAAACTTTTAAAAAAAATCTAAACTACACACTTAAATTTGCTTAATATATCTAAAAGATGCATATGTGAGAAAATCTAGATCTTGGGCAGTAAACAGACACGACATCAAATAGAAGGCTTTTAATCATGAAATGACCTTGTCAGATCATGCTGCATTTCCTGTGGGAAGAGAGGCAATGAATTCTTAGCAATATTTCATAGAAAACATTTATTTAAACTAATTCTAAAGATATCATCTTCACAGCATAAAAAATGAAGCAAATCAACAACAATTTGCTTATGTCAAAAATTTTATCTAGAAATGACAATATTCCACTGAGTTACTCAGCTTGTGATTTAAAAGCATTAACTGCATAAGATGTGATTTACTATCATGATGTTTTTTTCTAGTCAATTTAACATTTGAATTGTAATATGTTCATTATTCGAAAGCAGTTCTGAATAAAAGGTACTAATCTATTTTGAACAGTTTTCTTTGTCAATATAATCAAAATTCTGCCTTCCTGTAATAGCAACTTTTAAGGTACACTAATATTCTGGCTTGAGTTCCTCAAAAACATAACACTAAGCAAAATAATGTTAAACATGGTAATTGTAACACACAATAAGGGACACAAGAATAAACATTAAAGAATAAACAGTTAACGTTTTTGCTGTCAAAGCCATGGTAGTTTTGAAACCCATTATTTTTCAATGCCGTAATCTAGTATCAGAATCATGTGTACAGCTTTAGGGTACTAATGTTGTACCATGTGACACTATGAAGGTTTGGCACTGAAAGTTCAAAAACAAGGATTAGGACATTCAAGAAGCAAAGTGCTTTGGCCAGCCTACTGATGTTTATGAGGCCCACTTGCAAGAACTTGTGGAAGAAGATCATTTTGCAACCACTTGAGAGCTGGCTAAGGAGCTACTGAATGCTACATGAAACAAATGTACATTCAAATTATTCAGATGTAAAATAGCAATGACAGTAGGAATTAATTAACATTTGTATCCTAATCAAATAAATAAAATTTCAAGTGTATATAATTCCATACCACTGTTAGCAAAAAATCAGCCACCTCAAAATATAATTTTCTCCCTATCTTGAAGCTTATATTAAATTTAACATTGTCTTGAAATCCTTATTAAAATCGTGTTGCCAGACAAATTATATAATCTTCCCAAGATGACAATAATGCTCTTATTTTTTAAATATTAATAATAATAAGCAATACACGAAAATTAAAATTTGAACCCTTTCAGATTTTTTTAGAAAGTTTATTCTAGTTTCTTTTTGGAAAGTACTAAATAATTACACATACACACACACACACACACATATACATAGCTTACAAAAGTATAAGAAGACAGTTTAAGAAAGGTAAGCATTAAACAAATTTGGTAATTTTTAATAAGTGCATTAATTTTTAAAATCTAGAATGACTAACATGTATCCCTTTTTCTAACCTGCAGTCTATCTGATCTGTATGAAATTTTGCTCGAATAAGCAGTCTTGTTAAATTATTCAGAATTAAAGTGAAGTCTTCTCTACTGACAGAATTTGTGCCATCTTCACGAGGTGTTAAAAGAAACCACCCTTGTTCACGCAATGGTACAGAGATAGCAACATTATCATATTCTGGTCGCACACCCCAGTTATATCCAATTTGATGGCCATTACCCTAGAAATGAGAAATTAAAAATAGACATTCTTTCAGAAAGACTAAATAATTACAACAAAATAATTTTAATAAAAACCAAACATTAGTATTTTTATCTCATCTTTCTTCCTCCAGATATATAAAATTTTAATTTTATTTCAGCACATGCATGAAAGAATAAAATTTTTAAAATGTTAATTAATATACGACTTTAATTCATTCAATTGCTTTAAGCTATACACAAAAAGAATAAATGTATTTGAAAAATAGAAAGTTGTGATTACTTTTCTCAATAATCGATTTAAATTTGCAATGCAATCTAATCCTGATATAAAAATTGCAATATATTAAGCAGTACTAGACATTTCAAAATAAGTAAGCTGAGATCAACAAATTTTCAGATAGCTGCATGATGCAAAAGAATATCAGCACAATGCGAAAGTATAATTCTAGCAGTATATTATTTCTCTCATAAATATTTTTAATGTTGATATTTAATAGACTAACAGATGTAAGAAAAGTTAAAGCATTGGTGCAACTTCTAATATATCAGAATGTGGCCAAACAGTTTCACAACTTAGAGGAAATGTCAGTTAAAAGTTAATGTATTGCACATATATGTTGGTTTGAATCATCATGATGATTTTACAGGGTGATTCATATTAAACTTTTTTTATTGCCTATTTATTGAAACAAAAATAAAGCTGTAGTTTGTTATATCTCAAATGCAGATTATCTATGGGAGATTTCAGACATTTACACTAAAAGATGAAATTTTTTTCTCTTCTGCTGGACAGAAGCTGAATACATCCATATTCTTGGCCATTCATTGGAGATCTACCTAATCAATACAGTTGACTTCATTGGTAATGTTCTGCCTCTAATCATCCAGGCATTCACAGTACATAATGAAGCAAAATCTTTCTAGCTGACAGAATTGCAAATGCCTTGAATTATAGTTCAATAAGTTCTTGAGCTCAAGTATGTTAACTATGCATTTGCCAAGCCCCAGTACATAAATCCAGAGTTTATATTGAAAGTAATATTAATATCAGAATCAGAAGTATCTATACTATTATTATTACTTTTTCAGGTGTTTTAAAATGGTTCACATGGTGTAAAAACTGAACTGCCGATTATGAAAAAAATATAAATCAGAATTTTTATGAGTTTACATCTTACGGAGTTTTACTGCACAAAAGCAGCCTTATCTAATGGTCATAACAATATAATTTGGTGTTTATATATAATGGTCATAACAATGTAATTTGATATATAATGTAATTCATTATGTTTGCATCCATTTTTTCTTATGCTAAATTTCAAAACATTGCTAGTTGTGGACTTCAGCCCATCCCACTGAATGTATTTTCTAACATTACTAACAAGTGAAAATATAAATGCCACTGTTATTTATTGATTGATAAATTATTTTATTGTATGTGGTTGGTTACAAATTGTCTTATAATGCACCTTAGAAAAATACTAATTATTTCACAAGATCCTAACATATGAATTCAAAACTACTAAGTAAACATAGACACCACAACTAATACCATCAGCTAATGTGCCAAAAAAAAGTTTTTTTTAATGTAAAAATAATCTACTGCAATTAATTTCTTGTTTATTTACACTTTAAGAAGCTTCTTTATTTCTCTTATTAATTAGAATAATGTAACAAATAATTTGGATTGTTAGACTTTGAAAAGGGCCATTTATGAAACTCTTATCAACATTACCTTTCCTTTATTAAAGGGGAAAAAAATCCTTTAAAAATATTTAATATATTTAACACAATTTATTAGTCTTATGAAGGCTAACATTTTGTTCACTTTGGATTGAAATAATATTAGTTTAATAAAAGATGTAACAGTGTAATAAGAATATTAACACCTAGATCTTGAAAATGGCATGATTTATGAGCACTTCAAGTCTATGGTCATTGATATAGAAAATTAATTTTAATTTATGAACATAAACAATCAGCCTACTAAAATTAGGAACTTATATATTTTAAATTAGTCATCAAATGGCTGTTAAAAAAACATTTGTTTTTCCTTAGTCACACCAAAAAAAATCTGTATGTTGTTTGAGTGGGCGGGGATTTTACACTTTTTACAAGGATACTTAAAAGATCACATATGTCAGGAAAGTATGTAATCTTTGTTCGAGCTGAAGGTCAGCATATTGCAATATGCCTCTTATTCTTTGTACCACAATTGATAATGCATTTAATTTTACAATATATTGTGATTTTAAGATATAATCAAGAATGAACCAGATATTTTGAAAAATTAAATTTAATTATTATAAAATTTAGATTTTTTGTCTTATAACTGTAATCCCTGCAGCATTCTGTTTTCAGTGACAAAGACATGAAATTTTTTTTCCCCCTTTTTGAAACAACTTCCCAACAATTTCAGTGCCACGTAAACAAATTTCATTCAAAGCTGCTGCTGAGATAAGATATAGTAAATTGGGTCATTTAATTATAATCACTTTGTATATTACTGACTTGAAAAATTTTATTGTCATTGATTAAAAGTTAAATACTAATTAAATGTAATGAAATTTACACCGAGTAAAATGCTAAAGTATACAACAAAAATACAACAACTTACAACTAAACAGAAAACTTACCTCTAAAACAACATCAGCATTTTCTGTGAAAGTACCAGAAGTATCACCTCTTGCTACAACATAGCTTATTGTAAACTTTAAATCTGATCCATACGAATAAAGCTGGAATAGCACACAGAGAATGAAGTGGGTTTTAAAACTTTCAAAAATTACAAAGGGTGTTCACATACTTTTAGAATGATTTCAATAAAGAACTTTAAAAAACCAAATACTTAAAATAATAATATATGGCAGCAGCTTATTATTTAAAATGAGAAATATCATCTGCTACTTTTAAAGTTACTATTCTTTCTTTCAAAATGTCACATGTAAAACAAGCTGTGGATTGAAGCATATGTTTCTGTGCCTTCTGAAGAGAAATATTCCTTTTCCATGATTCAAAAATGTTGTGTAATGCATTCTATTAAAATTTTTAAGAGCAAAATAAGCAATGATATTAATCATAAAGGGAAATGCTATCAATCATTACTTTGACATAAAAAGATGATTCCAAATGAATAATTTAAAACATTTACATATTGTATCTTATGTTTTTAAAGTTAAATTGCTGAAAATAAGAGAAAATCCACTGATGCTGAAATCAATTGCAAATTTTTTAAGTACATCTGTAGCAACAATAAATATAATGAAAAACCAAGATTTACAACTTAGCTTAAAAACATAATGTTCACCAAGTTTTGCCAAGACATGCGGCTCAATGCAGAACAATTTGTAGATTAACCCTATGAAAACTATTTAGTATGAAATGCATGGGAATACACTGTGATCCTTGATGTAGCATGGCTTTACCTAAATGACTGAAACAAAACAAAACAAAAAAAGGGGAGTCTATTTATTATCAAATATGAAGAGGAAAAAAAATGCACAAACTTGGTTCCATCAATGGTAAAGAATGTTTCAGTAGGATTTTATGATTGTCGCAGAATTCTCTTACAATGAAAAGTTAAAAGTAAGAGGAGTGCAAAAAAAATTTTCAGATCGATTCAACATACTATCAACAGAGCATTCAATGTTCAATATTTACAAAAGAAATTCCATTTCATGATCCCAACAACTTTCAAATAATGAATCTTTATCAAGACAAAGCAACAAATCATACTTCAGAAAGTACCACTGGATTCCTTGAAAACAAATAATAATAAAGCCTGATACCTTTTCAATGTGTTCCTGCAAACTCTCCTGACATTTCACTTATGACTATCATGGTGGGTTTTTCACTCTTTCTAAGCACAAATCCACCATTATTACCATCATTAATGTAGTCTGCATAATAGTAGAAGAGAAATGGAAATCAATAACCCTGAAAATTTTATGACCAGCCCTTCTATTTACAGAAATCACAATATGAACATAGTCTAGAAAATGCCTGTTGCAGATCGAACATTTAAAAAAATATGGTAAACACTAATTAAATGGAAACAAGTTTGTTCTAAAAATGTATAAGCACTCTCTGTAAATAAAATAATTTCAAAATTTATTTAACTGAAGTATATTTTCAAATGATTAAAACTCCTTAGCATATAAAGAAGGAAAGCATTTTTTAAAAATTTGATTACCTTTTTTCCAAGATAATCTGGTGGAGCAAGCCAATAATAAGTATTCATGTCTGATACATCATCATTGGCTATTACAGCATTCCCATTCTCAAGGGTGGGCTTTGCAATACGACTTCCTTTCAGATCAGAGACTCGCCAATCCTCAACATTTTGGACCTACATAATTTTTTTTCAATTTATCAACATAAATACAAACTTAACTGTGTTAAAATGACTGATAAACACTTAAAAGAAATGAAGTTGAAATTTTTTTAAAAGAAATATCAATTCAAAGGTATATGAAAATTTTGAATACTAAAAATATATAAAATTAGTTATTATGCATGCTTTACTTTACTTTGAATTTTATGCGAAATCGTTTATTAACTAAGTATACAACTTCATAATTTTGAAATATTTTTTGTATTCCAATAAATAATTAAATACATTTAAAAGATAAATTTACTTATTATACTTCATTAAATTTTTACTGCTGTATTAATAAATATTTGATACTTTTTACTGCTACTTACAAGTTTGCCCAAAATTTCCTCTGTTACCATTTCAATAGAAAATCAAAGTCTCTCAAATTTAGTACTTACATTGTTTTTATTGTCTGCAAATAAAATTTGTTCTCTGATAAATGCAAGCACTATTTTTAGTACTTTATTTCTATAAATGTCTATAAACTGTTAGGTTTTCTGTCTTAAAAAGCTGAAATTTATAATCAACAAATCAATTTGTCATCTACATATTTTCAATTAAATTTTAAAAATCAACATTATTTTGTAAATTATCAATAAGTGTATATTTTATTAATTCAAATATAAGATGACCTCACACATGAAATAATCCCATGTTTTTGAAGAATTTTGCAACAAAAAATATAAATTTGCATGTTAGATGCCTTATATGAATATGATGAAGGTATTCTAGGAGAAAAATAATTAAACAACTTAAATATTACATTTTGAAGTAGAACTACATGAATATGTTTTCCCGTAATACAAAATTAAAAGGATAAATTATCTTAATATACTGTATGTGTTTAATATATCTGATTACATAATAATAATTTAATATATCTGATTATATAATAATATGTTTCTGGGCCGACTGAATTTCATCAATTGGCCCAGTAGAACGGGAAATACAGAACTGTCCTTTTGGGGGGCACAGTGTACCTGTATAATTTTCAAAAAGCATTTCATAAGGCATTTATATAGCATACAACATTTACTAGTAATAAAATATTTTTTATAATGTGATCAAAGCTTACATATGTAGCAATAGATAAATAATAAAAGTTTTGCATTCTGTCAACATAATAAATTTTTTCCTAGCATTGCTAACAAACAATTATATATGAATCAATATTTTGTGCTTCAATTAAATTCAAGCTAATTTAAAATAAAATAAATTTTTTATAAGTTTTCTTTTATATTAGAATAATGTTAACAATTAAGAAAATTTCAATAATTTAAATTGTACTATATTATAGCTGCCTCTTCAAAATGAGTCACCATAAGTCTTGTTTGGAAAAGGACAGATCACAATTCCCAGATTTATCAAAAACAGACACCAGTGGTTATTATTTTATATAACTTACATCATTTTATAACTTAGTATATGTGCAAGCATTATATAGTATGTATACATAAATATAAAATCTACAGATAACTAAAATTTAATTAATTTTGGAACATACTGCTCAACTTTAATAATTAATACCTTAATTTTGCAATTTCTAAATCCTTGATTATAGCTACTAGCATGAAATGAGTTTAACTTTTGGCAAATCATATTTGATAAACCATCTGCATTCCTCCGACCAGAAAACTAGGGCCTTGGTACACAATATTAGCTGATAAATCAGTCTCAACTAGGATACTGTAGCAAATATGTTGCAGAACTCAAACAGATGATAATGAGGAAATTTTCTGATACAAAAACAGCATTTCATCAAAACTGAAAATTGATTCTTCTTTAGCAGCTAGTGTCATAAAACATAAAGTCTAATTTATGATTCATTAAATTAATAATCAGAGCTCTTTAGATCTCCCTCCCATGTGCATTTGTAAAAAATATTCATATTCCCCATACTCAAACATTTAATGTATGCTAAAATACTCAAATTGATTTTTTCTTAATTTATTTAATGTATTATTTTAGTGTGTTATACATTTGGAAATACAGTTTACCACTATTTTATTATAAATTCTAATTATAATCACAAAATTTATAGCTTTTAACATTTTAAATTTTCTATATAAAATTATTCTAAATATTAAATTTATTCTTTTTAATAATAATGTAAAGGTAACTTTTATGATATATATACTTTAAATAGCTGGATCTCTAAAGTATTTCAGTAGCATCATCAGTTTTGATTGGAAATAAAGCCATATGTAATGAAGTGAAAGTAAAATTGCTATTATCAAAGGTGAGTTAAACCATTTCACATGTATCAACAAAATTAATATACAAGCTTAAATTACCCTTAATTAATAATAAAGTATCTACATACTATTAATAACAAAACAGGTTGTTTTAATGGTAATTGAAAAATTATGAAAGTAGCAATTTTGATCATGTCATAAAAAAAAAGGTTTCTTAATAAGTAACTTGAATTTATTTGATATATTAATAAAATCTAAAAAATATATGATAAACTTTTATCTTATTGTAATTTAATAGGTATATTAAGCAAACACACTATTGTGACTCCCCAGTCTGCTTCTGTACATTCATCTGTAATTCCAAAGCAAAAACACTGAGAACATCCATCTGGATTATCCGCAGATAAGTGATAAAATCCTTGCTTGCAGCGATCACATCTTGGTCCTTCTACATGTGCCTGTAAAAATCATATATTTTAGTGAATATGAATACATATATATTTTCTTAATAATATTATGAATGCTTAAATCATAGTTTGTTTTAAATAAGGTATCACATACAAATATATCAAACCTAAGCTTTTAAGGTAAATATAAATGCAGTGTGCATATACAAGTATATATAAGTTTTCTGAGCAAAATAATCACTCACTCTTAGTGAAAAAATCTCAGTTTACT
Source organism: Stegodyphus dumicola (assembly GCF_044657685.1). Classification (NCBI taxonomy): domain Eukaryota; kingdom Metazoa; phylum Arthropoda; class Arachnida; order Araneae; family Eresidae; genus Stegodyphus; species Stegodyphus dumicola. The sequence continues at coordinate 133,831,445 of NC_140777.1, forward strand.
TCAAAATGCTCTATTTTCCACAAAAGCAGCTGCAGTTCTGTCTTGTCAAATAGCATCAGTTTGATAGTACTTTGGTATGTAACATTAATTTTTGTATATTCTTACAGTAATAAATCCATAATTAATATAAATAGATAAAATGGCTTTGCCTGCCATTCGTTTATTGCTTTAAATAATCCTATAAATTTACTATGGAGTTTATATCAAGATTCTACTGAAAAATAAAAATACAAGAATGCTTTAGGATATTCATCATGCCTGTCACTCCTAGTTACTGCCCTGTTTACAGATGCTACCTTAGAAGCCTAGATGTGTGCATTCATTCCAAAGACAGTGCACAAAAGGGAAGCCACTAATGTCTGGAAAATTAATATAATTAATAATTTGAATTAAGTACAAAAAGACCCATTTTTAATAAATGAAATGCTCTCAGAACACAAAAATCACTTAAGAGCATTTTGACAAAGAAGGCTTCGTACGATGTATCCGATGTATTTAAAGTTCACTTCATACCAATACAAGCAGACACACAGCTCTTACAAGCAAATATGACAGTCAAACCAAAAATAATGCTATGGCTGTCCAGATTTCTTTATTAATTGATGCAGATCATTCAAACTCCAGATGTATTGTAGATGACTCATTTTCTATGCAATTTATACATGTATTTTTTTTTTCTTTTGCAAGCAAATAATGGATAAAAAAAGTCCAAATAAAATGTCACCACTGAATTCCTGACCCTCCCCCAAAATGCAGTCAGTCGAACATACACCAATTACTATAGAATATTTATGGAGACAATACCATCGAAAACAGCAGTGTGCACAGATTAATGAAACTGTTTAAAGAAAGAGATACCAATACTGAATGTAAACTACTAAATGGGAGGCTACCAAGAAGCCACCTAATTTTTTCCAAAGAAAATGCAAGGGTTGGTTTCATTAACAGTATATGCACACTGCTTGCAATGAAGACTATGCATAGCAAATTAGTATAAAGGAAGGACTTTAGTGACATGTAGTTCAGTAATTTGTATCAGTTAATCAAAAAAGTAATCTCTTTTTTTGACATTATTTACAATACAGTGCTCATAACTTATTTCCATCTTAAACAGTCTAGTTCTGCAGCTCAACATTCGCTATAGTCATGCAACTTTGAGACAAGCTGGTAGCAATGATAATTTCTGAGAGCATTACTCCATGATTTATAATACTCTTTTCAGTGTTCCTTCAAAAGTCATGGATCTACATTTACTTGCTTGTAGCAGTTCTAATCTGTCTGCAAAGCAACTAGCTTAGACAATATAAAAAACAGTCTTTTTGTAAGTATAATAAATTAACCCGAGTTCTGGAGGCAACCATGTATTCTAAATAAAAGCACACCATTAGTATCATAAGATCTTTTCCACAGAGCACATCTTCAAAGCTATATATTCATTAAATTATGCCTTTTAGCATAGTGAAATGCAATACTTTTCAGCCAGTCACTTTTATCTGTTGCATGAACCACTTTTCATACAGCAAACATAACATACATGGGATTCATATTCTTTGTCACCACAGAAAACCAATAACTTTCCATATAATTATTTGTAAAATGATATAATCTGGACAGTTCTTTGTTGCACCTTGTAATAACTTTTCATAATATAAAAATTCTGCATATTTTTTTTCAGGATTTGCTATTTAAGAAGACACTAATTTTCTTTGTGATCTCATCATACTAATTTTCTTTGTGATCAAGTTTATGAAAGCAGAGACTAAAGTTAGTAATTATGCATTAATAAATAGTAAATATTGTTTAAATACTTTGAGCAGATTGAAAAAGTGTGCAACTCAGACAATTAAAATACTCATGCACGTGAATGATCTTGCTCAAAAACAGACAACATATTTTAATTAAAAGAAAATAGAATAGAAGGTCATCAAATTATGAAAATATTGTTGGATCTAATGCATTACAAAATGTAACACACTTAACATATTAAATAATGCTTTACTATTACTTCAGAATACACTGCTGATCATTAGTTAATTTATAGATACAAAATATCTAAGCCTAGTTCATGATTTAGTTTGATATTTTGATACAATTCATAGTTTGATACAAAGTTCATACATAATTTGATATTTTGATACAATAATTTGATATTTTGATAAAATACATTTTGATACATAATTTGATATTTTGATACAAAATATCAAAGCCTAGTTCATAATTAGTTTTTTGTAAACATTTAACCTTCCAAATGATAACAAAATTTTTCAGAGCATATATTATTACTTTGTTTTAGGTAAAGTCACTAATCTTTTAATAATCTTCAAGCCAAAAGAATAACCGAGTCATTAAAGCTCATAAGAGAGAAAAGAAATGTTTTATAGAATAAGAAGCATAAAGAGGTCTTTCACATGCTATTGTTACTTTATAGTTTAAAACAGTAAATCTTATCAAATGTGGGGGTTATGTCATAAATATATCGCATGCATGGTAAAATAACATTCAGGAAAATTAACTTTCTATGGATAAAATGTAAGGTTCAAATCAAAATATGCATAATTTAAATAATCCTTTATACTGTTATAATTAATAGGACAAAAATTAAACAAATTTTAATTGAATGGATTTTATCTATTACTGCTTAGTAAGTAGGTATATGATGCAATTATTTTTTATACAGATGATGATTCTTGTTAAGGAAAATGATTAATGCAATTGTTTAATAACAGTTTTGTGGTAAGAAATGCAAAGATTTTTAATGCTTCTAAGTATTCTCTTTCTTCGCTTATAATGCAAAATGACAGTTCCTGTGCCTTTTTTTAATAATTCATTTAACTTCTTTCACTATTACTGTTTTCACATTCAGCTAGTGTTATAAGATTATTCAATTCATCATTTCTCAATTAATCTTTTCGGACTGCAAAATTTATCTTGCAACTTCAGTAAACTTTCCAAAAGTATTGTCTGAAGCTTTGACACTAGACTGAGTCTATTCTTTATCCTTCTATGTTTTCCTTTTGCTTAATTGATTTATAGCTACTTCTGTTGGACGTGTTGAAATTTTTCAACTTACCTAAAACCTCAGTTAAGATAATGTCAAAACTTTGTGTGTTTTTGCTTTGTCATCTTCATTCTTCCTCTTATATGCCATATTGAATTTTTGAAATGGGGGAAAAAGTACAAATACAAAATGAAAACAGGATAATCAATGATAAATATGTGCTTATATCTCTGATAACATGAGTAAAATGAGTTTCCATAAATCCATACTCAGCAAGAGTTTACTATATATTGCTTACATTAAAAAATAAATAAATAAAAATAGTTGGTGAAATTCAAACCTTGCAGATGCATTCTCCTTCACATATTGTTCCTCCAATTGTTCCAGCACTGTGACAAGGGCAAGGTTCACATCGTGGATAATTTCGATATCCAATATCACAACTATCACAGTTCTTACCTATAAATCCAGTTTTACAGAAGCAGTCCCCAGGTTGCTAAAATTGTAAAGAACAATGAGTAAATTTTCATTGCAAGTAATTGTTTTATATGAAATTTATATGTAAATGACATCTTTAAAAAAAAAATAAGTTAGATTAATCAATTGTAATTCTAAAAGATTTGAAAGTTAATATAAAAGCCAGAAAATTAAGTTACCCGTTTGTAATCGAAATCGAAGATAGAAATTAATTCCTTTAATGATGCTTTTGAGTATTGAAACATGGGAAGAAAGAAAAATATCTTTTGTGAAAATTTATTTAATTTGATTCTGTAATCTAAATGATTTAGATTCATTTCATTTTTTGAAACAATTTATTATTTTGCGTAAACTTATAAAATATTTATTACAAAATATTGCATTATATATATATATGTTACCGTGAAAGACCGAAATTGGAGAATGTCGACTTTCACCTGAGAATGTCAACATTCACCAAATACGTCGGTGAAAGAGCGAATATTTCTTTACATTCTTGTACATTCGGAACCTCACCGGTGTATATCGACAATCACAGATATGCTCTGGTGAAGGTAGAAAAGAGAAGAGTATATGTACATGCTGCCATTCCAAAAGGAAGTGTTCCACAAATAAATGCAGTTGTAAAAGCAAGGGCCTCTAGTGCGATTCAAAGTGTCATAATAGTTTAAGTTGTTGCAATAAATAAGATTTGAATCACATAATTTGGTAAGTTTATAACTTCTATTATTTTCCTTTCTGATTTTGAATGTACTATGTGTTTTAAGTTCTTATGTTCTTAAGTTCTTATTCTGAGTCTCAAGTGTGTTTTTTCGTGAATGAATTATGGAGAAGGAAATATAATATTCTTATATGTTCAACATTCACCATTAGTACATGGTGAATGTCAACATTCACCGGTGTAAGTCAGAAATAAGAGTATTTGGGAAATATTTCGGACATACACCAAGCGACTATGTGAATGTTGACATTCACCAGTGAAAGTCAACATTTTCCAGATTTCGGTGTTTCACCGTAACATATATACTATATAAATTAAGCTCTGATAGGATAATGAAAATATTAAACTAATAGCACAAAAAATAGAAAGCTATAGTGATGAACTAATAGTACAAAAATATAGAAATATGCAGTGATGAACTAATAGCATTAAAAATGGAAATTCTCCACTCAATATATAAATCTCTTTACCAAAATTAAAAATTAGTGATATATTATAAATTTTTCCAAATTTGTACTGTTTAATTATATTTAAATATAATTAAACAGTACAAATTTGGAAAAAATTAAAATTTCTAGATATATAATTTTATTACTATTGCATTAAACATAAAAACTCATAAAATAGTAGAGCAGAAATTTATTTAGACTGAATGACCATTCATATGTTAAATGAATATGGAAGCAAAAATTAGAAAAATGATTAAACTTTGACATGTTTCTTTTTCCTTCCTTTGTTTTGAAACAATTAACATGATATTTTGCTTTAATGAATGTTAAACAAGCATCCTACAGTAATTACAGCCTAAAAACAGATTCATAATACATTGAAAACTATAAAAAATTGTATTAGAAAACTACATAATGCAAGAACAGAAATATGTAAAATGCTATGGAATGCTTAATGCAAAGCAACATGCAATGAAGAAATAATTGCACAGATAGGTGGTTTCAAGCAAAATAAGACAAAAATTTCTTGCAGGTGCAGAGTGTTAACACTTTCTTCCCAAGCAATGAAAATTTGTACATTATGAATTCTTAATATATCTTTAACTATTACGAAGTTTTCTTTGAAAATAAATTAAACATTTTTTAATTTTAAAATACTATGTTTTATTACAGAAAATTACTAGCATTGATCTCCTTTACTTGAGTATTGCACATAAAATTTTTATTCCTGCAAATATTGAGAGGGAAGAAGTAAATGTAAAAAAAGTATTCATTCATAGATATATAGTCTAGAAATGGTTACATTGCTAAATGCATATCTTACATACTAATACAGTCAAAAGTCGTTAATTCAGACACCCATAATCCGGACCTCAAAGCTAAAAACTTTCTGCGCATGCGCCGCGTTGACACATGCGCATAGGTGTTTACGCGTGTGCATAAGACCTTTACGACTGCGCAGATGCATGTGTGCAAGCACAGAATACGTTTTCGCGTGCGCGTTTTATGTATAACGGACAGTATAAGCTAAAATTATGTAATTATCTATTTCAGTTAATGTTGATGATTGCGTTGTTCCTTAATCTTCAAATTGGATCCGGCTTATTATTTTTTGCAGACTGTAAGAGCAATTTTATAAAAGTAAACTTGAACTTTCGATTATGTCAAATAGAATTTCCGATGCTGGAGCTCCCAAAGGATCTACAAAACGAAAGTATGTTTCAATGTCCATCAAACAAAAAGTGGAATTGCTGCAAAAAATGGGTAAAGACATAAAGAAGGTGACAGAGAGGTTAGTGAAAACGAAAAAATTTCGATTGACAAGTTAGTCGGTATTCTCGGCACAGCAATTACGGGACTTGAACAGCGGAACTTTGTAACTGAACAAGAAATTATGTCTGTTTATAGAATTAAAGAGTATTATCACATAAACGTATTATCACATAAAACGAAGCAACTTAAACAACTTACATTGAAAGAAATGTTTAATAAAATAAACAAATAAATATTAAGCTTTTTTTTTTTTTTTTTTTTTTTTTTTTTTTTTTTTGTAAATTTTGATACCCTTTAGATCATAATTGTTCTTTATTTCATAAATTACATTTTCATATTTTTAATTTTAGAGTTTCTGCATGCCATCTTACGAGATTTAAACTAGTGAGCTATAATCCGGAATTGCCGAAGTCCTGACGAGTCCAGATTAACGACTTTTGACTATATAAAACATCAAAAAATTTCTGTCTATTTTTTAATTTGTTCTTTGAAAATTTTAACAGATTATTATTACTACTATTTTTAGCTTTAATTTGAATAGCCTGTCATACTTTCCTCAAATTAATAAGGAAAATTTTAAGGATGAATGAAAAAGGAAATGCAACATTCAAGAGTAAATAAAAGGTTCAGATTTTAATAAATTAGTGAATAAAAATTAGAAATTGTAACAATTAAGAATTAATTTAAAATAAAACTAATACATATATTTTGCAAAAATGGATTTTTCCTCCTTTCCTGAAGCGATTTTTTTTCAAGCTCAAATAAAGCCTTCATATATAACAATAGAATAGCTATCTAATGAAATAAGCTGTACTGTTTTATTTAAAGAAGTGACTTAAAAAACTGGAATAGTAATGCAAGATTGAAATAAAATGACCATACAGCTTAAAATGTATTTAGTTCAAAAACAAATACATTTAATAAAAATTTAACGTCTTCCATAATAAAAAAAAAATCTAGATTAACTAAACTAATAAATTCTGAATGCATTCTGCATGCTAAAATATTCAGATTGATTGAACTTATAAATATTGAAATGTTATTCTGCTAAGATTCAATATTAAACATTTTTCAACAAATAATTAATTACAATTAATTAACAAACTTATTAAAATAAGAATCAAGTTTGTGCTTTTCATTTCAGCTTTAGTTTTTCTCTTTAAAAAGTTATCACCCTCCAAAAATAAAGTATTTGTATTTAAAAATAAAAACAATATTTCCATTGGCTTCATTTTTCATACAAGTAATAAAATGCCAATAAAAAAAAACAGAAATTTACTCATAAGATTAAGAAATAAATATATTAATAAACCACATCTGACAATCTTCAGAAGAGTAATAAAAATAATATGTTTAAGAATAACTGTACCAATATTCAAGAAAACAGTTTGTGAATGGAAGGTAAAGGGAAATTATTAATACTCAATGCAAATACTTTTTTTCAAACAAGTAAAATCTCTATTATTTTTTAAATGAATGCATTCCAGTGCTTTAGGTATTAATAGTATGTTTTTGAACTTTTCCTTAGTTGAAAAAACATTATTTGTCAAAGTAACTCAATAATTTGAAATCCGAGCTACAAGAAATATAATTAAGGTAGAGAGGTTTATACTTTTCTTTTGTACTACTATCCAACTGTGTTGAATTATTTATTTATTTAAAAATGTACAATTGCCATGTAAAGCAACTTAATTTAAAATCAGAAAAGAAAAGAATTCACAATTAAAAAAAATATTTCCACAATGAATGCACAAAATAAGACTAGCGTAAAGCATGCAAACATTGAAAGCCCATGACAACATGCAGATTCTGCAAAGATAATATGGCAAACAAGACAAAATTGGTTCCACAGTGCAATAATAAAAAATTTAAAAAATCAGGCAAACATAAAGGGTGCATCTACACAAGCAGTGCATCTACACAAGTTGCAGGCAGACTTCTATGCATTTTCAAAGCACACAAATTAGAATAGTCATTCACCTTACCCCACAGTGAAATGAGAAACTGGAAATAACAAAGAATCCTGGTCGCTAAACAGTGTAAAATATATACACATCAATATTTAAATATAAACAAAATTCACAGTACAATAAACTAGAATTGAACATTTGTTGAAAATAAAGTTATCTAAAAATCATATTTTTGGAAAAGAAAAAAAAAAAAAAAAAACTAGACACATAACATGGATACAAGTGTAAAAAAAAATGTCACTAAAAAATATTATATTTTGTTACAGTCATTTTAAAATTAAACTTTGGATGGAGATGGAAATTTAATCATAAATAAAATACAAAATTCTAACTTTAATTTGTAGCCATTCCTGAAGTCTTTCTTTTGAAGTCTACCCTAAAAATGCTTACAATAAATTCTTTTAAAACACTTCATCCCAAAATTAGTTATAAGGTATTTCTCCCGCTTTCCTAAAGCGTCTTTGTAGTGTAGTGATTTTCCCGAACTAAAAGAGTCATGGATCATGAATCCCCACACCCAGGATTTGGTGATTGAGTACCCTAAAAAACCCCAGTTGCCCTTTAAAAGGGGGAGTATATAAGGTATTTCTCCCTCCTTCTTAGCATGCCTTTGTGGTGTAGTGCAGTGGTTCTTAAGCTTTTTGAGCCGCGACACAAATTTGAGAAAAATGTTTATGTCGCGACCCAAAAAAAGTCAATATTTTTTCATTGCTTTATTTTAGAGCATATTTGTAAAAACCTTTAATCTTACAATGATGACTTATTTAACTTACAAATTTTTATTTTTTTTATAATAATAAAGTTAAACAAAAGTACTTTTGATCCAAGAAAAATTTAATAAATAATCAAGTGTTTTTAATATTTTTATTGACCAAACTAAATAAATTTAAAACTTTTTAAAAATAATTGAAATTTAATCTTATAATAACATTTTATACGCTTTTAATGAGAACTTTGTGCTTGAATACATTTTGAAAGATCTGCAAACCTGGGTTGAATGCTTGTCAAAGAGCACCTTAAATCTATTTCTGGATTTAACTTGTTCCGGTGGTTGTTTTTGATTACACAGAGAGCCGAAAAACCAGCCTCACACATATATGTTGTTGAAAAGGGCAGTAATACTCTTAGGGCTTCTTTAACAATTATTGGCTTTTCGGTTTTTAGATTTAACCAGAAAGCACATAAAGATTGAGTGTTTTTGTAAAAATTGTATCGAAGTGCTTGGTCACTTTGAATTTCTATTAATTGTTCTTGAAATTGATTAATATTAACAAATTCCTCGTGCAAATCACTTACGTCAAAATCAAATGGCATTCGAACCCAATTATATTTAAAAACATCATCTGCAGGAAAATACCGATCAAAGTCTACTATTAGTTTTTCTAAATGATTGATAATAATTTTCTGTATTTCAAAATCTGTGATATTAATATTCTTGTCTTCAACAAGTAAATTAAGAGTCGGAAATGAAGCAAGTTTCTTTACTTCAACCTTATTTCTCCATAATTTGAGTTTATTTTTAAAACATGTAATTTTTTCAGTTAATTCAATAATAGTATGATTACGTCCTTGCATAGACGTATTTAGATTATTTATTTCAAACAAAATATCTGCCAAATAAGCAACTTGAGTAATCCACTTCAACTCGGAGAATTTAGATGCTAATGGGTGTTTCTTTTCTCTAAAAAAAAAATTCGACTTCTGTCCGCAATGATAATACTCTTTGAACAACTTTGCCCCGGGACAGCCATCTAACTTCAGAGTAATATAATAAATGTTCGTATTCTGCACCAAATTCTGAACACAGTTCGTGGAAAATTCTACAGTTAAGAGCTCTTGATTTTATAAAATTGACTACCATAACAATTTCATTCAAAACGATACTTAATTCAGGCAATTTTTGAAGCAAGATTTTGTCTATGTAAAAAACAATGAACCAATAAAATTTGTGAATTCATTTGTTTTGCTCTTGTCGAAAAACCCTTTTGAGATGCTGTCATGGCAGCAATACTGAATACGTCGGTGCAAATACTGAAACACTGATTCCAATTTAATCCTTCTTCTTTAAAAAACAAATCGACAATGAGAAATATATCTTCACTTCTAGTTTTTGTTGACATTGATTTGCAAAATAAAAAATCCTCCTGTATATCTGTTAACCCTGGATACCGCACATAAACCATTAGTTGAGCATCGTTACTTACATCTGTCATTTCATCCAGTTGAATACTAAATAAACCAGCAATTTTTATAGCAGAAATAAGTTGATTCTTAATATCAAATGACATATCATTAATTCGTAAATGAATTGTATCATTTGATAATGGTACCTTTTGTAATTTCTTTGAAATTTCATCTCCGCACATGATACGTGCCATGTCAATGGCAGCAGGTTTTATAAGTTTTTCAGCAATATTATGGGGTTTCTTTTGTCTTGCAATATGCCAAGCCACATAAAAAGAAGCAAGTGTAGCTTGTTTGGTAGAAATTAGAAAACTATTACTACTTGGTGCATCTAAACGCTGTCTTTTTAAATCGGCTTCTTTTCTTTTGAAAAAAGTACGATCTTTTCCCTCAAAGGAAAAATTTTTATGTTTTGCATCAAAATGTCTTTTAAGTTTGTTCGGTTTCATCGATTCATTAGTTAGTATTTCACTGCACAAGACGCATTGTAGCTTGTTCATTCCTCCATCATAAATGCAAGTAAACCCTAATTCTAAAAATGCTTCCTTGTATTCACGTTTTGCCATTTTAGGGTGATTACAATTTTACAATACGCACTGCAGCTTGATCACTGGACTTTTAATAAACAGGCAAAAATTGTTTCTAAAATGCTTGTATTCACGTTCCATGATTATTACACATTCCACTGTTCTTCACAACATAATACACAGAAACGAGTTTTTGACAAAGAACTTGCAGCGGAGTGCAACTTTTTTACGTAAATATCATTAATATGCAAACAGAAATTAACAGAATACAATTTTCCATTATTACACAGAAATGAGTTTTTGACAAAGAACTTGCAGCGGAGTGCAACTTTTTTACGTAAATATCATTAATATGCAAACAGAAATTAACAGAATACAATTTTCCATTATTACTTCTTTATTCACACGAGTTAAATCGATAATATCTGCTTACATGTTTACAACCAACGGAAATTCCCCGGTTTCTTAAAAGTCGAAGTAAAAGTAGCTGATTGAAAGCACTTTTAATTTTTACCAAAAGGTGTCACTACCAGAGAAGACTATGTTACCTACAACCTTATTGTGTCTGCGCGCACGTAAAGCAATGGCGTGAGTATTACCAACACCTCATAGAAGAAAGCTATAAAACAGGAATTGGATGTCACTTCTAGAAGGCCATTCGCGAAGAGCGGTAAAACCAATGCATTGTTTTAGAGAATAACTTGTATTAGAAAAAAACTCTTCTAGTAGGTGTTGGTATTACTTATTTTTGTATATTAAAAGTTTTTTTTTAATTTGACTTAGCGCGACCCAAAAAATATGCTTCGTGACCCAATTTTGGGTCGCGACCCATAGGTTAAGAACCGCTGGTGTAGTGGTTCTGCACATTGGGCTGATATTCCAGAGGTCCGCAGTTCGATTCCCGGTGAAGCCATTGTTAATTTTTCATTTCTCCTGCTTCCGAAAAAAAAAATCCTAAGTCTCTACATAGTATGTAACTATATGATTCTTATTTAATGCAAATCACAAAGCACTTACATAACAGCAAAAGCAAAGGTGAAGTTTTTCACCCAATAGTACCCAAACCAAAATTATAGTTTATCAAATAATAAGTAGTAATGGGCTGATACTATTCATTTATTGAGAATTAAAGTAAGTTCACCATTCTTCATCTAACATTAATAAATAATTTTAATTATTCTTCTGCTTGTGTTATGCAATATGTATCCTGCAGTTTCTTGTTCTTCTGTCATCAGTTATAATACTGCAAATATATGAAGTAAATACTAAGTGCATTTATCACATTGCTTTTCAGTGTTTCATAATGGTTATTATTTTAGAAGTAATGCTTAAATAAAGATGATTAGTTAAAATGCTGTGATTGAATCTGTATGAAAAGCTGTGATTGTATCCATCTAATTGCATTATCATCTATATCATATTCAAAGTTGTTATCACACATACAGTGAGTTTTTTAAAAAACAGCTACAATATTACCTTAAATATTGAATATAGATATAATTTATCAATTATAAAATGTCTTGAAATAAGTCATAGAAATTTTTAAGAACAGTGGACGGGCACTGTACACTGTAGGTGAAAAGGTTGTGTAAATATAACATAAACTTAACTTCTTTAATGGTATCTGCATAGTAAAAGTTTAATTAATAAAATATTCATAGTGCATTTTCAAATATTTCTTAAAACTTTCAATGACAGATTTTTCACCAGATTGCTATTTTATCATTCTCTGTTTTCTAAGGCTGTATGTTTTATATTATAACCCCTTAAATTATTCTACAGTTTTCTTCAGAGGTAGTATTAGTGACCACTCTTTATTTCTCTTTAAGCAGACTAAAACAGTATATGTCTCAATTAGTTCTGACATTTATTGCTAAGGGGGATTTTTGTCATCATGGGTACTGAAAGTCTGATGAACATTATATAAAGCCTAAAAATTATTTTACAACACATGAAGACATCTATTTTTTATCAGAGTTGCTAATAAATATGGAAAAAATATACGTCTTTTAAATTCATATATGTGGTTCAAGTAGTTTTAAATTTAATTCATTCAAAAAAGAAATCATAACCAGAAGTGTTAGTTTAACATCTTTGATAATCATACTACAAAATAAAAACATATTCTGAAAGAGAATGCTTGACATTTTAAGCACAATATTGAAAGATAAGGATAAAGCAATAGCAATCAAACTCCCATTCATTATACTAGAAACATTACTATTCATGTATTTTGAGAGAAGTTTTCGTATCAAACTGGAGATATCTGATTGATTTGACAGCTCAGTAATTAAAAGAAGGAAATGTTATACAGGAAGAGTGTATGCCGTGATCTGTACTGATAGTGCACAAGATGTGACATACAGGTATACTGATAAAAATTTTCAATAAAGGTGGCACTAGGGCAAAATTCATCCACTGCATTCTTCAAAGAAAGTCTACAGTCTCCAGAAAATACCAAAATAATATGAGAGTAATACTTAGACCATTAATGTGAAGATTCAGATTATTTGCAATATCATTAGAAAAAAATGTATAGCGAACACAGTCTTCTCTTCCATACCAATATCTTTACAAAGAAAATTTGTCTAGCTTGTTTTTCATAAACAGAGATAAGACATTTAAGTTTCCTTTTCTGAAGACAAGTGTGAATTTAAGGACAGATAATCAGTAATTGACCAGACAGATTTTTATTGCTGATATTTTGATATGGCTGAATGCATAAGGAATAATAAAATTCTACAAAATGTGCTTTTGTGGTGTATGCGGTAACATGTCTAGCCAACAAATTGGAAGATCTGTGATTTTGATCTCAGTGAGACCATAGTTGATTTATTATGTTCTCTGGTTTTGCAAAGCCCCATACCCCTACAGTGGCACTCAAACTAAAGTATGGCATACATTAATTTGTTACTACTTGATTCTAGTGAATTCCACATTATGCCTCTACCCAGTCACCTATTAAATAAGAGAGAATATGAATTATCACATTCTCCTGTGCAAGCTCTCATGGCATAAATGATAGTATATCCAGCTAGAAAACTGGAAATTCCATCATTCAAAACCCAAAAAGGGCATAGCTAATTTTTCATATTTCCTGTTTCTTAACTACCACTTCCACACACATCTCTCCCCCCCAAAAAAAATTAATATCTCTATAAGTGAACTTATTTAAACAGTTGCATCAAGAAATGCAGGCACAAATTTTTCACTGTAAAAATTTTACTTAATAAAGACTCAGCTCTAAAATTAACATTCAAGTATCCTATTTTCTGTATTTTTAAGTGAATTATTAAAGAAAGTTTATACTTTTTTCTGCAGACAATTTTAATTAATGTTGGTAGTTTTCTATTAATACACCCAAGAATAGAAGCTAAACTATTTGGCTAGATGAGTTTGTCTGGTTAATGTATTTCCTCCTTTGTTAAATGGCATTAAGATTAATTTGCTGTTTATATACAAGTAAAAGTAATATAAACCTAAAAATAGTTTTAAAAGTATTTTTAAACTACAGGTATAGATTTCTCATAATCCATATGTATTCAATTTTATGACTTCTACGCCTCGATGTGTACATTATTAATTAAATTTAATATTACAAACTTTCATATCTAAGTGTATATAATGTATATACTTTCAGCTTTATTGAAAATTTTACAGTATAAATATCAACTCTGTTGAAAATTTTCAAAATTACTTTCAGCAACTTTTTCCTTCCATTATTGACAACAATTAGCTAATTTTTCTGCTTGGAAATAACACCTTTCTCTGGAGATGTTACTAATAGGAAATTACTTAATTTTTTTTAACTGGTCAGAATATTTTTAATAAGAGATAATGGTAAAAGTAGAATTCCTAAAACAGCTCTGTTTCATTTGCTGATTTCAAACAGCACTGATAATTTACTAAGTCATAAAAATTTTAAAACTTTTCTTGAGGGTATTTTTCATTTATTTAATCAAGCCCACAGGATACAATGTAAAAGAAGTCTGACAATCACAGCTATAATGCATATTAGCAATCAATATTCCATAGTTTTCAAACAATTCAAGAAGCAACTACAATATAGAATTCACTTGTTTGTGTGATTCATGATTCCTTATTGGATAAAATAGCATTTGCTATTAAATTTCTTATAAAATCCAAGAAAGTATTCCTAATATCTCTGTGAACTCTGCACATAAAGGAATTTAATTATTTGCATTTAGCATATCAAAGCACAAAGAATATTGTATTAACTTTAATTTTGTGCAAGTTCCAGTGAGTAAAATATTGTTGAGAATTTCTTAATTACCTTGAAAACTGTAACTTTTCACTGTAATTTTTGTATTAAGTACAACAAATTATACTAATATGTATATTTAGCATTTTAAATACCTGGAAAAAAATTTAATTAGTTGTTTAATTAATGTTATCAGAATAACACAAAAGAAGGTTGCAATAGAAATTTAAAATGATTTATCTGATATTATTCAGATTCTTATTCCTTAGACATGAAAAATGTTTTCCATAACAATGAAAAATATAATTCCAGTCTTTTCATTTATTTAATATAAAATTTAAAAAAATATAGAAACTGTTACTACAATATGAATTTGTTTTTATTGTTAAAAATTGCACATAAGAGCAAATTACTTACATACTAATTAATGTCAAAAATTAATTTAATTACCTTTAAGTATCTGTATTAAATAACAAATCTGTCTTTACCACTGCAATATATTCATCACTTATTTCTATTTGGCTTAAAAAATTAAGCTGCTAAAAAGAATGCTTTTTTAAAAGCTTTGAACAAATATTTTTCATAAAATTGATATATACTTATGAGATATTCAGCTTTCCGTTTGGCAAATTTGCTAATATGATATAACTGTGATAAAAGTCTACATCTCTATAGCTAATGTCATACAAAGGCAGCTATTAGAAAACTGCAATACTAAAATCTTAAACTTATGCGCATAACAAAATTTTAAGTTTTATGTAGAAAATTCTTAGTTCTCAAGCAACAAATCAATGCACTACAAATGAATGAATCTAAATGAACTGCTTCTATTCAACAGCTACATTGTACCACCACAACAAATTTACATTTAACAAATCCTAAGATGCAATAAGCTAGGTATGCATTACTGAATCCCATGGTTACATTATACTGTGAAATAATATTACAACTGTCACTTAGCTAAACCTACAGTTAAGTAATAAAGTCTATTATGAGTGCAAATTTGGAGAGATTCATTGCATTCTACTATGCATTAGACTATCATAAATATAATGACTAAAGTGAGCACTTGTGATTTAAATGTTCGTGAATATTTCCCAGTTAAAAATCCAAGATGTGTGAAACTTTTTATTTTGCTTGTATAATTATTAGTTTAATAAAATTATAAAGGCATACAATGCATTTTATAAACAATGATAGAAATTTTTCTTACCAATCCTTCAATAAGATGACCATCATCTTTTACACAAAATCCAGTCATACCAACACCAGTACACTGGCATTTTCTGCATGGCTTTGTGTGGTTTCTCGGAATATCAGAAGCACGATAATAACCATCTTCACACTGCTCACAGTTAATCCCAGTTGTGTGATGCTGAAACACAGTTGTGTATAAGAAATTTTCTCAAAACAATTTTTAAAATATTATTTTGTGAAACTATGTTTATAGCATTAGTTATCAATAGAGCTCATAGTTAGCCCATTGTTTATTTATTAGACTGACCATTGATTAGATGGAAATTTTGCACTGCATCAAATTTTTGCTTGAAACTTTTCAGTTCCAGTTCTACTTCTAAGCTTTTGTTCACAGGCATTTTGTATTTGAAATAAATAATTAAAAAAAAAAAAAAACATTAAGATTAAAACTTCAATCAAATGGTTCTCTTAAAATATCTCAAGCATCTCATCAAGTTTTGTATTGCATAAGGCTGAAAGAAAGTTGAATATTAGCAATGTTAATATCTTTCATATAGCTGTCATGCACAAATGGCAGAATTATCCATATAGTTGCATATTGATCATTATGTATACATAGCCGAACTACCCACATATTTGTTTCTTATACAGTCAAAAGTCGTTAATCCGGACTCGTCGGGACTTCGGCGATTCCGGATTATCGATCATCAGTTTAAATCTGGTAAGATGGCATGCAGAAATTACAAAATTAAAAATATGAAACCGTAATTTATGAAATAAAGAACAATTATGATCTAAAGGGTATCAAAATTTACAAAAAGAAAAAGCTTAATATTTATTTGTTTACTTTATTAAACATTTCCTTCAAT
Source organism: Stegodyphus dumicola (assembly GCF_044657685.1). Taxonomy (NCBI): domain Eukaryota; kingdom Metazoa; phylum Arthropoda; class Arachnida; order Araneae; family Eresidae; genus Stegodyphus; species Stegodyphus dumicola. The sequence goes on from NC_140777.1 coordinate 133,848,331, forward strand.
GTAAGTTGCTTCGTTTCATGTGATAATACTTTCTCTTTAATTCTATTAAACAGACATAATTTCTTGTTTAGTTACAAAGTTCACCTGTTCAAGTCCTATAATTGCTGTGTTGAGAATACCGACTAATTTGTCAATCGAAATGTTTTCGTTTTCAATAACCTCTGGGTCACTTTCTTCACTATCGGAAGCGAATTATAATGACGAGGAACTTGATTTAAATCATATCAAAGACGGAGTATATCGAGATGAAATACTACACTTAGTACGGAATTATAAACCAAATAAAATAAAAACATCTGCTCTGAAGATAAGGATAGTGCTGACAGATCAACTTCCAATCCGCAGCGTGAAATTGATAAACAGATTTCAGAACATACTTTCGCTTTGTAGATACAAATTACATATTAGTAAATATATATCGGAAATTCTATTTGACATAATCTTTCTAATCTATCATAATCTAATAATGACGTTTCTGCCCCCCCCCCCCTCTGCCGCAGAGCAGCGTGAAATTGATAAACAGGTTTCGGATTTCTAAACATACTTTCGCTTTGTAGTAAATATATATCGGAAATTCTATTTGACATAATCGAAAGTTCAAGCTTACTTTTATAAAATTGCTCTAACAGTCTGCAAAAAATAATAAGCCGGATCAAATTCGAAGATTAAGGAACAACGCAATCTGCAACATTAACTGAATTAGATAACTTTAGCTTAACGTATAACTCCGTTACACATTAAACGCGCATGCGCACAAACATATTCGCAGCTGTAAGGGGCATATGCGCTCTCGTAAACGCCTGTGCGCATGCGTGAACGCGACGCATGCGCAGAAAGTTTGTAGCTTTGAGGTCCGGATTATGGGTGTCCGAATTAACGACTTTTGACTGTACCACAAACTGTTAAAAACAATTTAAATTTAGTTGACTGACACTTTAAAGACTGCCCATGATTAATGTTTTTACATAAAATAAAAAAAATCAGTTTTAAAAATTGCAAAAGCATAAAGAATCAACAAAGAAAGGAAAGAATTTTAGGAGTCATGCAAATAATAAATTACAATACAAAATTTAGCCTAATGTGATTTTTATCTAGTCAAAATATTGTCATGGGCACATAAAGTACTCAGAAATCTTAACTGGTTTATTTTTGCTAAATATTTTACAGTCAACCTTCAATAAACCACTATTTGATTAAATCATTACACTGCTTGAACCATATTTTTTGTAAAGTCCTGATCAACTGGATAGGAAAATATGATTTAAAAAAATATGATAAATCATCATTTTAAAACTGTTATACCTGCTTAAAATGCCAGTTTTTAGACATAAGACATGTTATATATATTTATTTTTCAAGGTTAAGGTCCTTTCAGCCTCAGAGAAACTGAGCTTACTTTGCATTGTCAGTCCCCCTTCCTTCTTCCACTCCATTCACCCAATAACTGACACTTGTGGGAAAACAGGCAGATAGGCAAATCTTGTACATGTGTTCAACTCAAAGTTTTCATGACTCATTCCTGGTTTTCTTCAGTTAAAGTGGAAACATGGATAATTGAATTTTCCAGCAGAATCTCAGGAAAGCATAAAATTTCAACATCTTTGGTAAAAGAGAAAATCATTGTGGATTTTGAAAAATTAAATCAGTTAGAAGCTGCCTTTGCAAAAGCTTGGCAAATACCTTGAACATCATTAAATGAAATTTTTCATCAAAAGACAGCATATATTGTAATGACAAAAAAGAAAAGCAAAGAGTGTCTTTAAAGAAATCAAGAAAGCTTTAATCTCCCGGATAAAATATGCCAGGACACAAAATGAGCAGATTTCTATTTTAATTTTGAGAGAAAAAGCTCTTCAAATTGCTGTGCTGTAGAACTTGGTAATAAAAATTTTCAGCTAATATGTTTGGAAAAGATGAAGAAAAGGCATGACTTATCATTCAAAAATTCAAGGAAGAAGCATCCGATATTGATCCGGAGGTTGTTCTGGACTAGAAAGACATAGTGATAAAAGAAGTATATGAATGATATGGTCCAAGTGATGTTTTTAATATGAATGAATGCAGATTGTTTTATAGAATCTTCCCCAACAAAACTCTTTCTTTCAAGAAAAAAAAGTGCATTGGTGGGAAAAAAGAGTGAGAAAAGACTTTTTCTGGAATCTAATATTGATGGCAGTAAGAAGTTGAAACCTATTGTAATAAGGAAAGTAAAAAACTACTGACATTTTAAGGGTATAAAATTTTTGCCAGTGAACTACATTGCCAAACCCAAAGCTCTGATAATTCAGAGCTATGCGAAAAGGCAGTACATAATTCAAACGAAAAATTTTCCCAGAAAATTAGAAAAATAGTTTTAGTTATTGACAACTGTGCAGGTCACACCACAGTAAGCATTTTAGAAGCCATAAAAATAGTCAACCTACAATTAAATGTGACTAATGTATTGCTATCTATGAACCAAGGAATTATTTATAGTTCTACATTAAATTATAGAAAACTTTCCATGAAAAATTTTATAACTACCGTTGATGACAAATACTCCTTTTTTGTTGTGCTTGATGCGATTTTCTACATAGCGAAAAGATAAAGCATTGTTTCCACTAAAATTGTCAACTGCCTCAGACATGCAGGTTTCAAAATAAATTCTTCAGAAACCAATTCAAAGACAGTGAAAGTGAAGATGATGTCCCTTTATTGGACTTAGGCTATGAACTAAAAACACATGATCTAGAATTTAATTTGGATGAATATTTATCTGTGGATAGTGAAGTAATCATGATCTTTAGAGAAGTTTCAGTGCCAACATTTGTTTTCAAAATAAAAAAATTAAGCTGTCCTGAGTTCTAGATCAACTGGATTGCTGACATATAAAGTTGCTATAACTGCAATAAATATTGTTAAAAAAATTATAAGTTCTTTTGAAAAAATAAACAACAAAGATTCCACAGTGGCAAGAAATTTTTTTTTATAGCGGAAAGTAACAAAACAGTTTTAAAATAAGCAACCATTAAAGACTTTTTAAAATAAAACAAGAAGCAACTTTTGAATTTATTTCTTGATCTGTATAATGCAGTTAATTTTCTAAGTAGCACTGTTGTGAACATTTAGGAAAAGTATTTGCATGAATAAAGTTTTAATTATAATCAGAAACATTAAATATATATATATTTAACGTTTATGATTATTTTATATAAATATATATATATATATATACTTATTATACTTCTAGAATGTGCGTGTGGTCTTGATTAAAATAAAAAATTTCATTAACCTGCACCATCACCCCTTATTAAGTCACTTTTGACTGGTCCGCTCAAAGTCATAGCTAGCATTTTCAGTGCCCAGGGACAGCTTAAGATTTTGTGCCCCCCCCCACTTCCAGTACACTTAGAATGGAAAATATTTAATTCAAAAATATTGTAACATCAGTTTGACTAACCCCTGGATGCTGCACCCAGGGACAGAGGTCCCCCCTTGCCCCCTTCTAGCTATGCCCCTGAGTCTGCTGAATTGATAGTAGACTGTATAACATAAATTTTCAATGGTTTAAGTTAATAGGAGTTTTGAATAATTTCAACAAATTTTATTCTTAATACAAAACATCTGATGCAAAGATAGCATCTTTGTCAGTTCTTGATGAAATTTTGTTTCATTTTTTTCGATTTCAGAAACAGCTTTTCTGTACATTGAAATTACATTTTAAATAGGGTGAAAACATTTAACAAATATCCTGTATTATGAATAAAACTTTGATGATATAAGTACATTAATATAAGATACAGTCAAAAGTCGTTAATCCGGACTCGTCGGGACATCGGCGACTCCGGATTATAGATCATCAGTTTAAATCGCGTAAGATGGCATGCAGAAATTCTAAAATTAAAACTATGAAACCGTAATTTATGAAATAAAGAACAATTATGATCTAAATGGTATCAAAATTTACAAAAAAAAAAAAAAAAGCTTAATATTTATTTGTTTACTTTATTACACCAACATTTCGGTGCTACTTTGGTAGACGGTTGCACGGATTTTGGCGAGTAATACGACTTATGGTAAACCCATTGCTGGATAAATTATTTATGGTAACCGATACTTTGTTGTCATTTTATTTTAAAAATAATGCGTGTTATTATGCATAAAGTCCATGTTTTAAATATTATTTATGGGTTCTAATTATTAAAAATCAATTTAATTTTGCATTTTTATTTGAAATAAAAATTTTACTGTTTATGATATTTTATGAAATTTTATGCTGTGGATGATGTAATCAATGATGTCACCTTACTTTAAAAGTAATTGGTTATAATATCTATAAATTTAATCTAACGTTTTAAACCTTATTTATGGCTGTTATATATTAAAATACAATTTAATTTTGTATTTCTTTTTTTAAATGATTTTATTATGTATGATTATTTAAATAATTTTAATTCTAGGTGTGATGTAATCAGCTCTCTGATTGGTTATAGAATATTTGTGTATTAACGAGCTGTATTAGGTTGCTGAAAATTTGTGCCTTACCGCACCATTTTAAAATTTAATTCATATCTTTGAATTCCTTCAAATATGTCTCCTTCAAAGATGAATGTTGTTTTTGATAAGTACCAAGAATTATTGGTATCGGAATCAAAAAATTGTCCTTTGAGACCTTATTTTTGCCAGCCTGGCTTTCCTAATCAAAGATTTATTTATAAATTCTTACAAGAGTCAGAGGAAATTTATTTTAAGTTTTTGGAGGAAACCTCGCTAATTGCTTCTTCAATGAAGTGCGAAAATGTAGATCACAGATGAAGATCGTTAGAAGAGTCGATTCTGATGACGGCCGTATATGGTATTGTGCTCAAGGTTGAAGAAATAATCGCTGTAACGGTAAGAAAGTATTAGACATTCCTCCTTTTTTACCGAAAATAAACTAATTGCTGTCATTTTAGCTCTAGTGTACGAAGCGTTCTTATTTACTTATTTTAAAGTATTTAAGTAATATTTTAATTCTTTTAAACGTTGGTATGATGGTTTTTAATTCGATATTCAATTTACGTAATATTTTAATCCAATTAAACGTTGGCGCAATGTTTTTATAGCGGTATTTTTATTCTATTTCTGTGCTATATGTAATAATGTTAAGTAATTTTTTAAGTAATAATTTAACCTTTCTTTAGTATTTTATACACATAGTAAATGTATTTATTTACATTTGCTTGCCATCTTAAAAAACGTTTTCAACAAAAAAATTAATCCATTATTTTTAACGATATTTATTTTTTTAAAGTTTCAAATACTTTACTATGCGGAAAATAACGTAAAAACGGCGTTTTTCAAGATAGCTGACGATTGTAAAAACCGCGCCAACAATTGCGCCAAAGTAAATCGCCAAAAATCCGTGCAACCATCTACCAAAGTAGCACCAGACATAATTTCTTGTTCAGTTACAAAGTTCCGCTGTTCAAGTCCCGTAATTGCTGTGACGAGAATACCGACTAACTTGTCAATCGAAATTATTTCGTTTTCACTAACCTCTCTGTCACATTCTTCATGTCTTTATCCATTTTTTGCAGCAGTTCCACTTTTTGTTTGATGGACATCGAAACATACTTTCGTTTTGTACGATACTTTGGGAGCTCCAGATTCGGAAATTCTATTTGACATAATTGAAAGTTCAAGTTTACTTTTATAAAAGTGCTCTTACAGTCTGCAAAAAATAATAAGCCGGATCAAATTCGAAGATTAAGGAACAACGCAATCTGCAACATTAACTGAATTAGATAACTTTAGCTTAACGTATAACTCCGTTACACATTAAACGCGCATGCGCACAAACATATTCGCAGCTGTAAGGGGCATATGCGCTCTCATAAACGCCTGTGCGCATGCGTGAACGCGACGCATGCGCAGAAAGTTTGTAGCTTTGAGGTCCGGATTATGGGTGTCCGAATTAACGACTTTTGACTGTACCACAAACTGTTAAAAACAATTTAAATTTAGTTGACTGACACTTTAAAGACTGCCCATGATTAATGTTTTTACATAAAATAAAAAAATCAGTTTTAAAAATTGCAAAAGCATAAAGAATCAACAAAGAAAGGAAAGAATTTTAGGAGTCATGCAAATAATAAATTACAATACAAAATTTAGCCTAATGTGATTTTTATCTAGTCAAAATATTGTCATGGGCACATAAAGTACTCAGAAATCTTAACTGGTTTATTTTTGCTAAATATTTTACAGTCAACCTTCAATAAACCACTATTTGATTAAATCATTACACTGCTTGAACCATATTTTTTGTAAAGTCCTGATCAACTGGATAGGAAAATATGATTTAAAAAAATATGATAAACAACGCAATCATCAACATTAACTGAAATAGATAATTAGATAATTTTAGATTATACCGTCCGTTATACATAAAACGCGCACGCGAAAACGTATTCTGCGCTTGCGCACACCCAAATGCGCAGTCGTAAGAGGTCTTACGCACACGCGTAAACGCCTGAGCACATGTGTCAACGCAGCGCATGCGCAGAAAGTTTTTAGCTTTGAGGTCCGGATTATGGGTGTCCGAATTAAAGACTTTTGACTGTAATTTATGTTAAATTGAATTAAAATAATAACACTGATACTACATGCTTTTATTACCACTCAGCCACTCAGAATAATTTACATTTTACACAAATTAACATTTGAAACACTTCATGTTAATTCTTTCTTTTAGATACAAAGAATGTTTATCAAATGAAGCTATAACCTATCATGTCTGTAGAGATATACCAATAATCTGATGTGTCAAATGGTGTCATCTATTAATATCTCTCATTTTGCATGGAAATAAATATGCATTAACAATATATATCAAATTTAAAATATAAATTCCGACCATAAACTGTTAAAACTTACTTTACATCTAACACATACTCCTCCACCTTCATATTTGCCTTTAGTATTAATACTAAGCTTTTTATCAGCAACAATTTGATCATAATGACACTCATCTGCATGACCATAGCATTCACATTCTGGAAAAGAAATCTGTATAATTATTGCCATTTAATAATTTCTTAATATATTATCTTCAGAAACACATGTACGTAGAAAATACAATAGCCAGATTTTGGCCAGATTATGAAAAGGTTGCCAAATTTTAATAATAACAATAAATATGAAATGAATTTCCAAGTCTTACTGTTTTCAAAAGATATTGCAAAAATTAAAGAAAAGTTTACATTACATTACTTTTTAATATTCTTCCTTGAAGAGGAGAAGCAAGAAAAAAATTAAATAATCATTAATTGTATGAGAAAGAACTACGATTTGTGTAACATAATAAAAATTAATTACTTCATATGGAATTAAAACTTTCCTTTTATGTTCACTTGTGATACAGTGGTTAGTACAGCATAATGAAGATTCTATGTTCAATTTCAAATGAAGACACAGTTTATTTTTAAATACTTACAATTCCTTTAACTTCTCCGAGACTTTAAATATTTGTCACTGGTAATTATCTACTGAACTAGTTGTTCAACTAAGTTCCTCTTTCCCCTAATCATTCTTTAGGTATGAAGAATGTAAAGCATTAAGAAAATTTCTCAAATGTAATTTTACAATACACTGGTTAACATATCAGACTAGTACAACGAAGACTTCGTGTCTGACTTTAGGTAATGGGAGAGTTGATTTTCAGGTATTGTTTTTATCTGAAACTCTTTTTAGTCTTTAAAGCTGGTTTTAATTGTTTAAAAATGCTTAAATTTATATAATATTTTTAAACAAATAGCATTATTTCCAAAAATTTTACATTCAAAATATAGGAAAACAAAATTCTGAGCTGTAGAATGACCATATATAAAATGATGTGCTTAAACTAAAATAAAAGTTTGGTTAATTTATATCAAAATTTTGATAAAATTACCAAATTCTACTAATTTCATTTGAAATCAAAAAATACTGCAACATGAAAGTTTAATAATGATAAGTAATGCATCAATTTGTTAATGCTAAACATGAAGGATTTCTTCTCTGCTTACAACCATCATAACAAACAATATTTTGATTACCTTAAAAAAAAATTTTTTAAAAATATTTAAAAATAAGAGTATGAAAACTTTTTTGCATTGTCTGGTAAAACAAAATAAATATATACTCTATATAATTGTGTTACAAATTATTAGCATAATTCAATGATATTCCAAGTTTTATAAGTTCCTGGGAAAAAAGGCTTCTTCATTTAATTACAATTTGCAATAAATTTCCTTAAAAAAAAGGATGCTTTTTTGAAGTAAGATCCATTATATTCTGAAATATCCAGTTAACATCTATGTTTTTATAGGATTTTTGGTTAATCTTTGTATTATGGTAACTTGGCGGTTTTTTGTCGAAAATTTGGAGACCAACACAACCAGCTACAGCAACCTGCTAGTTTTTGTCTGGACGCCATTTTGTTTTCATGAAGTAAAGGCTTTCCCCCCCTCAACATTTTTTTCCAACAATCTGCTAGCCGAATTACACTTATGCTAGAACTTTTATGGAACAAAAGTGCTTAATCATGACAAGGATTAGGTGCAAAATTGGGAGAAAGTGCAGAATCGTCCACTGCTTGTCACGTTTTTAAGAATTGCACATACATGGTATCATCCATGTACACGTTGACCTATTTTCACTTAAAAAAACATCCCAGAATTGCACAAAAGTGGCATTGCACACACTCTTAACTTTATCCATGTACACTGCTAAAGTCCTAGCTAGTAACCTTTATCACCTTACCAAACTATTGCCAAACTGCCTGTTACCATATTCCAAAGATTAGCCGGACTTTTTTTAATTTAATCTGAAACTAATCACACATTTTGTTGTAATTTAAAATGCTACTATTCCCAAAAATAACTTTTCATTCTCTTTTGCATATACATTTAAATTAATCAATTAATTCATTTAAATTTAAATGCAAGTTGTACAAGATAGAAATATTTTTGCTTATTTTCCTTGGTATGCAACATATCGTTACTCACATATGGATTGATAATTGGCCATTCCTAACAATAGCTGATTAAAAGTCTGGCTATGTGAGCTATTAACTGAGATGTTCAATTTAATATGAACCCATTGTTTCTGCATCAAAAATTAATTCAAATAAAATATAATTAAAGTAAACCAATTAGCAATCGTTTAACATGCAGTCAATATCTGAAAACTCTGGCACAAGATTGAGACATCTCCTCAAATGCCTTCTGCTTGGCACATAAATATACTGTTGTGTGTGTATGAGTTCGTTACGAAATGAATGCACAAATCCGATGAAAAATGAACAAAAATTTATTATTATCACAACAAATATGCTTAAATTTCCTAAAATATTCATGCAGTATTACAATATTTCACAGTAGTTATCGTTTAACTACTCAAACGTTCAAGACCTTAATTCAAAACAGCTAGAGAAAGCTGATCCACGAATTCGCTACAGTCAACAAGAGCAGTTTTCTAAACAAACTCTTAGAACAACAACAAACTAACTAAAATAAATACAAAGTGAGAGGTTTTCCTCCTTTTATAAGATTTTAAATCGCATGCGAGAATTTTCTGGAACTTTCTCGAAATCAAAAAGAGATACTTATTTAATGTTAAATGCAGGCGCTCTTGTATTTTCCATTTTTTGGCTTAGCTTTCCTTTAATATTCATCACGCGCTACACTGCATGGGGAATAAAACAATTTAATTAATAATTCAACTAACATTAGCTATTTAAATACCAAATTCATAACACTGCCCCCTTCCCAAGGACTGCATGTCCCGGGCACTACAATCCCTGGACAGGAAGCCAAGCTTACAACTGTGGCATAAATGCAATAATAAGCATTACATTACAATAATAATAAAAAAATAATAAATAAATAAATAAATGAACAATAAATGCAATCGAATACTAAATACAAATTAAATGCAAAATACAAATCAAATACTACACATTTAGAAACAAAAAGGACCATGGTCTTACACTATTTACAATTATTTACATTACATACTATGGCCATAGTAATGAGCTAACCTGTCGTAATGAACGACTTTAGGTTTAGAGTTCGACGGATCCGAACCACGACGTCATTCAGCCTGTTTAGGACTGTGTGGGGACCATCCCAAGGTGACTTTAATTTAGGCCTGACTCCTTTTCGCCGAATTGGGTTCCACAACCCCACCTTGTCTCCTTTGTTGAATCCAGGGGCGTAGCTAGAGGGGGGCAAGGGGTGGCATCTGTCCCCGGACGCAGAATCCAAGGGGCACCAAACTGATGTTACGACATTTTAGAATTAAATGTTTTCCATCCTTGGCAAGCAGTCGGGGGCACGAAATCTTCAGTTATCCCTGGGCGCTGAAAACCTAGCTATGACTCTGGTTGAATCTATGTCCAGTAGCTCTCGTGTTGTATCTGGTCTTCACTTTCTCTGTCGCCAAATTGATTCGCTTTCATGCAGAACGGTGCATCACTTCAAACCGGGCCTGGACATCTTGAATGTGTTCCTCAGGCGATGAAGGCGCATCCGTAGGGCGACCAAACAGGCGGTCACAAGACAGACGAAGGTCTTGAGCGAAGAGCATCTGGGATGGAGGATAGCCAGTAATTTGGTGTTTCTCTCCGACTCTAGTATGATCTTGGCAGCTTTCTGAGCAGGGTCTTTCAGACAAGATGTCGGCGTTTACAGGTGAAGATCCTCTCTGAGGATGGATAGTCATGTCCTCAGATGCTGAAAGCAATTTGTTGTTTTTAAAGTCTAAGGAAAAATTGTATTTCCTTAAAAAGTCCAATGCGAGAATGCATAGATCTGCAATATCTGCCACGTATGCTGTGTGATGGTAGGCGGCACTTCCAACCGTGATGTTCCTGTTTAACTTCCCAGCTATGTCGATCTTATCACCAGACGCAGTCTGAAGGGTAACACAGGATGGCATCCAAATAAGTTTACCTTTAAACTGTTCAGCTAAATCTCACCGAATGATGGTAACATTAGATCCTGTGTCAATGATCATATTGCAAGGAACTCCATCAATATGCCCATTGATGGACAGTCCGTTACTGTTGCCATTCTCTGTAGAAATCGTGAGCGCTTTAAAACAAGGTTTTTCATTATCTGGCAACCTCCATTCCTCAATATGGTCATTAATATGTTTCCTGTGCCGTTGCTGAGAAATGGTCTCAATTTTCGTACCCTGGGGTGTTCTGCAATTTTTTCGTACATGGCCTTCAGCTCCACAGTTCCAGCACTTTAGTTTCTTGTCAGTCCTTTTCCGTCTCATGGCATTTAATTGTCTGTTTAAGCTGCTCTCTTATTTTCTGTGCTTTGGGGTGTTCTTCAGTTCCTTCGTATGTGGCCTTCAACACCACAGTTCCAACACTTTAGGGTTGGTTTCTTCTCACCAGTATTCCGTCTCAAGACATTCACTGGTCTTGTCAAATCAACCATTTTATTATCCGTGCCCTGGGGTGTTCTGCAGTGCTGTCGTATGTGCCCTTCAAAACCACATTTCCAACACCTTAGAGCCACTTTGTTCTCACTCCTACTCCGTATCAAAGCATTGACTTCTCTGGCTAAATCATCTAAACGAGCCATCAATTGATCCACTGGCTCGTGGACTCGCACAGCTCTGACTGGGTAGCCATGTCTACAAGTTGCTTGCTGAGCTTCCTCGAATTTCATGGCGTACAACAGAGCACTTTTTATGTCTTTCATATCTGCCATTCGCAGAGCTTTCTGTATTTCAGAATCCCTGATGCCGTCGATGAAGTATTGCAAGGACAGGATTTCCCTTGTTTCTGTCAGGCATTCCGAAAAGGCGAGATGAGACAGCCTTTCAACATCCGTGGCGAGCTCCTGAAGTGTTTCGGCAGGCTTCTGTTGACAAGATTTTAATTGGAGCCTGCTGTAGTCTTTTAAACACTTCCCCCAAAGAGCAGCTCTAACGCACCGGACAGAGCTTCGAAATCTAACCTTTTGTTTTCGGGAAGAGTCTGAAGGATATCAACTGTGTCTGCTCTCAAAAAAGCAGTGAGATGACAGGCTTTAGCTTGGGAATCCCATCCATTCGCTTCCGCCACTATAGAAAACTGTGATTTATACACGTGCCAAGAGGTCTTCCCATCATATGTAGATAACTTCAGAGAAGGACGAGCAGGCATGTGTAAAAATTTTAAACCATCAATATTGTTTCCTCCCATTGCCCCGAATTTCTTTAAAATATCCACTTCTTTGGCTACTGCAGAAACCCTATCATCAATTTGTTGTTCGATTTGGTGTTGGACGGCACAAACTCTTCCTTCAATTCGTTCCTCCACAGCAGAAACTCTCTCTTCTATATGTTCTTTTACAGAAGAAACTCTTTCTTCTATTTCTTCTTTCAATGAAGAAACTCAATCTTCAATTTGATCTTTTACGAAAAAAACTTTTTCTTCAATTAGTCCAACTTTATTTTCAACTGTGTCAATTCTGCCTTCCATAGCTTCAAATTTATTTTCTATTATGCAAGTAATTTCTCTTTTCATCTCTTCTTGACTTGTTTCAATCTTTTGTTGTCCTGCTTCTATCTTTTCCTGACTGGTTTGCATCTCCTCTTTAATGGATTTAATCTCTTCTTTAACAGAGTCTTTCATCTCTTCTTTAAATGATGCTTGGCCAGCTTCCATCTTTTCTTGGAATGCAGCAAAAGCACTGATGAACTGCCTCAACTGTTCTTCCATCACTCTAGTAATTGGCACTCAAATCCCACTTCTGACACAAAATTTGTTGCGTGCATACGGGTTCGTTATGAAATGAATGCACAAGTCCGATGAAAAATGAACGAAAATTTATTATTATCACAACAAATATGCTTAAATTTCCTAAAATCTTTGTGCAGTATTACAATATCTCACAGTAGTTATCTTTTAACTACTCAAACGTTCAAGAGAACTTAATTCAAAACAGCTAGAGAAAGCTAATCCGCGAATTCGCTACAGTCAACAAGAGCAGTTTTTTAAACAAACTCTTAGAACAACAACAAACTAACTAAACTAAATACGAACTGAGAGGTTTTCCTCCTTTTATAAGATATTAAATTGTGCGCGAGAATTTTCTGGAACTTTCTCTAAATCAAAATGAGATATTTATTTAATGTTAAATGCAGGCGCTCTTGTATTTTCCATTTTTTTTGGCTTAGCTTTCCTTTAATATTCATCACGCACTCCACTGCACGGGGAATAAAAACTATTTAATTTATAATTCAACTAACATTAGCTATTTAAATACCAAATCCATAACAATACTTTCATCTGCTTTGATTTTGCTGACAATAACTTGTCATTGTGGTTTTGATAGGCATAAGCTTCTAATAAATATTTCAGTAGATGATAGAACAATGTATAAATGTAGTTGTTTTCTGATGAATGCACTTATATTATTGTTCTATTTGCTTCTTCGCAGCTATTTCTTTCAATTTCATAAGTGTTTTGCAGCTTCATACAAAGTTGCAGTAAACAGACAAATATTCACTGGAATGTTATTATTCTTTTTCATATCCATGAGGAACCAATAAAGGAATATCTTAAATACACATAAACAGAAACCAAAATCTGATACCAAACTCAGACATTATATTTGTCACTGGATATCTTCCTGAAGATTTTAATGAAAATAAATATTTATTCACAAATAAAATTTGGCTCCAAATTTGTAACAGGTTATTCGGTTTTTTAATGAGTGTTTCCTCACTTCAGATATTAGGACAAGTTTTGACAACTAGCAACTTTGTGATCATTTCTTACATTAAACTAGATCTAAGAAAAAGTACTCACTATTTCAGAAAAGCACTTTTTCACATTTTCCCAAAGAAAATTATGATTACTGTTTTTAACTTTAAAAAAACACCTTTTTTAATGCATTCTTTACTTAAATTAATATTCTATATGGCATAATATTATATATATATATATATTTAAGGGTTTTAGATTCAGATTTGAATAAAGAATGCTTAATTATAAAGCAATACCTTTGTTATTATACATATAATTATAAAATATTAGCTGAAATGTCATTTTTGTGAAGTAACATAATATAGTCATGCTGTCAAAGTATCATTTCTCTTATCCATACTATTTTCTTGAACACATTCTTAACTAAAGTGGACAAACAGCCTATGGAATATAAAAATCTGCATCCACTTACAATATCAAAGAATAAAATTAATTATGTATTGTTATGATTGTAGATCTTAGCACTTTCAGTTTTCTGAATAAGACAGCCTTCCCAACTTTTTTCCTTTTTAACTTTATTTATTTACAATAAAAAACAAAATATAAGCACATAATATTCACTTTCTTTTTTTGTCTGCCTTCTACAGGACTGGCACTTCATATTTTGCCACCTGGTGTAATATCCGTGGCTTGTAAATAATTCTACCTAATGCCTCCCTAAATTTGAAAAAATTTGCCACTTTAAATCCCGCTGCCTGACACAGCAACAGGTTGTATCAGCTCTAGTGCCAGTCTTAGCTTTCTATACAATACCTTAATCTCATCCCTATTTCTCTCTCTCTCTGCCAGTGGTTACTCACAGTTTTAATTGTACTTGTTCTATTCTTTATATTTGGTGTATTATTTCTTTAAAAATACAACAGAATGATTACAAAACATTAATTTTATGGTGAAGTAAAGAAAGAACAATATGAGAAGGTGGGATGAATCCTCCATTTTCCAGACTGAAAAGTGGGGTGAAATGTCAAATTTGACATCCCTGGGTTTTAACCACTTATCTCTTTCAGAGGTCTTCCTTTTGCAACATAGATGCACCCCTCTGAGAATCCATTAAACTACACACAAGAATCTTTGTTGCAAATAAAAGGTGATTTCTTAAATGGGGAAAAGCATTCGGTTCAAGATTCCCCGTCCTTTTGTTGCTTTTACTGCTACCAAAGCCCCAGCCTCAAAAGGTTAATTAATTTTATGGTGAGGTAAATAAAGAACAATATCAGAAGATGGAATGAAATATTTACATTTACATTTATTTTTTATTTTTATTTTATTTGTTTATTTTCGTCAGGTTTTTTAAGTGAAAAAATTGTAATTCATGTGAAATTATATTCTCACTAAATCTTTTTTTCTTAAAACAACTAAGACCTTGATGTGGCAAAACAACATGAAAACGTGAAATTTTACAAGCTTGCACTGTAGAAACGATATTTTAATGCAGGAAATGTGAAAAATGAGCAATGCCCTCACCAGGACTCAAACCCTGGACCTGTCGAATACGCGCTGAGTGTGCTGACCACACTCAAAAATACCTTATAGCACTACTTTTCTAATCTACAACTTAAAGCAGCCAAAATTTTATAAATTTTTAGAGCTTCAGAACTCAGAAGTTGATTTTAAGTTTACTGATGGATTTAGCTTGATTTTTCAAAATTCTCTCCTCCTTAAAAATATACATAAATACTTTAAAAAAAAAATGATAGAGAAAGAGATATACACACACAAGAAATGAAAAAATACTGCATTTGAAGATTTTTGAATATTATATTTAATATATTTACTTATATTCTATTAATATTTATATTATATAAGTTTTATATAATTACAGTTATATTGCTTACTTTCACATATCTGAGCATCATCACTAGTACCATGATTCCAAGCCTTCTGATTGTATAAAGGACAGCATCTGTCACAATTCTCTCCACAAGTATTATGCTCACATTTACATTGTAACTTCTGGATAAAAATATATCATATATGTAATTTTTATTACAACAGAAGTCCAACTGACAATAAGTACACTTTAAATTCTCAATTATTCATACTTAGTCAGATAAAATAACTGTACAATCAACAGAAGTTTAAGAAGATATTTTAAATCTTTTTAGTAATGTTCAACACTTTTGGTTACAGTTAGAAAAAGTGTGTAAAAACAGAGACAAGACAGAACATAAGACAAAAATTATTTTTAAAAAATTAAATTCCCATTTAAATTGCTTTAATTACATTATGTACAAATGTAATTAAAGCAAATATCTTACAAATACCTTAAATTACAACAAATACCTTAAGGTACAACAAATACTTTAAATTATTTTTCTTTCCAGTATAAGGTTATATTTTACTTCAAAAATAATTAAAATGACCTCATTATTAACAATTAAAATATTGAATTTAGCAAAATAGTAGTGTGCTAATAAAATATTCTTTTTGACAGTTCCAAGCAAACTTATACACTATTATACTGAAGCTGAATTATAAAAAATTTTAATTTGAAAAAAAAATTTAATTAAAGGAAAAAATTTTAATTAAAGGAAAGGAAAAATCTAATATTGGGCAACTATCACTTAAAAGATCATCAGTTTTATGCAATTTTAATTTGTTTAAAATTTACTGTGAAAAATATCTGTTAATTTTTTAAAAATTATACTTTGTTTTAAATCTTTGTTTTAAATTTTAAATGTTAGCACTTATTTTTCAGTGCCACCATTTTAGTTGATCCCCCCAGTGATCCCCTAATTGACGAATACAATCAGGTATAATCTCTGATTATATTCATCAATAAATATTTGGCTACAGCAACCTAGCCAAGAAAAGCACAGACAAAGAAGAATAAAAGCTTCGATGGCAGTTGAAAATAAATTAATTTATTAAAGTTTGTTATTGATATCTTTCCAAGACTTGAGGCCAAATATGAGAATTTAAGGTACAGCACATGAAATTGTACATGAAAATTGTACAAAAAATTTCAAAAATAAGTATGCAGTATGCAGTATTTTTGAAATACAATTTAAATCTTAAAAGGTCATAGGTGTTTCCTTGTGAGCAAAATTTTGAGTGTAACTGCTTTAAAATTAATTTTCATAATTTAGTTTGTTGTACTTAATTCTGCATGAGAAAAAAAAATTCTCTACCCTCCCCCCCCCAACAGCTTTATATCATAATTATTTCCAAAAATCTATGACTCAAATATGATTTTTATAGAGAAAAGATAAAGCTTATTTTGTCCCAGTAAATCTCAAATTTCTTATGAAATTTAACATTTATTGAGCAAGAAAAATAAGCTTTAACTTTTCTCCAAGAAAATGTGCTTCAACAATTCTGTTAAATTAGAATCAAATCCTATACGATTAAAATATTAACCAAACAAGAAAATTCTTCTAAATATAACCAAAAAGTAACTAACCTTTCAACTATGTTCAAAACTATAATAACATTTATTAAAAAAGAAGAAAATTATATTATATTGGTGGCTACTATATTTGGTAACATTCACTTTAATAAGAAATTTGGTGATGACTTTGCAGAAAAGAGCTCATATTTGTGCATGATAATCAAAGAGTAGTATTTACTAATTTTTACATCAGAAGCATGTTATATATTTTGCTGTACATGCCTTATGAACAATTTTTCAGAATTTTTCCTGGCAGGATTATAAAATAATAAAATTATAATAAAAATTAAGAATTATTTAAAATACTTTAGAAATAAAAACCTGCATATATAATAACCGTTAATTTTGTGAACAAAAAGTTAAAATTATGTAATGCACCTCTTTTGTTTTAAAATTTTAGAGTACAAAATAAATAACAAATGTATAGTACAGTAAGTAAATAACACATGTATAATACACAACTTTAGTTTATTACCAAAAAATACAACTATTACTTTTTAACTATAATAGCTTAATACCATATATAAATATTTGCAAAACAAAAGATGGTAAAGGACAATTTTGGAACTACATAACTATTTGATTCATCAATGCCTTTGTTTTAAGGAGCACGATATAATGTCTTGCACCACAATTTTACTGTGTGTAATCTTTGGCATAAATTAATGTCATATTTTTTAACTATTATTTCATAAACAATTAATTACAATGGTCATTCAGATGCCCATATATTTTGTAAGTAAATGTTTAGCATTTCTAGTTTTGTTGTGGATTTTTGTGATGTTGACTGAATATTTCCTCAGACTAATCCATCTGGTTCAAAATTATCTACAAAAATAAAAAATTTTATGCTTAAAATGTTAAAACTAAAACGGAATTTAACTTTTTAAATAATAAATACACATTACTGTTTACTTATTATTATTATTATCATTATTTTACATAAAAAATTACTTTTAAAAAACATTGTTACAATGGCAAATAAAAGTAAAATGATGTTGAGTAATTGTGGTGAGTGGCTTATTTCAATAATAAATTAATTTGGCTTCATAGTTAGTGATTTATGTTTTAAAGACATTAAAAAACACTATTTTTTATAATAAAATTAGGAACATACTGCACATGCACATATTCATTTAGCTTTTATGCATCAATATATCAATTTGTGTATTAAATCAGTTCACCATTCTGATAAACCACACGATTACTTAACTTGCAAAACAAGAACAAATTAAATATAATTCAGGAACAATAATTACTTAAGCTTTAATTGTTATAGGGGAAAATTTGCACATGACAAGAATGACCAGGTTTCAGGTTTCTACAAAGCCTTATTAAGAAAATAATATCTTTGAGTACATTTTTCAAACATATAATTATTTACATTATAACCTCTACATAAACTGAGCCTCTATTGATCAAGAATCAAGGTCTTTATTAACTGAGTCAGCAATCACTTTAAAGAAATCAGAGGGCAAATATTGTAATATTAGAAAGGGTAAACAAAAGTTAGTAATATTTGTGAATTTTCTTATCAGCGATTTATCTTTTGATCATTCTTATCAGTGATGAGTCATTTAATGACCTTCTTAATGTGTGCTAAAGTAAAAAACACGGTTTACATGCCTTGAAGATGAAAGCAATGCAAATAATCAGACACCAGTTAACAATGATTTCACAGGCATGTTTCAAAGACTAAAATAATGCAAAGACATCCCTCAATATAGTATTTTAAATTCAGAAAACAGCAAATCAAGTTTCAAGTGGCAAAGAAATCACATGCACCATAGATTTTGAGAAAAATAAAAATTATAGAGATGTTGAGGATGATAATAAAACAAAAATAGATAATGTGAAATTAACCATGTCAAAACCTTAAGGAAACTCTTTAATTTTTAGAACAGCATTCTGATGCTTTCCCTATTCATGTACAATAATGATAAATATCATTGTTATGTGAATGCTAATTATGTTACTTACACTTTCTATAAACATTTCACTAATGCATTATTTTTTTTTTTTAAATGTTACTAAAATCTTCCCTTTTGATACTTAAATTTAGAAGCTTGGGGGTTGTTTTTGTTTCCAGAGTCTTTTAAATTCTTAAACACAGTAAAGAGCTTTGATGTGTTTTCTTACCATTTTGGTAATGCAAGAAATAGAACAAAAGAGTATAAAATATAATTAATAATTTTTCAAGTGAAATCATTAAAAAAAATCTGAAAGGTTTCAGATTTTAAATTACTTTCAAATGGGCATTTTGTTAACATTTTTGTGTGTTACCTTTATTTATTAAATATCATTTTCTTTGCACCTAAACCATAAAATTCAGTTCAACAGCAACGTCACAAAATAATTTTAAAATGAGCATATCTTTAGAATTTTGGATACACAGTTCGACGCGCTGGAGATAAAAAGGTTTTTTTCTTGCCTAGTGTGTTGCCATTGCTCGCTTTTAAATCGTTGAGTTTGTTAAACAAAAATTCATTAAAGTTTTACAAAATATGAAATCAATAATAAAACAAATTCCAAATTTCAAATTTGGGCTTCCACCTGCCCATATTCGTAGGAGAATTACGTCATTCAAAATTGGATGGCTCTAGATACCGTTGTTTCATCACAATGCACGAAACATACATACATTTATGCAAATTCTTCATTATTTAATTTCTTCAAATATAATACAGGGCAATATTTGGTGGCAACAGTTTGAAAAGTGAAAGGGACTTTCAGAGTGATTAGATGCAAAATCACAAAACGAAACAATAGTCCCTCAGGGACAAAGCCCCTTTGGGCTAATAAATTAAATGGATAACATATTAAAAAAAAATTCAAATGCAATAAAAGTAATTTATACTAGTGCAATAATTAATTTTAAATACTTTTTTAATTCTATACAATTAAATCAATATTTACAAATGCAAAAATATATTATTTATTAAAAGTTTTACTAATTAAATGTTTCAAATGGTGTTCTAATTAAATGTTTCAAATGATGTTAGCTGATCATAATGAAAGAACAACCAAGAATCAGTGCATGTATAATTAAGCAATATAAATGCAACAAAATTGTTACAATATACATGAAGATGTCACATCATAATTGTTTGTGAAACCTGCAACACCATGAAGCAACCACCAGAATTTAATGCACTTTACTATGATAGATATGATTTGTAATGCCAAATAAAATTTATTAAATTTACAGAAGGAATATCAAATGCTAAAAATCAATATTGGGTAAAGTTACCCTGCGCTAAAAGAAGAACTTGCACTCATCATGCCATTGTAAACAAACAGGTTTTGAATGTGTACCAGAGGAATAAGATTCCATGTTGCTTCTATCTGAGCCTAAAATTGATTCATATTAGTTGTGGGACAAGTGCCATGAGCAAGGTTCCCACCCACAAAATCTCAGATATGCTCAGTATCTGCTTGGTTAACAGAAAAGCTAAGAAAGAAGAATTACCCAGCATTCTAAGAAGTCTTAAATATTTCTAACAACATTAGTGCAGCTCTGTTGAAATATACCGCCAAGAATGTGTTGAATGAAGAGTATGACTTCAAGCTTCGCATCTTCCCTGATGTAGCGGTTGTTAGCAACAGGGCTGTGGAATCAGTAGGGAAAATGACTGACTCCGACTACTGGCATTTTAACGATTCCAACTCTGACTCTGACTTCGACTTTGAATCCTTCATATATATGTAAACATATACAGATGGGTATAGCTTATTTTTTAATATAAAAAAGTAATAGATGCTACAGAAAAAAATTGATGCATAGCAAATTTTTTTTATATTAATTAAGCATTTATTATGAAATGGAAAAACTGGCATTAGTAATTTCTAAGAAACAGTAAAACTTCGGCAAGATCCTCTTTGTTAGAGGACCATAGATTCGATTTGATAAACTTCAGATCTAAGAAGTCTTTCCACAATGACTTGAGTAGAAAAAAGAGCTGTTACTGTTAGGGCTTCTTCTTTTAACTTTTCAGGATAGATTTTTATAAGTTCTAAAAGAGGTGTCTTGCAAGAGCAATCATATTTATATATTTCTTCAAAGGCCATGTACAAATCTTGTTTGTATTTTTATATCTAAAGGCTCTTGGTTATTTGTTTTCATTCGCTTTGCCTTAGCCTTTTCAATATTATCCAAATATTTCTCAAAATCTAATTCATCAGTGGAAGAGGATGATAGAGACTCAGTTGCAATATCTGCAGTTTGATTGTTCTGATTTGAATACTCCAGTTGTTCTGATAATAATTTCATTCTTAATGAAAGTTCACATATGGCCTTCTTTGCCTTTTTAATTTGTTTGTCATCCAACAAAATTCAGCATTTTGGATCTACATATATTGAACCTAGCCCAATCTTATTGTCTAGCAAACTAGTTTCTCTTTTCTTCATTGAAGGAATGATTCCTTCTGCAATAAACCCTCTATTTCAGGAAGAACAAACATCACATTCTTCCAGTCTTACCTCTTGTTAATTCTTCAGATTGTAGCTTTTTGGTGGCTATATATGGTATAGAAAGAAAAGTTTCCAATTCTGCAAGATCATTTCACTGTCTTTCTGTTAGTGAAACATTAGGGTTATTTACATCTTCTAACATTCTTGTCTCCTGTTAATTCTTCAGATTGCAGCTTTTTTTGTGGCTATATATAGTGTTGAAAGAAGGGTTTCCAGTTCTGAAAGGATCATTCCACAGTCTTTTTGTTAGCAAAATATTAGGGTTATTTACATTTTTTGAAAAAGTTCTTAATCCTAACAACCACTATATCATCAAATATGTACTTCTCCATTGCATTGCTCCTTTTCCTGCTCGCTTCCTATGAATGGCATCAATTTTGGGAGTTCTAAGCTGCTTGCCTAAATTCACCAATGAGATTAGTAACTAAATAAATCAGTTTAATCAATAATGGCAAATATCATATCCATCCTGCTCCCTTATATTTATTTACTAACATGTCAATAAAATAGAAACTAGTTTAACTCAGTTTGTCATTATTTTTTTTTCAATTCACTTTAACTTCATTTTAAATTTAAACTGTTCAACAAAAACTGGAGTTTGAGTCGACGTGTTTTTTAGTGACTTCTCCGACTCCTCTTACCCAAAAATCTACCTGACTCCACAGCCCTGGTTAGCAAGAATACTTTCATAATTCTTATCAGATGAGATTGCGCATTGCACTCGATGATGCCCCTGACATCCTGCTTATTAATCATTCAGAATGAAATTATGAAGAATGAAATTAAATAACGTACTTCAGAAAAAACATTCACTTCTTTATTGTCTAACTCATAGTTGACCATCATTATATTCCAACTAAATTGAGATTTATCAAGGAAAATGACCTGCTGCTAGTTGTCGTGCCAGTGGCTGCATTAATAAGCTGATTGTAGACACAGGCATCTAATGGTTTTCCAACAGGGAAATCATGTGCAAAGAAACACATGCATGCAATCCATGCCAAGCAGATATCACTAAATTGTTGAAATTGATAATAATACACCCGCAGTAAGCTCCAATGTTGTGTCAATCATTGAGATGAAGCTGCACAGTTGTACAATTCTTTTAACTTGCTTCACAGAGTTGGATTAACTAGGTATTAGAGATGATTTTGCACTGACCATGTCAAAAAAAATTATGTTTCTTTATTATGGAATGATGGAAGAATTACTACCACAAACCATCAGCAGAAAGCAAAACTGGCTGTAAAAAATATCAAACTATTTTTAGTTAAATACATTGCAGAATAATATATATATTAAATCAAAAGTGACAATTTCCTCTTTTAAATGACACATAAAACTAGTTCTTGTTTATATATTTAATGATATAAACATGTACATATGAAATATCACACAGATCTGTCCATATATATTCAAAATTCCTGCAAGTCCAATTTTAAGAGGTATTAGAAAGTACATATTTGTTTCAGCAGGAAAATACTTTTTAAAAGCTGTTTTATTAAACTGCACAAAGCTGAAAATGCAATAAAGTCCAAAAAAAAAAATTTTTTTTTTTTTTTTTTTAAATTTAAAAGGATAAATTACAAGAAACCTTTTTTGGCCCAGTAAGCACTACAAAGTAATTAAGAGGGTTAAAAATAAATATCAGAATCAATGACATTGAGACATATTACACTGCAATAGTCTTGATTCTATAAAAATGTCGAATTCTATTACTTACAGTTCTAATACCTGTTTTGATGATTATAACAATAATTTAAAAAAAGATTTAAAATGCATACTCCAGTTTTCTGATCAGTTTCACAACTAGCTGCATGTCCAGAGCAAGCACACTGGCCCCCAACAGAAATGTCTTTAATGGAGTAAAAATACTAAAGAGGAAATTAATTAATAAGTTAATTCAATAATTATAATATTAACTCATTTTTTATAAAATAAATCAACTCAATGCTTTCATTTAGCAATCAATACTTTTGCAATAGTCTTCTATAAACATGGAATTAAATTATATTATTTGCTCTCTTTTAATCCATCATAACAAAACATGTCAGAGACTTTTCAATGCAATAGCAGAAAAAAATTAAAACATACTTAGAGCTTGAAAATTTTTTAAGCTTATCCACACATAGGTATCAACATACACTTCAATTACTGACATTTAAAATTGTTCATTTAATAGGTTAAAAATTAAGAAGAATCATGTGAATTTTTTCTAAAAACTTACAGTTTTAAGCAAAATTATGTATTTGCATTTCATATTTGAAAGAAGAAGTTTAAAAAAAAGAAGTTATAAAAAAATTAAATAAACACAGAAAATAACAGTAAAATAATAACTAAGAAAACAAAGAAACGTTCTTTTTTTATATATTATTTTAACAATATATTATTAATATCAGGTTTTAAAGAAAGTTTCCCAGCACCCCAAATATCATCTGTGCAAACAGTTCACATTGGCGTGTTTAGTCATATTTTGTCAAACGATTTTTGGCATTTGAAAGAAAGATACTTGCTTTAGAACACTGTATTGTGAAATTTGTAAAAAAAATACTATTATCATTAAGTACAAGGTGTATGAAATTATAATTTGACACTGTGAAGGTTTGATACCAAAAGTTCAAAAACAAGGACTATGACATTCAAGAAGCAGAGTGCTCTGGCCAGCCTACTGATGCTTATGAGGCCTGCCTGTGAGAACTTGTGAAAAGGATCAGTACACAACTACTAATGAGGTTGCTAAGAAGTTAGGCATTAGTTTAATGTCCATTAGTCATGCTATGCATCACATAAACTTGACAAATCAAAATTCAATCTCTGGGAGCAGTACGAGGTGACTTATGCAGATAACCACAGATATGTCCGGGCCTGCACTAATCTGCTCGAATATCAATGCAAAGACAAAATTCTGGATCTTTTTTGGAAATTTGTACTTTTTTGGACTCACAGCCACCAAGTTTCTTGGCCAAAAGCTTTGAAAAACTACCAAAATTTTGGCAGAGAGTCATAAATTTGGGTGGTGATTACTACCCACAGTAAATGAACTCCTTCATTTTATTTTTATTATTCTAATTTTATTAAGAATGTTTTTTGGTGGAAAACTTTCATTATAACCAGATATATTGTTAAATAACAATAATAATAAATTATGTAAGAAAACTAATAAGCCTAGTATGAAAGAAAATAATGCTTAAAATTTCACTGCATAAAAATAACAGAGTAAAGTATAATAAGTATTAAAGGATAATGTATCCTACCATTTAGCTTTTCAAGTAAAATAAGCACATTTTTGGTGTGGATGAAAATAATTTCTCCCATTATATTGATGACTAGATTAATTTATATTCATTATAAAAATGATGATGATATCATATGACAATACTTTTAACCAATCAATAATTCTCTTCATCCATTAAATTAACTGAAGCTGACTTTCTATAAAAATCAAAGCTCAGTTTCATCCAAAAATGTATCTGCTGCTATCTATCTTTCTTTCATATTATAAAGCTCATTATAAGCTCAGCAGTTATAACAATTGTATGCACACTGAATGATATTATTTTAGAATGATTACTTCACAACATGCAATTATTTTGGGGGATTTCTTTCTGATTATCTGATTACAAACTAAATATATGTAGACAAGTCAAACAAGAACAAGAATGAATTCACTTTGCAGCTTAAGATTATTATGTAAAGGCAAATAATTTTTCGCAAAACAATAGGTTGTCATAGAATCAAATAAGAGAAAAACTGTAAATGTACCTATACATGTACATGGCAACATTTCACAGATAATACATAAGTAAACAGTCATCACATATGGAAAATGAGATTGATTTAGGATGAGCAATATACAGCTTTGTAATTCCGTGTCTTTGGAAATCTGCCATCGGAGAATAAGAAAATATCGCACCAGGTATGTTGCAAAGATGCTCTACCATGAATAACAGCATTTTGTGGTTTAAACAGTTTAAATAACACTACAATTTGCTTTTCAAAGTAGGATGATTTAGATTTTTCCATCCTAATTACAATAAGGCCCTGAATAAGCCTTAAGCATATGTGGAAATGTATTTATTCAGGACTCAGCTAAGCCTTAAACATGCGTAGGAAATAGTGTTAGTATAATAAATAACTAATATAATAAATAACTCAGGCTTTAATTTTTCAGAAGCAAGACAAAATTTAGCGAAATAAAATACCTTTTGTCACCAGTTTCATGATACATACCCAGTAGTGTACAGCAGATGCTAGCTATGCTTTATGGTGATTAACTCAAATTTGAAGGTTTTTAGGCATTGCAAACAAAAAGCAAAGTTTTCCAATTAATGAAATTTGTGAAAAATGTGAAGTGGTAATAAATGATGATTTAAGAGAAGTTTTTCATTGTGATTATAAAGCCCCAACCATCAATCAACTAACAGATGGCGAAATCTGTAGTATGATTCTAAATCCATAAAATATCGCTGCCAGTAGTGAAGAAAGTGATAGAGAGGTTGTTGAGAATGAAAAAATTTTGATTGATAGTTTAGTTTGAATTCTTGATATGGCCGTTACAAGACAAACAATAGAACTTTGTAACTGAATAAGAAACTATGTCTGTCTACAGAATTAAAGAGAAAGTGTAAGTACAAAAAATGAAGCAGTTTGAACAATTTACATTCAAAGAAGTGTTCAATAAAGCAAACAAATAAATATTGAGCCTTTTTTTGTAAATTTTGATTCCCTTAACGTTATAGATGCTTCATCATTTCATAAACCCCTATTTCAGATTTTTGATTTTATAATTTCTGCATGTGATCTTACTAGATTGAAACAATACAGAGAATGATTTAATATCCAAAATCGCCAAAGTCTCGATGGGTCCAGATCTCAGACTTTGTGCTGTATATATTATGCCTACATAATGAAACTATGTTAATATTCTGTGTCATCAAAAATGCAGCAGAAGCATTTTCAGGTAACACTTAATGAATGAAAGACTCTGGACATATTTGTAATTATAAAAAAAAAAAATTGATTAAAATAAAATAAAAAATAATTTTAAAATTACTCTTCTGGTGACAGATTTATCTATGCTTTCAGGGTCAGTTTTCATACTCATTAAATCTGCATGCAGAGTACGAATTTTCTGAAGTCTCAATCTCACATATCTAGCTTTGGTGAAGTCCTAAAAAGACATCATTCAAACAGAAATAAAAATCAGTTCATATTGCTAAATGATCATAAAAAATTTAATGATATTTAAACATGTACAGCAAATATTTAATAACCTGATAAAAACAGTTGTTGTTGTCATCGTGTTATGATAAAGAATATTCAAATATGTGCCATGAATGAAAAAAAATAGCAAAATGCAAATGTAACTATTTTCAACTTTCATTTATTTTAAATTATGCTTTAAATAAGCATAATTTAAAATAAATGAAAAATAATACAAATATAACATTCAAAATAATAAACAAAAAATAAATAAAATAAAACAAATATAAAATTTTCAGAAAATATAACAAATAATACAAAAATTTCCAAACTAAAACGAATATACAATTAAAAGCAGTAACCAAATATCTTGTAAGAAATAAAAATTTTACCATAAGTTTCATACTAGGACCATCCACACCTGGTTTTCCATTAACCAAAGATGTATGAATCTGTAAGACAAACAAATAAATTCTACAGTAATATCAAATTCTTAGGAGAATTCAACAAAGCAATACACACATAAAAACAACAATAAAAAAATTAAAAAGGGGGGGGAGGAAAAATTAAAGTGTATCAGCATCTTAAATCACAGGATATTTAATGCCACAGAATAGAATTACACCATTATTAACCCTCTGAATGGTACAAGTTTTTGGTTCTGTCATGAAGACCTCTATTAAATAGCATTTATTAGCTAAATTTTATAATAACTTTAGTCTCTATTTTCATAAAATTACATTTATCAAGTTGACATTTACATTATAATTTATATCTTATAGTTTAAGATATTTTGCTTCCTTACTTTCTAAGCCAATATATACCAAACTGATGAAAAACTCATGCTACGATAAAGCTGGTCATGCTACTCAGAGGGTTAAATTATTAAATAAATTACTGTTGTAAAATAAATCAAAACCATAAAATTGCTTTGGAAGATAAGCATTAAATTTATGTTTAACAAACTTCTTCAGCTTTATCAAATATATTTCAGTAATAAAAAATAAAGTGCTCAAAATTTATGAACTTAAAATAATATTTACACCAGTTATTAAAAAATAATAATTTAATTGACTCCATACTTCACCATTTTCCAGTGGATTCAATTTAGAGTAATATGATGTACATATAACTTCATCATCAGTTCTATAATGTGGTTTTCCAACAGTAGGTCTTATGCCATAGGATTCCCAGCATTCACTATCGGTCAAAGCATAATACTGCCATGGTTTGTATATGATGCCATCTAATGATCTCTCTAATATCCAATTGCCAGGTCGTGGAGATATAGCAGCTTTTACTATGATGTAGGTTATCTGATAAACCTGCATAATTTTGAATTTAATTAATGTGACAATGATACTAACTGAGAAAGTCCTATTAAAATGCATTTAATGATGCTCTCAAAGAAATACAACAGAGTCATTTTTAATACTGATAACAAATATTAAATACTGAGCAAGAAGTCTTTCTTTGTTCAAATCTATATAAAATACAGAGTTTTATACAAATTAAAGTTTAGTTTATTTTTATCAAATTATTTTAATTTCACATTTTGATATCCTCACTGGGATAATCATGGCAAAAGTTTTACACATTATTGCCAAAATTAACTCTTTATTGGTCAACAATTTAATTGAAAAAGCTCTTATTTAATGTCATAAGGAGAAATCACCATCAATTAGATAATTTTAGGCATGCCAGATTTCAGAATTCAGTGAAAAATGGAAATCCTTTTTACCACAGTTTTCCAGTGTCACTGCTGAAGAGCTCTAGGAAGTGTTACAAGTCTAAGGGTCAGTAACGATGCATTCAGAGGCAAATGGACAAAAAAGTATAGTATTTAAAAAGTTATGCTGACCTCACATTTTTAAAGCAACATTTAAACATTCCCTTTATTATATAACTATTACAACTATGCATCATAACAAAAATCTTATCATATTATAGACAATCCACTTTTTACATTTTGAATATTAAATTGTATATACGTTTACTATTACGGAGCATAAATTACAGATTGTCATTTTCATATTTTAAAAGTGTGCCCACAAATCAATACTTGTTGACAGTACACACAAGGACCATTTTCTTTCAGTATGTACCACTGCATGTTCTGTAGTTGAAATCTTTTTATGTTTTGTCAAGTTCATTGCTATAAATACTTTGAGAAATCTTTTAATTATTTCAGTTTTCATGATGAGTTTTAATTCATAATTTGATGCAGTTCAAATGCAATTAGTATTAAAGAAATGTAATATAATTTTAGTCAGTGGCTATATGTCACCTTCAAAGGACAACTGATATATCTTCTAACACATCAATGCTGCAAGTATAAGGGGAACATAATTGCAGCAGGGAGTATAAACTCAATCTAAAAATGAGACATTATTGAATAAAAATGTGTGTGTGTGTGTGTGATTATGGCAAAGCCTCGAGGACTATCTGCCTAAAGGGAGGGATGCCTTTCGTGGAGGACTTTCTAAGGGAAACTGGCTCGTATACACGTTACACATGGGGAAAACCACGAAAACGCCCATGCAGCCAGCCCGTTCACGGGATTCGAACCTCGGACCGAACTACCAGTGTTCAGCAACTTTACCGCTCGGCCGCTGGTGGGCCTGAATAAAAATGAGACATTGTTCATGATTACCTTATTTTACTTCTTGCGTTAATTTGTATCCTAAGAAATATTATTATAATATCAAGGTATAACTGATAATACGATACCAGTTTCAAGACTGATCATTAATATCTAGAAGCATGACAACCTTTTGCTAAACTTTCTGATCATCAAAGTTCTGGAACAGCACTTAAATGTTAAACACACTGAATATAAATAATCAATCCTGTTTTTGTTTCTTGGTACTAAATAAGCTTTTCATGATTTCTTCCATGTGTACTACAAATCGGTGACAATTTTTCTTTAAATATCCTCCCTGAAAACATACCCAGTAAGATTAAATATCCTCCCTGAAACATACCCTTACAAAGCTTAAATAGCTTATATTCATATAAAGTTGGAATAAATTATTTAACCTCACTTTAATGCTGTATGGATATCAATTCATTTACAATTTGGTCTGGAATTAATGTTATCTGTGTTTTCTTATCATTTTATAAACCAATTTTTTTAATCATTGTTTAAATTGTAATCTGTTGCAATTTATTGAATCATACAGTATTATAATCTTGCTCTTTTCTGTTTATTTGCACCCCTACCAAAAACATTACAAACGTAGCAGATTTTGTAGAGAAATTTTTGTATTTTCTATGCCTATTTCAATAATGCATCCAGTGCCACCTATTTTTTACCTTCTTTTTCCATACAAGACATGCACCCTTTTTGTTTTTTCACCCTGTTATTTTCCCCACATACACAGCAATCTGTTTTCTTGCTAAGAAAACACATGGCATCATGCACAACTTCAGCAATAAAATGCTAAAATGAGAAGGGGAAAAAAGGGCACATATGGCTTTAAGTGAACAATATCCAGTACCGATCGCAGACTGTTGGCTGCTCATGTGCAAATCGAAACTGACTGCCCTTTTTACAGAAATATAATTTGATTTAGAATCATTTCACTGCCCTTAAATTTGGCTGCCCACATACCTTGCACTGTCCTGCTTCACACAAGGATCGGCCTTGACCATATGTATGCATGCAGAAAATTAAGCCCAAGTTTTTGCTGAAAACTATGAAACTGCACATGCATATTTGTATTCCCATACTGTTTAGTATCAGAATTACCAATCCTTATTTGCAGCTTTTCATTGCAAGTCCAAATAATCAGAAAATACTGCAATGGTAATTAAAAGACAAATTTTATTAAATTAAGAAAAGATGAATTTTAGAAAATTTTTATCAAATTTCAGTAATGGAATCAAGTGCATCTAAGTATGTAGCAGCTGAGATTCCAGATTTAAATCCAATCAACTGTAATATATGATAAATGAAAAAAATAATTAAAACTAAGTCATACTAATGAAATATACCTATTGTAAAATTAATATTGCTTTTATATTTTGGATTAATAAATTATTCTTTAATTAACAGCTTTGTTTTAGCCTTAAAATTTATTTTGACTGTACATTTATTGTCAGTTGTATAACAGATAAAATGAGAATTTACTAAATCCCTTGTTAATGCAAATATATTCTCTCCTAATTCCTTAATCATTTCATGTTTTTACAAATCAAACAGTAAGTTATCAAGCAATAAAGTTATTATTTGATGAATAAGTATGTAAGAAAAATTAAACACAAAAAATTTCAGTATTACTTGTTTTAAATCTAATGTGATGGTAATCCATTCATACTGTTTCCCATTTTGAAGAGTAGGGCTCTGCCACCAACGATTAGTTCCATCAATTGCATTTTCAATCGGATGCTTTTTGTCAGAACTTCTTGCATCACATACTCCACACTGTTCTTGAGATTCTTTACTACGTTTAGTGTTAACATTTTCTCTATAATGGATATACAATTCCATTTAGATAATCATATCATGTAATGTACATTCATATAAAGTAATTTTCATGCAGCAGAAAAATGCAACATAATAATTCAACATAAAAATTAAAGTTAAATATACAATTCAGTCTTATTAAAAAATCCAGCTGGTTTTTATCGATCTTCAATCTTTATAACAATGTGTGTGCATAGGAATAATGACAGCACATATGATTTTAATATTTTCTTACTTAAAAATTTTCTTTTCTTTCAACAATATATGTTTTTATATACTATTTTTGTATATGTTGCTACACATTTTCAGCGAAAAATTTGTGTTATTTTAAATTCAAAATAGCTAGTGTTAATATTCTCGACTTTTTATTTTGACATAAGTTTGACATAAATATTTTGACATAAGTTTGTTTGCTTTCTATTATGGCAAAGTAAACAAGAACTAGCTGCCTAAAGGAAAATGCTTTTGTGCAGGAATTCTTAAGGCAAACTAGCTCATATTTATACTATACATGGAAAAACATGTAAATACCTAAGGCCAGAATATTCATCAGAATTTGACTCCACATCAGACTGTTCAATGATCATATCAATTCAACTACAAATGAGCCTTTAACAAAAATAAGATATGTTTCCATAAGATATGCTTAATTGGTTAACAGAAATTTTCGGTGAATAATATTAGCATACAATTTATCGCCAATTTTCCAGCAAAATTCAACAATCATATATATTAAAATTTAATAAAAATTTTAGATTGGGCAATTTATAAATTATATTTAATAGTTTGCAATAATATATATGTATTTTGTGCCAGGAAACCTATATTTTATTTTATTGCATATTTCATATATTATTTTATTTATTTTACACATTATTTGATTGCATATTTCACACATTTCCAGCACAGTTTATTGATATTTTAACAAAGATTAATCAAGCATTGATGTGTTTGTATTGTTATTTTATTTATCTTCTAAATTCTAAGAAATACTCAATCTTTATTTTTTAGTGTTTATCATTAAATTCCTAATTATTTACTATTTTATGATGAAATTTGATAATATAAAATTTAGGCAATGATTTTTAATTAGGAATAATGCTAATGATTGCAAAATTGATTAAAACACATAATGTACTTTATATATGGTATTAAAATGCATAATCAAAGAAAAAAATAATACTCTTAAATCAACTAAACTTGGATACCAATTAAATTTTAAACTTTCAAGTCATAAATACATATGAGTAATAATAGTTGTCCCAATATCTTTATAGTATACATGTAATATGTGTGTTTAATTTGTGTTCAACCCCATCACAGAAGCCTAAAATGAGGAAAAGAATCCAGATATAAGCTGACACAAAATTTTATGAATATAATCAAGAAAATATGTCTTGCTGCCTTGTTCCAAAAATGTTGTCAACTCTTGAATGGTTGGTAGGTTTATAAATTTCTTACGAAGAGATTATATTAGAGATTTCGAATAC
Source organism: Stegodyphus dumicola (assembly GCF_044657685.1). Taxonomy (NCBI): domain Eukaryota; kingdom Metazoa; phylum Arthropoda; class Arachnida; order Araneae; family Eresidae; genus Stegodyphus; species Stegodyphus dumicola. The sequence continues at coordinate 133,881,127 of NC_140777.1, forward strand.
ATGATAGAATCTGGAAAGTTCAAAGACTGAAAAATAACTATGTAATAATGTTTTCAAGAAAGTCATATAAAAAGAAAATAAAAATTACTTAAATTATTGTATATGTAAAGAAAAGAAAATACTTGAAGTCAAACATTTATGCCCCATTTTGAAAAAGGGAACATTTCTAAATAAGTGTTTACAGGTGTAAACTTCCAAATGTGTAATATGAAAAATAACCTTGATAATTTTTAGACTTACTGCTTAGAAACAAAACTAATAGAAATTGAAATTAACAAATTTATAAAGACAGGAGAAAGTAGACAAACTTCTGAAGGAGACGGATGAAAAAAATTGGATTCTATGAATTTGTAATGTTTATATCTCTTGTTTTTATTACTTTCATATAAAAAAATTAAAGGTTGTATGATTTTATTTTGCTTACCCTCGCCCTCTGGGATTAAACACAAAGTTTTAAATCATCATTTTGAAACCTCTCATCATCATTTATTTTACATTCTTATAAAGCTGAATAATACAATTTTTTGTAATATCCAAATTTGTGTTTTGTAAATGGTAAAATGCAGTTAGCAGAGTGGGAATATATACACACACACATTCCCACTCCACTCCTATGGTTGCAAAACGATGAAATGATTTAGGACTGCGTAATATAAAATTAGAAAAACTTTATTCTGATGTCACAACAGCACAAAGAATCGCGAAAAGTTTAATGGGAACAGCTTTAATGTACTGAAACGTTTTGATCCCGATTGTTTTCAATTTTACAGTCATTTTTCAGGCTGAAAGATTCACATATATTTTGAATAAATTTCCCGAGTTTTCATCCGCAAAGAACCCGTTGGCGCTTCGGTAAAGAATACGTTGGCGCAGTTGCATTTTTACTCGCCAAGCTCGCGGTTCTTCGACGATGAGCCGAGCCGTAAATGTGATATTTTGTAAACGTGATTTTTAGTGCATGTAAATTCAAGTTAGCAGACAAAACAAGCATATGGTAGTAAAAATTCACAGATAATAAGCATGTAGATGTAAAACTAACCGGTTAAACGTGATATACGAAAATAAATTTGAATTAAATTCAAGTTAGCACAGAAAAGAATATATTAAGCATAAGACAATATATAAGCATTTATAACGGAAATAAAAATTCATTTAAAATTATAAATTAGTATTAATGCATTGAAATTAACCGGTTAAACGTGAGAAACGAAAAAAATTTGTCTTAAATTCCAATTAACACAGAAAACAATATATTCCTTACATCAGCAGTGGTTTGCTAATTTTGATGACCATGGTGATGCATCAAACTATTGTCATCTTAGATAATCAATAATATTTTTTTATTTCAATTTAATCATCTATTTATGTCACACCTACCACCCTCTGAAAGGTTATTGTTAGAAAAGCATTAACAATATATTATCTTGTTAAAATTTTACGCCATAAAAATTGATTTATTCTCATAATTTTAGATGACAATAACCAATAATAAAAATAAAGCATTACTTAATTATTTAAAATGCACATGCATATTTTTGCGGCCTACGGAAACAAATTATTTTAGAGGTTGGAAACCTCATGGTTCTTAAAGCTGTTAATAATAAGAACACACAACGTGAACAGCCGTGTTACAAATTAGCATTCACCCCTCCCGCCGTATTTTCTTCCTTTCCGAGAACTGGTCTCTATCTACGAAAATATTTCTATCTATTCGTTGTTAAAATTTCAGAAAAAATAATAATAAAAAAGAGAAGAATAATGTAAATCTGCAAATGCGAACAACAACAGTGATATTTCAACAAAATGAACGCAAGAGAAATGGTTGCAAACTTCGAACAAGCGAAAACGATAAATCGGCTGGGTTACCAGGTTTGAACTATTATCGCTAAAGTTGGCGATGTTTACATTTACCGGGTTCTCTGCCGAAGTGCTTCCAATTTCCCTATTTCAACAGATAACGAATTTAAGATCAGTTATAAGGTATCACAGGTAAAAAAAAAATTGACTTTTATTTACGTTTTTGTGAACTGGCGCGAATTTTTGTATCTTTTGTAGAAGTTGAGTTGTTTTATACCTTGCTTACAGAAAATTATTTTACTTTACGAGCCGATGCTATTCCCACCAACATTACAACAACGGATGACAAATGACGGATCTGACACCTCAAGCATGCGCACTGAGGTGTCAGATCCGTCATTTGTATCTGTATCTATCTTGCTTTTTAAGCAAGAAGATGAGGACTTTGGCGAACGCAATTTGCTCTAATCCGTGAGGATTAATATTGAAATTAACAACAAACGTTTTTACAACTTTTTATTAAGCATTTACAAACATCCATGCCGTCTCCGAGATTCGAACCCGGACCCTTCAGCACGGCAGTCAGCAACGCTAACCACTATACCGGTTGGGCGGCCTCCGTCATTTAAACCCAATCGAAAAAAAAAACGGATTCTACGTACGCGTAACTGCCTAAGTGTTGTAGTGAATCTTTTATATATATATATATATATATATATATATATATATATATATATATATATATATGTTTTAAGCATTGGCGACTTTCAAAAGTTTAGAAAGGAACATGGGTTCCTTTTCTTATAAAAAAGAAGGAACACATTTCCTTTTATTAAAGTATATATAAAAAAAGGCAGATTTTTATGTTCGTAATGTTTATCGTTTTCCTGAACGGTTGGAATAGTTTAAATGACTGATTTGGGGGGAGGACAAAATTTTGCTTACATTTTTTGTACTGCTTAGAACGCATTTAGCTTCAAAGATGTGTTTTGCGCAATCAAGACTTTAATTCATTCCTCTCTGAAAATTTTCGTCCGAGAAAAGTTAATAAAAATTAGACAGAGGATTCTTGTGTAGAAAATTTAGACATGAAATAAGTTAAAAGCGATTAACTCAACTATTAAATAAACAATTAATAATATAATACTGGTTATTAACAATTCTGTATGCCTGTTTATTTATGGAAATACTTGGCATTTTCAGGGCACAAAAAGTACTTCAAAGAACTTTGAAATTTTAGTGCAAACACATTAATAAATTAAATTGAAATAAATAATGGGATGTAATTTAAAAGACAGATATAATTTAATGTAAGAGATTTAGATTTCAAAATTTGCACACACAAATGATTTATCAGATTTTATAAGGTTTTATTTCCTAAATAACTTTGATTTCGAAATATGGCATTTGAACCTATAAACATGTGTGGATACTGAAAAAGTAATGAATATATAAGAATATTATAATTTTCAATACGTTTTCTTATTGAATAATAAATTCTGACAGTTGTATGCTATAAGACTAGGATCTAAGTTTGCATAAAAGTTCCTCTGTTAAATAAAAGAATTTAAGTAATTTCTGTAGCCTTTTTGTCTATACATTAAAGATTTTTTTAACTAATTACACGTCCTCGCTTGCAATTAGAACCATCATTAAATCCCTATTTTATCTAATCATTTCCTGAACATTATCATGTATATAGATTGAACTTGTCTTTGTAACTGATAATTATTACTTTCAAATTATTCTCTTGCTGGTGAACTATTAACAACCCTTTCTATTGTAGAGTTAGAGTTAACAACCTTCGCTCTCGCTACCGCTCGCCTTACGGAAATCGGCGTAAAATTATGGTACCTGGGCTGATTGTGCGCGTGCGCGAACGTAGGTGGTTTTAGCTATTCGCACCGTCGGTATGATTAGCCACTGCGATACTTTACGATCCCAAACATGAAAAAATGGTAGGGGGAAATATACCTTTCCTTTGCTATCTTTCCTCTACTTTCCTAAATCTACATTTTACTGTTTTTACATGGAATAATTATTACGCTTATCTCGTGAGAGAAAGAAGTGATACATAAATAACTTGTCTTGGCACACTGATACAAGAATACACTGTCTGTCTACCACAAAAGCCTTCTGAGAGAATGTCCACAGCTATTTGTTGCCGCAGAAACCAGCCCTAACCCCTTTTTCATACGGTGTTTTGGAAAAATGCATTTAAGTTTGCCGTCCTGGTGTACTTAATGACGAAATGGCGATATACGCTTTTCGATTTCTGCTTTAATTAAAACAGTCGCTATACCATTGTTTTGTCTTTCCCGCAGCCAGCATTAGCCAAAATTGAAAATAGCAATAAATCTTTCATCTGATTCATTCCTTCTTGAAATGTATACGTTCAGTTACTATGGCTACCTCCTCCAGTACATACGCGTAAAGAATAGTTTTCGTGATAGACTACAATCGGCTCCTGGTATATCAAGAACTCTGTCATACATAAACACTTAAAAATAACATTTGAAAATCCAGTACATAAATAACTGTATCAGGAACAATGCAATCAAATTTTATCTTTGCCAAACATCATAAAAACTGGTTGATTGCTATTCAAAAGAGCACATCCTTTCCGATAGAAAAATATGCATACCCGGCTATTACCACTCTTTTGACATAAACAAATTTCATTATTGTCTCGCATGTTCTTACAATAATAGTCCATTTTTCTCTCAGTTTTAGTTGGGGGTCACATTCCCACTCAGTCATACACTCCAATCTATATTTCATTTTATTTTAGATATTTCCACAAATTTTCATTCTTGCTCTTACAACCTCCCAGAAGTACTTCAAGGAAAATTTTCCTCCGCCTTCAAGGAAATTTTCCTCCGCCTGTCTTATCTCGTAACCATGGCAATGATAGCTGCGTCAGATGGTCGAGTTCCCTAACTGTACGTTTTTGTATGTAGTTTCCAGTTAGCGTGTTTTGCTTCGTGAAAAGGGCAGGAAGGAAGGACTTTAGTTTCAAATGAGGGGAGAAAATAAATGCTGTGCTTTGACGACGTCAAGCGAAAAAAGGGAGGTTGAAAAGACCTCAATGTGCTATTTTTTTAACAGACTATAAAGACTTTTACTACAGTCGATTATTTTTAAATAGCGCTTCAAGGTCGTAGCAGTCCTCCCCTCTTTACAATCGCAATGCGTGCTGTCATGACGGCGCACAGGGAATTTAGCAAATTAGAGGATCGACCTTTTTCTCCGCTACATTCGTTAACGTGGTTGTGAGGTATAGTTTATAGGTATATCTGTTATTAATGAACAAATTAAACTATTTAAAAAGTATAGATGAAATTCTTAAGAACATATTTTATTTACTTTTGAATTAGATTAATGTAAATAAAAAAGTAATTAATTCATGACATAACTAAATAAAAGCATTAAATGTTTTACAGAATTACATCGCATATTTTTTTCCCTTTTAAAATGTACAGATGATATATAACGTTGCTATGGTAGTCCAAATGCATATTCGTCTAATATCCTCTACAATGTTTCACTATCCCACTTGGACTATCTCTATCGATAATCTCTGCTGATAAGCCATAATTATACTTTAAAAGAGCTGTTTTAGGCGATCATTAAAACCTGAAACCTTTCATAATTTTTTTATAACACTGTAAGCTATGCTTATTTTTCCTGCAACTTTCTTTAATTTATTTATATATTTGATAACACTGTAAGCTATGCTTAATCGTCTTGCAAGTTTTTAAATTTCAATTTAATTAATTTATTTATTAACCTATTTCTTGGTCCACGAGCAGCAAAAATATTCAACTTTTTAACACCATTAATGAATCTGAAATTCAAGACAATCTTTCCAATAAAGGCTTTGCCATCATTAAGTGCGCCAATTCTCTAAGAAAATTGACAACCAAAAAATCTTTTCTGGAACTCCACAGCAACCCAGTAGGCGAAAATATTCATAAACTCAATAATATATTCGATTTTAATATCATCATCGAAAAATACACACCCAGAAAGCGCCCCATACAGTGCTTCAACTGTCAAGGGTTTGGACATTTTCAGGCTAACTGTTTTAACCAAGTAAAATGTGTTAAATGCACAGATTACCACAGAAGTAACACATGTACCCTCAAAGAAAATCAGAAACCTAAGTGTCTATTTTGTTCGGAAGAACACGTAAGTTCTTATCGTAGGTGTAAGATTTGCAAGAAAAGATCTGAAAAAACAGAAGATGTAAAAATTATTCCTCCATCACCCATGGCAGAAGATTTTCCTACAGTGTTGCTCTGCAAAATAATCTTAAACCTGAAGATCAATTTAAAAAAATCTTTCAAGACCCCAAAGTTTTATGACTCATCAATACTCTCACAGAAATAACACAGAAAATCCGCAGTTCTCGAAATACCACTCAAAAAATGTTATTAGCATTTCGAACAGCAGAAATAATGTTGAAATTTGCTGAAGAAAATTAAGTTTAATCTCTTAATCTCTTCAAATGTTCCGATATTCATTTATTATTAGATAGTAGCATTTGAGACGAACTTTGAATACGAGGCACGTGACTTCTATGCACTTTACGATTGGTCGGGCAGCAACAATTTTTTACCTTTTATTTTAAAGACTGCAGTTTATTTCGGACTTCTTTAAACGCTAAGATTGCTCTATTTGACTTTGTTTTTACCTTCATCTAGATTATGCCCTACTTCAATTGCTCAGATTCTTCAAAATTACGCTTATCCTACCTACCAACAGATGGCGACTACTCAATAGCTGACTACTTCTTCAATAGTTCCTGCCACGATCAGAAGATGGCGCCACATCTATCTTCCCCAAGGAAGAACACCAAGCAACTAAAACACAAGAATTTTTCACTTTTTATTATAAAGTGGAGTTTTATTTTTTCACTACAACGTACCCCGTAGGTTAATAACTTCTGAGTAAAAGTCGTTAGACTGAAGACTCATCCTCACCTCATTTCACGTAAGGACAGAATAAAGGGCTCTTTTTCCCAAAATGGGTTGCAAAAGGATTTAAAATGGATTCAGAAAAGATATTTTCGTGACTTCTGTACGTACGTAAGTAGCCATATTCGTTTACATTTGAAACTTAGCAAAGTAGTGAATCAAGTCAGTTTCTACACCTTCAGTGTCATTTTGGCCGATTGGAACCAAAAGTAAACTCTTTATTTTGTGCAACGAAAAATCTGCCTTCTTGCCCGCTGGCCGAATCCCTGGTTCTTCCGTAGAGACTAATTGTAAAAATTGTTTTTTAATTGTTTTAATTGCATTTGGTGTTTTATATTTTACAGTTTTTAATAAAGATATTTTGAGGTTTTATGTTTTTTTGCTTTTCCACGAAGTGAGATCTGAATTAATTCAATGAAAAATATATCTCTAATGAAATTCAAGGAAAGAAATGACATGCAGCAAAAAAATGCGTGTAATTTAACATTCCGTACAAGGAAGTCATGTGGTGTACACATCAGATTTTTTTTAAACTAATGTTATTACAATGAGTTAACCAACAAAAAATGAATAACTACATAATATTTAAATACATGAAATAAAGTTGAAAAACAACACATAAGCAAATTAATAAATTCTCAAAATGTTTTCGGTTTTCTACAACATCAAACAACTATCTCTGTTTCATATCAATTCTAACACTTTTGAAATTCACAATAAACACTGCTAACCACTGTTTACTGGTTTTTTCTTAAAAATTGTTACTATTTTCCAGATGATCGAACACTTAATCTAAAAGCCGAATTCGTCGGTGATTTATCCGTTTTATCACCGGTAATATTATTCAGAATACACCACAGGAGGATATCGAATTATACCTTCGAGAAAGAAAATGCTCCGTCCCACCTAAAATGGTATCTCTTTTTCTTTACTACGAACTTCTCGAGAAGCATTTAGACTCGATAGTATTTTCTGTGCTTTCACGACGCAAAAGCATTATTCATTTTCAAACCATCATGCCTTCTCTGTATTTGAACCTGAGCCCAAGTCTGTAGCAGGACGCTTCGGATGTTTTTTAAATGTTAAAAAGAATGAACTGATTTCTGATGCATATTACCAACGCAATATTTGATTGCACATGCAATTACTTTAAATTATACTTTCAAACACTGTTAAAATATTTTATAGTCGAGTAAACTTTGAAAACTTTCGGTGTAGATCATTTCGTTACCACCTTGAAGTCTAGACGAATGGTTCTGAACTCTTTTTTCTCCAATACTCTTTTCTCTCTAGTCATTATGCCAAACTCCGTTAAGTACACCTGTCTTTCGCTTGATTCAAATACTGCATTCAAGTAATGTGTATTATTGTTGCGAATTTTGTACATATGTATACAATTTTAGCAAAATTATATATGGAATTGTAGTATTTTTTTGTATAATGTAACATGAAATGCTTGAACGAGAAGCTGCTCGACCAGAAAAATAAAATTACAGAGGAAAGTCTATTTAACATTCAGTACATGGTTAGCTCACTAAATTGGTGAGGTATCGTCAAGCTGGCGATGGTTTTGGCACTAATTTTCGTCGTCAAACTTTGCGAGAAATCCCCAAAAGTCGCCAAACTTGGCGACCATTTAGTGGCATTTTGGTCCGGTCCCTGTATAACAGTAATGGGTATTGTAATTCAATAACTGTAATTGATCCCATATGTAACTGTAACCGTATTCAGCTCTCACATGTCTTCCAGTAATTTCGAGAGCTGAAAGGTACTAGAAACTTCTCCACGGCCGGGGAAAACTATATAAGACCGGAGTCATTAGTTTCTCAGCCTTAAAACTACCAGTGACATAGATGATGCCGTCGGACTGCTAGCTGAGAAAAATTAGCTCTGCACTTGCTAATGCAACTAAACCTATGGATCAATACGCTGACAGGCTTCCTTCTCATAACAGGGAGAAAATTAATACACGTAATAGGTTACGGAAGCATTGGAGCCGCACATGGGACCCCAGCTTAAAAAATAGATTAAAGGCTTTAACTAGAGCTATTAAGAAAGACATTAGAATTTACAGAAGTGAAAAATGGGAAGACAAAATTTTAAATTTTAATGAATATAAAGATGACTTTTAGTCGTTCGCTCGTAATTTGAAAAGAAAGCTCACTATCAGCAAACCTATTTATTCTGACGGAAAACCGGCACTCAATAATAAGGATAAAACATCTGTCTTGGCTGGTTATTTAGAACGGCAATTCTCAGCTAATGAGAACCCATGCAATTCTGATTTCGTCCAGTACGTGGACAATTTTATTAAAAAATACTTGTAGCACCTACTGTAAAGAATAAGACTGATTTCGTTACTTTTAGTGAAGTTAGAAACTTTATTAAACATTGAAAAACAGGAAAGCGCCAGGGCACGATACCATTTCTAACCTTGTCACAAAAAATCTTTTTTTGAATGTAATTACAAAGTTTACGAGAATTTTAAATGCCTGCCTGGAAAAGTCATACTTTCCGAGTACATGGGAAAATGCCAAAGTTATCCTGCTGCCAAAGCAGGGAAAAGATTTAATTGCTCCAGAAGGTTACAGGCCCATCAGCCTGTTTGCAGGCCTTTGAAAAATTTTTGAAAAAGTAATACCCACAGGACTGTAGCTTTATTTCAGTTTACTCCCTGAGGAACAATTTGGTTTTAGACGCTCTCTTTCTACCACGAAGCAACTCGTGAGATTAATGGAGTTTATCGAGAGCGCTCTCCATAATAAATTATGTGTCGCTTTACTCATGCTAGATGTGGCGAAAGCCTTCGACCGCGTCTGGCATGAAGGGCTAATTTATAAGCTTATTCAAATCAGTTTTATTGCAGAAATGATTCTTCTCTTCAGATCTTTTATTGAAAATAGGACTTTCTATGTTAGTATTGGAAAAGACTCTTCAGACAAGAAGCCTATCAGGGCCGGCGTCCCTCAGGCTGCGTTCAGACGACGGCGTAAAGGGCATAGAGGCATAGTCATAAGGGTATAAAATACGGGAGTTCCGTTCACACCTGCGAGAAGGGGTATAAGCCGTGGCCAATGAGACAAGCTAAATTTGTGAATGCCTGGATGTGTCTACAACTTTCCCGCGCTGTTCTCCTTCTCGATTGATTTCCCGCGTTCGCTCTGCTTGTTTTATAACAGCGAAATCTTCTGCAGAACGCCGCTTCGTTTTAGCTTCGCTCTGCTTGTTTTATAACAGCGAAATCTTCTGCAGAACGCCGCTTCGTTTTAGCTTCGCTCTGATTGGTCGACGCTTATCCCAAACTCGGCTTATTCCTATGCCACGAGCCCTAAACGAGATTTTTGTGACGGAGCACAGACTGGTTGCCTTGGCAACGGAGCTCGGCTTTAACCACTTAATGCCCTTTACGCCTCCGTCTGAACGCAGCTTCAGGGGTCGATTTTAAGTCCCATAATTTATCCTTTCTATGTTTCTGACCTACCTAAGTTGCATATAGACCACAACCACGTTTTTGGTTGTTATGCCGATGATACGGTTATTGCTGTAAAATCAAGAAACCTAAATTATGCGATTCATAAACTACAAAATATCATGCCGAATTTGGAAAGAATGGTGCCAAAATTGGAGAATAACAATAAATGCGCATAAATCTCAATTACTGGTCATTCGACGTAGGCATCCTAATACCTTATTTTTTGAGTGATTACACCTTTTTAACAAGGAGATCCCAATCGTGCAAAAAACTACTTATCTTGGAGTAGTCTTTAATAAATCTCTGACTTGGACCAGTCGCATCAAGATTGTCAAGAGGAAGGCCGTTAGTAGCAGGTTAAATTTCCTACTATGTAAATGTTCGAAGCTCGACATAAATAAGAAAGGGCATATATACACGGATATGATAAGGCACATCTTTTCATATGTCTCTCCGGTCTGGTCAGCTGCCACAAAAAGGGATATTGCACAGTTGCAAATTATTCAGAATACAAATTCTTACGGATAAATATGTCACTTAGTTAATATATCATTTATATTTTATCAGTTAGTACCACAGATAGGTGTTTAGTTATTACTTAGTATCAGTTATGTATGTGTAGCTAATATATTATTCATTAGGGCATAAATTATTAATATATTTCATAAATACATATAAGTAAACGCTTCCGCTACTTTTACTCTGCTTGAGGCCGAGATTTTAACATTTTCGGGCTTTAGCAGTCAAGGAATTTCACCCATGGTCCTTACCGTAACATTATTTCAAATAAGAATGTCAGCTTGAGGTCGAATAAAATGAGACCATGAAATTTTCTTTCTCTTTTTGAAAATTTTTCTTTGCAGAAAATTTTTGGTTTCGAACATACTGAAACAGAAATGCACGACTGTGTAGATAAAACAATTGAAAGCCCTTAGAAACGAATCTTAATAAATTATTTTAATTTTTTTTTTTTTTTTTTTTTTTTTTTTTTAAATACTTTTGATGATAAATGTTTTTATCACATGCAAAAAATTTTTTTTATTAGAAAAATTAGAAAGTAATGGATTCTGTATTTCCATACAATAAAATAAAACTAACCTTAAGTAAACGTGTTCCACAAGTTTACAATACACTTCCGGACCAGCTTCTCCGCAGGTGGCATTAACTGTGATAACAGAGGTTGCTGCGAGATTAAAGACATTGGGAAACAATCCTCGCAAAATATCTTCATCTGCAGGAAAGAAACAATAGGAATTTACAGAAAATTTAACAAAATATGAAAAGTGTCATAAATTATTTATAATTTTCAAAATATACAAATGATGACACAAATGTAGTATCATAACTTATGTTTTAAGATTCCTGGTATTTTGTTAATTCTTGGTATTTGTTTAATTCCTGGTATTTTGTTTACTGTAAACTAATGTTTCCGAATTTCATTAGAGATATATTTCTCATTCATTCAATTCAGGTCTCCCTTCGTGGGAAGGGGAAAATACATAAAAACTCAAAACATCTTCATTAAAAATTGTAAAATATAGAAAAACTGAAGTCATCAATTACAGTTAAAAACAGTTAAAAAAAAAACAATTTTTACATAATTACAGTTAGCGTTTGTGCGGGAAAACAAGCAATTCGGTCAACAGGCAGGAAGACAAAATTCCCGGTGCACAAAACTGAAAGTTAATTTTTTGTTCCCGGACAAAAACGTACTGATGTTGGTGCACCAACTGACTTAATTCACTATTTTACTAAGAGTTTGAAATGTAAAGAAATGGCGACGACGTTCGGCTTAGTACCATATAAACTTTTAAATTGTTGATAATTCTACGACTATACGGATTAATTAAAAGATAAAAACCTTAACCGGAACATACGAACAACATAATTCAATCGCTTTAAAAAAAAGTGCGCAATTTGCCAACATATAAGAATAAAAAAAAGAGAGCTCATCGAACCGGGTAAGAGGGTGGATGATATTTATATGTACACTCTTAGACAAAAAAAAAAAAAAAAAAAAAAAAAAAAAAAAACGACGCACCACGTTGCACCGAGAGGATGTAAAGCAAATTGGACACAAATTGATATGCATACAGGTTTCGACGGAAAATGCAAAATTTTACATTTTGGCTGCCAATGAATGAACAGTTGTCGCTACAGTGCATCTGATCTGCGCAACTGCGAACGATATGCGCAGATGTCAGAATTTGAGTGAGAGGTCGTGTAGTTGGGCTCAAAGAAGCCGGTTGGTCTTATCGGCGAATAGTTCGAAATTTGAGCAGGAACGATGACACTATTAGACGATGTTGGCAGGAATGAGTGAACCATGGCCACAGACAGAGTCAAGAAGGAAGCGGTAGGCCTAGAGAAATGACAGAACGTGAAGACCGAGCAATCGTCAGAGTAGCACTCACAGCCCCAGATGCATCATTATCATCGATTGTACGTGCAACTAGTGCTTCAGTGACTGCAAGGACCATTCATAGACGGCTCACAGAAAGGGGGCTGAGGTCACGGCGCCCCTTGCGCCGACTACCATTGACCTCTGTACAACGTTAAGCCCGTTTGCTGTGGTATCGGGCTCATTCGCACTAGAATGTCACTGACTGGAGTAGAATAGTCTTCAGTGATAGTCTTCAGTGATGAGATTTTGAACTGACCCCCGATGACCAGCGAAGGCGAGTCTGGAGACGCCCCGGACAGCGGTGTGATACCAACCTGAATGTCTTCCAGCAGACAGGCCGACAACCAGGAGTGATGGTCTGGGGTGCCATTTCATTTCATAGTAAGACCCCTTCGGTTGTCATCTGTCGCAACCTTACAGCACAGCGGTACGTCGACGAAGTTCTAAGGCCCGTTGTGTTCCCTTCATGTCACGCCACCCTTATCTTACATTTCAGCAAGATAATGCCCGCCCCCACACTGCACATGTTTCTACTGCTTCCCGAAATGGAACATTACCCTGGCCAGCAAGGTCGCCGGATCTCTTTCCTATTGAGCACGTTTGGAGCATTATGGGCAGGGCCCTCCAACCAGCTCGGGATGTTGACGATCTAACGCGCCAGTTGGACAGAATTCGGTACGATATCCTTCAGGAGGACATCCGCAATCTCTATTAGTTGATGCCAAGCTGAATAACTGGTGGACAAACGCGTTACTGACCTTTTTCACTTTGTGAAGCTCTATCACTTCAATAAATCCTTCAATTTTTCTCAAACTGTAATAATTTGTTTTCTGTACATGTACATCACTTCTACCGATTTTCGTCCCATTCGGATAACTTCTTCTTGGCGCGTCCTTTTTTTTTTTTTTTTTTATATAATTTTTTTTATTATTATGTTTAAGAGTGTATATATACGTTTGGTGCGGCCGATTGAAAAGAAAGAAAAACGAAGGTGTACAACTAGATGTTATAGCATGTCCCTCATACAAAATTTCAACAGTCGATGGCTAATCGTTACGACGGCTAATACATACGGGCGTACACATGTCACGAAAATATCCTTTCTGAATCCATTTAAATCCATTTTACAATCTGTTTTGTAAAGGAAAATCCAGTATTCTGTCGGTACGTGCAGATGTCACGCAAAAAAGCATTCAAATAGATTTGAGAGTGATCAAAATGGATATTTTTGCTGAAATGTGATATCCGAAATTTTTCGCGATTACACTGTATTGTATTACTCTGTATTGTACTACACTGATTTTGTATAAAGAAGTAAATATAATTTAAATAAATTTTAAATTTCGCTTACTAGGCATTTATTAAAACATACATAACTGATAATAATACTAACGTAAAAGAAAAAAACATAATTTAAATTTATTTTCTATCTGAAATGTAAGTTTGGTAGCTGTAAGACATTTTTGCTTGGTTTTACACATTTGGATACACCTTGTAGTTCAAATATATTGACAGCTAAATATCAGATTAATACTAACATTTCTTTCAAATAATACTAACATGTGTAATTAATATTAAATAATTTATTTTAAACTAAAATTAAACAAATTATGAAAACTTTCGGCATTTTCAGAGAAACTTTACCAAGGGGAGCAAAACTTGAGAATAAATAGAAGACCAGTTTTTTTTTTCTCTTAATTATTAAATTTTTCACTAATGCATGAATAAAAATACATATGCTTGTATGTTATGTTAAATAATTTTGAATTATAGCTTGGCACTCTATGGCGTCTCGATTCCGATAAACTTTGTAACATTGGATAAAAATTATTTTCATCATGGATTGTAGTAAATACTCATCCATGAATCGGGTCTCATTAATTTTCAACTGTCGGGAGGGGGGATATTCACATATAAATGTATTCCCAAACAAAGCGATTATTCTTAGTGTAAAATTCGTAACATTTATTTTTTGACAAGAGCGAATATGATTAAAACACAATAACACGAAGAACAAATACTAATTCAGAAGTCAAACAACAAAAATCAGCGTTATATTTTCAAATTTTTACAGGACTAGTTTCGATGGTTTTACTGAACCACCATCCTCAGCTGCAAAAACGTAAATGAACGAGATAGGATATAATGATCAGATAAGATAAGAAAACCTCCACAGAAAATAAGCTAGTGGCGCCATCTGTTCATGAAACCAGAACTAAAACATAATTTCTTTAAATGCCGATGGCAAAGATGGATTGGCCTAAGAGAGCCTTAAAATTTCGCGTCAAAGAACATGAGGCATATGTTAGAAAAAAGGAAACAGAAGTCTTCTGTTGCCCAACATTGTTGGTCCGAAAATCACACTTGCAATTTTTCTGCTGCCAAAATTATTCAAAAAACATGTTCCATTGGAGAACTGGATTTCCTAGAGGCATTTCACATTCAAAAAGATCTTTCTGTTCTAGTTAACGATCCTAATTCCAATCCATCTTTTCCTTCGGCCTTTAAAAAAATTATGTTTTAGTTCTGGTTTCATGAACAGACGGCGCCACTAGCTTATTTTCTGTCGAGGCTTTGTTATCTTATCTGATCATTAGATCCTATCTCGTTCATTTGCGTTTTTGCAGCTGAGGATGGTGGTTCGGTAAAACCATCGAAACTACTCCTTTGAAAATTTGAAAATATAACGCTGATTTTTGTTGTTTGACTTCTGAAGTAGTAAGAGCGAATATGTTAATAAAGCCGAGTTAAAAAAAATTCTGTATCTTCAAATCTGTTAATAAGATTTCTATCAAGCTGTAAATTAATTAATTCAGTCAACGCATTCTCTGGTGCCTTATTCATGGAAATGAAGATAACAGAAACGCGGGCTAACTAAAATCTTAAAATCTTTGCAATGTCGGATCTGTAACAAATACATAATTGAAATGTCCCGAATTAGGCCCGAACAAACCCGGAATGAAATAAATCTTCCGAATATTAGGCCAAATAAGACCCGAATAAAACTGTTTCCGGAGCCGTCATTTTGAGACCATTCCTTATCGTTATAACATAACATATTAAAATAGAGAATATAGCGAAGATGAAACAAAATCACTCTTACTGAAAATTTATGATATTGTCGGAGTGATTAAAATCCGTTCCATCACGAGGTAAAGGCGTAATTTCTGTAGGATATTCATAATTTGAACTATTTTGCAAGCAATTCGATTCTTATCGTTGTTGATTGACTTTCTAACTGCGGAAATTCCGACTCAGACAATTCTCAAAACAAGTATCAGTGTCGTTGTGAAACTTTCAAAACTGTAGACAAAATAAATAGAAGCCAGCAGACTTCCTCTGAGATAGATGATCTTTGTGCAAACATACTTTCCTTTACTATTGGACAACTAGCGTAAATAGTTGGCATTCAAGTAAACTGAAATACATTCGGTATTTAATTCTCACTCCTTGAGAATGCAAATAAAGATTTATTGTTTTCCGTCACTTTACATACTGGGACTATTTGAGGTTACAAGGAAACAGCTATTCAAGATAGCTGATGCTTGCATAATAACTGATCACACGAATTCTTCATTCTTCGTTACATTTCGGTATCGTGCAGCTGAATGAAATTAAGAATGACTTTGCATTTAGTCAGTGTTTAATCTACGGCGTATTTATTGTAATATTATTGAAGTCTCACAAATTCATGTAGTAACAGTCTAGCCTGCAACATTGAGGAGAGGAATGTTTAAATGCAATGAAAGTAATAAGAAAATAATATGATTTTTTTTAAAATCTTTTTAACTGGCTTTGTTTATTATATGTACTGTTGTTTACAGAAACTATCAGAACTAGACCAGATATGAGAAAGATTAATTTATTACCAAGGGGAAAACTGTAGGGCGTTGAAATAAAATTTTTAAACCAATTTATGTTTATAATTTGTTCTAAGAAACGTACAATATTAAACTTAAACAATTATAAATATTTTTGAAGGGGGGGGAGAAGAGAGAAGAAAAAACTTGAACACAACCAAAAAGGCTAAAATACATACTTCTTCACCATTGTATCTGCCAGTTTTATGAATATATTTTGAATAACTTGAGAGTATTAAAAAAAAAGTATGAAAGGTTTCAGATTTTAACGGCCGCCCAAAAGGGTTTGCTAAGGTTTTATACGCTTTCGCTGAACTCGCAGTCTGCCACTCTGCTGTTACATTCATTCCTGCTAACCCATTTTTTGTTGTTGTTGTCTTTTTAGCTTCACTACTAAACATAATTTTCGTCGCACTTACGCCATATACAATGCAACAGCAAAATTACATAGCATAGCATAGCAGTATACGTTTAGAGTTCCCGATGCAGCGTTAAATGTTGGTATACATTTTTTTTTTTTTTTTTTTTTTTCCATTCACAGTTTAATGTTATCATATCAGTGTTCTGTTTACTTACTAAGATGAGCTTGCAAAACTTTTTTTTTGTCTTTTTATTACTAATGTTTTGCGTATTGACTTCATTTATTGAATATATGATATTTTTGGAGCTTATGCCATATAAAATTCGATTCAAAAGCAAAATCACAAAATATTTAAAAACAGCATATCTTTAGAAATTCTTTACCAGATGATTTGTGAAGAATATGTTTCAGGCATTTCGGATTTTTTGAACACATAACAGAAATTAAAATGTGTCTAATAAGGTTTTGAAAGGTGCATTTAGAGCGTGTTCTGGCTACCTGAAGGCCACGTTACTATCTCTGATTTACTAGCAATTAGATTTTTGTGGCTTTGAGCACTTCTTGCCATTAGGCTTGTTTACGTCGACTTTTACGAGACAGAGCCAGCCTGCACGTTTAAGTATTCTGTGAAGCCGTAAGGCTAATCTTAACTCCATTTTAAGTTAATCATTACCTTTTTGAGTTAAGCCAAAAGTGTTGGCTTTTGCAAGCACAATTCGGTGCCATCCGTAAACTTTTATCTGAGTTAATAAAGGATTCTTTACAACTTTCTCGTGACTATAGAGTCACGAGAACAATGGCAGATACAATTCTTTACTACTGAATAATTCTCTATACAGTCTTCCAACGTAGAGCTTAGTTTATGCTACCAAAGCATACGAGACGTTATAAAGCAAAAAGTAATTTAGTAGTATGCATATTATTTTTTGAGAGGTTCAGTTTGTCACACGATACATAATTTATTTTTATTAGTGGAAAAATAATAATAATAATAATAATAATAATAATAATAATAATAATAATAATAATAAAAACATTCCAACCGAAGATAAGCAGCAGTTTAAAACTGACGATATACAAGAAAGATAAATTAAGGATCTAAATATCTCAACACTGGCTAACAAGTATGGGAACTGTCTTTTTCATGCCACATGAACTGGCACTCTAGTAAAACAATGTAACTTAATGTAACTATGTGAGTGCAAAAGGCCATGATAAATAAAAGGACTCAACTTTAGACATCAGACCCCAAAGAAATTTTTCCCATCGATGCCGATTTAATTTGAACAAGAAGCCATCAAACAAAACTATACCCTATCTTTAGCAAAACATAATTAAATATAATAAATACATTTTAGGGAAGGGGAGAATGAACTAATGACCTCTCTGTCAATTTAATACTAATTACAGTTACAGCAGTCTGTTTCTCAGACATAAAACTGCATTCAATGGATACTAAAAATAAGCATTTATTTATTTATTTATTTATTTTGTATGAGAAACTCCGCTTTGGGTATTGCTCTTCAAAAAAAAAAAAAAATCACTTCGCTGCTCCTTGTAAGTTGGAACTTAAACAAGAGTTAAGACACAATAACACGCCGAATAAATACTAATTCAGAAGTCAAACAACAAAAATCAGCGTTAATTTACAAAATTTTCACAGGACTAGTTTCAATGGTTTTACCGAACCATCATCTTCAGCTGCAAAACCGCAAATGAACAAGATAGGAAAATTTCCTATCTTGTTCATTTGCGGTTTTGCAGCTGAAGATTTTTCCTATCTTGTTCATTTGCGGTTTTGCAGCTGAAGATGATGGTTCGGTAAAACCATCGAAACTAGTCCTGTGAAAATTTTGTAAATTAACGCTGATTTTTGTTGTTTGACTTCTGAATTAGTAAGAGTTAAGTTGCATGATAAGTTTCACCGTTCATTAATGATATCAAAGTATTCATGACATAGTTTTTTAAAACAATTGAATTTCGTTCAAAACTGAATTTATTGACGCAAGTGAATGCAAGTAGGCATTTATTCACAACACGGAAGTTTAAAATCAAAGCTACAGAGCATTAACCTGGATAACAAAACAAACGCTTATTTTTGCCATATATGTCGCTTAACAGTAATTTAGAAATTAAAACAGAGATCATACAATTTATTTTTGACATTTCTGTGGCGATGGATTGAGAGAAATTCTGCTAACGAGCGAAATTTGAGTTACGCTAATGAATATTCTAAACAGATGTGTTGGATGAAGCAGCACCCCGCGGCGCCTCCTATGTTGGGGCATAAGCAAGAGCTGATTTCCGCCCACGTTCCACAAGGAACCTGTTGACTTTTCCTTCGCAACTCACCTACTATCCCCGATTTGGTCATGACATGAATTGCCATTGCGACACTCAGGTAGAATTTTTACTTCTGAATTCTTATCGAGCTAAGATTCCGAGCGAGTAACAGCAACTAACGGCTGTAGGCGAAACAGTGGTGGGCGAAATGACGATTACAGATATGTTAAAGAACTTCCGCAATAGAAATTTCTCTTTTGATATCTTATGTGAAGAATACAGCTACAAATCACGTATAATTTATCTATTTCTTTTTCCGAAATATATTTAAATTTGCTTTTGCACTTTCAGAACAATACTCGTTTCTTGTCACACACTGATATAAACTAGCTTTAAGTTGCATACGATGTAACTAATTGATTAATAGATGATCATACATAATACCTGAGGTCATTATATATTTCATGCCATTTTATATGTAATAGAAAAAGAGAGAGAGTTATAGGTAACGATCCTATTTATCACTTTATTCTTAGCACACGGTTACATAGTACATAAATATAAAAGCTGTTCGTACATTTTTTAAATGATTTTGCTTTGCTATAAAAAAATCGTCTGCTAGGAATTTTTTTTAATTGGAACTATATTTTAGAAAGTATAAATTATCGTCTTCTACTTTACAGTTTTGTTTTCATGCAAAATGACTCTTTTAAATAAGCAATGGATGGAAGATTAGGCTTGTGCTCTTTCCGAAGAAAATTATTCGCATCTAGTTATTAAAAACGCTCTGAAAGACATGGTTTTTCGATATCTACAGCAAAGATGGGTAATACTGTCAACAAGAAAGGCTCAAGAAATTCGAAGTTTGACTTCAAATAGAAAAATTGTCAACTTTCTCTACGATATATCGCCGAACGCAGAACGTACTGCAGAAGTCTTTATGAGGAACTTTTATCCGGACAAAAATGAGAAAATGTTGTCACAATGGAGGAATTTTGGTGCATTTAAAAGAAAGAAATAAAAAAAAAAGAGATCCATTTATTATCATCAAAGAGGAGGAAAAAAATCTTAAAACATGGTTCAAAGAAAGTTTTTCAAAAAGATTTATGATTGTTGCTGGTTTTTCATATAACGGCAAATTAAAAACAAAAAGAGTGGAGAAAAATGCTAACATCGTAACTCCGCATATTACCAGAAGCATATTTTATATACCCATTTTAAAATACGTAATACCTTCTCTTTACCCACAGTGCTATCAATCATTAGAACTGCACCAAGACAGAGCCAGCAACCACACGTCCAAAATTCACTGCTAATTTCCTGGAAAACGGGGAACAAGAAACGGGTATCAAAGACATCTTTTACTCACATCAATACTAAATCTTCTGATGTTGCAAAGATATTTTTGTCCACAGATTTATTAAATCCGCGGATTTTTGAACCGCTTTCGGACTTTAAAAAAAATCGGATTGTCCAAACATCGACCTAGAATCATCTTTGGACTTTCGAAAGCTATTCTACAGAAATGGGGTAAAATATCTCCTTCGGAAAAGGCCTTTATTGTCTTGGAAATTACGTAGAATGATAGTGAATAATTAGGATTATCAAATAGAAAGCTTAAAACGCAAAAAATTTAGGTACAATTGTAGAGCTATTAGGTTATTTCGAAGCAGGAGACATGAAAAATGAGCAATGCCCTCGCCGGGACTCAAACCAAGGACCTCTCGAATACGCACCAAGCGTGCGGACCACTACACCACGAAGGAATGCTAAGAAAGTAGGAGAAATAACTTATAAAATATTTCTGTAAATACAATGAAAATCGTCTAAAAAATATGTAAGCAGCCTTTGTATACTCCTAAACTAATGGCTTCATTATCTTCCTTCCTAAATTTCTTTTCAATAGGAAGTTTTACTTGAAACTTTTTGTCTGTAGTTTAAACAGGGATACAGGTAGCTTGACGCAGGTTCGAATTTCCATCAACAGGCTGACTGCTTGGGCGTTTTTGTAGTTTCCTTGTGTGTAACATGAATACCAGCCAGTTTGCCTTAGAAGGTATCCACGAAGGCATCCTTTTGCTTTGTATTTCGTTTGCTTATATAGACAGCCATCACATGTTTCGCCGTGACAAACGAGTTTAAATCATAAGGAGTTTTCTCATTCTTCTTCGCTTACCTTCGCGTGTAAGTGGAAGCGTGTCCCTTTAGAAGTCGGAAAGTCTTTTCTTCAAAACCCGGCGACGGCATCGTTGAGTCTTCGTACTTTTCGAGGAAGTTGGACTGTACAAAATGTGTTTTAAGAACCCGTAATTATGATTATAGGTTCATAATTAACGAATGCCAACTATCCGATTCTCAGTTGAAATGTCTGCATTATGCAAGATAAATCTGCATGCGAAATGTGTAAGTTTCCTTATGATTCATAAAATTTCGTGTTGAAGTGCACAAGAATGATTTATCGAAATGAGTACTCAGGAAATCCATTCTATATCCCCTCTATAGATGATCGCAGTGTTTCCAGTACGACCCTTCTGCATATTCAGCAAATGAAACCACAGCATCTGCTAACATTTTAAGGCTGAAGCGACTGCGAAATATTTCGGTAAAGAAGACCCATCATGAAATCAAATAAAAGCTCATTTTTTAAAAAAGCTCAGAAAGATTAAAATATATAATAAAAATATATTTTTAGCCCAAAGACCATTAGCCCAGAAGGGCTATTTATTTCGTTTTGGCATTTTGCATCGATTCACTTTCTGCGTTGATTCACTTTTCAAAGTGTTGCCACCAAATATTACATCCCTGTATTATATTTAAAGAAATTAAATAATGAAGAATCTGCTTAAATGTATGTATGTTTCTCGCATTGTGATAAAACAACGGTATAAGGTATTTCTCCCGCCTCCATAGCATGCCTTCGTGGTGTGGTGGTCTGCACGCTGGGCGCGTATTCCAGGGGTCCGTGGTTCGACTCCCGGGGAAGGCGTTTGACCATTTTTCATGTCTCCTGCTTCTAAAAAATACCTAATGTCCCTACAACGGTACCTAGAGCAATCAAATTTTGAATAACGTTATCCTCCACCGAATATGGGCATCTGGAAGCTCTAATTTGGAATTTGTTTTATTATCTATTTCATAATTTGTTAGACATTAAAGAATTTTTGATTAACAAACTCAACAATTTCAAAGCGAGGAAGGGCTGTACCGGGGGGGATAATCTCCAGTGCGCGAGACTGTCTATCGAAAACTCTAAAGATATACTCATTTTAAAATTATTTTGCGATATTGCCATTGAATTGAATTTTGTCGTTTAAGTGCGAAGAACATGATATTTAATAAATAAAACTAACACACAAAACATTAAAAAAACGCCCCTTAGGGCGTAATGTAAAATCTGAATGCTTACAGATTTTTTTCTTTTATCTTTTTAAATTTTAAAGTTTTACTAACTTGTGAGGTGAGGGAAATTATTCATATTAAAATATATATTTACGGTAATAAACGATCATAATAATAAAAGTATTGCACATATTACCTGCATAATTCATGATACACCACAAAATTATGTTTCGAAATAAAGTAATTTTCAATACATTAAACAAAACGAATTTATACAGAATGTTTTACACATTTATAAATAGAATTTAAATTTATATTAATAATAACCACAAATTAAGTAGCTTATGTTTGAACATGAAGAGCAACTGAAACAAGAAATTTTTTAGCCAACCCAAATTTTGTCTGGGCTGGATTAAAATTATTAATAGAAATCCAAACAAATGGAAGATAAATATAAGCGAATACAGGTTCTAAATTTACGCCGCCAGATCGGAAAGTGGTTAGTGACTCTAAAGGCCGTATCGAAAGGCCCGGGTTCGGATCCCGGAGTAGGCATGGATGTAAATTATTTGTCCCTTCATAGGAGGCAGCGGTGGCCTACCTATTAAGTGCCTCTATAATAAGGTTATAAGGTATCTCCCTCCTCCTTCCAGCATGCCCTTGTGGTGTAATGGTAGCACACTCGGCACGTATTCGAGAAGTCCAGGCTTCGAGTCACGGCGAGGGCAGTGCACATTTTCAAGTTTCCAGCATAAAAAACTAATTAACCTACAAAATGACCACCGCTTCCGGCATTAGTAGTGGTCAATACCTAATAATGGCTAGTGCCCGCTTTTGTGGGGGGTTGGGATTGGCGCCATTTTAAATTTATATCAGAAATTCTCAGTGGGAAAGCAACTGAACCAACTCGAAAGTAAAAAATCACCGCACATATAAAAATGAGA
Source organism: Stegodyphus dumicola (assembly GCF_044657685.1). Classification (NCBI taxonomy): domain Eukaryota; kingdom Metazoa; phylum Arthropoda; class Arachnida; order Araneae; family Eresidae; genus Stegodyphus; species Stegodyphus dumicola. The sequence goes on from NC_140777.1 coordinate 133,904,566, forward strand.
AAACGTACAGATAGCATTCTTATTCTTTATTCCATATCAAGGCTTTTGTTCAGTTTTTTTTTTAAAAGTGTTTTTCCGCGTGTGAAACCAACAGAGCACTTCCATCAAAACCAGTATCAATGCCTCACAGTGTTCTATGTCAAACTAATATTTTGCTTTCTACTCCGAGATAACGATGCTCAACAGTTTCCGATTATACAAAGGGCGCATTCCCTCTGAACAGCATTCTTATTATTGTTTCTCGGATTTGACAGCCATTTGCTTTATTTCTCTGTAAAACAAAGCAGTTCCTGATAGCTTCATAAACTAAAATGAAGAAATGTATTTCGAATGAGAGTTGGGGAGGAAAAAAAGTGAAAGCCGTACAAGGCGTCCGCATGTTCCGTTGAAGAAGTTTTCATCACTCACTACCAGAAGGAGAAACGGAAGAATTCAAGAAGAAAAAATGCGCTTCAAATAAAATTCAAAATATGTTTTTTGAAATGATACTAAAGATATTTAAACACGCATTAAGAATATCATTATATATCGAAAGAAAAGGTTTTCAATTTTTATCAGAACATATCTGTCTTTCAATACTGCAATTAACTTACAGAAGCCGAGTGTTCAATATAATGTTCTTTCCGAAACACCTAACATTCACTTTCTCCGCTTTTACAAAAGAAAAATCAAGAATATGAGAAAGCGTAGGGAGATGTTTGCGGCCCTTAAAACACGAGTCATATCGACTTGGCTTACAATAAAGATCTGCTTGTGAAACAAAATGAAATTGTAATTAAAAACATATACATAAATTCTAGAACAAATTTTATATCTTATTGCGATGTTTCGTTAAAATGAATTAATCATTTAGTACTTTTTTCAGAGAAGAAAGAAGAAGAAAAATCGTCCAGAAGATTGTGGTTATTATTTTGAACTCATTTAATATGCAATAAGATGATATCATGATATCTAAGAAATATTTAATTTTATGATTTTAATTTATTTACAAAAGGGCACAAGCGAAAATTATAAATTAATTTATCAAATTAAGCTTCTTCATAGTGATAGAAAGTTTTTAATCTTTAACTTAAGCTTTAAAACACATACAGAGACTTAATATTATAAGTCTTTGCGTTAATTTTTTTACGTTTGTAGTTGTAAGGATTTATTTAACTTTACCTAATTAGTTATTTTATGTTAAATATCTTTACTAGCATTCGCACTTTCCGTTTTCCTGCAAGAATGCTAATTTTTAGTTCGGTCATATTCAGATGAGGTAGAAAAGAGATAGTATTTAAAGGAAGGTTTTAGACTGTTTAATCAGAGCGTGTTCTGCTTGATAAAGGCCACATTAGTAGTTGCAGTTTTACTAGCCGTCTGTCTTCAGCTGTTTGTCTCCGGCGTTCCGTTTATTCTTGACAATAGTACTTGTCTCGCCGATATAGGTTTGAGACAATTTGCGCGTTAGTCATTTCACTTTGAATTCATTACTTTTGAGTTACGCCATAAATGCTGGCTGGTTTGTAATCAAAAGAAAAGCCTTCTGTTAAATTATTTTGAGTTCTGAATGATAGGGTCTTTTACAACCTTCTTAAGTTCTATTTCAAGTTATACATAGCGATAAGTAAGTCGCTTACACGTTTATTAAAGGATTTGCCACAAGTTACATTTAGTTACAAGCACAATCCCATATAGACATCGTTTCCTTTACATCAATGGAAATAGTTTTTAAATATGTTTTTTAATCATTTGACATTCATTACCTGTGGGACCTTAAAATTTACGTAAATGACACCCTCTCTTAAGAACAGAGAGTTATTTGAGAAAAAGAATATGGAAGAAAAAAGTCACATAATTGCATAAAAAATGTACCGAAATTAAAATTAGATTTGTAAAAATTTATATTTAGATCCAAATTTATTGTTTAATTATCATTTAAGAAATCCGATATGCATTTATCAATTGCTCATTTTTTAGTCTGAAGGGACTTTGTCCCTGAGGGACTATTGTTTTCGTTTTGAGATTTTGCGTTGAAACACTATAAATGGCTGTATCACTTTTCAAACTCTTGCCACTAAATATTATCGCCCTGTATTATATTTGAAGAAATTAAATAATAAAGAATCTGCATTAAATGTATGTCTATTTCTCGCATTGTGATAAAACAACGGTACATAGAGCCATCGAATTTTGAATGACGTAATCCTACTGCGAATATGGGCATGTTGAAGACCAAATTTCAAATTTGGAATTTTCTTATTATCGATTTCATGTTTTGTAAAACTTTAACGAATTTTTGATTAGAAACTCAAGGATTTCAAAGCGAGCTATGGCAACGTTGTACAGAATTTTTTTTTTTTTTTAAAATCCCAACGCGTGAGACTACAGATATTCTCAATTTAAAATTATCGGAAATTCTAAAGATATGCTCAATTTAAAATTATTTTGCGATATTGCTCTTGAACTGAATTTTATGGTTTAAGTGCGAGGAACATGATATTTAATAAATAAAGGTAACACACAAAATGTTAAAAAAAACGCCCCTTTGGACGTAATTTAAAATCTGAAACTTTTTTTTTTTTTTTTTTTTAATCTAGGAATCTAGGAACATATGCAAAAGTGGTCACCAAACATCTGCATTATTTCTTTAAAATTTACATTTTCGTATTATTTACTAGCTACAGTAAAATGCATGCCAGAGCTCCAGAACGTAATTAATAGTTTAAAAATTTTGGAAAGACTCTCGTAAAGCTGTTTCTAACAGCAAAACATTTTATTTTTCAAAACTGGTATATTAATAATCAAACTAAGCACTTAAGACCAGTTTTGAAGTAAACGAAATCTAAATTTTCTATATTATCCATCAATTAGAAATGATTTCTTGTAGAACATTGTAACGAGCAAGTGAAAATGATTTGACTGGATGGCATCATTACAGTTTAGTTGCTGTCATGCAGTAAGGTCTCGTTTAGTTTATTAACCAGTTGCCAGAGTGTAAATTTCTAGCTCGCGCGCTATTCAAGTGAAGTACAAAGGACACAGTATTTAAAGGAAGGTTTTAGAAGATAAAATTAGAGCGTGTTCTGCCCGCTGATAGCCACTTTGCTAATTTGTTTTTCTTGAGAGTAGTATTCTGTGGCGCTGTGTTATTCTCGCCATTAGGCTTGTCACGCCGACCTTAAGTCAGAGCCAACTCGCGCGTTACTCCATTTTTGTAGCTGTTAAGCTAACTTATCTTTTACTTAGTTAAGTCAAATTCGTTTTCTTTGATTTGAGTTAAATGAAAGGGCACCCTTTCCCTGTCGCTACGATACTTTACAAGCCATAGTGACAATTCGACGTTTCGTACAGTTTATGCTATAGAAATTACGAGACGATATAATATAAACTGATTTATACATATTAAACAATTTAATTGCTGGGAAATGAGCTCTAATCACAAGATAATTGGAGTAAACAATCATATGTCCTATAATGTAACAAAAATTCATTTATAGCTTATACGTTTTGTTATTATTTTTAGCAGAATGGAGGATGGCCTACTATAATTATAAAAGCGCATGAATCCTTTTTTCAGTTCGTTTATTGAAAGTGTAAATGCTAACATGAACAACGCAGTTTCTTCTGTTTTCAGGTAGAAATGTCGATAACTAAATTTTGAACTGAAATGGAGAGAGAACATATTGTTAGTATACGAAAGAAAATTTTCAGACATAAAGTCCGTACTTTCTCTGCTGTTCTAAAATTAAATTTCAACGTTGATTTCTGAAAGCAAATATGACGGCACCTTTTATATGCGGTATTCTTGCTTCTTTCTCAAACGAATTCACATGGCAGAACTTATTTTACATATAAATTTGTAATACATGCATATTAACTTCCAAGTCTTAATCACCTGAGACAATATTGTGTACATAATAACAAGGCATCTAATTTCTTGAACTTTCAAAGCAGAAATTAGGGTTAGCATCATTTCTGTTTCGCTTTTGTGAAGCAGGTATCTTACCAATGATAAAAACATAGGCACTACACTATATTGCTATTCAGAACTATTATCGAATACTAGAAAGTATATGTAATGAATATCACAAGATGGTAACATAAGATGCATCAATCCAATAACATTCTCTAAGTAATTATTGGAATCTGCGGCGAATGAATAACTGTTGAGATATGTTGAAGATCGAGAAGGCCTTCCCACTTGTCATTTGCTTAAGTGTTCAGAGTCTAGCAGACGCAAAAGGGAGATAAAAACAAGGTTCAAACACTATGTACCCAAGATGATGAGGCGCCTGTCCAGAAGCGATATCATTTACCTGAAACTTCAAAGTTCAGTGACACGAAAACAGCATTTATAGATCGAGATAACATTTCAGAGATGCTTAAGAAAATAGGGGAAAGGAGATATCAGGATGTTTTGTTTTTGATAAAGGTATACTTTTTACTCATTTCGTCATCATTTCACAAAAAGGTACATGTGCTTCTTTGTCTATGATAAGCGAAACAAGCGGGAAAAATAAATAGTGTAACATTTAGCTCATGCAGTACTTATATATAAATAAATGCATATATGTATATATAATGTACAAGGAATATAACAAAGTAACATCCGAGGGCCGATCAGGAATTACAGGAAAACACTTTAATTTGTTAATAAATATGTTTGTTACTGTGACTATGTGACTAATTTACCCACGAAATTCATCGTGGCAACAAGGCAATACTGTACCTCTCGTTGGAAAAAATCTTGGGCACCACGGCAGGTGACAGTACGACTTTGCTCAGTTCTGCCCCCAGTTTTTAAGGAGAACACACAAGGGGAAACCCCAGCCCGAACTCAGGCCCTCTGGTACGGCAGTCAGAGTCACTGACCACCATTCCCCATCGGGCGCTGTTAATAAATATATAAAGGACAGCACCGGTTGATTCATAATTCGCATCAGGATTTCGAAATTTTACAGTATAGTAGCTATAACAAATACAGAGAAAAGGTGCATTCTAATACATACAGAATCTTTTACCAATGATAGGTCCTATAATGTAAATACAGCCGTATAACGCTAGTTGGCAGAATACATTGGTGAACAGAAAGTTTACTGTATCATAGAATTCTATAAACATCAGTCGATTGTAATAATAAACGTAGATTTCATATAAAATACCAAACAGCAGCACCTACACACCTATAAATTAGAAAATTTGTTCTTTGTACAGCAAGTGTAATGAAACTAATTGCGTGCTGTTATGCAAAGCGAACAAACCAGTAGTAATCAAAGTCTACTTCTTCACTAACTATGCATATACTGAACAGTTGCATAGTAACAGAAACTTAAAGAGATTCTTCATGTACCTGAAATGTGCTATTTTTTTATATATTTCTGAAAGTTATGTACTGTGAAATTTCGAAGTCCGAAGAGAATTATGACTCCTTATATAATACCTGAGACCAAACGTGGTAGCTGCAAAAATAAAAAAATCTGATGTGTACACCACATGACTTCCTTGTACGGAATATTAAATTATGCGCATTTTTTCTTGCATTTCATTTAAACTTATTGGATTGAATTAAATCTACTTCTTCGACAGCGCATAAACCACAATAGAATAAATGCACTCTTTAAAATTCACTATATTTGTTTACCATAGCGACACTCTGGCGCTAGGTTCACTTAATATTCGTTCATATTATAATTCAGAATGCATAAAATTTATATCATTTGAAGAATTATCTTATCGTTGCCACATGTTCTATTCAACTACTAGAACGATGCATAAAAGAAATTAAGCAAACAAAACAAAAAAGAAACAGTTTTTCACAGACGATTTAGTATTTCTCATTCAATTAATTCAGTTCTCACTTCGCGACAAGGCAAAAATACATAAAAACTCAAAATATCTGTATTAAAAATTACGAAGTAAATCTTAAACACTTATTTCCTCGAAAAAATTCCAGAAAGGATTAAACACGATTTAATTGGCAATAATAAATGAAGGCGTTATCTTTGTTGTTGCGAAGCTTAGTCTCTCTAGATTGGCAACAAATCTACTATTCTGCTGTTTCAAATGTAAACAAATAGGTCCGCCATGTTATTTAAAACTTAACCGCACTTAAACAGCTTTTGAATTGTTGACAATTGTACAAATATTGCTTCCAGATTTACGAAAGACATAAAAACCTTAACCGGAAGATAAGAAAAACATAATTCAAACATTTTTAAAGCAAAAAATGAACAATTTACAAACATATAAGAGTAAAGAAACTGAGATCACTGAGCCGAGTAATAGAGTGGATATATATATATATATATATATAAATATATTTATATACGTTTGGTGCGGCCGATTGCAAACAAAATACGAGGTGCACATCTACATGTTATAGCAGTCCTATATACAAAATTTCAACGTTCTGAGGCTACTCGTTTTTGAGTTATGCGAGATATGTACGTAGATACGTACATACGTTCGTACAGACGCCACGAAAAATTCTCTTCAGAATTCATTTTAAGGCAGTTTTATAATTTTTTTGGAGGAAAAGAGTCTTTTATTCTCTCCTTACATACAGATGTCAAGCAAAAACATCGTTAAATTGCATTCGATAGCGGTCAAAATGGATATTTTCGTTGAAATATGCTGCCTGAAGCTTTTCGCGATTACAATACTTTCTTTTTACTTCGTACAAGAAAGTAAAAAGAAAAGGAAAAAATTTATTAAAAAGTGTTCTAAGTATTTTATTTAAAAGTTAATTGTATGCTGACAGTCTATCAAATGAGCATCAAAAACCACATAAAAATAATTCTAAATATTCAAAAAGGAAAGCATGTTGCATGAAAAAGCCCACAAATTAACAAAACAGATCATAATAAAGAGTCTAATCTAGCTTTGTGAAAAAACGATATTAACTGACTAACACCGTATTTTGATATTAATTGTGAAGAAATGATATTAAGTGACGAAATATTATTTTAGGATTGTAGAGCTACAAAGCAATCAACAAAATCTTAGAATAATATCTTTCTTTGTTTGCGGCAATTTTTAGTTGGTTTAAGAAAGTTGCCATTATTATGTAAATAATTCTTTATTGTTTGCGAAACGTAAGGTTCCATAATATTTATGAACCAATTATTATGATTTAGACTTTTACTGTCACTTCTTCTTTCCGTTTCCACGCCAGAATGCAAATTAGCTCGCGTGTATTTAAAAAGTAAGGTTTTTAGATTGTAACACAAAGCGTTGTAAAGTCGCCGAACTCTCGGGGTGGAAGACATTAAAACAGGTTGCTTTTTTAGATTTATTTTAAAGCTTAACAAGTGAATTCTAGCTTATAACAAGGTTAGTATTAGCATGCAAAACGTTACAGTAATATTTTTAAACAAGGGAAAGTCAAAAGCTTCCCTGACGTAAGACGCATATTACTTCAACGGCATCTTTCAGACGACTCCTTGTTCTTCTGTTACAAAACGAGAAAACGGGATGCAGTCCAAAAAATCGGCCTCGATTAGCTTCACTTGGCCTAATCTAGCGCTATCCGGTAACGACAGGGTTTTTCTCATGAGAAAAGAGAACTCGCTAAATGCGCGCACACGTTATTTGTCATAGCGTGCTTTGCCTCTCTAGGCCCCACATTACTAAGTTGCTGCTAGCTTAAGATAAAATTTGTAGTCTTCAGCTTTATATTATAATTGTCGATATTTGAACATCTACGCCGGTTTGGTTTACGAGCCAACTTCGCATTAAATTGAATTGTGTAGTCTTCGGCTACTAGCTACTTGAATTAAAGTTTACATCTGATTGTTCATTCTGAGTTATCTCGCTATAAGTGCTGCATCATATGCCCCTACTGTTCTGCTTAGTTTTTTAAAAAAAAGGTCTTTTACACTCAAGTTTCAGTTGTTAATTTAGGCTGCAAAAAAGGCACTTTATCTTAAACTAACCACTTTTGTTCAGTTATTTATCTTTTTATCTTTCATATCTTTCCTCGTTTTCATTTCCAGCCAAAAAGATATTTCAGTTTTGCGCGATATGCAAAGAAGGGCAGAAAGATACTAGCCGTGCATATTAATTGCCAGTTTGCCTACGTTGGTGGTAGGGCTAACAGCCAACTCACGTTAATTATTTCTGCGCAGCTTCGGCTGATTATTTAACTTAGTTTTAATTTCATTTTCGGTTAATCTTTACTGTACGGTATCCCTTGGTTTCTGTCTGAAAAAATCGCTAAGTGGTATTGGTTGTTCGTGAAATATGGAAGAGCTCGCTGCACGAAATAGTTTTTTCGGTAATCCTAATGTTGGCAAAAATAGCCTTGGAGAACTTTTTTTTTTTTTTTTTAATATATAGTTTTTGTTATTGAAAAGGGGTATTTCTGCGAATATCACCAAACATATTGTGATTAAATTCAGATTTTGGCTATTTTTTGTAATAGTAATCCTTTCGTATGGACCCTAGTGTTTGGTTCTTACCATTCTTTTCAACTGGTGTGTTTGGTGCCTGGTATGGTCTTGTATTTTTGAACTTGCTATTATTTTGCTGTGGTTACCATCATTTGAGTATGTCTGAGGTGACTAAGAGGATGAATGTTGATGCGTTGGATTACGATGAAATTGTGAATTTGAGGTTTTGTATGGGCTTGATGATGGACAAAAGACGTTTGATTTTTGAATGAAAGCTGGTTTAATTGCGAATAGATATGAATGAGCCGAAATGACGAAAAATTTAATTGAATTGCTTACCTGGAGGATGGAAGAGATGGTGGTGGAAAGCCTAAACGTATGCACGTGAAAAAAAAGGTATGTTAAAAAACTGACGTTTCATTTACTTATTTGTCTCTGTGTGTTAATTTTTGTTAAAAAATTTGCTGTTTAATGTTTTTATGTTGGGAAATATATATTTTTGGTTATTTATTCCATTCTGTGTATTAAGACAGCGGCGAATTTTTTTCTCGTTACCATGATAGTTTTAACTTTGTTTTAGCTTCCTAATTTTGTTTCAGTGAAAATAGATTGATGTGTACATGGACAAAGTTAAGGCAGTGCGCATTGCCCAGTTTGTGCAATTCTCTCTCTCTCTTTTTTTTTAAGTTAAAATAGGTGGATGTGTACATGGACACCGAGTTTGCGCAACTCTTTGACTTCTTATTTTGGTTTTGCGTAAGGCCCATCTTGAACTTGGTGCCGATCTTTTCTGGCGCCGATCTTGGCGTCAAAAAAGAAACGATGCGCCAAGGGGTACCGTAGAGTAAATTTTTACCTCATATTTCTTTCTCAGTTGCAGCCAAACGTATTGGCTAAGTTTGTAAGCACCAGGAGTGCCGCCTGGAAATTTGTTCTTGAGTTGAATAAAAGGGTCTTTTTTAGCCTTCCTACGTCTTGTCATTGATACAGTTTGAACTTAACGAATAGTCGCTTCACTGTTCAAGTAAAGGTCTTGCCAGCAAAGTAAAATTAATTTAGCTAGAATCTTACAAGACTTAGAGATAATTCTCTACCAGTCTATCTAAAGTTTGGTTACAATTTATGATAGCTAAGAGTATGACCAAACTTTTTACATATAGACATACATAACTTTATACATATAGACATACATAACTTTAGCAAAGCTGAAATTTTATATTTGCGAAAATTTTATATCTTGAGTAATATTTTAGTTCGCATGTACCTGTTCAGGAGTGTGTGATAATATCTTGCTTATAATTATTCCTCTAAACCAATGGTGGCGAACCTTTTAGGGGCTGCGTGCCCAAAATAGAATGGGCGTTTAAGCCATTCCGTTTAAGATATTAAATCAGAATTATTAGTCCAAAGAGGCTTTGTCCCTGAAGGACTATTGTTTTCGCTTTGCGATTTTGCGTTGAATCACTATAAATGTCCGTTTCACTTTCCAAACTGTTGCCACCAAATGTCAGAGTCCTGCATTATATTTGAAGAAATTAAATAATGAAAAATCTGCATAAATGTATGTACATTTCTCGCATTGTGATAAAACAACGGTATCTAGAGCCATCCAATTTTGAATAACGTAATCCTACTGCGAATATGGGCATCTGAAATCCCAAATTTGAAATTTGGAATTTGTTTTATTATCGATTTCATATTCTGTAAAACTTTAACGAATTTTTTAGTAACAAACTCAACGATTTAAAAGCGAGCAATGACAACACTTTAAGGGGGGGGGAAACCTTTTTATCTCCAGGGCGTCGAACTGTCTATCGGAAATTCTAAAGATAGGCTCATTTTAAAATTATTTTGCAAAATTGTTATTGAACTAAATTTTATGGCTTAAGTGCAAAGAACATGATATTTAATAAATAAAGGTAACATACAAAACGTTAAAAAAAAAAAGGCCCCTTTGGACGTAATTTAAAATCTAAAACCTTTCAGATTTTTTTTTTTTTTTTTTTTTTTTTTTTTTTTTTTCCCATAAGTTACCTAAAAATGCTTAGATCTGAAAACTGAAATCTATTTAAAATGAAAGTATTAAAAATCACCGGAAGTCTGCAATAAATCTGAATTCGTTTAGAAACATTATCTGCTTCACCTTTGGCGTATTCTGCGCCATGTAACAGGTAATATGATTGGCCCAAACAATTGGAACGTCTTAAATTGGGTCAATAAATATGTATATAATTTCTATGGCGATATATGAAAATCTTATATCTAGGCTTAAGCCCTATGCCAGTGGCATTATGCGATAAGTAAGTAATGAAACGTTCAAGAACAGACTAAAACACTTATTTAAATTACACACTATCATTTTATTATGATTATTGATTAAGGAAGAAATATTTTAATCGCGTGCCGGCTAATGAGGCTTTGCGTGCCGACTGTGGCACGCGTGCTAGAGGTTCGCCATCACTGCTCTAAATTATTAGTAAAAAGGAAACGAGTTAAGACATTCTTCCACATAGAATGAAGTACGTACAGCTCTTAAATACTTTACAAAATAAGATTTAAGAGTGTCATATACTAATAGAACATGCAGCGGACAATTTTCATATTCAGAAATATCTCAGCTTACAAATACAGAAAACTGAAATTTATTAAAGAACGATTTTTTTATTTTTTCACATTTCATTTTGAGGAATTATAAACACTTTTGTGAAAAATACGATTTTCTAATTATGTAAAGTCCAGGTTATGGATGAGACATAGAACTAGCATTTTCTCCAGCTTGTACATTTACCTACACTTAAAAAGCACTTTCTTCTATGAAGATGTGCATCTGTTTTAACTTCCCGCTCATATAACTAACTGCAGGATATCTACATATAAAATATTCATGGTTATTTAAGTAACTTCTATTGACCTTGATCGTTGCTTCAGAATGTTAAAATAAGAAACTCTTTTAAAGGTGTTATAGGAAATAAAAATAAGGACAAAAACTCAAATGGAAAAGACAAAAGAGATTAGTCTTAGAAAGAAACCCAAATTTTCAGTTTAATTACTTGCCATCTAAGAAACGCCTATATTCAGCTACCCTTTGTCAAACTTTGCATAAGTCAGCGATTTGTCCCACGCGAAGAACAAGAATATCGCTGAGTAGTATTTCCTTAAATTTTAGTTTCTACTGTTCTTCAAATTGACGCTGTCGTTTGCCTAATGTTCTTTCCGTTGACAAAACGATGTAGTGATCACAGTTTTACGAATAGTGTACATAAAACTCTATACCACAACCGTATATATAAAACCCCATATAGCAGTCCTGTACATAAAACTCAGTACGATCATAGTATCATAATTGTGTACATGCTATTAAAATGTAAGTAGTAATAATAGCAAATATATAGTTTTTGGCTAAAATGAAAGCATAATATTTTAAGAATAATAAGTAAAAAAAATTCATCTCATAAAAAAAATCTAAAAGCTTTCACATTTTACATTACATTTTTTTTTTTTTTTTTTTTTTTTTTTTTTTAACGTTTCGTGTGTTACCTTTATTTATTAAGTATCAAAATTCAATTCAACAGCAATATCGCAAATAATTAGCACATCTTTAGAATTTCCGATACACAGTCTCGCGCGCTGGAGATAAAAGTGTCTCCCCCCGGTACAGTGTTGCCATTCCTCGCTTTCAAATCATTGAATTTGTTAATCAAAAATTCTTTAATGCCTAACAAAATATGAAACAGATAATAAAACAAATTCCAGATTCCAAATTAGGGATTTCAGATGCGAATATTCGGCGGAGGGTTACGCTATTCAAAATTTGATGGTTCTAGGTACCGTTGTTTTATCACAGTGCAAGAAACATACATACGTTTATGCAGATTCTTCATTATTTAATTTCCTTAAATATAATACAGAGCTGTAATATTTGGTGGCAACAGTCTGAAAAGTTGAATGCACGCAGAAAGTGAATCGACGCAAAACGCCAAAACAAAATTAATAGCCTTTGGGCAAAAAGTTTTGGATTTGTTTTGGAATGAAACGTTATTAAAAATCAGCGAGGCAGACACCATGTAAGAGAAGTTTTTCATCACTTTTTGTCGTCGGGTGATTCTAAAAGTAGAATTTAATATTTCATTGCAATTATAATACCATGCAATTGATTTCACTAAATGCTAATTCTAAGTTTTCTTTTAACTGATGCATGTGACTTTATTGCTTAAAAAATGCAGTTTCATCTTCATAGTTTTTCACCACTGTATTTACACGAATTTTACTAATCACGAGTTCCTTAACATTAATATCAATGAAAAATATACATGAAGAAATCGCAAATTCGCGCATTATTGTCATAGGCAGAGTTACGTATATTTTTTTTTCGAATAATTTTACTAAAAGCTCCAAATTATATTGTTTATGAAATTTTAACTGCGAAATTCTGAGGATATTTTTCAGTAGAACTTGCGTTCAAATTCATACGCAATTCGATCCCGCACAGAAATCAGAATTTTGCTTCGATTTTCTAGGTACTCCTAAGTATCGGAAGAGGAAAAGAGCACTTCACAAAATGAATAAGTTTATTCAGAATTTGTTGAAGTCTTTTTCCAACAACGTTTAACTGAGATAACTGATACAAAACTGCATCCGCCTTTCAACAGCCCCCGCACACGCCTCTGTGTCTATTGTCCCTGATGAATGATAATTCAGTATATCTTCTTTTACTCTAGAATTCTTTCTTCCAAAGCTATCGTCTTATATGGTCTGTCTCAAACCGCGCACTGTAAAATAGGTTAATCTGCAAGGAAAAGCGTTCTTTTGCCGTCAAGCAGATTGTTATCGTTATCATCAGAGCATATGTTGTAAATTTATGCAGTTATTTAAATTATTACTCACATCCTTCCTATACGAACATTCTTCTTCAAAACGAAACATTCACTTTGCGCCATTTTAAAAAATTTTTGAATATAGAACTACACGGAAAAATGCGCTATTACTCGTTAAATCACAGACAGCATTGCTTTCATTTTTATGATTTAGTATCTGGGGAAGCTTTCAACAAAGTTTGAAAGATTGTAGAAATTTTAAATGTCATTCAAAAAATTATTTGAATTCAAGAAATTCGTCAATTTTTAATATTCATTTAGCAAGCAGCTGATTGAGCTAACAATATCATGACAGCAGATTTGCTTTTTTTTTTTTTTTTTTTTTTTTTTTTTTTTTTAGTCCAAAGGGGCTTTGTTCCTGAAGGACTATTCTTTTCGTTTTGCGATTTTGCATTGAATCACTATAAATGTCCGTTTCACTTTTCAAACTGCTGCCACCAAATGTTAGAGTCCTGCATTATATTTGAAGAAATTAAATATCGAAAAATCTTCATAAATGTAGGTTTATTTCTCGCATTGTGATAAAACAACGGTACCTATAGAGCCATCGAATTTTGAATGACATAATCCTACTGCGAATATGGGCATGTGGAAGCCCAACTTTGGAATTTGTTTTATTATCGATTTCCTATTTCGTAAAACTTTAACGAACTTTTGATTAACAAACTCAAAGATTTCAAAGCGAGGAATGACAACGTTGTACAGGAAAAACATTTTTATCTCCAGCGCGAGAGATTCTGTATCGGAAATTTTAAAGATATGCTTAATTTAAAACTATTTTGCGATATTGCTTTTAAACTGAATTTATGGTTTAAGTGCGAAGACGTGATATTTAATAAATAAAGGTAACTGACAAAATGTTAAAAAAAAGTCCCTTTGGACGTAATTTAAAATCTGAAACATTTCATTTTTTTGGAGGGGGGATATTATTTGCAGATATTTGACATTCCCTAATAATTTTCATTTCTTTCCACGTATGTAATGTGAAGGCGAACCTGTTCCCTTTCAAAAGGTCCTTCTCGAAGACATTCCTTGCCTTAAGCAGATAGTCCTCGTGAGCTTTTCGATAATGAAACTAAAGCAAAGCAAAACTTCATAATTTAGATTCTACAAAATAAATTCAGCAGCCTTTTTCAGACTTTTTTCCCGTATTCAGGGGTACTCAGATTATATTTAGCAACACGTCAGTATACCTTGATCCCTTTAAATAGCTTCTGGTGCATATATCATATAAAGTAAAATAATATGCCAGGCTTTGATAAACAGTAAAGAGAATTACGTACTGAAGATTGTTTTCGACCCCATCTGGCCCACAGATTTGTGTTACAGGTTTTCGTGTATTGACGATGTATGTCGGCACTGAGAAAGACAGGAAAACTTTTCTCCCTCGACGGTGCTTTGGATTTTATTTTTGGACTTCTGAAAAGAAAGGCCGCCTTGTCGGTATATTCATTCCTTAAGTGACTATTACGCACCGGTGGATTAAGACTTATGTGTTTGTCACTGTCGTATCACTAAAGAGTAGATAAATCCACAAATTTGAAAAATTTTCCATATAGATATCATTTTGTTAGAAAAGTACAGGCTTTCAGGGAACTTCAAATTTTGAAAATGAGCGGGGATGACCGTCTAACAATGGAGAAAGGTGTGCATGAGGCAACTAAGGTTGAGAACCAGAGGCGTAACTGTTCTACCCACGTGGATTATACTCTTAGTTTATATTTCCAGGAATGAGTGATAAATGCTTATGTATCAGCAAGCCAATTTCATCAGACAAAGAGCAATCTGAAATTTCCTACTCAAAGCCAGAAGATGAATTTTTTTTCCCCTTTAATGAATAGTGCGACTCTGTGAAGTCTTTCTTGAACTCAGTAATTATCCATTTGCGCAAATAAAACTTTACCTTTTTGGTGTGAATATTCTCTTATACTTTTATTAAGTTACTGTTAACCGAATTCGAATTTGTAAGCAGTTTTTTTATCATATTCATGCTAGCATATTTCTCAATTGATATATCTTATGCAGCATATTCCGCTTTAAAAAAAAGTAAAGGTCGTGCTATGACTTAATTATGTGCGATATATGAAGGCTACCCAAAGTTCGAAGAAATTTTAATACGAATTTAATGACGTACCTTTATTCTCCTCCTTCACTATCAAAATAGTCTCCATCCTATCATTCATTGTAAGCATGGATTGCAACAATTTTCTCATGGTTATAAATATTTGAAAGTCACTCTTTGTATGAGCATATAATACGACTTACAGATCCACCAGCGGTTTATAATTTAACATGAGACTAATATTTTTCTTTAATTCCGAATACTATTTTGTTACATTCTTTCAAATAACCGTCGATAGTACAATTTTAATCAATGCCACTATTCAATGTTTCCGTGCACATACGGCATTGCTCCTTTGGTGTCTGATTGATTAGGGTAAAATTCATTCAACCCGATGAAAGATTTTCGCGTACTTCCATCATTTTATATACACTTTATTTTTTTTTCTTTCGACTTTTAAAACTGTTTTAAAAACATACCGACCTGACGACATTCGCTTTAACATCATTTATTTATTTCAGTATTTTGTTTTAGTATTTTACAAAATATTATGGGTTAAGAAATAAAGTTTATTTTTATGCTATAAGGTATTTTCTCCGTTCTTCCAGCATGCCTTCATGGTGTAACGTTAGCACACTCGGCGCGTATTCGAGAGGTTCACCTTCTAGGTCTGCCGAAGGCATTGCTCATTTTCACGTCTACAGCATCAAAAACGCTATAGAGTCTACAATAAGAAAATTATTTCATTACTTCTTCCAAAAAGGTCGAGTGTTGCCATTGCTCGCTTTGAAATCGTTGAGTTTCTTAATCAAAACTTCGTTAGAGTTTTAAAAAATATGAAACAGATAATAAAACAAATATGGGCTTCCACATGATCATATTCGAGTGGAGGATACGTTATTGAAAATTTGATATCACTACGCACCTTAGTTCTTTCGCATTACGAGAAATATACAAACATTCATGCAGATTCTTCATTACTTAATTTCTTTAAATATAATGCAGGACTCTAATATTTGGTGGCAAACAATTTGAAAAGAGAAACGCCGTTTATAGTGAACGAACACAAAATGCCAAAACGAAATTAATAGCCCTTCTAGGCTAAATACCCCTTTGGGTTAATAATAATTTTACGAAAATATTACTCAGAATTTCAGCTTTAGAAATATCTGAGGTGATAAATGAAATCATAGTCGAGTTATGTTTTAGATTGATGAAAGATGCGAACAAGAAAAAAAGAAAAGCTAGAAAAGAAATCGTGGCTTGTAACTACCATTCTCATCGGAACAGCACGTAAAGAAATTATACAGCTGTGCTTGTTTGTTGTTGTGGATATGATTGATGAAGCCGACTTCACACAAAGTATGCTTTGTTAACAGAAGCGATGGTGATTGTGAAGACTTCTTAGTAATTCATGCTTCTTTTGAAGCTTACTTTGAAAGGTTTCAGGTTCTGTGAAACAGCCCTTATAAATCAAGCGAATCAACCAGAATTTGCCAAATTTCAATGAGCAGAAAGAATAAAATATGGAGAATAACAATAACTTCTTAATCATTAAGATATGACAATGAAGGGTAACGGACAACTACAAATCAATCAGTTTAATATTTACTTTTACATGTATATTTTCCCACCTCTTATTATCCACACAATAAATCCTTTCATTTTATGTTTTCGAAAACGTTACTTTAAATTTTTTTACACCTTACTTGATCTGAAATGCGCATAATATTACACAGTGAACCAAAAGTTGATTTTCCTTTTTAAGATGCATTTGTATACTGGAGGTAGATCAAAATATCACTTTTGACATTTTCTAAATACGTGATCACAAATGTTTACTTTGAAAAATCTCATGCAGTGATAAAACAAATTAATAGTTTACCAAATTTATTAGAATCGCATAGAAATCATAGCAAACTGGGAATATTTATTACTTCCTTGTACGAAGTAAAAAGGAAGTATTGTAATCGCGAAAATTTCAGGCAGCATATTTCAACGAAAATATCCATTTTGACTGCTATCGAATGCAATTTAACGATGTTTTTGGGTGACATCTGTACGTAAGGACAGAATAAAAGACTCTTTTCCTCCAAAAAAATTTTAAAACTTCTTTAAAATGAATTCTGAAGAGAATTTTTCGTGGTGTCTGTACGTACGTATGTGTCTCGCATAACTCAAAAACGACTAGCCTCAGAACGTTGAAATTTTGTATATAGGGACTGCTATAACATGTAGATGTGCACCTCGTATTTTCGTTGCAATCGGCCGCACCAAACGTATATAAATATATTTATACATATATCCACTCTGTTACCCCCTCAGGTTTCTTTACTCTTATATGTTTGTAAATTGTACATTTTTTGCTTTAAAAGTGTTGGAATTATGTTGTTCTTATCTACCGGTTG
Source organism: Stegodyphus dumicola (assembly GCF_044657685.1). Taxonomy (NCBI): domain Eukaryota; kingdom Metazoa; phylum Arthropoda; class Arachnida; order Araneae; family Eresidae; genus Stegodyphus; species Stegodyphus dumicola. The sequence goes on from NC_140777.1 coordinate 133,922,282, forward strand.
TTCTTATCTACCGGTTTTTTATGCCTTAACCGGTAGATAAGAACAACATAATCTGTGTGCAATATTTTTAGAATTATCAGCAATTTTAAAGTTGTTTAATTGCCGCTAAGCCTGTTTTTAATGGCGGCCATTGATGTTTACATTTGAAACAGGAGACTAGTGGATTTGTTGCCAATCTAGAGAAACTTTATGCTTCCCAACAACAAAGATAACGCCTTGATTTATTATTGCGAATTAAATCATGCTTGATTCTTTCTTAAATTTTTTCGAGGAAATAAGTGTTTAAGATTACTTCGTAATTTTTAATATAGATATTTTGAGTTTTTGTGTATTTTGGCCTTGTCACGAAGTGAGAACTGAATTAATTGAACGAGAAAAACTGAATCATCTGTGAAAAATTGTTTCTTTTTGGTTTTGTTTGCTTAATTTCTTTTATACATCGTTCTAGATTCATTACAGTATTTGAATACAGCATGGGGCAACGATTACATAATTCTTCAAATGATATACATTTAGTGCATTCTGAGCTATAATATGAGCGAAATATAACGCTGTTAAGTGAACCTAGTGCGAGATTGTCGCTATGGTAAACAAATATCGTGAATTTTAAAGAGTGCATTTATTCTATTGTGGTTTATGCGCTATCGACGAAGTAGATTTAATTGAATCCAATAAGTTTTAATGAAAAGCAAGAAAAAATGCGTATAATTTAATATTCTGTACAAGGAAGTCATGTGATGTACACATCAGATTTTTTTTATTTCTTAAAATTCTAGTCTGAAATAAAGTACTCAAACACACATACACTTATAGATAAATTTATTTTTAATTATTCTCTATTCTTGACTGAGTGACAATAAGGCAAAAATTATATTTTATAAAAGCAAGTTATACAGATGGAAAAAAAAAAAAAAAAAAAAACGCGTAATTTTACGAATGAACTAATATTACAACCTGGAAAAGGTTTGATCAAATCTCTACAAAACATTGAAAATGAGTTTTAGTTTGGTATTCTTTTAATAAGAGTGAGACAATTTTCTTTTTAGTATAACGTAATGAAAATCTTCCAAACAGTGATATTCTTTAAAAGCAGTTTAAATATTACCTATAATAATTGCATTTTAATGGAATTCCTCAAAAGCAAATAATATTTAGGAAAAATTCAACTTATCGAATGTAATTATATGGTGTTCCGCAGCTAAAAAAATATTTTTAGGTATTATTTTTATAATAATACATCTCTTATTCCACCACATCTGTCTGCCTATTCAATAAATTGAGAAACTTTTCCTTGATTAACTTTAATATGACTTCTATGCGATAGACACGTACAAAAAATCTTATTTCTGATCATGGGTAACAAAACATGTATTTTTCAATTTAAAGTTTTCATTCTTGCCTTAAAATGTATAGTTATACTCATTTAGAAATGCTGCAGCATTTAAAAGACAAATGCGTCAAACGGTTTCGTATAAAATAAATCATGACAGATGTGTACAAAGAGAAAGCTTGTAGTGGTTCATATTCTTAGCAAGCATAAGCTAATGAGATGCTAGAAAACTGTGTGAGGAATCATCCTCAAGTCTTAAGTACGACGAAGTCCACAGAAGGATGTAAAGAACCCTTTATTAACCTTATCTTTCACAGATGGCACCGACTCGTGCTTACAAAAACCAATACTTCTGGCTTAAGTCAAAAGGTAACAAGTAACTTACATAGAATTAAATTAGCCTAACGGCCTTTCACATGTTACTCAACGCTCAAGCAGGCTCTGACTCGTAAAAGTCGGCGTAAACAGGCTTAATGGCTTGAAGCGCTCAACGTCACAGAAATCTAATCGCTAGTAAATTAAAGCAGCGTAGCCTTCAGCAGAACACACTCCCTGTTTTTGAATTCATCTTCCAATACCTTCCCATTAATACTAACTTCTTTCTGCCTCATTTGAATACACGCGGGCTAACTCATTCTGGCAAGAAAGCGTGGGTTGGAAACGAAAATAATAGAAAGGTTGCTTCAAAAATAAAATTAGCTGTTAGATAAATTAAATGAATCCCTACAAATTTCTCCATTTAACGACTGGAATTCTAACCTTAAATAATAATCTAATCTTACCTCCTCTTCAGTTGCATAATCTTGAAGCATTTGTAAAGAAATAGATTAAGATCCATGAGAAAAGTTCTCAAGAATATTTGACGGCACTGTAGCGCCATTATTATTTTGAAGTACAGTCGTTTATTAACTATTCAGAGCATTTAGAACAGAGGCGTAGCTAGGGTTTTCAGCGCCCGGGGGGGGGGGGAACTGAAGAATTTCCGCCCCTTTCTGTGTGCCAAGAATGGAAAACATTTTAAAATTTCGTAACATCAATTTTGCGCCCCCTGGATGCTGCGCCCAGGGACAGATGCCCCCGCTTGCCCCACCCTAGCTACGCCACTGATTTAGAATAATTGAATCACATATTGATTTGTATTCACTGCTTACAATTTTGAATGGATAAATGGAAAAGATATTGCTTCTGCGTTACTTTGGTAAACATGAAAACGCCATAAAGAGATAAAAGTTTTGATTTAGTTCTACATCGTGGTAATGCCATTATTACATCACTGCCAGTGTCCAGAAAAATTATAGGCCAAGATAAACACTAGAAAATCTCAAGCTTGTCATAAAATAATATTGTGTCTCTTCAGAGTTTCAGGAATAACAAAGAAACATCAGATGTCTTAATGTGTAGGTAGCAGAAAACATTATGCAGAAATCTTGGTCTAGAAATGGTCTAATGGATCTTAAAATTCATTGCTTTGCATACCAACTAAAAATACGTGCACAGTTGGCATACCTTACCATAGATAAATTGGACTTTAGTTACACGGTATAACAACGGATGCTTAAAATTAAAAAAATGTACATACACTTTAAATTGTGTGTTTATAAATTGCATATGTTGATAAACGAAAAAATATCATGTTATAAGGTATTTCTCCCGCCATCTTAACATGCCTTCGTGGTGTAGTGGTCAGCACACTCGGCGCGTGTTCGAGAAGTCCCTGGTTCGAATCCCGGCGAGGGCATTGCTCATTTTTCATCTCTCCTACTTCAAAAAATACCTAATGTCTCTACAATGTAACAAAGTTTAGTAAACCTTCTAAAATTATCATCATCTTATTGAGTAATCTGTGAAATAGCTAACTTATTTAGACTTAGATAAATTTTTTAGGAGCTGAATCTATCCGGATCCTTATTGGGGAAGAATTTCAAGCTATCTTCAGCCAGCCTGTTTACATATTTTTTTAAGAAGTTAAAATTGAAGAACGAGACTCAGAAATTAATTAGTCAAATGCCGGCATTTAGAAACTCTTTTGTTATATCTAAAGATCTTAAAGCTGTCATTGAGTACCCAGAATTTTACCGTTTAGCCACAAGAAGTGAGCATACCAGACATTGAAGATCACTAGTGTAAATTAAAACTAGAATGTGGCACTTTGTAACATTTACCAATTGATTTCTCTCATGACCCAAAGAAAACAATACTTCCCACAGCATAAAATTGTGTATCATGAAAAATAACTAAAATGGCGATAGTACTCTCAATGTAAATTACACAGCAAAATTCCCCCTCTGTGATGCAAAATTTTCAATCCGCTAATTATCACTAAATCAATTTATTGCATGCGTATGGGTTCGTAATTGACCAAATATTCACAGAACCGATTATAGTTCGATAAAATTTATAAGAAACGCTTTAACAGTCTGGAACATTCCACACAATCACTCGTACAGCTCTTCTCAGTATAACAGAGCGCAATCAATAGTTACCACTTGAAACTACTAAGAATGTTAAACATAACTCAATGCAAAGAGCAACTAAAGAACAAAACTCGCTCAAATATCTCTCAACACTCCGAAGTCAACTGTGAACCGGAAACTAAGAACTGATACTCATTCCGGTCTTGTATAGTTTTCCCCCGGCCCGCACAGGAATTTCCAGTACTTTCCATTTCTCGAAATTATTGGAAGGTATACTATACGAGCAAAGTTACATATCAGGGCCGGATATGATAGCAATGACGCATACAGTTATAGGGATCAATTACAGTTATTCAGTTACAGAATCAATTACAGTTATACAGGAACCGGACAAAATGTCACCAAATGGTCGCCAGTTTTGGCGACTCTTGGCGGTTTTCGCCAATTTTAGCGACAAAAATTAGTCGCCAGAAACCATCGCTAGCTTGGCGATATTTCATCAATTTCGAGAGATATCCATTTACTTCAACGCTAAATAGACTATCCCCTGTAATCTTATTTTTCGGGTAAATAAGGCCGTTCAGGTTACATTATACAAAATCCGTAATGCTGCCCCCTTCCCAAGGACTGGACGTCTCGGACAGTATAATTCTTGATAGGAAGCTTGGAAAGCATTACAAGCAATGCACTACTAAAATAATAATTTCAATAAATAGCATACTACAAATTAAATACTAAATCAAAATATATATTCATGAACTTACAAATAGGATTCATGGTTTTAATATACTATTTATATTATATACGCAATGGGGTACTGTGATCATAGTTAGGGGCTAGCCTGTCATAATGAACGACTTTAGGCTTAGAATTTGTGCGAACTGCGATGCTGTTCAGACTTGATTAGGACTGTGTAAGGACCATCGCAGGATGACTGTAATTTAGTAGAAAGTTCCTTCCGTCGAATCGGATTCCATAACCACACCTTGTCACCTTCGTTGAATCGCTGTATTATAGCTCTTGTATACAACGTTTCTTCATTCTCTCCGTCTCAAAGTGGATTTGCTCTCGGGCAAAACTGAGCATCACTTCAAACCGGGCCTGGAGATTTTGAATTTATTCCTCAGATGGTGAAGGAGCATCCGGAGGGTGACCCGACAACAGAACACAACGTAGACTAAGATCCCGACCGAAGAGCATCTGGGATGGAGAATAGCTAATAGTCTCCTGAACACCATTGCGATAGGTCAGTAAGAGCTGAGGTCAATTCTGATCCCAGGCCAGCTCGCTGATGGTTTCTAGAAACCGCGAGAGGTTCTTAAAGATGGTTCGATTAAACTTCTCTACCATGCCGTCTAATTGCGGAAGTGTCGTTTCGCTTTTGTCTATGCCGAGTAGTTCACAGAGCTCTTTAATTACAGCTGAGATAAAATTTCTTCTTTTGATCGGAATATAACTGAAGGAATAAACCGGGAAATCCAATGCGGTATCTACCGCTGCTATTGTGACATCCTCTTCATCAGGAATAAGGTACGCTTCAGGCGATTTTGAAAAGTAATCAATTGAAAACAAGAATGTATTTTTTTTCCCTCATTAGAAGATTGAGATAGATGTCCCAGGATATCCAAGGCGATGCGTTCAAAAGGCGCTCCTGCACTGTAAAGCTGCAGTTTCCTCGGCTGCGTTTCTCCGGTCCTTTCCGGCCCGCATAGGCATCGCAAGACTGGCATCACTTTTACAAGTTATCCCTTGCCTTACATACAGTAGCAGCGCTCTCGAACAAGTGTTTATTATTGCGGAGCGGCCTCCTATCGGACTACTGAGTAGGTTTTTAAGAACGTCCGGGATCTGGAATCTTGGAAATATTAGCTGCCATTCAAATGTCTTTCCATCATCCGATTCCAACTTCCAGTAGAAGACGCCATTTTGAATATTTCGTGCGTCCCAGAGAGCTGTTGTTTTGCCGTAGGACTATAGATCAAAATGTTCTGCCCGATATGTTTCCTATTTGAAGATTTTATTAATTCAATTATGGGTTTACCGTAGCCATCTACCGACTGGTATCTTCTGACGTTTTCGCCGCTCTACGGATCTGAGTTAAATGATGCTGACGTGTGACCGGATTAAGGAGCTCGGTATTTCATTTCGACCCTGAAATAATATTGGCAACTTCCCGGATAGGGCCTTCTTGACAGGGCTTCGGTGGAAAGGTTATGATCCTTTCCGATGATAATAATGATGTCATATTCCTGGAGTCTTTGTATTAATCTGGCTTTTGGCTTTCGATGTTATTGAAATTCAAGAGCCAAGTCAATGATGCATGATCTGTGCGGAGTATTCTGGTGACACAATCTTGTCTGGTTTAGGTCGACATTTACTCCAGCATGCCTCGATACGTCCTTGACCATTTTTTATGAAAAAATTTTATGTGCTGTTAAATTATTTTAAAAGTATTGAATTATTAGAATTTATATAATTTCTAAAGTAACTAAATGACTATAACATAAATTATAGCACTGCCAGTTAGAAATCTATTTAAAAACTAACAAAAAAAAATTATTAAAATGCTTTTTATTATTCAGTACAGATAAAATTCAGAAAAAATTCTCAGTCCAAACGTGTTTTTGTATAGATATTAAATTTAAGCCTAATCTTTCTTTCGTTTAGTATATCATTAAATTAATTTTTTATCCTGTTTCATCTGATATGCTATTAAATTGAGCGATCTTTCCAATGCATTAATATGGTAAGCTTCCATAAAGTTAGTCTTTATGGCTAGAATAATGTTACAAAAATCAAAAAGGTTAGTAATCTTTTCTCGATACTGAAAAGCAGTGACCATAATTGTAGAAGCACATCTAAATGGTATGGAGAGAAGAAAGAAATAGAGAGAAAAAAAAGAAAAAAGAGGATTATTTTTCGAGATTTAAAATGCGACACTAAAATTTCGTCATCTAAATGTTTTGTTAACAGAAAAATGTTAATAGAAAACATCTAAATGTTAACTGGGAGGAAGGAAGTTCTTTTTTATTTTCATTTTTTTAGAACTTGATCTATTAGCTTGTTTAAGCAATTTGTTTTTTGCTGATAAAAACAGGGCTTTTTTCTTTCACTTAAAAGCATGTTTTAAGCAAATAAGCCTCACTCCGAGAGGGAACAGGGAAACTATTATCTTATTTTTTTCGCATCATATAAAAGTCGTAGAACTTTTTTTAAACTTAGAATGCGTATCAGCATAAGTTTTTTCAACTTTTATTTTTGTCCTTATAATATAATTAAGAGAAAAGTGTAAATATTGGAAGGAAATAATCTGAAGTATAAAGAATGATCTATACTTCACATTCGCATTTCATTTTCCTTTTTGAACTGTTATAATTACTGATTTTATGCTTTCTTTCAATCGCTGTGCTTTCCATGAGTAAATTAAGGAAATATTTTGAAGTTAGGATCTATTTTTAATACATTTTATTTTTGCTTAGCTTTTTCCAAAATTATACATACATATTCATTTACTCTCCTTAAAAGATTCTAGACAAATTAATGTTACTTGAAGCTAGAACTTACTATAAAACTGTGAAGCGACTATACGCCAAGTTCTATTGTATCAATAGCAACTACAGGGTAACAAAACACTTAAATTCACTCACAGCACGCACTTCTCGTGCTTACAGCATCGCGTCAACACTTTAAAACTCAAAAACAGGTAACTCAAAAATAAAACGCAAAATGAAAAATAAATCTAAATTGAATAATCAGCGGAAACTGCACAGAGCTATTTAATGCGTAATTGGCTCTTGGCTAATATCCCCGACTTAGGCCTAACAGGCAATTAATATCCAGTACCGTAAAATAGCAAGCTTTAACTAGAAGCAAAACAACTGCGGCCGAAAGTAAACACGCAGTCAACAAGCTCCCTTTGAAGCGATTCAAACCTCAGCTTAAATAGTAGCTTCCTATCCTAATTTGCATAAAGCGTGAAACTGAAATAAGAAAGCGTGGGTTGGAAAATATGAGTTTAAAGGAAAGGCTGTTTCCAAAATAAAATTAACTGCTAGAAAATTAAGATAAAACCCCATATCCTCTTAAGCGCATTTTCAAAGCTCATATATGTCAAGCTAGAAAGGGAACTTGGCAATGTAAAATTAAAAAATTAGGAAAAAAAAAGTAAGATTTGAAGAAAACTAGCACAAAAAACAAAAACAAAAAAATCTCATTTGGAACATGGGTTTTATTCAAAAACCTATCACAACCCATGGTTGCTTAAATTCTTATACGTGTTTCGAAACAAACCTTGAAGCAAAGACTACCAGAGGCACATTATAAATTACCTATTTTTTTTCTTTTAGTCCAAAGGGGCAATTTTGCCTGAAGGACTATTAATTTCGTTTTGGCATTTTGCGTTGAAAACTTTAAAAGGCTGTATCACTTTTCAAATCGTTACCACCCAATACTATCGTATTATATTTGAAGCAATTAAATAATGAAGAATCTGCATAAATGTATGTATGTTTCTCGCATTATGATAAAACTACGGTACCTAGAGCCATCGAATTTTGAATGATGTAATACTCCTGCGAATATGGGCATCTGGAAGTCCAAATTTGAAATTTGTTTATTATCCATCTCATATTTTGTAAAACATGAACAAATTTTTGATTAACAATCTCAAAGATTTCAAAGCGAGCAGTGGCAACGTTGTACAGAAAAAACATTTTTGTCTCCTGCGCGCGAGACTGTGCATTGGAAATTCTAAAGATATGCTCAGTTTAAAACTATTTTTCGATATTGCTCTTGAATTGAATTTTATGGTTTAAATGCGAAGAACGTGATATTTAATAAATAAAGGTAATACACAAAATGTTAAAAAAACGCCCCTTTGGACGTAATTTAATATCTGAAACCTTTCAGATTTTTTTTGGGGGGGGGAAGATGCAAGTTCCCCGTAAATATGGAAATGTGCATCCAAACAACACAGATTTTGCAGAATAATGTTTTCCAAGGTTTAAACTAATTGTGAAGTAGTTAATGAAGAGAAGCTTTTAATGTTAATTATAAATAAGCTCAATAAAAGTACCATGCTTTGTGAGAAATACTAATTAAATATATCATTAAAAAATAATTCCATAAGAAAATAATTAATTCTCTTCAATGGATAAATGAAGTGAAAGTTCTTCTCTTGCTCTAAATGTCAAAACTGAAATAATCCCGATGATCTATATATAAATTAGCAATTGGAAACGAACTCAAATATGAAGCTTCTTCAAAATTAACGCAGACGTAATAAATATCAACCCTCATCGCCTTCATTCCACTGCACGTTTTGAGGCATACGATAAAATTCTACCTGAATTTTACATTTTCAATGCCCGAAGTTTTATTTTGATATATGTATCTTATCAGCAAGAATTCCTGAGATTTGTGTTATTTGTAGCAATAGCAACAACAATTTGGTGTAATGTAGTGTAATACACGAGTGTTCTTAATTTCCTAATTTGAATAAAGTTCTCGGTAAAATCCTCACTTTTTATTTATCTTTAGTAATTCAAGAAAGAAGTTCATTTTCGTGCTTCTTGGAAAAAACCTTACTGTCTTGTAAATTCCATGTGATCACTAGAGCGTCTGCTGGTTCTCAAGGTTCCTAGTTGTATTTTTAGCGAAGTGGACGGTATGTAAACAAAGGAGGATTTTTGGACAACTCCAAGAGGAAATCTCTCAACTGCTCGATTTAGCGACTTATAAATAATTGAAAAAGAATTTTAACAAAACGAGCTTGTTAATAATGAAGATTTTCACACTTCTTAAGCCTGACTTTTTCAAGAAAGATGACTATTAGGATTGGAAGATCATAACTTTAGCTGGTATCTGTATTTGACTAAAATACGTAACATGAATTTTGATATTCAAGTCTACTGTGAACTCAATCTGAACATCATGTTAAAAAAAATCAGTTAAGATTTATTTCGCAAAAAATGTGAGGAAGTTTGTGCCATCCATTCGTTTCCGTTAAGAATCAAGTTGCTATGTTTAACGCTAATAATCGAAAGCAAACAGTTGTTTTTTCATATGATTTTTATATATGTCGTGTATATGTTACGGTGCAACACCGAAATCTCGAGAACGTCGACTTTCACCGGTGAATGGAACATTCACATAGTCGTTTGGTGTATGTCAGAAATATTTTCCAAATACTCTTATTTCTGACTTACACCTGTAAATGTCGACATTCACCATGTACTAATGGTGAATGTTGAACATATAAGAATATTATATTTCCTTCTCCGTAATTCAGTCACGAAAAAACACATTTGATACTTAAAATAAGAATATAAGAACTTAAAACATACAGTACATTCAAAATGAGAAAGGAAAATAATAGAAGTTAAAAAATTATTCAATGATACAGTACGTTCTAAATGAGAAAATAAAATAATAGTAACAAAAAATTTACTAAATTATGTGATACAAATCTTATTTATTGCAACAACTTAAACTATTACGACACTTTGAACTGCACAAGAGGCCCTTACTTTTACATCTGTATTTATTTGTGGAACACTTCCTTTTGCAATGACAGCGTGTATAGCCTTGCCCACCGCTTCTCGAATTAGCTGCAGCTGCTTCTCTCAGCGACATTTCTTGAAAATAAATGTCATCTATGGAAAGTAACTTTTCTTCTCAAATTACGAACTGATTACGTGTGTAAAACTGCTTGAGGACATCATTTTCGTTTGCAAGTTTATAGAAGTCGGAGTCTTCTATCCAAACAACCGCTAACACTTTTCGGTTATCTGTACGACCACGGTCGACATCAGGGACTTGTATTCGTTAAGTATCACCAAATTTGAGTCAATCTTTTCGACCTACACCACAGTATATCTGTGATTGTCGACATACACCGGTGAAGGTCCGAATGTACAAGAATGTAATGCAATATTCGATCTTTCACCGACGCATTTGGTGAATGTTGACATTCTCCGGTGAAAGTCGACATTCTCCGATTTCGGTCTTTCACGGTAACACATTTCATATTTCATTTTTCATTATTATGAGGTAGCGGCTTCCATAAGCGCCCTCTTCTTTAGCATCCTCTCTCTTGCTCTCGAGCGACCTCTTTAGTGGTACAATTCTCGTCCTAGGGAATTCGAAGGCACGGAGTTTCATGTCCGATACGACCAAACAGAAGCAAGCTCCTTTACAAGTAGGAAGATCCTTCGATCTAGTATCAGCAAGTTCCTCCTTGCATTTTTCACTTGGTCTCAATAGCAGTGTCCCCACCATGCGCTTTCTCTCCATTTTCTGGTCCTTTTCAGTATTCCTCAGTTTAGATACTCAATTCTCCGAGGACATGGTACTGTAGAGACATTAGGTCATTTCGAAACAGGAGACATGAAAAATTAGCAATGTCCTCCCCGGGACTCGAACCTCGGACCTCTCGAATACATGCCGAGCGTGCTGACAATTACACCAAGAAGTAGAGAGAACTACCTTATATACTCCCTCTTTTAAAGAGCGACTGGAGATTAGAGGAACCAGTTGCTAAATCCTGGTGTGGAGAATCATCATCCATCACCTTTTTTTTAATTCGGGTTCCACTGTAGAGACATTAGGTTATTTTAAGTAGGAGACATGAAAAATGAGCTATGTCCTCGGCGGAACTTGAACGTCTCGAATACGCGTCGATGGTGCTGGTCATTACACCACGAAGGCATGCTAGAAGGCGGGAGAAATACCTTATACACTCCCCCATTTTGAAGGGAGACTGGAGATTAAGGAACCCAATCGCCAAATCTTGGTGGAGAAGAATCACCATCCACCATCTTTTTTAGTTCGGGCGCCACTGTAGAGGCATTAGATTATTTTCAGCAGGATACATGAAAAATGAGCAATGCCTTCGCCGTGACTCGAACCTTGAACCTCTCGAATACGCGCCGAGCATGCTGACTATTATACCACGAAAGCATGCTAAGAGTAATGTAGAAATACCTTATACGATAAGATAAATTATAATTTAAATTAACAATAGCCTGTTAATGCTTAAATTGATTTCCATTCTCTGTTCTAAAAATAATAACCACTTTTTGCACTGTGTCATTTCAAGAACTAATTCATTTCATATGACTTTTACATAACACTAATGATGTAAATGGAAGTAAAACTCAAACAGCGAATAATAATTTTACAGCAGTATTAATTATCCAATCAAAAAGCATTGACAACCAACTAACTGAGTCTAAATTAAGATTTCATCTTGAGAAGAACACACTTGCTTTGTATACTTCGACCTGCTGCTCTCTTTTTATTGCAAATCTGTCAAAAACATGTTGAATTGGATTCTCTTTACTAATTATTCTAATAAATACTTTTGGATTATTCTTTAATTAAAAAATTTAGAGCATTTTAAAATGCGTTACATGTATTATGTTTCTTGATTTATATTGAGAAAAAATTTCTGAAAATTTTAGTGAAATGAAAATTTTTACCTATAATGTTTATTTTAGATGTTATATTTCATTGATCCTTTTGACTAACTTCTATTTCTTCCGTCAACCGCACCAAAATATACTAGATTATGCCTGATTTAAATAACGAGCGAACGCATAATTTAGCAGCAGCGAAGTGAATTAAATTGAGGAATTATATTCCCAACATCAAGACACACGTAATTTTAAAAACTGTTCCGAATTCATCCTTTAAGTCGAAAATATTTGATAAGTTACTAATTTCGGATAACTCAGTCGGATAAAGTAACTTTATAAGGTAGTTTCTCCCTCTTTCTAGCATGCCTTTGAGGTGCAACGGTAGCACACTCGACGCGTATTCGAGAGGTCCAAGGTTCGAGTCCCGGCGAGGGTATTGCTCATTTTTCATCTTTCCTGCTTTAAAAAAAAAAAAAAAAAAAAAAAAAAAACCCTAAAGACACTATAATGTAAATACATTAAAAAATTTGACTGAGAAAGATAAGAGAAATGATAGAAAATGAGATAAAATTGAGTGCTGACAGATTCCCATCAGAATTCGATTTACAAATCCATGCGCATTAGGTACCACCATATGATCATTCTCTGGTAGTCAATGCAAATCAAGGACTTTTTCACACAACTTTTTCAAACTAAAATAAGGAAATTTTGGGAATGGAAACATTCCGTTTTTACTTCCTTTTACGAAGTAAAGGAAGTATTGTAAACAGGAAAAATTTCGGGTACGATATTTCAACAAAAATATCCATTTTGACCGCTATCGAATGCAATTTAACGATGTTTTTGCGTGACATCTGTACGGAAGCACAGAATAAAGGACTCTGTTTCCCCAAATGAATTATATAAAACTGATTTAAATGGATTCAGAAGAGATGTTTTTCACGTACTGTAGGTACGTATATACGTATGTATCTCGCATAACTCAAAAACGAGTAGCCTCAAAACGTTAAATTTTGAATATAGGACTGGTGTAACCATGTAGATGTGTATATATATATATATATAGCTATCCCACTCTGTCACTCGACTCAGAGACCTCAGGTTTTATTCTTATATGTTGGTAAGCTGGGCGTTTTTTGCTTTAAAAATGATTGAATTCTATTGTTCTTATCTTCCGGTTAAGGTTTTTATGCCTTTAGTTAATCTGCATGCAATATTTGTAAAATTAATCAACAATTTAAACGTTAAGATACACTAATACGCAGAACAAGTATTAATTTAGAAATCAAAGTACAAAAATCAGCGTTATATTTTCAAATTTTCAGTGAAATTTGAAAATATAACGCTGATTTCTGTTGTTTAACTTCTAAATTAATTTAAACGTTGTTTAAGTGCGGCTAAGCCTTTTTTTTAACCATAGCAGCCATATTTGTTTATACTTGAAATTTAGCGGAATAGTGAATTAATTCTTTCTGCACCTACAGTGTCTTTTTGCCGAGTGCGATCAAAAGGAAACTTTTAGTTTGGTGCACCGAAAAATCTGCCTTCTTGCCTGCTGGCCGCATTGCTTGTTTTTGCTCAGAAACTGTAATTTTAATAATAATTTTTTAATTGTTTTAACTGTACTCGGTGTTTTATGTTTCTCTATATCCTTAAATTTTTAATGAAAATATTTTGAGTTTTTGTTTTTTTGCCTTGCCCCGAAGTGAGAGCTGAATTAATTAGTAGCGCATAGGCATTAGGCAAGCGACGCTGAATCATCTGTGAAAAACTCTTTCTTTTTTATTTGTTTAATTTCTTTTATACATCGTTTTAGATTTATTACAGTATTTGAATAGAACATGTGGCAACAATTAGATAATTCTTCAGAAGATATAGATTTGTGCATTTTGAGTTATAAAATGAATGAGATGTAACACCGTTAAGTGAATCTAGGGCCTGAGTGTCGCTATGGTAAATAAATATAGTGAAGTTTAAAGAGTGCATTTATTATATTGTGGTTTATACGCTATCGACAAAGCAGATTTAATTCAATCCAATAAGTTTAAATGAAATGCAGGAAAAAATGCGCATAATTTAATATTCCGTACAAGGAAGTTATGTTGCGTACACATCAGCTTTTTTCACTTTATATTCAGGTAGAGTATATAGGGCCAATTACGTAAGATATATTACTTAGATAACATACGGACAGAAGAATTTCTTATTTGCTATCATTGATTTGTGAAAGCATAAAATTAACCCTCAAAAATGAATGTGTGATTGCTTGTTTACGCTTCAGCAGAGTATTAAAAAGAAATAATATTTAAAATATTTTATATTATAATTTTTGACCCAAAACTGAGTTTCTGTCTATCGTGGAAGTTATGAATCTTGAGAGATAAGGAGACCTATTTATGTATTCCCATCCAGCTAAAAATGTTTAAATGAGGTTGTACTCCATAGTGATTCATCATGCTAATTCACATTAAATAATCATAAAAATGTAGCAACCACGTCTCAGAACATTTTTTACGATCTTGTGCGTCCCAAACGAATAAATAAACGCACGCTCACGCACTAAAGACCAGTGATTTCGACCCTACATAGTGACTAATTTCCTCAAGCGATTGGCCTCCTTATACCCCTAAGGGTGTGCCGAAATGACGACAGTAGTTTCGTACTATATTTATGGACCACGCGATAACACAGTATTGCTCTGATAACATTGGCGCTGTCTGCAAGTAATTTATTGCAGTAGGAGATAGGATCTCGGTCATCGCTGATTTTACGTAATTTATCGTGACGTAGAGAAGTAAACGGCACGAGTGATGCTCCCTAGAAAACAAATATTAGTGACATAAATTAAAGAATTACTGAGACTTTCATTCATTAGTAACCTTTCAAATCGTAAAATCTATTGAAAACATTGCTCGGCAGTAGTTAAAAGAAATTACTTTGAGAAAATATTTTCTATTGTGCAATTTGAAAAGCCTATTTAAATCACTAATAAATCTATGACACAGTTACTTTTTGCAGAATCGTATTAAACTTACTTCATTTCAACAGCGAAGTATTTTCGAACTAGTAGGCAAAACGCTGAAAAATGTGAAGTGTGTACCGAAACGTCTCAGATGACTCAAAAGAGATTTGAAGGAGATAGGAAAAAAATCCAGTAGCTATATTGCAAAGATACTAAACATTCAGAATCTATGCTAATTAGTTCTCTAACTTACTGTCATTCAACCTTGATTATATTTAAACATCGGCTACTGACTTGGTGTAATCAGCTAAGCTCTGTTACTAATCGCTAATAATCAGTGTGAGAAAAGTAGTTAGAATCAAATACGAATAATAGAGTATCATGATTTTGTTAAGATCAATTTGATGCTAATGTGAACTAAAGGTATTAATCGAGTTGAAATTGTTTGTAATGGGTATCCAAAATTACCAGATAGCATTGTTCAAGGCACAACACAGCACAATGTTACTCATTCGTAGAAATGTGACGCCAGCTGACAAATACATTCGCAACGGCCATTGGGTTTGTGCATAAATCAATGCACAAGACCAATATCCAAGTAGAACTTAGTAGTTCGTAATGGATTATATTCTATAATGGCTAAATGGGTTGCCTAAATTGCTTTTCGAAGTTTTCCTGAAATGTAATAGGACTATACTCCCCTAAGATGGTTCTTCACGAAGGCCTCTCTTCTTAAAGAAATAGTCATTGAATGCTTTGTTGTAATAATTATCTATATTTTAGAAATTTGTTCCACATCTGTTTTAAAGCTATCCATATAATCCCTTAGACAAATTGCGTCCAAAAGATGAAGTATTTTACAAGATCCCAGAGCTAAATGCTGCATGGATTCAGATGTAGTAAACATACTAGCAATCTGAATAGGAAGGAATATGTGATCGTGACTGCTTTTGATGAAACTGCCTCAGAAGTTCAGAATCTGCTTCACATCACGTTCTGTACAAAGCGATGTTTCTTTGTATGATACATTCAAAATAATCCATTAGTTACATTCCGGCCTAATAGATTTTTTTCAAACATATTGCATCAGTAACGAACTGAGGCAATGATACAAGTCAGTAGTCTACATAGGTAGTTTTTATTCCTTTCCCGCCTCCCCAAAAAATGCCTTATCAGCAAACTACAGTAGGACCTAGATAAGTAGTTTACTTCTTTGAGAAGTTGGAATTTAAAAGCTCCGGGATAAAACTTGTAGATTCATTAGGTTATCTTAAAGCTGGAGAGGTGAAAAATAAGCAATGCCCTCGCTGGGACTCGAACCTGGACCTCTCGAAGTGCCGAGTGTGCTACCGTTACACCACGAAGGCATGCAAAAAGGAGGGATGAAATACCTTATAAACTCCTAAAATATACACTAACTTTACTCAAGTTTCCGCTTTTTAAGACTTATGACCTAAGAAGTTTAATCTGATGATAGAAAGTATTCGTACTTTTGTGAAATTTTATTAGTTTCTTAACGCTTAAATATATCTATTTAAACATTTTATTTTTCAAAGTTTTACTTTCTTCTAAAAAGTTTTTTTAAGTTTCAATCGATATCTCTTCGATGTTTTGCTACCTGAATATTCAGCTATCGATATATGACATTAGTCTTTACTTGAATGATCGGAAGATTAAAATTTCGCTAGATTTTATGTGTCTTTCAACTGATACAGCTATAGCCAAGACAGTGATGAGTGGTTACAATAGCTATATGGCCGATAAAAATCAATTAATATATACATGTTGATATCTAGTATAATCTGCATACGACTATTGATTCTGTGTTTTAGAAAACTGTTGGAACCGTAGCAAGCTACGTTTAAGAAGGCTACTTCTACAATGAGTAAATCCTGCTGAAACCGAAAACGTAGACCTGTTTTATAAAATTTTCAGGTAAAACTGTAAAATTTTTTTATTTGCCTTTTTCAATGC
Source organism: Stegodyphus dumicola (assembly GCF_044657685.1). NCBI lineage: Eukaryota > Metazoa > Arthropoda > Arachnida > Araneae > Eresidae > Stegodyphus > Stegodyphus dumicola. The sequence goes on from NC_140777.1 coordinate 133,939,379, forward strand.
TCACGCCTATTGCCTTTAACCTTTTTAAGCACATAGATGAAAAAAATTCCGGCCTAAAGGTGCTTCTAGAATAAATACAGATAATTTTACTTGTACTTTGATGCACTTTTCACGGCGTCTAATAAGCAGCTCTTTGTTCCTGAAAATGTAAGCTGAAGGTTTGTTCTTCATATATTCCATAACTGCTCTTTTCGCTTCACTATCATCATTAAATATTTTTTCACGAAGTTCAGATTTCAGTTTCAGGAACAGATAATAGGAGCTAAATCTGGTCTGTAAAGAGGATAGTCAACCTCCTTAAACCGACACTGCTGTTTCTGAATTGCTGAAAAAAGTCGGGTGCTCATCCTGCAAAGACTTTGTTCAAGTAGAATATGCAAAGCCATTGCTTTAGATAGTTCCAGTCTTGCTGCTGTCTCCTTGTCTTTTAATCTTCTATTATTATCTCTTGGATAATCGTCGACCTTCCCGAGTACTTCATCTTCTACCGAATCTCAGCTCATACGAAATTGTTTTACTCATTCTTTTATTGTATACAACAGGAAGGAGAAGAATCAGTATATACAAAATCCAAGGGTTGTTTTATTTCTTTGGGTTCAAAACTTTCCTTATTACTTTTTATTCTTCGAAATAATCACCACTGGCTTCAATTACCTGTTTCCAATCAGACATCAGTGCCCTTTTTGAAAAATTCTTGTTTTCTGTAGTCTAAAAATCGTGAAAGAGGCATTGTGACATCGTAGCGTTTTCGGAACTTTCGTTCCCACAAGTGGTTATCCATAGCCGAAAACAGGTAATTAGACTGATGGGAAGGTGCCTCGGGAATAGGGTGACAGAGGCAGAACTTCTTAGCCCAGTGTTTTGATGCTTTCTTTAATCGCTTTTGACGTATGAGATCTGGCATTATCGTTGAGGAGAACTCCTCGTCTGTTGACCAGTGCTGGCTGTTTCTGGTGCAGCGCAGCTGAAACTCTTTGCAGTTGTGACGAGCAGACCTCAGCTGTTATGGCGTTTTTGCTTTCTAGATATTAAGCGCTGGTCCACAAACACGCAGCATTACCTTTTTTTTTTTTTTTTTGGTGAATGTCCGGTTTTACGCCCAATGAGGTCGACCAATAATGATGTTTCATCTTCTGCTTATCATACATGATTCATTTTTAGTCACATATCAAGATTTGTCCAAGAAAGTAGCTTTATTATGGCACGACAACAACAACAAGCAGATGTTCAACTGTTGGAGCTTGTTTTTCTCCGACAGGACATGAGGAACCCATATGCATAGTTTCCATGTCGTCCGAAAATTATGAAGATATGATTGAATGGATTTGTCAGATACTCCAAACCTGTGTGCAAGTTCCTGGCAAGTTTGATGAGGATTCTGTGTGATTTTCTCTTCCAAATGAACTTTGTCGAGGACGGCTGGACGACCAACATAAGGCTTGTCTTCAAGCCTCTCGTCTCCGGAAGAAAATCGGCTGAACCCCTTTTGAGCAGTCCGTTCACTCATTGACGTCTCTCCAACCGCAAAGCATCTGCCAACTTCTGCAGTTTTGTTTCCTAGTTTGTACTCGCAAATTAGGCATCAAAATCTCCTTTTCCAACGATATGTATTTTCTAAGATTACAGTTCCTACAGAACTGATAGCGAAACGTGCGATGCATTGAACAACTCTGAATGTAAACATATGACGTCATCAGAATCAATTTGACCAAAACATTTTCACCAAACGTTCCAAAAGTAACTGTTCTCAATACCACATGAACTTTCTTGGTTACCTGATATGTTAAGTGGACACTTTTTCATCGCATTTATTGTCCTTCTTCACTTTATATATATATATAAAAAAAAAAAAAAAAAAAAAAAAAAAAAAAAATGAAATGAATTTTGAATTAGATTTTTTTTTTTTTTTTTTAAGCTTTCAAGAACTTTTTACAAGCAGCACATTATCCGTACATCTAACTGAACTCAGCTTTTCCTGCACGTAAATGATAAAATAAAATTTTAAATCGTTCTACAGGAATAAAACAGTGCTTTGATCAGAATACTTTTATAGGAAATAGTTTTCAAGGTGTTTTTATCCATAATAAGGCTGCAGGAATGAAAATGGAATATGAACAAAAGTGATATTGAGTAATGCTATTTATTATGTCTTATTAAAGAGAATGAGTTGGATAATATGTAAGAAATGTTTCATTTCAGGAAGAAGTTTGGAAATTTATTTACCATATTAATAAAGCCAGTTTAGATTGTGCTAGACAAACATGGAAATTAATTACCTTAAGCGCTTTCTGGCAAGGGGGATATGGTGATAATGACACCACATTCGTTTATTAGTATATTGGTGCTCATTAAATGGTGTGAAAAAGGTATCAAAGTAAAAGACGATCATATAAAGAGAAAAACAACTCTGCGGAAATTATCAACATATGTATATCAGAGAGTAAGAAGAAAAGGAAGATATGTAGGGAAGTAAGATAATGATTCTTAAGATGAGACTGAAAAGAATAAATAAATATGGGACCAAAAATTGGAGAAATGAAAATAGTGTGTTACGATATTAATTAAAGATTTGTGTTACATAAAACAGACATTTTAAAACAATAGCGAATGAATAAATATTCAAACTCATAAAATAGAAACCCAATATAAAGTAACGCACAAGCCAGACATATAACAATAAAAAAAGGTCTTAAAAATAATAATGATTTGCACATAATAACAATGTAAGCATATTAAATAAATTAAATGCAAAATAGAAAATCCGTCTAATTCCATTTCCCCCCCCCCTTAGATTAGCAGAGATAGGAGTGTTCAAGTCAAAAGTGGTAAACAAACGGGAATGGAAACGGAATGCTCGTTTGATTATAATGTATTCTCTTCACATTCGTGTGTCTATACCGATTTCTCCTAGAGAATTTGTCAACATTACTCCTCTCCCACAGAAGACACTTGAGACAATTAATTTTCACGTTTATCTAGTAATATTATATGGCATTTGTCTGACCTCCTTAGCATGCCTTCGTGGTGTAATGACCAGAACACTAGGTGCGTATTCCAGAGGTCCGGAGCTTCGAGTCCCAGCGAGGGCATTGCTCATTTTTCATGTCTCCTGCTTCGAAATAACCTAAGTTTCTACAGTGGTGCCCAAACTAAAAGCTGGTGGATGATGATTCTCCACCAGCAGGATTTGGCGATTGGATCCCCTAATCCTCAGTCGCCCTTTAAAACGGAGAGTATGTAAGATATTTCTCCCGCCTTCTTAAAATGTCTTCGTGGTATAATGGCCAGCACACTCGGCGCGTTTCGAGAGTTCCGAAGTTCGAGTTCCGGCGAGGGCATTGTTTATTTTCCCCATCATCTATTTACAAAATAGCCTAATGTCTCTATAATATCACCTGCAATTGCTACACTTAATCATAAATAAAAATAGTAGTAAATTTCTATTCAGCTAACTGCAATTTTGCATACAAAATTATGAGAACGATTCCAAAATCAACTGATTTTCTTTGTAATGAGATATTATGAGCTAAATATTCTGAATAGGCTTACCCTGATCCGAATATTTATAATACTTCGCCTCGTTCAACAACAGATGACAGCGAATCTTGAGAAATTGGAGGAGAGAAGTTAGATGTGCAATTTAAATTTCCAAAGTGGGTAAAAGATGCAGAGTTATAATAAGTGCTCCATGTACAAGTACGAAAGCGTTTTTTACGTCCAAGAAATTTTAAAAACTAAGCAAATAACTTAACAGAGTGTCACTAGACATAAAAACTATTTAAGTTTCTGAGTTTCCACATAAAAAAGAGCAGTAAATTTGAAAATGAAAATAAAACTCAGAATTTAATTCATATGCATGATTAATATTCGAATTCTTGAATTCAGTTTGAAATGTTTTAAGTGTATTAAACATTTTCATTATTTCCTCTTTCCATTTGCAATTTATTATAAACAACATTATGTTTTTTAATTATTTTTGTAAAAGGATTGCTCTTGAATCTAGTTTGCTAATAGTATAATCGATTACCTAAAATTTACGAGTTAACGTGTTTCATTCTAAAAGTATTTTAACTACATGTGATTGTAAATAACCCCATAAAACTCATGCATTACCATCAATCTTGGCAGTTGGTAGATTCGATCCTTGAAAAGATTCTTTTAAATCTTTACCATACCCAAAGGAAACTTTACCATACCCAAAGGAATAGTCATCCATTTATTCTTCTGGGTGGCGGTGAAGGATCGTGCGGTCGCATGTCGCTTCAGATGACACTCTACTGTATCTGCTGCTAAGCCGGAACCGCGGTCCCCTCGGTAATTAATACCAGCTGCTGGTACATCCGATAGTTCACCTGGGCGTTCCGGTCATGGGGATTATCTGGCAACATTATCGACTAAATGAATCTTTCTTCCCTTTGTGGTAAGCGCAGAAATGAAAACCTTTCCAAATGAAATTGGTAAAAGGAAGAAAAAAAAAACTCTCTTGAGAAATAAAATTGTTGTCAGTAAGTACCATTCCCTTTCAAAATAATTTTTGATTCTAAAACTCTAAAAGACGGGAACTCTGTTTGTGGAAGCTTTCAGTTTATAAGTCAAAGTGAAGAGTCATATTAGGGTTTTGGATGAAGGAGAGGTGAAAAATGTGCAGTGCCTTCGCCGGGACTAGCTTTGAACCTCTCGAATACGCGCCGAGTATGTTTCCAGTTTCACAACAGAGGCATGCAGAAGAAGGGAGGGAATACCTCGAAATGTTACTTCTATTTTTCATAATATCATACAAAAAATTATTTTAATATTACGCCTATTAAAATTTGGCAGAGAACTATAGTAATTGTTTAATTTCGTAACTTGACTCAAATCATCATTCATCTTAGTCGTAAAGCTTTTCAATTCTTACACGTTTTTTCTTTAAGAACACGGTACTACGCAAATTCTAATTCTTTAATTTTTCTCCCTTTGCTTTGTTTTTCCCCCATTTTGGGGCCTTTCAACTGCTAGTGTAATACACTTTTATCTGCACTTATTTTAAGACGTAAACACGCAATGCATTAAACACGACACAAATTTATCAAAAGATGAGTCAACGAATTTTACAATTGTACATCAGTACATTGTTCTGTTTTTATCAAGCACAGCAGTCATTTTAAATCCTTACAAAATCTGACTGTTGGTATTCAGGCACACTGAAATTCAGTATACTGCTCGTTCTTTATTAAATTACCAATTATTTTCAACAGCACCTATTTACTACATAAATCATGACATAATCTCTTCCTCACGAGCGAAAGCACAGCTGAGATCATTAGCCTGAAATGAAGATAATCTGCATCTCACGTTTAAAAAGGCTTCGATAAAGCTTTGCTTATCAGTTTGCTAAAAATTACACAGAAAGGCTTGGGTGATACAAGAAATCTTGCGTAAGAACTTAAAATATTTCTGCCACAGATATGATTAACGAAATCCCATTTTCAAGAGATTAAAAGAAATATTTACAATAAGCATAGTCTTTTGGACATTTTCATAATGATAAATGATGTTATTGTTTGCCTTTTTTGAGAATAAATAGGATAGCTTATAAGGTATTATTTTATAACTGCATCCCGTCATAAGAGCTGTCATCAATTATGAATGCCAAGTTTAATTTGAAACTAGCAACTTCCATACACCTGCAGGCATTATTATGCGAGCAGTTTTGTTCACTAATTAACACACGCATACACAAAGGGGGGGAGACTGAACAGTTTCAGATATTAACGGTCAGCCAAAAGGGCTTGTTAAGGTTTTTATGCTCTTGCTAAGCTCACAATCTACCAGTCCGCTGTTACGCTTCCCCCTATTAAACTTTTTTTACTTTTTTAAACTTTACCACTTTCTTCGCACTTACGCCATATGCAATTCAATAGCAATATTATAAAAATTTGAAAAGCCGCATAGCAGTACACGTTTAGAATACCCGATGCAGTCTTTTTCACAGTTTATCACATGAATGTGCAGTTTTCGGCTTTAAACATTTTTATTATAATTATTATTATTAACGTTATGTGTATTTATTTATTATACATCACATTCTTAGCGTTTACGTCACATAAAATTCGATTTAACAGCAAAATCACAAAATTAAAAACAGCATGTCTTTAGAATTTCCAATAGACAAACGAACGGCACTGGAGATAAAAATGTTTCATTCAGCACATTGTTGCCACTGCTCGTTTTGAAATGGTTGAGTTTGTCAATCAAAAATTCTTTAAAGTTTTACAAAATATGAAATACATAATAAAACAAATTCGAACTTCCAGGTCCAAGGCCGGAGGATTACTTCATTCAAAATCTGATGACTCTGGGTACTAGGTTATTTTTTCACAATGCCAAGAAACATACATATATTCATGCAGATTCTTTATTATTTAATTTCAGTTCTGAATTCATTAATTTTAATTCTGTATTCATTAGTCTTTTACTACAGAATTTACTCAGATACGGAATTCTGGGTCAGGTATATTAGACTGATTTGCTCGTCGGTGACGAATTTCTCGCCGAGTTATGACGCTGATATCGTTAGGATTTCGAGTTTCAATTTCAGAAGAAATTTATATTTAATTTTAAGTCTAAAAATACATGTTTTTTAGTTGAATGATTAGTCTTTAATTACTCCTCAGAAATCATGTATTAGAATTAACAGTTAGATGGTTAAATAGTTATACTAACGCCCAGACAGGTATTCGCAAAATAAAGATCATACTTCTTTTGAAATAGCATTAATCAAGCTGTTAGCTTTATCTCTTCTGAGGTACACAGTGTGATAGGTTGAACAGGATCAACCTTCCACTAAGACTAATAGATAAACACTAGAAAAATTCAAGATGGATTTGGAGTTGAAATAGTACTTCCTCTTAATAAGAGAAATTCCATAATCCAAAGGAAGATTAGCTTGGTTACAAAGTTTTAAGTATCAAAATGCCTAGGGATACGAAATTTCGTAGTTTTACTCCAAAATTCCCAGAGCAAAATCGTAGCGCATCGTTCTCCAAAGCCCGCGGATTTAAAATCTTCTAACTCCTCATTCCCTCCAACTGCGTGTTGTTTTGTCATGTGAATGAATTGTCAACCAAATGCCTTTCTTCTATTTCTCGCATGCCTCTGGTAATTCGAGAAGAGCTTCCCAGAATTCAAAATACTTATCTAGTGCCGTTTTTGGAAGCTCCTATATCCGTTTTACAATTCAAGGATCACCATGCTTCTTCAAATCCGATTATCTCGGGAGGATCCGTAACGAGCTTGAATGGGAAAAGGGACAAACTTCTGCAACAGCTTATTTTCTCCGCACGATTCTTACCAATGTAGAATGTCGAGTAAGAATAACACAAGAACAGATTTGATCGAACTGAAATAAGAAAATGCTAATGATGTTACAATTACGAAAACGTATGTGGCTTCTCTTTCTAATTAAGAGGTTGAAGAATTGACGCACACTTTAAAAGGGAAAGAAGAAAGATAAAATATTCCTTTACTGGAAACATAGACAAGAGATCTCTAGGGCATTTCATAGACGTAGATAAACTTACTGATAAACTGGCGGCTGGGAGCGAAGCGCAACAGGAAAAAGGAGAGAAAGACATGCCATCCTTCAGACTATCATGAAATTTTGATGGAAAGGGAGCAGAAATCATCAGAAATTAAGCTGTATTCCTTTTATTGGGGGAAAAAAAAAATTTATGCAACCAGACACTTTGTCAGAGATATCGGAATCTTCATTATGCCAATAACGGCCATAAATGTACAGAATTCATACTTTAAATTCTTCTTACATATTTATTTTAGTTCTTTGCAACTTTAAATGCAATATTATTATAGAGCTTATCGTAATTCTTTTGCAACAGAATGAACAAATTATATGTTTATTATCCAATTAAAATACCATGCTCAAATTGGCTTTAGTATAGAAGGCATCTTTAGCAATGGCTATTGAGAAAAAATATAAAATTTATTATGAAATTTTCTACAGAAGTTTAAAAAAAGTGTTGCCTGTTCTTTAAAGACAAAATAAAAGAGGTAATGGATTACAACAAACTGAACACTGTTCATTAGACCTGGATGCTGTGATTAAACTATGTAAAATAACTGTATTCTTTAGCTGCACACCAATAAAAACACAAAAATTTCTTTGCAGAAAATATATCTTCAAATATTGATCACAAAACAAAACTACCAGTACTCGATGGCTTTAATCACGCCTACTGTTGGGTTTTAAGATGAAGACCCGCAAACACCTTTATTCTATGTACAAAGGCCACTTGAAATGCCGTTACTTATTTTAATAGAACATTCATTAGAAGCATGTAGCACATGTGTGTAGTTGGCAAATATTTCTGGATCTATGTTGATAATTTCGCTAAACTTGGGCAACATATATGCGTATTTTCGAAACGTAATAAATAATAAGCTTAGAATTAACAAATATAAAAATAGACTTTTGAGAGACTACATATATTATTAATTAGTATACATATAAGGTATTTCTCCCGCCTTCCTAGCGTACCGTCATGGTGTAGTGGTTCTGCACGCTGGGCCGGTATTCCAGAGGTCCGTGGTTCGATTCCCGGAGAAGGCGGTTGCTAATTTTTCAATTCTCCTGCTTCCAAAAAAATACCTAATGTCTCTACAATGGCGCCCGAACTAAAAGGGTGATGGATGATGATTCTCCTTACCCGGGATTTGGTGATTGGGTCCCCTAAAATCCCTTTTAAAGGGTGACTGGAGCAGTCGCCCTTTAAAAGGGAGAGTATATAAGGTATTTCTCCCGCCTTCCGAGCGTGCCTTGAGGTCCGTGGTTCCATTCCCGGCGAAGGCGATTGCTAATTTTTCATCGCACAGTAGCAGAAACATGTCTGATACGATTTTTACTTTGTTCTAAAAATAAATTATAAAAGTAATAAAAAATACTTTCCACTTTGAATTTTATTATATAGGAGCAATATTTAAATTCAGGCCAATTTTCACTATGTTAATAGTACTTTCTTAAAATTTATTTAATTGCTCACATGAATTCTTAATTAAAATTCTGCTCAACAATTTATCCTAAGGGTTGTAGAGACATTAGGTATTTTGGAAGCAGGCAAGATGAAAAATTAGTAACGCCTTCGCCGGGAATCGTACTGCGGACCCCTCATTAATGCGCTGAGCGTGCAGACCACTACACCACGAAGGCTCGCTAAGAAGGGAGAAATACCTTATAGGGCAAAACATTTTATTAATTTTAAGTGATCCAGTATTTGTAATTTTTTTCAATATTTTGCTCATTCTACTACTGCTACGTGAAGTCCGATCTGTATGATTCTCTCTTTTATTGTATCTGTCTGTTTCCTGGTATAAATTCCATAATTTTTTGTAGATATCTAAGCTGTTTTATATGTATATATATTAATTTTACTTTGCTTAGATCGAAAGTTTAAATCAAAACTTTTCGCGAAAATTTGTCATGTAATACGGAAACGATGCTTGCTTAAATAATTTCCGATGTTCTGAACCTAGTACACAGTAAATCAGCTTTCAATTTGAAGAAATCCTCCAAGCTGTTTTTGTGAAGTTGTACAGGTGTGTTTACAGGTTATGCTCAAATCGACAGCTGGATATTAGCAATCAAAATATTCACAGTTATTAAAAAAACAAGAAATTGATAATAAATAGCTGAGTAGCATGAAAATGACCAACTCATTTTATTTTTTACCGTCTGGAAATACAATTTAACTCAAAAACTGAGAAATATACCTAAACCAGGCTCAGGCCGAATTTAAGATTAATTTGCTAAAATTAATTTCATAGCAACTCTCTAGAATCTTTATCCTCCCTAGCAAATAAAAAAAAATTAATAAAAAAAATTAAAAAATAAATAAAAAAATTAACATTTCATGCATATATATTCCAAGACACTGCCACATTTTTAATAACTCTTGAAATATTAATTAGACATTTTTATGAAACAGAAACTTACAGTTTTATTTTTGACATTCACTTTTAATCATATATGTCAGTATATCAATAACCACGTAAATAAAATACGTGAAACGTTCGACTTATTTAATATTAAAATAGCTGTCACAATTCTAAACGAATTAATGACAGAATGATCGAAACGGAAATGGACGATTACTCACCGAGGTATGTCTGCTCTTTCTCGTGAGGCAATGCCACCGATAACAGGCTGATCACAGATAAAATCCAAAGCCACTCGGAACCACCAAAACGGAGCATTTCCTATCTCCACTATAGCCTTCCGCTCCGAACCGTCACTCCACGATAACTGAAACCTGAATGAAACGAGCGCGCCGCTCGCCGTATCAGTGGGCGGGGCTTCTTAGTACGCTGCCCGTCTTCTGACAAAACATCGCACTGTCCGAGGGACCATTCATGAGTGATAAATGACACTTTCGGACTGTGGGGACTGAACGGTTAAACTTGGACGTGAACTGGGTCTATTGTGAAACAAAGTGCCATTGCTAGTATGTAAAAACATTACTGGGTACAGTGAAAGATTTTGTTAACATTTGCTGTTTGTTTGCATTAAGATACTGTTTCCGTCTCAACATAGAGCAGAATAAGGCAAATTTAACGAGCCACTTTTCAAGGAGTTTTCTTTTTTACATCTCTCAAACGACAGGTTTAAGGATTTAGCGCGCTTTAGATCAATTCGTAGAATTCAGATTAAATGTTTCCTCACCCAGATAACAAATCCTTGTTTCTCCGACACTCGATCCATTTAATCAATGGCATTATGAGTGCATAATGAACACATGAAACGCAAATCAACAGCATTACTCCAGAACTCCAATTAGGCAGATAGGCATCACACCGACTGTACAATTACAACACATCCTCAGATTCGAAAGCATCGCGGGCATCATCTAGTAGTGGCAAGTGAGCAAGTACGAAAACAATATGTCTGCTTTTATCCAGACACCCAGCCGGAGGTCATTACGAAAAAAAAAAAAAAAAAATGCATATCGGCCAATATTAAAAATGAAAAATGAATGAAAATCGGAAAAGATAAATTAAAATTTTTTTTTTAAATGTGAAAGCTTTCGGATTTTATATTACGCCTAAAGGCGCTTGTGCTGTATGTATTTATTAAATATCATATTTTTCGCAATTAAACTATAAAATTCAATTCAACAGCAATATCACAAAATAATTTTAAAAGAGCATATCTTTAGAATTTCTCAGTCTCGCGCGCTGGGGATAATTTTTTTTTTTTTTTTTTTTTCGTACAGTGTTGCCATTGCTCGTTTTGAAATCGTTGAGTTTGTTAATCAAAAATTCGTTAATGTTTTACAAAATATATAATAGACAATAAAACAAATTCCGAATTTGGGCTTCTAAACGCCCATATTCGAGTGGAGGACATCATAAGTTTCTCTAAATACCGTTGTTTTTTCACAGTGCGAGAAACATGCATACTTTCATGCAGAATCTTCATTATTTAATTTCTTTAAATATAATGCAGGGATCTAATATTTGGTGGCAATAATATGAAACGTGAAAAGCCGTTTTATATTGGACGACGCAAAATGCCAAAACGAAATTAATAACCCTTCCTGGCAAATTGTCTCTTTAGGCTAATAAATGAAGAAGCCCCCCCCCCAAAAAAAAGTCTGAAAGGTTTCAGATTTTAAATGTCGTTCAAGGGGCCATTTTTTTAACGTTTTGTGTGTTACCTTTATATATTAAATATCATGTTCTTTGCCCTTAAACCATAAAAGTCAGTTCAGTAGCAATGTTGCAAAATAATTTTAAAATGAGCCTATTTTTAGAATTTCCGATGCACAGTTCCGCGCGAGATAAAAGTTCCCCCCCCCCGTAAGATTATTGCCATTGCTCGCTTTCAAATCGTTGAGTTTGTTACTCAAAAATTCGTTAAAGTTTTACAAAATTACAATTTACAATTTTACAATTACAAAATTTACAATTGATAATAAAACAAATTCCAAATTTCAAATTTGGTCTTCCACATGCCCATATTCGTAGGAGGATTACATCATTCAAAATTAGATGGCTCTAGATACCGTTGTTTTATCACAATGCGAGAAACAGGCATACATTTATGAAGATTTTTCATTATTTAATTTCTTCAAATATAATGCAAGACTCTAACATTGGGTGGCAACAGTTTGAAAAATGAAACGGACATTTATAGTGATTCAACGCAAAATCGCAAAACGAAAACAAGTTCTTCAAGGACAAAGCCCCTTAGGACTAAAAATAGAAAAATTTACATAAAATAGTCAGAACAGTGTTAAGATATTAACGATCGACCAAAGAGCTCTTATAAAGTTTGATATGGTTTATCGGCAGAGGTTATCTATAGAAATGGCTCAGGTGGAACAGTGAAACATTTTATAGGATATTAAATGAATATTCATCTAGACTAGCGTGGGAAGGTTATATATCTTCTATATATGTAAAAAGTGAAAAAATATGTGATTTTAATCCATAAATATATTTCATGTTTATTAATTAGATATACAATGACGAATTAAATATATTTCAATTTAAATCAATCAGATTAAAAAGTAAAATAATAAAATTCTTAAGAACTGTGTATATTGCTTTTGAATTTTTTAGTTTGTTAATTAATAACAGAGAGATAAATTATGAGAGAATAATATCCTACTTTTTTCCGGGTGGCAACAGACTCGAATAAAAAGTGAAACAACGTAAAATCACGTTTCAAGACTAATAGCCGGGCTAATAAAAATTAAAGGAAATGTAAAAATAAATAAGTAAATGATGCTTTATTGGATTATTCACTTAATTATTTAATATTCGTAATTTTAGAACAGAACAGTAATTTGCCCCTTGACATATGAAAAGTTGAATAAATGAAAATTTAGCGCAGAATCTTTTAAAGCACATGGGAAAACAATACGTTTACTTTTATGCAAATGCCCAGATAAAGTCGTTTCAGGAGGAGGAAGGTATATCGACCAAATAAATAAAAGCTACATTTAAAAAAACTTGCAAGATGTATTTAATTTGAGAACCGAATAATGTAATATTTTAATCTTTCAGATATTAAGAAAATTTCAGTAAATGAAAATTTAGCGAAGGTAGCAAAAAATGACTTGAATTCATTAAAATAATTTACACTGCGTATTAAATCACATTTATATTAAAATTAACATTTAATAAGTTATTGGTTAGAAAAGGATAGTGATACCACAAGGGAAACACCACAAAGAAATTGTGAGCTTGAGTATTATGGATGTCATGTCTTAGTTCGAATTTTCAGTTTTTATACACATATTTTTTTCAGGCTTCTTTTTTTAAAGCAACTGAGTTACTGAAAATATTAGCAAAGCAATCGAATCGAATGTTACGCTAGATCTTGCTTTCCGGTAACCTATCTCATATAAAGAATCATCATATGAATAATCGGCGTAAAATCTGTTCAGCACAGACCTGGAAACACTGTGGCATTAAAAATTTCCGCTGCATGTAATAAAATAAGCAGTTCATTTTCTACTTGAAATGCCTTGTCTTTTCTCTTATTCTTGGAAGCAATTCCTGCTGTTGCTACCATTCTCACTTGTTTGACAATGGTCAGCATATGCCCACGACATTCATCTTAGCTAGGAACAGCAAATGCGCCTTGAGTACCATATAGGTGAAAGCCCAACTCTAGCTCAGAGTGTCCCTATGCCGCATAGACACTGTACATTTACAAACATGCATATCTTCTTCGGGATTCGAACATGAGCCCTTCGGTACGGCAGTCGGAGTCACTAATCACTATCCTGGTTGGGTGGCTGGGAGCACCTCCTCAGCAAAAAAGGCTCTTTGGGCAGGATTGTTGTTACATTGCGCACTTTTGTTTACAGTTTGCGAGATCATGATAAACATGCTAAAAATCAACCACGAAGAGCAGTGACTTAAATTTCACTGCAGTGCTGAATTTACCAAGTTAAGGAATTAAGTAAACATGCAGATATTTTTGGAAGTTTCAAACTACGAATTTTCCTTTTACTAACCACCTACACCAAATTACGTTCGATGGGAATGCGTAATTAATTAGATTCTTACCCATTTAAAAGTCGTCTGGGAAAAGAACGAAATACAGTCAAAAAAAATCTATGTACTGGCGAGTTATCGTCCGCCACATTTTACTTCGGCACCTTATACATTCTCTAATGGCCTTATCAGACTTAGTGACGCGCAACACAAGAAATTTGTCCAAAAACGTGTTTCTTTCAGCATTAGTTTGAACGGGAGGTTTCTAGCGGCTACGTTCAGCGATCTGTGTCGCGTATTTTACGATTCTGGGAGGAAAGATTACACTGGCAGCTTTGTTTCGCTTATAAAAGGAAAGGGAGGAAGCAATCAGGGGAAGGTTCAGCTTCTACTTAGTATGCCTCTGAAGGGTCTTTCATTGTGCTTAACGGATAAGCTTCACTTTACGAAGCCAAGTGAAATTAGAATTTTAATTAAAACGCTGAATTCCGGAAAAGCCAACGGTTAGGACGATATTCAAAATAGTGCGGTGAAGATGTTCCAAAAAAAGATAATTGTGTTTGTGTGTAACATTTTTAGTGTTTGCCTGAGACTCAGGTACTATCCAAAATACAAACTATAAACTGATGTTTTTAAACTGCGAAGTTTTTGAACCGCTTTATTTCCGACGGCGATATTTTGTACCACGATGTTTTAGAACTGCGATATTTTCTCTTTGCGATGTTTTCTCACACGATGTTTTGTTCCACGACGTTTTCTCCTTGTTGTTTTTTCCGGGACGTTTTCGCCGGCGATGTTTTCGGTGGACACCAATGTGATAGTGGTTAATGACTCTGACTTCCGTACCGAAGGGTTCGGTTTCGAATCCCGTAGAAGTTATGGATATCTGTAAATGTATATTGTCTATGTAGCAAGGGAGCACCCTAAATATGCGGCGAACAGAAAGTCCTCTCAAGAGGTTGTTTGTACGGAAAGAAAGGTGAGAGACCATCTGACACCCCCCCCTTTCTCAAAATAACTGGCGGAAATGAACTAAAATCGGGCTGTCAGTACATGGTGTTCAAGGCTATTGCCAACATTTAACTTCTTGCCACGATGGATTTCGTAGGCTTGTACTGACCATTGTTAGACAAGTGAGACTGGTAATAACATCAACTTAGTACGTCAGGGCTATAAGCTTTTGGAAGGATTCCTTCATGGAGAACTTTTAAGTAGAAATTGGCTCGTATTCACAATGCACACGGGAAATATCCTAGATTTATTACGGTTAATTATTTGTTGGAATTAATGAGAACAGAAAAAAGAACAACGTCTAATGTAAATTTACTTTTTTATTTCAATATTTTTCAATGACGCTGGTATTCAGTCCTTCAATTTACTTATAATTAAGGAGGCTGCTAGAATAGTAAATTTGCTACATTTCGGGAAGGAACCTTTTCTTATTATTGTTCTTTGTTGAATCATGTAAACAATGTTGCGCTCATTGGCCAATGGCTATTAAAAGTGAGTTGTCTTCAGCAACAGTTAGACTCTTTTATATGTAAATACGATATAGTAATTGCTAACGATTGTTACAAGTAAGTCATGAAATTTAGCGTTCCTTATTTTAATATTTATTGACGTAATGAAGTAAAATAATAACGGTTTTCTACAGTATACTAGAATTTTTACCCAATGGGTTTTATTTAAAATTAAAAAGACTGCTATACCCAATAAAATGTCATACTTTCGTTTTTTCAAAATATTTTTTTATTAGTAACAGAAATGCATATCAAGATATAAGGAAAAATATTCGGAATACGATTTCGATTTCATTAAATTTCGATTAAATTTAAACTCTTGATACAAATTTTCAATCGTTTTAAAGTCTATCCCAGTGATTCTCCCCGTTTTTTGCACCATGCATCAGTTTCATCATTGCTAGACGATCATTCACCCCCTCCTTCCTTTCCAAACTCGAAAAATACACATATATTTGTTTAAATATAGACTATTTTTAACAAGAAAAAGTATAGAAAGTTATGATAAATACCAAAAATTTAATAAAAATATTTTTTTTATGTTCATAAACTAAAATTGAATGCTTACCGGCTAAATAAAAGGCTGACCGCATCCCCTTCTGAAAGTATGAAATTCCCAGATGGTTGAGATCCCCTGATCTATACAGACATATTTCTAGATTTTGAAGGAAAAGATAATCAAAAGGTAAATTAGGCTCAACAAAAAATATCTTACACCTAATCCAACTTTCGAAAACAATAAAAATGTGTTTTGGAAAATTTTTTTAACAAAAATGTTTTATTTAAGAGTGAGAAAATTTAAAACAATAACAACATTTGTATTTTTAGCTCAAATAAGAGCTCAAGAGTAAGCTCAAATATATCCTAATTCGCAATAAAATGGGTTAACATTCTTTTACAAGAAAGAAAACGTAATTCAACAATCGGTTTTAGGGAAACATTAACTTACTGCTGAAGAAAATTTCGATTACAGATTTGGCGACAATGGTTTGGAAAAGTGAGTCAAATAATGTATAACATTTTACACAGAAATATTAATTAAATTTATGAATTTGGTATTCAGCATGAGAGGACGAGAAGAGACGGACAAAAGTAATGGGCAGTATTCTGCATTTTTAATCCGAATAAAAACATAAACAAATAAACTAATTAAAAAAAAAAATGTCTGAAAGTTTTCAAATTTTACATTATGCCCAAACGAGTGTTTTTTTTTTTTTTTTTTTTTTTTTTTTTTTTTTTTTTCCCTCATTTAAAAACAGACTCACGTTCCGAGAGCATTTCGGCTAACGCCACTTTGGGCTGAAAATATATAAAAACAGCGTTTCTTTAGAATTTCCGATAGACAGTCTCGCGCCCTGGAGATAAAAATATTTTATTTCGAAAATACATTTCGAAGTTCTATCCAATGCGATGGAGCTGCTCTTTGGAGAGAAGTGTTTAAATGCTTATAGCTGGCTTTTGCCAAAATTACGTCAGCAGAAAGCCAGGAGCTCGTCACAGATGTTGAAAGGTTGTCTCATCTCGCCTTTTCGGAGTGTCCGACAGAAACAAGGGATGTCCTGTACCTGCAGTACTTAATCGACGCATCAGGGATCCTGAGATACAGAAAGCTCTACGAATGGTTGACGTCAAAGATTTGATAAGCGCTCTAGTGTACGCCATGACATTCGAGGCAGCCCAGCAGGCAACTCATAGAGATTGCCAACCGATCAGAGCTGCTTAAGTCCAAGAACCAGTAGATCATCTAGACGCATTAACCAGACAAGTCAATGCCTTGATACGGAATAGAAATGACAAGAAACAAATCCCAAAGTGCAAAAACTGCGGTACTGAAGGCCACGTACGAAGGACTTCAGAACACCCCAGAGCATCGATAAGAAGATTACTCCCCAACAAGGACGTAAGAAACAAATTAGTGGCTATCTCGCAGAGCGGAGTTTTAAAGATAATGAGAACCCCTATTTTAAAACGCTTCGGATTTCTGTAGTGAGTGGCGGTAATAACGGACTCTCTATCATGGGGTATTTCATTGTAGTTCCTTGCAATATGACCATCGATACAGGAGCCGATGTTACCTTCATTCGGAAAGATTTAGCTCAACAGTTTAAAGGTAAACTCATTTGGACGCCATCCTGCGTCACCCTTCAGAATGCTTGTAGTGGTAAAATCGAAACTGATGAAAAGTTAAGCTTAAACATTACTTTTGGAAGTGCCGTCTACCATCACACAGCACTTGTTCAGATATTACAGATCGTTGCATATTCGAATTGGACTTTCTAAAGGAATACGATTTTTCTTTGGACTTTTACGAATTGCAGTCAGCCTCTGTGGATATAAGTATCCTTCATCGGATGGGATCCTCACATGGAAAATGCGGACGCTTTGTCTGGAAGGCACTGCTCAGAAAGCTGCCGAAGGGACGAAGAATTTAGGAAAGACCAGTTGAAAGACGGCGACGTTAAACTCATAACTGGTTTAATGGTGTCTTGAAATAAGAATTTCATTAGAAATGCCTTAGAATTTCCTTACTTTCCTGGCAGGAGATTTCCACCTATAGTCCTACGAAAAAACAATACTTGCCTCTCTAATACTCCCTCCATATTCGAAACAGCGTCTTGTTCCAGAAGTTCGAATCGGATGAAGGAAAAGCTGATACTTCCAAGATTCCGGATCCCGCACGTCCCTAAAGAACTACAAAGCAGCCCTACAGGAGGCTACTTCGGAATAATGAAGACTTTGCAGAGTGTTCGAGAGCGTTTCTACTGGAATAATGCAACGGATGAGGTGCAAAAATGGTGCCAAGCTTGCGATGCTTGTGCGGGTCGGAAAGGACGGAAGAAACGCAGCCGAGGAAATGGGCAACATTACAATGTAGGCAACTCTTTTGAACGGCATCGTCTTTGGACATCCTGTGACCTCTGCCACAAACTGATGATAGAAACAAATACATCCTCGTTGTCATTGTTCACTTCACCAAGTGGCCTAAAGCGTATCCTATTCCTGATCAAGAGGCCGTCACGGTAACAGAGGTAATGATATAGCATTAAATTTCCAGGTTAAGAGCGCCTCTTCAGTTACATTCCGATCAAGGAAGAAATGTTATCTCGGCTGTAATTAAGAAACTCTGCAAGCTACTTGGCATTGACGAAACTCAAACAACACATTTACATCCCCAGTCGGTATGGTAGAGAGGTTTAATTGAACCATCTTTAATAACATCACGCTGGTGATCTCCAAAAACTAAAAGGACTGGGGCTGGAAGTTACCACTGTTGTTGTTGGCCTATCTCAGTGCTGTGAACGAGACTACCGGCTGCTCCTCATCCAAATGCTCTTCCGTCGTAATCTTCGTCTTCCTTGTGATCTCTCGTTTCTCCCCCCCCTCCGAATGCGCCTTCGACGCCTGAGGAGTAGATCCAAGATGTCCAGGCGCGGTCTGAAGCGATGCACAATTTTGCACGAGAGCAAGTCGGAGAAGATGCAGACCCGATACGACACGAGAGCTACAATACGTCAATTCAACGAAGTTGACAAGATATGGTTGCGGAATCCGATTCGCTGGAAACGACTCTCTCCTGGACTACAGTCACCTTGGGATAGCTAGAGTTGTACATCCTTTTCCGTTGTGGGAGCTACAATCCCGTTAGGTTAACCCTTAGGTCGGGAGCTCTCACAATGGCGTTAAAGTCACCTTGGGATCTATTCTGAACTACAATCCTTGCGCAGTCCTAAATAGCCTGAACGACGTCGTTGTTCGGATCCGTTAAGTCACCGAATTCTAAGCCTATGGCCTTACTATGACCATACTACATACTCCCCATAATGTATATAATGTAAATAGATACTAAGATTGTGATCCTACTTGTTTCTAAATTGTAAATTTGTGCCCTCATTTGTCGATTTAGTATTTGATTTGTTTTATATTTATTTACTGAAGTTGTAAAGAAGGCTTCCTGTTCAGGGATTGTACTGCCCGGGACGTGCAGTCCTTGGAAAGGAGGCAATGGTGCGAATTTTGTACATAAAGAGATGACTTTTCTGCAGTTGTATGTGATATTGTTGTATTTTTCTGGGTAATATAACATGAAAAATCTACAGAGAAAAGCTATGCTAAAGAAATAAGAACACAGGGGCAAGTCCATTTAACATTGAGTAAATGGATATGTCGGTAATCTAACGAGATATCGGCAAACTTGCAATGGTTTTTGGCTACTTATTTTGTCCCCAAATTTGGTGAAAAATCGCCAGAAGTCGCACACAGGTGGCGACTATTTGGCTGCGTGGGGGTCCGGTCCCTGTATCATCGAAATAAGTGTTGTAACTGAATAAATGCAATTGATCACTATATTAGCTGCAACAGTAATTCGACACTCATATGGGCTTCCAATAATTTCGAAAAGCATAAAGTACTAAAAATATCTCAGGGGGCGGATTTAAACTATTAATAAGGCCAGAGAGAGCATCTATTCCTAGTTGTTCTTATTGTTGCGATTTGTTAGTTCAGTGTGAGATCAGAGTGCTGAGATATCCCCGGATTAGCTTTCTGTTCAGATACGCTTTGGTTTGAGTTGTGTTTAACGTTCTTAGTAGTTTGAAGTGTAACTATTGATTGTACTCTGTGACACTGTGAACACTTGTACCAGTATTTCTGTGGAAAATTCCAAAACTTTGAAGTGTTTCTTTTGATAAAATAAATTTTATAACCTATAATCGGTCCTGTGTGTATTAAATCTTTTGCGAACCCGAACGTGCCAAACAATATGTTTACTTCTGTGTATAAAAACATGGCTAAAATGTTCTTTTGCCTGGTTTCCTTTTAGTTTTGTCTTGAAAGAAGAATTTTATATTCTCCCGTTTCATTTTTAATCCTCCACACTCTCAAATAAAAACATGAGATCTAGAAATTTTAGATTACAATTTATCACCTGGACTTAAAAAATAAAAATTAAAACTCAGCTAAAAAGTTATTTCTGTTTTAAAAGCTTCTGCATTTCTTCTTTGATTAAAAAATGGCATCCACAAAAATAGATGAAAATACTTTTAAAAAAAGTTGCCATTATTGAGAAAAATCCATTATTCTATACGATGACTAAAAAAAAAATAATCATCGTCTAGAATTTTTTCAGTGAAAAATTTTAGAAATCATCGATGCTTTCACCAGAATTAGAACAGTTGAAAGAACTACTACCGTTTTCACCACGAAGGGACTCAGAAAAGAAGGCGAAAGTTTCCTATACTTTTCCCCCACTTAGACTACTGGACGGAAAAACACCAAATCCTGGGAATGACGAATTATTTTGAACTGAATTTTAGTCAGGCACCAATGTAGAATTTACTTTTAATTTTAAAAGCGAGATAACGGGAGAAAATCAGCTATGCCTTGGCTGGGATTCCGACTACGGATCTGGATGTGTTACCACTTACACCGCGAGGGCAAGTAGTAAAGAAGGACGAAATTCCTTCTCCACTTAAAAGCGATTGGAAAGAGAAGAAATCTACTGACGAAATCCAAGTGGTGATGAATTATTGTTCTACTAATCTTAAACGGACGCGACTATAGATTCTGTTTAGTATTCTTAGATCGAGTTAACGAGGGAAAATCAGCTATGTCCTTGTCGGGATTCAAACTTCATAACTTCCGATGCCAGTAGGATGTTATACCACTTAATACCACGCAGGTACTTAGTGATAAGGCAAAAGTTCTTTATACGACTAAAGTTTAAAAAATTTTATACCCTTTAAATAAAATTTTAAAATAAATAAATTATTACACAGGCTACTTATCTACATGTTACTGTAAAATTTTTGCATGATAGCTATATTTTATTTTCAATGCAGACTTAGTATATACAGGAAGTAAAATTTTTCAGTTGGCCTAATACGGGATGCTAGAAACCTACCTCATTTGTAACACTTTCAGTGTAAATAATATAGAGTAACACTTTTACATGTTGTTACTAAAGAGTGCAAATTAAAAATAAGAAAAGAAAATTTTACATTACGCCGAAAAGGACGTTTTTTCATTTACATACACATAGACGTTTCCAAAAAAAATTTTAAGTTAATGTTCCTTTGGTTCCTTAAGTTAATGTTTAAATTCTTAAAAAAATTAAAAACAGCTTAACGAGATAACTTCCCCCCCCCGTACAGTGTTGCCATAGCTCGCTTTGAAATCGGCCAATTTGTTATTCAAAAACTCATTAAAGTTTTACAAAATATGAAATACGCAATGAAACAAATTCAAAATTTGGGCTGCCAGGTGTTCATATTCGGGTGGTAGTGCGAAAACCATGCATACATTCATGCAAATTTTTCATTATTTAATTTCTTTAAATATAATATAGGCCGATAATATTTGGTGGCAACAATTTGAAAAATGTTTCAGACTTTTATAGTGATTCAAAACACAAAATCCCGTTTTGAGACTAATAGCCCTTCTGGGCTAACGCTCTTGTGGGCTAATACACTTGAACATGTTGTTAAAGAGTGCAAAGAAAATGACGGTTTTAAGTGATTTTAACTTTCTCCCAACTTCTTGAATTGTGAGCATCATCGATTGGCAGCAACATCTCTTTTATCGGCACAAGCTTTATTACAAAGGGCAAAATTTCTTCGAAAGGTTGAAAATTTCCTAATGTAATTTTGAAAATTTTAATTTTTTTAGAATTTACTCATTTGCAGGAAAAAATTGCACTTGTTCTTAATACCTTTATATTTATTTTAACATAAATTTAAATATGTTGAGAGCAACTGCAGTTTTTGAGTGTTGTAACAGAGAAGTCATATAATTATTCCATTTCATGCTTTTTAATACGAATCAAGCTAATGGAAATAGCCTTTAGAATACTTTTTTTAATTTTAGCTTTTTATGTCTCGCATATTTTTAAAATTCTTAAACATTTTGTTAATATTTTAAAACTTAAAAGGCAAACTCTTCGAGGTATCTGAAATTTTCTGCTGAAATATTTTTTTAAATTTCTTTTTGAACTCTAATTAAGCCTTTAAGTTGCTTAAATGATAAAAAAATATGCAGCAAAGTCGGTTTTTTTATAAAGGATTCTATCATATTTGTGCATGAAAGATATATAATATTAGTTAAGATTAACTTTAACACATGTAATTTTTTGTGTTATATTACAGAAAAGGTAAATTATCCCTTTTACTTACAACTTCTTATTGTAAAAATGATAAAACAGTTCTATGTACATACAAATTCCATACAAATGTGCTCGTACAAATGATAAAACAGTTCCGTCGATAATTCCACGTAGAAAACAAACGCTAAATTATTTTTATTAAAGTGAAAATTACTTCTTATGCGGTTGTTATATAAATTCCGCTTCATTGCTGTTGAATGTGTTTGTCGGCTGGCCATAGCGCTTCTGATTCTATTTCTTTGAAGGAGCGGAAGTCAAATTTATCTCCGAAATTCTTCCACCATCACTCTGACAGATTTAACATCCGATCATTTTCCGCCTGCCTCTAATCTCCTTTCTGCTCTCTACCTCTAAGTGACGGCCAGATGCTTTTATTCCTAAAAGCATTTCAAATGCCACCTTTCTCCGATTTCGTAATATGAGCTTCTTTTCCGATTGAATATTTTGCTTGAATCCCTCTTCCCTTTACACTCTAGTTGCGTAAAGACACATGAATGTTTGAAAATTATTTTTAGACCTTGTGTAAAATTAAGAATCCCCTCCCCCCCCCCAAAAAAAAGAAAGAAAGAAACTTTATGTTTATTCGCAATTATTATTATTATTTTTTTTTTACTAAATTGTATGTATATGGAAAATATCTTTACTTTGCAAACACTGATTTCCTTTAAATAATTTTCGCGAACTTCGTAAAATATGGCTTTTCGTAAAGTTCGGCGAGAGAAATTGCTTGATTGATGACAAACTATTTATTAGAGAATTCTGGAAATATAATGAAATGTCGCGTTTACTGTTTAGCGAAAGAAAAACGTACTTAATTTTTATTCTCTTTTATTCAATAATTTTCAAATGTAGGCCTTAACGATAAATAATGTAATATAGAAATATGTATTAAATAATTAGTTAACATACTCTGATTAACTGTGAGCCATCGTGTCCAATTATCTTTTTATTATTATTTATTTATTTCGACAAAAATGGTACTAGTTCTTTCTACAAATATTGGAATATTTTATAGAATTAATGAACGAAAAAGGCTTAGTTAATATTTTCTAAGAAACTGCAAACTGTAACATTTTTAGAGCGGAAGTAACTTAATGCCTCTTGTTGTATTTACTAGAAATTTATTTGTATTTACTAGAAATTACAAGAAGTTTATTTTCCTTGATTGATTTAATTTAATTTAAATTATGAAGTAGATCTTTTTGAAAGGAAGCGAGTGGCATTCATATAAGCTTCGTCTTACATTCTAAACATTCTTATATTCAACATTTTATGTTAATTAAATAGAATTCCTTCGTTTTTTCAGCTAGTTAGTTACATTTATTTACTCTGTCACAATTTTAAAGAAATTCGAAGTTTTTACTGCGTGAGAAATATAAGAAATTCAGGAAGAAATAATTAAAATTTCGATGTTACAACTCTGATGTATTTTAAAAAGAATTCTTAAATCCGAGAAATCTTCATTTATTTATCCGAGAAATTTTCATTTATTCTTAAATTCGAGAAATCTTATTCATTTATTAATGAAAAGGTCTAAGTCGTTAGGTTAACTGAAATAATATAAGTTGTTTTGAGTCACTACATGAAGCGTTTAGGTTACATAAAGTATTTCTCAACGCAACAACTAATCACCAAATATAAAACTGCTACATGAAAATTTCGAAGACAACTCCGAACAATAAGCATCATATCTTAAATCAAAGTACGTTAACACGGAATCTATCCAAACCCGATAAATATAGAACTATTTGTTTATGTGTTTTACTGTTATCGAGGCAAAAACATCGCAGAGGAAAACATCGCGAAGAAAACACAGCAAGGGGAAAACATCATCGTACGTAACATCTTGAGAGAAAAGAACGGGCGGATAAAAAATCGCATCGTGATGTACAACACCTTTGCATACAATAAAGAGGTTCAAAAACTTTCAGTTTTAAAATATCGCGGTGGAAAATACCGTGCTAAAAAATAAGGTATTTCTAAGTCATCGCAGATGTGTTTTTAAAAGTTTTAAATGCATGTTCATATAATGATTTGTAAACATAAGAAAAAATAAGGAATATTTTTGCCTCTGTATTGCATTTTTTGGGGGGGGGTGAACTAATGCATTTTTACTGAAAAAGCAAGAAAGAAATTTAAGTATTCAAAAACTGAAAATGAGTGGAATATTAATGCGACATGGCATAGGGGTTAATCAAATTTTACAATTAAGGGCTTAAATATTAGAAGTAATTATTTAATTAATCTCTTTATAAAGCTGAAGTAACAGTAATATTTTATAAAGTTAGATTAGTGCGAACGTACATTTAAAACTGTTAAAGTTTGAAAATACGCGACTGCGCTGTTATCATCATACGATGATTTAGAGGGGATTTTATTTCCTACCACGATATTATCTAAGGCGACTTTTTAAAACGGCGAAATATTTTACTGCTTTTTTTGAACTTATTATGCTTTACATTGCGATGTTTTAGAACTGCGGTGTTTTCTCCTTGCTTTCTTTTCTCTCACGATGTTTAATATGACGATGTTTTTCTCTTGCATTGCTTTGTAAAACTGAAATGTTTCGTAAAACTGAAATCGTCTAAGTCTGAAATTCGCTCAGTTTTTTAATTTGAAATTGAGTGGTTTTGTTTCATTCATTTTCTTTTATATCAGTTCCCATCATCATACGTTTTAACTGAAAAGAATAACGCATGGAATCATGTAGTGTGGTTCTTTCATAACGGTTCTTTCATTCACATGATAAAAGTTTGCATTAATATTAGTTTTCTACGCTTTCATTCCATTCAGAGCCTATCTTATAAAGCGTAAATTAATCCCTACTTTTAAATATTAAATCCTTCTTCAACAGACCAGGAATAGCTTTTCTAATTTTGCGGAGTATAATATGGGTATGTGTAACGTGAAAGCTTAACTTTATTCAAACTTAACTTAATATGCATGTAGAATAAAGTTTAAACTATCACAAAACATATTAGAAAAAATACTACAAAAACATCATGTTGAAAAACAACAACAAAGCAGCGGTAAATGGAAAATTAGCCTAATTCGAATAGCACCATGGACTTCTCAAGGAAAATGCATGGTGAGCTTCGAACTCTGCTAATTCCAGAACGCGTTTCGTCAAACAGAAAGCAAACTGATATTGATCGCCAATTTTTTTTTTTTTTTTTTTTTTTATTTATTAAAAAGATCCCAAGTTTTTACAATATGAATTACAATTGGATCTTTACTTTGTGTTTAAACTACTTTGCAAAGGAACCGCAGTATCACTTTAGCTCATAGGCAATAGCTTGAAGAATTTACTTTTAAATATATATATATATATATTTGACGTCATTCATTCCCTATAGTTTTCTAGAATCAATATGTAATATAATTTCATTTTCGTTCAGGATTTCGTTTTTCTCAAGCTGCTTGCCTACTTTGACTACAAACTTATTAAATCCTTTATCAGAGAACATTACACTGTTTCCTAAAAATATGAAACCACGGTTCATTTAACCCTTTATCGTTTAGATTTTAACGAATAAAATCGTACGGTATCTATGAAATAATTCTGCTTTAAATTTGCAACTAGCCCAAAGGGACAATTTGCCCAGAAAGCCTATTAATTTCGTTTTGCCATTTTGCGTCTCCCACAACAAAACGGCGTTTCACTTTGCAAATCGTTGCCATCTAATATTTCAGCCCTGCATTATATTTAAAGAAATTAAACAATGAAGAGTCTGCATGTATGTATGTATGTTTCTCCAATTGGGAAAAACAACGGTATCTAGAGATATCAAATTTTGAATAGCGTAGTCCTCCAGTCGAATAGGGGTAACTGGAAGCCAATATTTGGAATTTGGAGTTTATTATATTATCTATTTCATATTTTGTAAAATTTTAACGAAGTTTTTATTAACAATCTCAACGATTTCAAAGCGAACAATAGCAACAGTGTACGGAAAAAAAAAAAAAAAAAAAAAAATGTGTCCAGGGAGCGAGACTGCGTATCGGAAATTCTAAAGATATACTCTTTTTAAATATTTTGTAATATTGCTGTTGAATTGATTTTTATGGTTTAAGTGCGAAGAACATGATATTTAATCAATAAAGGTAACACACAAAACAATAAAAAAAAGTCCCTTTGGGTGTAATATAAAATCTGAGAGCTTTTGGATTTTTTTTTGTTTCATAGTTTCATGTTTTAATCTGCTCTATTTACAGAACCTAGATCTAAAACTTATTCGTTGTATATCAGTTACGGCCCCTAATACACCACTGAAGACGGAAAACAGCAGTTTTTAAGAAAAGACGCCGTTACACCCTGCAATGTGTAAAGTGCTTGCAACCCCCCGCCCCATGGGGAAGACAAAGTGTTGTATTCCAAGAACGGTGTTTTGAGAAGGAGAAGTATTTCACTTTGCTTTTTTCCGAAACAGGTGCGGTCAAAAAGAAAGGGACTACAACTGTCAAAAAAGCCACGGCGAGAAAGACACCAGAGTTAATTTAATCAATTGAATAAGCAGAATGACATGCTGCGTTGCTATGTTTAATATCTCTGATTGAAGAGTAAATCTAAAACGGAGTTTTTGTTTATGTCTCCTTTAAAATAAATTTTAAGCTATTGCCTTTTTTACTTGAACTACATGTTTGAATCATGAGGGGAGGCACATTTTTAGGGGGCTGCATTTTTTGCTTGAAATTTTATTTTATAGACGTTAGTCAGGTAGATCGTCGAGGTAGGTGAAGAATAATTAGATTCTAAATTGTCATATGGAATTAAATCGAGAAGAAAAGTGTTTTTAGTATAAATAAAGTGTCCAAAGAAATTGTGAATTATTCATTTATTTTATATAACCAGTTATTTCATGTTTAGTAGCTTTAGTGGTATTCTCCTTTTCCGTTTTCCTGCAGACTGCTAATTATAGTTCGCGATTATTCAAATGGGGTAAAAAGAGATGGTATTTAAAGTTAAGTTTTTGGATTATTTAATCAGAGTGTGTCCCGCATGCTGAAAACCACGTTACTAATTGCAATTCTAAAAGATAGCCGTCTATCTTCAGCGCTGCGTTACTCTTAGCAACAGTGCTTGTCACGCTGGTGTCCGTTTGAGCCAACTTGCGCGTTAATCATTTCTGCGTAGCCTTTGGGCTAACTCAGTTTTAATTTGAATTTCTATCATTGTGAGTTACGCCATAAATGCTGGCTGGATTTTTTTAAGCACAAGAATACCTTTTGTTAAATTAAATGAGTTCTTAATAAAAGAATCGTTTACACTCTCCTTATGTTCTCTGTCTTCTTATTGGACATAACGATAAGTCGCTTGAGTTCCAGCTTGAGTCTTGATTTAGTTTATGCTTTCCAAGAAGGTGAAACTCTACAAAAATCATCACGTGACTCATTGTTTTACCTTTTTTATTTCCTCGAAACTTCTGAATGCAAATTACGAATATCAACTAAAATATGATGGCTACGACATAAACAAGGAGGAATTCCTTGTTAAGGAAGATATAGTTCATACTTTTACTTTCGACCTTTCTAGGGAAATCGAAACAAGAACGTGAAAAGACAGCTCTTTTGAATTTTTGCAGTTTATTCTAAAATATAATCTCAAAAAAAAGTTCTGAATATTTCAATAGTATTGCGAACTTCCCTTTCCATTGCCATAAGTGTTACTAGTCGTAAAAAACATTTTCTAAAAAAAAAAAAAAAAAAAAAAATCATTTAACAAGCACTTTGAATATAAACAGAATTCTACCTAATTGGATCCGAATAATTGGAGTTTTATTGTATTTTATTACATAAAAATACTTAATTAAATAAAAACTAACTTTTCTATAGGCCAATATGTTTACTGATAATGGAGGGGGTATAATAATGCATGAAAAATAAACATACCAGTTCCAAATTTAAAATTAAGTTAAATTCTGTAACTTTCCTGAATAAAATTAGGTTCTTTGTGAAGTTAAACGCAGCTGAAATGAATATAAGCAACTTTCAAAAAGAGGTGTCACGTTCCCCCTTGGAGTAAATAGCACATCCAGCGGCGCTCAGAAGATCTATGGTTTGAATCTCCTCATGATTTCTATTCTCTAAAATCTAATGAGTTTCTTTAGTGTCACCTGAACTTAACTGCAATCTACAGTAATTCACCTTCACTTAGAATTTCGTCGACTGGATCTTGTGCTTCTCCCCATTTGGCCAACAAGAGAATATAAAGGATTATAGCATTTTTCGTTGCATGCTGCCTTGATGTAAATGATTAACACATCCAGCTAGCATCGAAAAATCCACAGCTCGAATCCCCAGCACCCACACAGGTGATTTTTCACTTTTCTTATTGCGAAAAATCTAATAGTCTGTATGAGTTTAATTTAAAAATACAATTAAAGATAATATTGCACTGCGAGTTGCTTTTTTAAGAAGCAGTAACTTATTTTTTAATGTATTATGAGTACAAAGATTTCAAAAGAAATGCAAAACCTTCGCCATACGCTAATTTAAAAATTAAAAAGCAAAAGATAAATAATTCAGTTTCTATAGTTTACTGCCGGGATGAACTTTTTAAGCAGGGATGAAGCAGTTTTACAGAAAGAAGGCAGCCGCTTTTCAAAACCCTTTTAAAATGAGTTAAATTTATCTGTATGCCATTATAAAATATTATGAAATAAACATAAAAATACCAATGAATAAGGAAATGTAATCTAAAAATACGCCCGTCTGATATGATTGATTACAGTTTCGTTTGACCTCCAATGCATTCCCTACTGAAAGACTGCATTTCCATCGCTTCGTAAATACTACATTTCCGACATGCGAGTGGATTCTTTCATTCCCTAAGCCAGTGGTGCCCAACCTTTGGCCTCTCGCGAGCACATTTCCAAAACATCAACATTTTTGTTAAGCATATTTCCAGTCTTATGTGATACATCTGAAATATTAATTTCGGCAAATGGGTTTGAGATGAATAATAGTATTAGTTGAACTTTATGGAAATCAGAGAAGCAGAGTTCAAAATTATTTTTCAGTGCATTTAGGTTTTCCGAGTATTTCTCTGTTTCAATTGCCTTGTGGTTATTAATACGGCTTGATGAATTCTGCAAATGCGTGAAATATTTTTCTTTCATCTGATTTATCCACAAATTTTATCTGAAAAGCAGTTACAGTCCCAGTGAATTGAAAAAGGGTATTTTTCTTTTCCCTGGAGATCTTCGTTCAGTGTGTTCAGTTTAGCTGTTATATCCGTGAGAAAATACAGATCAGATAACCAATTATTATCGTTCAATTCTTCATAGCTTTCGTTTCCGGATTCCAAAAACTGCTTTATTGACGAAAGAAATTCTACAAATCGTTGAAGTACTTTTTCCCTGCTGAGCCATCTAACATCGGAATGAAGTAATAAGTAATAAGATTCCATGTTCGCTATCAAGTCCATCAGTTAGCAATCAATAATTTTATAACGTCTTGCAAGATATCTCTTACGACTTTAAATGCTTACCATATTTTAACAATTAAGAAATATAAATGAATGGTTATTTTTAAAATAATTTTTGTTCATAGTACTTAATCTGGCTGGAGAGCACATACGAAACGATCTATGAGCATCAAGGTTGGGCACCGCTGCCCTAAGCATTCAACACGTCTCAAAGCCCTTCTGGAGAAAATGAAACATTGATTCAGAGCTAGTATAGCTATGCTAAGAGCTAACTGGAATACTATAAGAATACCTGAATTTTATAGTTTGATTCAATGTAATCTCAAAGATATGCTACGGCCCATCTCATTTGATGTTACTGGGGCATTCCAGGTGAAATGGCAATTTCTCTTAGGAATTGAATAAGAGAGCCGGGCTACTACGGAACTGAAATACTGAAGGAATGTGAGGAGGAAAAAAAAAAAAAAAAAAAAAAACGCATCATGAAAATTCAGGTATGTGGTAATCAGAATTTATTGTCCCTTTTCTCTCATATTTATAGCCGATTTTCATTAATTTAATGAGAAAAGAATCTAAAAATTTGTTTAACTTAATGAACAACTCCTCCGACAATGAAGAATACAAATGAACTAACGACAGCAAAACTTCAGGCGATATGCTCAAATACGTTCAAGTCCAGAACTAATAATTCAATCAGCAAAATTAATTGGTGGCCTAAAATGCTTAGATCCCAGAAGAATAAGAGGAATCCCTTAGAAGACAACTAAAATCAACCAAAGATGAGGAAAGAAAAAATTTAACTTCGACTAATTACAATAAACAGTGAGCTTACTATAAAAAGATGATAACAGAAGCAAAGTTTAAGAGTTGTCAGTGATGTACAAACAGCAAAGCTATAAATGACTTATTATATAAAATAGCAGCTAAAGGAGGTTTTTTAATTTAAACAGCCTCATCTTCCAAGCAATCAAAAATTACCACATTATCACAGTATTCACTAAGGATGTTCGTAATGAAGACACTCCAGATTAGAAAGAAATACGTGATTGCAAAACCATCCCGGAGACTGCAGACGAGGTTCCATTCCCAACAAAAGAGATATCGCACATAATCAAGTGTCTAACCAGGAAAAAAAAAACCGGGGCCCGACGGACTAGATACCCAGATTATGAAACTCATTCATGCAGGCAGCAATAATTTAATCACTGACTTTTGAACTTTCTTTGGAGCAAAAGATTTGAACTACATACAGTTCTCAATGAGTTTAAGAGTTGGTCAGATTGTGTTGTTCACCAAAAAGAATGAAAGGCCAGACGATTCCAATTTCTATCGGTCAATAAATTTTCTTCCAGCTCTTGGTGAAATATTGGCAAAAGGAATAGCAGGAAAACTCAAATATCCCTTCCACAGTAATGTATTCAATAGTGCCCACTAGTATGGTTTCAGAAACCAGTGTAAATACGCATATACATTCCTTGTCGCTAAAACTCATTCAAATCAAAATATAAAGAAATCTCACCTGTCAAACGCATTCTCGCCTTTTATCATTTTCTACATACTTTATTTACGACACAATTAAATATATTTACAACAAAGAGAAGCACATATAAACTTTGGTTAATATTTCGCGTTGGTGTTACATCTTTCGCAATCATCAAGGTTCTAAACTAGTCCGAAGAATTCAAGCGCACACAGCGCCATCTGGTGCAATACAGTTTCTACAACCAGTTCTCTACAATTCTTATAGTAAACGCGCTCTTGAAGCAAATAATATCGAACAATATAAACCAGCTGCATTCAACTATTTTGTGCCTGGATTTAGAGTGTGCATTTGAGTCTCTCTTGTGGTCCGCAGTTCCGCTTGTGTGAACCGCTTGCAGGACCACTTGTGGTCCCCAAAACACTTTTCTTATAATAGCGGGTTATTTACAGGAAAGGAAAAGCATAATGTTACAAAATAATAACATATTTTCCAGAGAATAGACAGGAGGATGTCCCCAGGAATCTTTCATGAGTGCGGATCTTTGGAACATCATATTTATTAGCATAGTTGATCATCAATGATCAGTGCATTCTAGAATATTTGTTTTCGTGAACGATGTAGCATTCGTGACCTCTGGCAACAGAGTAAAAGCCACGAAACGCTCCATAAATTCAGCAATCTCTGTATGGCACAAAAGCTGAAAATGCCTCACGAGAAGTCTCAGTACTAATTATACATAAACCATACAAGAAGATTTTCAAAAACATATATTCAATATTCAAGACATTAGAATCAAACATTCTATACCGAAGACTTTCGTTATTGCATTCAATATTGAATACAATAGAATCAAACATTCCACATTGAAGATTTTCATTATTGCATTCAATATTGAAAACAATAAAACCAAAGCAGTTAAAACAATAAACTATCTTTGTATTATTATCGACCTGAAATTATCTTGGATTCCTCATCTCCAGAGCATTAAATTGCGTACTGCAACAATAGGATTCCCACTGCGCCGCATGTAAGGTTACAACTAAACACTGAACCCTCATATAATAAAAATTTTATTAAAAACAGCAATAACCAAAATGCTAACATGTGGTGCCGCAATATGGGCGTTACCCATGAATGCAAAAAAAGTAAGAAACCTTCGCGGCATTCAAATGCCTTTTCTGTTGCAAATTACTAGAGCCTTTCGGACGACGTCTAAAGTGTAGAGTCTATAGGGTTTTTTTTTAATACTGGAGAAGTAAAAAATTAGCAGTGCCTTCAGCGGGACTCGAACCTTGACCTCTCGAACACGCGTCGCGTGTGCTACCGTTACACCACGAAGGCATGCAGAAAGGAGGGAGAAAATACCTTATAAACGTAGCACTTAACGCTCTAACGGGTATAATTCTTTTTAACCTCAGAGCAGAAATAGAAACCACTAGGATGATAAAATTGAATCAGCTATTAGAGTACAGAGGTCAAACTTTCATCCCAAGTCAATACAAAAAGAAATCACGGCCGTATAATCTACGGCCATCTAGCATTTTGCCGACAGTAGAATTAAATTCCATAGATTCGAAAGACAAGAAGAAACCGAATACCCGAATTCGTTTACAGACTGGTCTAAAATCAACTCCGAGCATTCTAAGCGGAACTGGCAGCCATTCGAGAGGTCACTTGAAGACAGATTTACTTCCTTTTGTTTCACATATCTAATGCGTTCCTATAGTAAATTCTAAAGGTCTGCGGGTTAGTCCTATTTACAAAAAGCCATTTCAATTTCATCACCTGCCATTTATCCCTAAAAATTTCCAAATGCTTCAAACACGAGGATTTTATAGTTTCTTTTAAACTTATCAACAAAATCAATTTCTCATTTGAAAAGACGAAATACTGTAACTTCATTGGGGCATGTATAAAACTTCTTGTAAGTGCGGTATTGTGTATTAGGACAAATTCGCAGATCTTAAAATTTCAGGGGGAAGGAGCATATGAAGCGATCTCGTAGATGTGGGAAATAACAGGAAGGATAAGAGTGTTTGATTCCTAATGGTGGGATAAAAACCACATTTTTCCATTTTCGAAAACTATGGTTTTGACAATGAACTAAAATTACTCCCCTTTCAATTTAGATAATCTTGAAGTTTCGGAAATTGTTTGCACAACAATTAGTTAATGACATAGCCTCCAGTCTGTTCCTATCAGAGGAGGGAAAAAAACGTCTTTGCACCTCGTCTCTAATTTCGATCTAACATTCCAACTTCCAAGTGAAGCATTATGATTTCTACTGTGTTTATGATAAACCACAAAGCTTTGAAAATATTAGAGTACTTCTAACGAAACTGTAGTCAGCGAAGCTTTCATCGTTACTTCCGCTAATTTTTAATTTTTAATTTTTACTTCTTACTTATTTTAAACTGCACAGTTATTTTCATCAAGTATTTTTGAAAATCACCACTAACTCTATAGAGACATTAGGATTTTTGAAAGCAGGAGAGATGAAAAATGAACAATTTGTAAAAGTCACTACGCAAAATATTAAAGCGGAAATGACTTTTTCATTATTATTTATAATCATCTTTGAACTTATATTTATAATTTTAAAACTGAACATTTATAAATCAAATCAAACTAGTGTCATATACTGCTGCAAGCTATAAGCCGAAACAGATCACTGATGTCAAACGCAATCTTGAAAGTGCTTTCGAAGGCTCCATGTTGCTTTCACAATGAGCACAAAGCGTCACAAATATAGATTTATATGTGAAAAAAAAAAAAAAAAAAAGTTCTATATCTTTTTTGTACTGGGTCGATTGCCAAAATTTAACTTGCGTTTTTGATGTCTCGAAAGCGTAACTTAGGAAATATATTAGGCTTATACCTGGCACTGATCAAACGTTGGTATTTTGACACACACACACACAAAAAAAAAAAAAAAAAAAAAAAAAAAGGGGGGGACTTTTTCTGAAAGGACTCACCGATTTTTTTTTACGTATTTCGAGTTTGCTACTGAACTTATGACAAATTGTCATGTTTTATTTAAAATCTCAAGAGAAGTTTTTAAAAAATAAGCTCTAAAAAATTAGCTCCTAAATGTTAATTGAATATGGTATATTTATTAATACATTTTTTATTATTATTAAACTTACTTGATTCTTTCTTTCAATTCTTTTCTTCGAATTTAGGTTCAATCCAAATAAAATTCTCAGATAGTTTCTGATTTATTTTTTTAACTTTTTATTTTTGGGTAATTTTTCGTAAATTTTTTGAAAGAAATTTTGAATTATAAACTATAAAATTCCGCTTTAAAGTGGATGTATTTCTACGTAAACCTGCAAAATATTACAGATTTTTATTCAAAATTTCTCATCATATACGTGAAGTTGGCATATTTTTATATGGGATAATAACGCGAAATGTGGTTTGCTCACTTTGTTAAAATTATTTGAAAAAAATGAACGATGCCCCTTTTTTTCTACTCGTGCACAATGAAAGGGAAAATAGGTTACTATAAATTAAGAATTTCGCGACGTCCGTTATTCTCGGCACAAACTGGAAAAAGTGTACAAGATAAATTATGAAATTTCTCACCAAATTTTACAAAATTTAATATTTAGCTATAATTCGAGACATAGAACTGAAAAATGGAAAAAAAGAGTCGGCATGTCATTTCAGGAAAGTCCGATTTTGGGTCAGAATACTTATGCAGATATATATAAACATAATATATATCCTATATCAAGCTTTTGAGGCATGAAAAACCCAAATTAAACATCAATCGGCCTAGCGGAACAGGAGAATTCAGAAATTATAGCGCCTCAGAGAGTATTTCTGTGTTTGCAAAGAATTGTCCCATTTTGGAGGGAGGGGGGGGGACAGAGCCTACATACGCATATAACACTAGGCATTCAAAAAATGCTGAGTAAAAAGACTCTTTCTGACATCTACTAAATTAAAATTACAATGAATGACATGTCAGTTCAACAAAGAAGTGTTTTTACTTGTATACAGATCTTTCTACATAAGAACAACCTTAAAGAATCGATAATGACGTTCCTCTCCCCTCAAGTGAACATGGAGGTAGGAAAAGGCCTTACTTCCTACCTCCATGCAAGTGAATCTCTCCCGGAACTGATTGCAAGATGCATAGCTACTGTAATGGTGATGGATAGAAAATGGAGAAGAAAAGTGCTAAAATGGGTGGTTTTTTTTACCTAAGGGATTTTCTGGACCACTTAACTAGCAAAGTGGCGCCCCACTGTGGTCACAGGAAATAACTGGGAATGAGAAGATGTAGATGATGCCTTGCTCCCGGCACTTTCTATCTTCAGACACTCCCAGTTGTTTCAGAAATGGGAGCTGCAGATTAGCTTTAGTATCACACTTCTTAAGATGTAATGAGATACTTAAACGAATGAGGAGAGATATTTCAGGCGAGTACGAATAATAATGGTTGCTGCAAATGAATTCAAGTGCGTACCTTTTAAAACATATCTAAGAAAACATATTATGCGACAATGTTAAAGATCAGGTCAGAGAAGTTCTATTTAGACTAAGCATGCCGTTCGACAACTAGCTGCCTTAGAATTTTGTTTCCTCGATTTGCTTGTCAGGAAGCTATCATTAAATAAATTGGTAACTGTGAAACAGCTTAAGGTAAACGCTTCATAAATTTCCATTTTTAAGTAGAAAAAAAAATGTGAATATATTTACATTGCATATGTCATCTATAAAAATTCATGATTTCCATAAAACGAGCTAAATAATGTTCTTAATTTTTTAGCATCACCTTTATGTCATTAAAATAGTATTCAAGCTGTCCTCCAGAAGCGGTGAAAATATTTAATTTCCAGAATACAAATTCTGGATCCAAATTTTTTGGTAGACTTTTGGATATTCATTGAAAATAAACCGATATTTGACACAGTTTCACGTTCTTTTATTTGACACTACATTATTCTTTTATTTAGAAATTATAGCGCCTCAGAGAGTATTTCTGTGTTTGCAAACATTCTAAATACTTTCCAAATTTTTAAATATTGTGAAGATATATGTTTGTCTTTTTATTCATTGCAAACAAGCGTAATTTTCAGACCTTCTTAAAGATCCCAAGGTATTTATGATCGAGTCGCTATCTTGGCTGTTCTGGAATGTGATTACTTGTAAAAATGATAACCCACTAAGTCGCAGATTGGCGTTATTCGTCCTAATTTAAAAGAAGTGGAAGGGAAGTATCTCATCATTCCATTACTAGAATGAGAAAAAAGCATCGCTTTTAAACTTTTTATAATGCAACAAACTAAAAGCACGGGAATGTTTTTTATAACTCAGTGTTTGTACTTTTGTTACCCAGAATCAGTTAATCAGTTGATTTCAAAAGAAATTTAGAATCAACTGATTTTTGAGAAAATGTTCAGAATATTTGTTCATACCCTTTCCTTTTATGTAACCCCGAAATAAATGTTCTGTTAGCCAAAGCAGAAGTTGGAGAGCTTTTGCTACACCCTAAAATGAACCCCAGCCGAGTTTGCATATCACTGAATTCCAGCTGTAGTTTTAAGAAATATTAGTATGCATGTTATTTTCGCGCTCCGTACCATGTGCCTTTGGGATGTAATTGGAAGCATGTCAAGCTAGCAACCGGCAGCGGAATTTCAAAGCTGATTTTTCGCATTTCCTGCCTCCAAAAAAAATTATAAATGAAATTTTATTCTGAATGAAAATGCTGGTGATAATAATTCATCATCACCAAGATTTGGCGATTTTATCCCTCCCTTCCTTGTCGTGCTTTAAGCAGAGGGGAGGATGTAACGTATTTTCTCCCTCTTAACTAGTTGTAACTGGAAACATGTCCAGCTGCCAGTCGGGAAATCTAGAGTTCGAATCACAACGAGGGCACTACACATTTAATGTTTCCTGCTTCGGCAATTTACACAATAAGAATTCGAACAAATTTTCAGTATTACTCAGTACTAAAATTCAGTAATAAATATTCAGTATTACTCAGTACTAAAATATTATATGGACTATTTTTCATCCTAATAAGAAAAATTTCTTAATTTTATTTTTTTAAACCACTTAATTTTATTTTTTTAACTTTATTTCATGCTTTACTTCATATAGTTGAAATCACCATTATAATTTTATCAAAACTTTTTTTTTAAGCCTGTATTCTAGCATTTTCAACTCAATGTCCAATTTCAACTCAATTTTAATAATATGGTTTAGGTCAGTGGTCTTCAAACTGTGTTCCGCAGAATCCCGGAGTCCCGCAAATCTGTCCTTGGGGTTCCGCAAGCCAAGATAGAATTCGACACATGTTAAAGCGAATGACGTGAAATAATTTGCAAAACTAAGCAGTTTTCTAGTGGAAAACGTATTACATTTATGATAGATCACAGTATGAGGATTTAATGGGTCAGCTTTTTCAGTTGAAGAAAATTATAAGAGAATATTTTCCAGAAGACAAAACTAAGTATAATTGGATAAAAAATTCGACTTTTGTGATGAGCCCACCAGCAGCCAAGCTGTAAAAGCCGCTGAACACTGGTAGTTCGGAGTTCGAGTCCCAGCGAACGGGTTGGCTGCATGGGTATTTTCATTGTTATTTGTTTTCTTCATGTGTAACGTGGCTACGAATCAGTTTCTCTTTAAAAGGTATATCATTTCCCTATAGTGCCAAATGGAGGAGGACGTAATAAATAATAATGCTAATAAGTGCTGTGATGAATCCAAAGACTTGCCAACGATGGAAAGGGAAAACTAATTGACATATCAACAGATTTGATGTTAAAATCTAAATGAAAGAAGGTAAAGAGCAGATCTTAAATTTTTGGCTCTTAAATTCATGCATTCAGAATACTCAGGAATTTCTCACATAGCTTCTAAAAATTTTAGTGCCTTTTAGAACAACGTATTTAAGTGAAAAATATTTCTCAACCTATATGACAACAAAAACAGAATGTAGAAACAAATTAAATGCAGAATATAAAATGCGACTGCAGATAACAACAGTAGAACCAGATTTCGACAGTTTATGTATAAATTGCAAACATACTGCAGTATGATGCAATGGTACGTGATACCTGGAGAACGCTATTAATGAGTAAATTATATTAATTTTAAGTTACTTTTTTATTAAAAAATGCAATAATTTTTCTTTGTCTTTACATAAAGTGCCTATAACATTACCATTATCAATATAAGGCCACAGTCCTGATCCTACTAGCCGGCACATGCTGGCTGTATGATCAAAAAATGGGACTAGCCAGAAAAAATAAAATAAAATAAAAAATCTGAAAGGTTTTTCAGACATTAAATTACGTCCGAAGGGGCGTTTTTTTAACGTTTTGTGTGTTACATTTATTTATTAAATATCGTGTTCTTTGCACTTAAACCATAAAATTCAGTTCAGTAGCAATGTCGCAAAATAATTTTAAAATGAGCATATCTTTAGAATTTCCGATTCACAGTTCCGCGCCCCGCTGGAGATAAAAAGGTTTCCCCCCTGCCCCGCCTTAGAGTGTTACCATTACTCGGTTTTAAATAGTTGAGTTTGTTACTCCAAAATTCGTTAAAGTTTTACAAAATATGAAATCGATAATAAAACAGATTACAAATTTCAAAATTCGGCTTCCAGATGTCCATATTCGCAGTAGATTACGTCATTCAAAATTGGATGGCTATAGGAACCGTTCTTTTATCACAATGCGAGAAACATACATACATTTATGCCGCTTTTTTATTATTTAATTTCTTCAAATATAATGAAGGTCTCTAACATTTGGTGGCAACAGTTTGCAAAGTGAAACGGACATGTATAGTGATTCAACGCTAAATCGCAAAACGAAAACAATAGTCCTTCAGGGACAAAAAGTCTAAAATCTGAGTCTCAGTGCCGAATTCCAATTCTGTCTTTGTTCGTATTTATAATCTTCATTATTGTCTCTGCTAAATCTTTCAAATTTGAATAGTTCCTTTTAAATTCTTCCTTAAAATTATTTCTATATTTCTCTCTTGCACTCCGGGTAAGCATACATTCATCGACGAAGTCCCTGGCGTCCCCAAAAATGCCTATAACATATTGATTTGCTTTAAATATTAATTTGAGACATATTTTTCTAAGGGTAGGATGGGGTTCTTCGAAAAACCTTACAGTTCTAAGCGTTCCGTCAGTCGACAAGTTTGAAGACCACTGGCTTAGATCAAGATCTGGATGTCCAATTTTCGTCTTAATTTGACCTGCTGTAGTCGAATAATATGAATTCAAGTTCATTAAAAATCAAAATGAAAGGGAAAACTGCCAGTTATAAGATAACCGCCAATTAGAAGGAATTAACAAATGCGGGCGCTATTAGAGACAGCTGCAATTCTGTGTTCACTGTATAGGCATAACCTCCCACTGACTTGAAGATAACATAAATATATGAAGGCATAACTTTAGAGCGCGCATCTGTATCTGACGGTCGACTCCACTGATGATGTAAACAAGAGCCCCATAAGAGGGCGCAGACGGGTCATCTCAACATCAGGCTTTTGTTCCGCATTTCGAGCGCTGATAGCATCTGTCGCTATTTCTGTCCAACGGAATCGCGGGATGCTGAGGTCGAAAATGAGAGGAAAATGACCTGGGAGTTCAAAACCAAGAGTCTGGTGCTAGAGATGAATTCGATGCCAGTGGTGGAAATCAAAACTGCAACCCATGCAATTGCTACCGAGTCATCCTGTCCGAGATTTGAGGGAAAAGTTCGGTAGAGGGGAGCAGATAATATTGCTTATATTTTTTTACTCAGTTTTATCCGTCGGAGGAGGGAGGGGGAGACTGCGATCAAATTTGGTCCTTTCTCGCAAGATCTTATGCTTTGTGTTCTCAAAATTAAAACCAGCGTTAGCTTTAATATTATTTTACATATGCGTGTTTAGGACTTTAAATTAAAAAAGAATAATATGTATAAATAATTTAATTTTCCTTCAAAACAGGCAGAGTTGTTTTGAATAATACAAAGCCTAAAATTGCCTTTTAAATATGAAATGCCTGAAACATTGATAGAGAAATTCTAATTGTTCTTGCAAATTGTGTAGCTTTCCGATTAATTATCTTGCAGAATTTGATATCTAGACTGGTATGAAATTTTATAAGTATCTCTTTAATGCGGAACAGTTTTATTAATTTTTTTGTTCGCTGTTGATACATACCTTGAGGCTTGGTATAGGCTTCGGAGAAGAACGTCTTTCCTTAAAGGAATTTTTTTAAATTTATATTATATAGAGACATTAGGATTATTTTTTAAGAAGGAAAGATGAAAAATGAGCCGGGAATCGAACCACGGACCTCTGGAATACGCGCCCAGTGTGCTGACCACTACACTATAGGGGCATGCGAAGACGGCGGGAGAAATACCTTATAAGTATGCCAGATAATTAACAGGATGAAACAGAGCTAACGGAGCTTTTGAAGCAAACCTAACGGAAGTTAACATTTTTATTCATTCAATTCACTGGAAAGCTTACTCTCCACTCAATATGTTACATGATTTACCAAAAAAAATCTGAAATGTTTCAGATTTTAAATTACGTCCGAAGGGGCGGTTTTTTAACGTTTTGTGTGTTACCTTTATTTATTAAATATCGTGTTCTTTGCACTTAAACCATAAAATTCAGTTCAATAGCAATGTCCCCAAATAATTTTAAAATGAGCCTATCTTTAGAATTTCCGATGCACTGTTCCGCGCGCTGGAGATAAAAGGGTCCCCAACCCCCGTAGATTGTTGCCATTGTTCGCTTCCAAATCCTTGAGTTTGTTACTCAAAAATTCGGTAATGTTTTACAAAATATGAAATCGATAATAAAACAAATTCCAAATTTCAAATTTGAGATTTCAGATGCCCATATTCGCAGTAGGATTACGTCAATCAAAATTCGATGGCTCTATGTACCGTTGTTTTATCACAATGCGAGAAATATACATACATTTATGCAGATTTTTCATTATTTAATTTCTTCAAATCTAATGCTGGACTCTAACATTTTGTGGCAACAGTTTGAAAAGTGAACCGACATTTATAGGAGTCCGACGCAAAATGCCAAAACGAAAGTAATGGTCCTTCGGGATTCAAATACCTTTGGACTAAAAACGTTTATAGGACGATTTAGAATCTGGGTCTAAATCTCATATAATTTCATTAAATCTCAAGTAACTACTTTTTTATGTTTGAGTCTTGTCTGAAAAAACTGAATGTTATTATTTGTAGAATCATTCATTAGGGCAATTTCTTAATGACTTAGTTCTTTCTTCTTTTAGTGTATTAGTTCTGCACAAAACTCAAAAATGCAGCTTTTGGACTAATAGTTAATATTTTTCCGAATTTGTCCTTTATCGAGAAAAGAAATTTTACTCTGTATTTCTCCAGAAACTTATGATACACAATTAATATGAATTTTATTTCATTGCAAGTCGATATTTAAATAATCAGACATTAATTTTCTTGCTATACAAAAACAAAAAACATACAAAAATTTAAAATGAAAATAAATGGAATATTAAAGGTAACATACATACTGAATTAAGAAACTAAAAATGAAATTAAATAAAATTAAAAAATCTGGAAGGTTTCAGATATTAACAATCTCCCAGAGGGGTTTGTTGAGGTTTCTTACGCTGTCGCTCAGCTCGCAGTCTACTAGCCTGCTGTTCCATTCACTCCTATTAACAGAGCCATGAACTACTTTTTAGCTTAATCATAAAGCTAAAAAGACAAAAAGAAACATACTTTATTTTTGTCTTTTTAGCTTTATAATTAAGCACCATTTTCTTCGTTCTTACGCCACATGCAGTTCAATAGCAAAATTACAAAAATTTTGAAAGCAGCATAGCAGGATGCATATACGCCACATAAAATTGGATTCAACAGCAAAATCACAAACTATTAAAAAAAAGCATATCTTTTAGAGTTTCCGTTAAACATTGTCTCGCGCTGGCATTAAGGATATTTTATTCCCTACCGTGTTGCCTTTGCTTTTTAATCAAAAATTCGTTAAAGTTCTACAAAATATGAACTAGATAATAAAACAGATTTTAAATTCAAAATTCAAGCTTCCATGTTCCGATTCTGACAATGTTCGGATGGAGGACTACGTTATTCAGAATTTGATGGCTCTAGATACCGTTGTTTTTTCACAGTGCGAGGAACAAACATACTTTCAGGCAGATTCTCCATTATTATTTAATTTCTTTAAATATAATACAGGGAGATAATATTTGGTACCAACAATTTGAAAGGTGAAACGAACATTTATAGTGAGCCAACGCAAAATGCCGTTTCTTGGACGCAAAATGGGTTGGATCCCCGCGTCTTGCATTTTGAATTTTTGCCTGTGCATGGAATTTTCAATTTTAAATAAATATTTAATTGTTTGACTTTGTCACATTTGGACATTTCGCCTTCGGGTGTGGGTGCAAAATTGTACCTTTATTTTTCCTACATTTGTAAGAGGCCCTAGTGCATAAATTTTATTTTACTGGTTTATACTCCTTATAGATTACATTCCTTATAAATGTGCTTTACTTTATTTCATTTTTCTGGGTTATACTCCTTTCGAGATTAATAGACTAACCTTCTGGGCTAGTTTATTAGTCTCGAAAGTCTTCTAGGCTAAGTCCCTTTGTGTTAATTAAATGTAACATACGAATTAAAAAACTAAAAATTTAAATTTAAAAAAAAAATCTGAAAGCTTTCAAATTTTGTAATTACGCCCAAACTTTATATATATATATATATATATATATATATATAAGTCCAAAGGGGCTTGTCTCTGAAGGACTATTGTTTTCGTTTTGCGATTTTGCATTGGCTCACTATGGGTTTCGGCTTCCCTGTTCCGAGTAACTAAATCTCACTACAGGTCGACTCTGCCTTCGGGCACGTCGTGGAGGTTCAACCTCCACTATTACCCTCCAGCAGAGCCGCGCACCACCTGGATACGTCACCAGGCAGCACCGGTCGTCAATTGCTCCTGCCAGTCGCTCGGGCGAGCCCGTCGCAGCGGGACATTACCCAGCGACCCCGGGGGAAAACCCCATGGGTTACTAGCACCACGCCGCGCTAGGACGTGCCAGACTCCGAGGCCGGCCAATAAGTGACCTTTCCCAGAGCCTTCAGAACCACCAAGTTCATTAATTTTATACCCCCGTGGCCGAGACTGCCTAGGTACAGATCCTAGCCAGTAGCTTCGCAGAGTTCTCTACGTCGACCCCCGGGGGGGTCATTGGCTCACTATAAATGTCCGTTTCACTTTGAAACGGTTGCCACCAAATGTTAGAGACCTGCATTATATTTGAAGAAATTAAATAATGAAAAATCGGCATAAATGCATGTATAATTCTCGCACTGTGATAAAACAACGGTACATAGAGCCATCGAATTTTGAATGACGTAATCCTCCTACGAATATGGACATGTGGAAGCCCACATTTGAAATTTGTTTTATTATGAATTTCATATTTTGTAAAA
The DNA here is from genome assembly GCF_044657685.1 of Stegodyphus dumicola. Lineage (NCBI taxonomy): Eukaryota > Metazoa > Arthropoda > Arachnida > Araneae > Eresidae > Stegodyphus > Stegodyphus dumicola. The sequence continues at coordinate 133,983,471 of NC_140777.1, forward strand.
CTTTATAACGAATTTTTGATTAACAAACTCAAGGATTTCAAAGCGAGTAATGGCAACGTTGTACAGAAAAAAACATTTGTATCTCCAACGCGCGAGACTTTGTATCGGAAATTCTAAAGATATACTCAATTTAAAACTATTTTGTGATATGCTCTTGAACTGAATTTTATGGTTTAAGCGCGAAGAACGTCATATTTAATAAATAAAGGTAACAGACAAAATTTAAAAAAAAAAAAAAAAAAAAAAAAAAAAAAAAAAAAACGCCTTTTTGGACGTAATTTAAAATCTGAAACCGTCAGACTTTTATTTATTCCCCCTCTCATTTACACGTTTCCAGAGCATTTGGCCTAACGCCACATTGGACTAAAAATATTTTTAAAAACAGCATAAAAGCTGCAAGACAGAGAAGAACCTCTCATAATCCATGAAATCCTCTCATAATGAGGATAGTAACTTTACTTACATATTAATTGTTCCTATGCATTCGATATTAATTTTCCGTTGTTCTAAATGTATTCTTAATAAATGTTCTCGTATATTTAAATAAATAGGTTTTTAGTTCTATATGCAGTAAGTAGTATGCAACCTAACTCAAATGCAAATTAGTCACCTGCCAATCATTATTTAGGGTCTTCCCATAAGCGCACCGGACTTTCAATCCCAAACGAAACGGAATGCTTCAAACACATTGGATGAACCCCACCACTGGAAGGCGAGGCCGCAAGAATATTTCTAATGATAAAATAACTAAATACATGCACTCGAACAATCTAAAAGTTTGATATCCGTGTTACATCTGAATTTCCTAATATATGAACAATAAAGTTAAATCGAAATTTGCATTCGAAGAAAGAATTAAAGAACACCTTCTCATTGTTGGAGAAGTTAAACAAGAATCAACGTTGTTTGTAAATTTTGCAGGACTAGTTTCGACGGTTTAAATACAGAACCATATTCTTCAGCTGCCTAAGTGCAAGTGAAAGAGATAGACTTTGGTGATAAGAATGACTAGTCAAGGTACTGGGGCTATCTATTGATGAAACGAGAAAATTAAAATATAATTTCCCTAAAGGCTGAGGGATAAAGATGGATTGGAATTAGAGTCGTTAACTAGAACAGTAATTCTTTTTAATGTGAAAAGCCTCTAGAAAATCTAATTCACCAATGCAGAATGCTTTTTAAATAATTTTGGCTGCAGAAAAACGGAAAGTGGGGTTTTCTGACAAACAGAGCTGAGCAAAGCTGGATTTCTGTGCTTCCTTTTCCCTAACATATACCTCATATTCTTTAAGCGAAATTTTAAGATTGTCTTAGTTTGACCAAGTTTAGCTATGAAATTGCACGTATTTTACAGAAATTTAACTTTCGAGTTTTTTTTTTCTATCAATAAAATTCTCAGTTCCATAGTTACGGACTCCATTCCGAATATAAATTCCTGGGTTATTTACATGATTCTTTGCCATTGGAATTTAATTTGCATTAGTCACACTAAGAGAGCCTTAAAATTTCGCGTTAAAGAACATAGCATATGGTTAGGAAACAGAAATCCCCTGTTGCCCAGCACTGTTTGGACAGAAGATCACATTTTCCTTTCCTCTGCAACCAAAATTATTCAAAAAGATCTTCCATTGTTGAATTAGATTTTCTAGAGGTGTTTCATATAAAAAAAAAATCTTTCTGTTCTAGTTAACGACCCTAATTCTAATGCATCTTTAACCCCAGTCTTTAAGTAAATTATGTTTTACTTTTCTTGTTTCATCAATAGAAGATGCCAGTAACTTGACTTCTTTCTAGTCATTCTAATTACCATATTCTAGCCCGTTCATTTGCACTTAGGCAGCTGAAGTAGGTGGCTCTGCATTTAAACCATAAAAACTAGTCCTGCGAAATTTACAAACATTACACTGATCCTTGTAGTTTAACTTCTCCAATAATCGTTAATCGAAGTGTTATTTTAACTTAAACAAGCTTCCCAGTTTATAAGTACACAATATAAAAATGCATTCACCTTATGCTTTTTAATTTCATATATAAGCACTGCAAACATCATTAATATTGAATGCATACAGTGAATTATTTTTCAGGTTTATTTGTTCAATTCATTACTAAAAAACGCAAGGGCTGTCTGCCTAAATTGAAGGGTGTCTTTGAGGAGGGTTTTCTATTAGAAAATGATTCCTATTCATGCTATGTTAGCGTAAAACGCCCAAAACGGCCATGCAACTAGGATTTGGATTTGAGTGGAATTACACATTCTGCTATTGACAGAAGGTGAATCCTCCTTCATATTGTATTACTTGCAAACACAAATGATTCATAGCTCACGAATAGGGATAGCTACTATAGTATTCGTAGTTAATAGTACAGATACAGCATCGAAGGGGGGCGAATTTTGGAGTCGCAGTGTTTGCATAGGGAGGCAAAAAGCCTAGCGCCTGTCCTTCAGTTGAGTAGCTTTTCGAGAAGCAAAATGCGTTGTATATATTTGACGACACATTTCATCAGTGTCTATCAAACTTATTGGTAAGATTTCGGGATAAATATCTTTCGGGTATTACCTTCCTTTTCCATCAGAAAGACCGTGAGCAAACAGTCACGGTCTTTCTAGTCAGGGTGGACTAGACTTACTAGCAATCTAAAACCCAGCCGAAATGTACCAGCTGTTAATTACGAGAAATCGACCAACAGAATTATTTATGACTGGAAGAAATAATTACCTTCACCCTTGGAGTCTTAGCCTGCGGAAAGGGAAGGAACATTTTCTGTTCCTCCCCTTTCCGCAGGCTTATTATTATTATATGATTATTTTAACCTAATAGGCCAATTTTAATTTTTATGGGTTTTACAAAATAGATTTTTTAAAGGAAACACAGTAAAATCATGATCAAGTTCATAGCCATTGAAGCTACCTAGTTATGGCAGAAAGTCTGACAGGAAATTGTATTTTGACTAGAAAATTGTTTGATGCATTCTTTCAAAATAATGAAGGCAATCTATCGCGACTTTGACTCAACTTAAATGAGATACATTCCAGTAACGTCGCAGGTCACGTGATGTAAGAACTGCTAATGTAAACAAACAAGCTTGTGCTGTGGTAGATGTGTTGAAAATTCGGAAATTTTGTTTATTTTTAATTAGTGGTGAAATTTGCATTTCATCTTTAATTATTATTTCATCCATTAATTAACTGTTCATTCATTTGTTTAGTATAATTTTGGTAATTCTTATATGTTATTGATATCTTCATGATACTCTTTTGTTCGCCGCTTTACCAGGTGTTGATTGTTAATATTTATTTATGAATTCTTTACTTGATCTGATAATTAATTCATTTATAAAAAATGTAAAAATAAATGCATAAAATCATCTTTACATAGATTGCTCTTCTACACTGAAAAGAAAGTTACTATAAATATTTTTAAGTCATAATTTTATCAGTTTAACATGCAGAACAGTAAATATAAATAGTTGGTTTCTGAAAATCGTAATAGTCAAATTTCCGGAGCACTGTAAATGCAGTTGGTCCTTAAATCATGTAAGGAAAACGATGCCAATGTTCTGCGCAGTTCAGAATTAATATATACTTTTATACAACTTAATGTATAAATGTAATTTCTAGCAACTGACTATTATCTTATTGATAGTATAAACTTCAAATTAACACATTTTGTATACTATAATATAAGTGTCAAAAAGTTTCATAATACATTTTTCTTCATTTTCTAATAATAAATAATAAAAAATATATATCAAATATTAAAAAATTCTGTATACATTTTGAATATTAAAAAAAAAATTGAAGTTATTTTTAATCTTGTAAGTTACATAATTTATGTGCAGAATTTTTTATTTTAAAATCATGTAACTCAAGAAGATTTTCAAGTGTATTTATTGAAAAGATCTACCATAGGAAATAGACTAGTGTAATTCTAATGCATATACCTAAGGCACATGTTATCTCAAACTAAGGACTGACACAACCACTGATTTTCAAGGACTAAATATGCATGGTAATTTAATATTTAAACTAAAAAACTCAGCAATCTCCCATGAAAATTTAGAATTCAGTACAAATTCTTATAAAAGCATCCTTTTATATTAAAATGTTTCAGTATTACTGATGCTTCTAATGTTACAACTATTGGTATCCTTAATATCTACAATGGAAGGTATTAAAAAATTAACATTCCGATATTTATGTGTATTCATTAAAAACGAATTACAATAGCTAAAATATTAAAACATATCCTGATGAAATTAATAAAATTTTAGCTGCATAAAATACTCTATGACAATAATTAATACTAATAACAGAAAATTGGCTCTGCATTTATGTTTTTGCAGATAAACAGATCTTGCACGAATTCGGCTATTTCAGTAATTTACAACAACTATTCATAAAGTATGAATATACTATTATTACACTTACATTTAAAAGTTTAGGAAACGTTATTCAAGGTCTCGGAAATAGTTTTCAATTAACTGATATACACTTAATATTCTTAATGAAAACATTATTATCACTGGTAAGCATCATGCATAATGAAAACATTATTAATACTGGAAAGCATCATGCATAAGAAAAATTGGCTAAAATTCCATAAGCAGTTTAAGTTGGCGCCAAACTATTTTGGTCTTCAAAATTTGGTGAATTTTTTAGGCGCACTAAATGAAAGCACTAAAATGTGATTTTTAAATGTAAACAGAATAGTAACTTTTAAGTTTTGCAGTAGTGAAACGTCGTTATTTTATGTAAACAGAGTAGTAAAATGAGATGATAAAATAGTAGATGAGTAAAACAAAGTCCAACAGCTTTGCAAGTAAAAACATAGCCCTATATATGTGTAATTCATCATAAAATAGTAGAATGAACAATTCTTGTAAATAATTATTGAGTAAATAAAGGTATGCACTTATCAGATCAGAGCACTGCGAAGTCAGTTTTTAACGTAAACAGAATAGCAAATTATGCGTATTCAGCATCATAAACTAACTAAAATATTCAGGTTGCGGTTAAAATTCCGTAATCAGGGTGAGCGCCAAGCTTGGCGAGAGTTTTTTATTTAGCGCGATTTTAATTTGGTTGTGGTTTCCGGCTGTATGTTTTCTTGTGGCAAACCTAGAGCTTTATTTCGGTAACTGTAAGAGCGCGAATTTAGTGTAACCGGATTTTTTTAAAAATTTAATTTTGAAATACTGTGTTTGTTTTTAAAAGTTCCACTATATAAATATTTGCAGAAGGTTAAGCTGCTGTTGGTGGGAGAATGTTGGATTTCATATGACATGAAGTTTATAATTTATGAATATTTTCATTTAATATTATTTAGTTATTGTTTAAATTTTTGTTTCTTGCATGTGGCAATCGAAAGATGTGGAATATTTAAAGCTTTGAACGAAAGTTGTTTAGTGTGTTGAATTCCACGAAGATAGTAACTTGACTATTTTAGTTAGTTTATGATGCTGAATACGCATAATTTGCTATTCTGTTTACTTTTAAAACTGACTTCGCAGTGCTCTGATCTGATAAGTGATAAGTAGTCTGCAACTTAACTCAAATGCAAATTAGTCAGCTGCCAATCATTATTTAGGGTCTTCCCATAAGCGAACCGGACTTTCAATCCCAAACGAAACGGAATGCTTCAAACACATTGGAAGAAACCCACCACTGGAAGGCGAGGCCGCAAGAATACTTCTAATGACAAAATAACTAAATACATGCACTCAAACAATCTAAAAGTTTGATATCCGTGTTACATCTGAATTTCCTAATATATGAACAATAAAGTTAAATTGAAATTTGCATGAAGAAAGAATTAAAGAACACCTTCTCATTGTTGGAGAAGTTAAACAAGAATCAACGTTGTTTGTAAATTTTACAGGACTAGTTTCGACGGTTTAAATACAGAACCATATTCTTCAGCTGCCTAAGTGCAAGTGAAAGAGATAAACTTTGGTGATAAGAATGACTAGTCAAGCTACTGGGGCCATCTATTGATGAAACGAGAAAATTAAAATATAATTTCCCTAAAGGCTAAGGGGTAAAGATGGATTGGAATTAGAGTCGCTAACTAGAACAGTAATTCTTTTTAATGTGAAAAGCCTCTAGAAAATCTAATTCACCAATGCAGAATGCTTTTTAAATAATTTTGGCTGCAGAAAAACGGAAAGTGGGGTTTTCTGACAAACAGAGCTGAGCAAAGCTGGATTTCTGTGCTTCCTTTTCCCTAACATATACCTCATATTCTTTAAGCGAAATTTTAAGATTGTCTTAGTTTGACCAAGTTTAGCTATGAAATTGCACGTATTTTACAGAAATTTAACTTTCGAGTTTTTTTTTTCTATCAATAAAATTCTCAGTTCCATAGTTACGGACTCCATTCCGAATATAAATTCCTGGGTTATTTACATGATTCTTTGCCATTGGAATTTAATTTGCATTAGTCACACTAAGAGAGCCTTAAAATTTCGCGTTAAAGAACATAGCATATGGTTAGGAAACAGAAATCCCCTGTTGCCCAGCACTGTTTGGACAGAAGATCACATTTTCCTTTCCTCTGCAACCAAAATTATTCAAAAAGATCTTCCATTGTTGAATTAGATTTTCTAGAGGTGTTTCATATAAAAAAAAAATCTTTCTGTTCTAGTTAACGACCCTAATTCTAATGCATCTTTAACCCCAGTCTTTAAGTAAATTATGTTTTACTTTTCTTGTTTCATCAATAGAAGATGCCAGTAACTTGACTTCTTTCTAGTCATTCTAATTACCATATTCTAGCCCGTTCATTTGCACTTAGGCAGCTGAAGTAGGTGGCTCTGCATTTAAACCATAAAAACTAGTCCTGCGAAATTTACAAACATTACACTGATCCTTGTAGTTTAACTTCTCCAATAATCGTTAATCGAAGTGTTATTTTAACTTAAACAAGCTTCCCAGTTTATAAGTACACAATATAAAAATGCATTCACCTTATGCTTTTTAATTTCATATATAAGCACTGCAAACATCATTAATATTGAATGCATACAGTGAATTATTTTTCAGGTTTATTTGTTCAATTCATTACTAAAAAACGCAAGGGCTGTCTGCCTAAATTGAAGGGTGTCTTTGAGGAGGGTTTTCTATTAGAAAATGATTCCTATTCATGCTATGTTAGCGTAAAACGCCCAAAACGGCCATGCAACTAGGATTTGGATTTGAGTGGAATTACACATTCTGCTATTGACAGAAGGTGAATCCTCCTTCATATTGTATTACTTGCAAACACAAATGATTCATAGCTCACGAATAGGGATAGCTACTATAGTATTCGTAGTTAATAGTACAGATACAGCATCGAAGGGGGGCGAATTTTGGAGTCGCAGTGTTTGCATAGGGAGGCAAAAAGCCTAGCGCCTGTCCTTCAGTTGAGTAGCTTTTCGAGAAGCAAAATGCGTTGTATATATTTGACGACACATTTCATCAGTGTCTATCAAACTTATTGGTAAGATTTCGGGATAAATATCTTTCGGGTATTACCTTCCTTTTCCATCAGAAAGACCGTGAGCAAACAGTCACGGTCTTTCTAGTCAGGGTGGACTAGACTTACTAGCAATCTAAAACCCAGCCGAAATGTACCAGCTGTTAATTACGAGAAATCGACCAACAGAATTATTTATGACTGGAAGAAATAATTACCTTCACCCTTGGAGTCTTAGCCTGCGGAAAGGGAAGGAACATTTTCTGTTCCTCCCCTTTCCGCAGGCTTATTATTATTATATGATTATTTTAACCTAATAGGCCAATTTTAATTTTTATGGGTTTTACAAAATAGATTTTTTAAAGGAAACACAGTAAAATCATGATCAAGTTCATAGCCATTGAAGCTACCTAGTTATGGCAGAAAGTCTGACAGGAAATTGTATTTTGACTAGAAAATTGTTTGATGCATTCTTTCAAAATAATGAAGGCAATCTATCGCGACTTTGACTCAACTTAAATGAGATACATTCCAGTAACGTCGCAGGTCACGTGATGTAAGAACTGCTAATGTAAACAAACAAGCTTGTGCTGTGGTAGATGTGTTGAAAATTCGGAAATTTTGTTTATTTTTAATTAGTGGTGAAATTTGCATTTCATCTTTAATTATTATTTCATCCATTAATTAACTGTTCATTCATTTGTTTAGTATAATTTTGGTAATTCTTATATGTTATTGATATCTTCATGATACTCTTTTGTTCGCCGCTTTACCAGGTGTTGATTGTTAATATTTATTTATGAATTCTTTACTTGATCTGATAATTAATTCATTTATAAAAAATGTAAAAATAAATGCATAAAATCATCTTTACATAGATTGCTCTTCTACACTGAAAAGAAAGTTACTATAAATATTTTTAAGTCATAATTTTATCAGTTTAACATGCAGAACAGTAAATATAAATAGTTGGTTTCTGAAAATCGTAATAGTCAAATTTCCGGAGCACTGTAAATGCAGTTGGTCCTTAAATCATGTAAGGAAAACGATGCCAATGTTCTGCGCAGTTCAGAATTAATATATACTTTTATACAACTTAATGTATAAATGTAATTTCTAGCAACTGACTATTATCTTATTGATAGTATAAACTTCAAATTAACACATTTTGTATACTATAATATAAGTGTCAAAAAGTTTCATAATACATTTTTCTTCATTTTCTAATAATAAATAATAAAAAATATATATCAAATATTAAAAAATTCTGTATACATTTTGAATATTAAAAAAAATTGAAGTTATTTTTAATCTTGTAAGTTACATAATTTATGTGCAGAATTTTTTATTTTAAAATCATGTAACTCAAGAAGATTTTCAAGTGTATTTATTGAAAAGATCTACCATAGGAAATAGACTAGTGTAATTCTAATGCATATACCTAAGGCACATGTTATCTCAAACTAAGGACTGACACAACCACTGATTTTCAAGGACTAAATATGCATGGTAATTTAATATTTAAACTAAAAAACTCAGCAATCTCCCATGAAAATTTAGAATTCAGTACAAATTCTTATAAAAGCATCCTTTTATATTAAAATGTTTCAGTATTACTGATGCTTCTAATGTTACAACTATTGGTATCCTTAATATCTACAATGGAAGGTATTAAAAAATTAACATTCCGATATTTATGTGTATTCATTAAAAACGAATTACAATAGCTAAAATATTAAAACATATCCTGATGAAATTAATAAAATTTTAGCTGCATAAAATACTCTATGACAATAATTAATACTAATAACAGAAAATTGGCTCTGCATTTATGTTTTTGCAGATAAACAGATCTTGCACGAATTCGGCTATTTCAGTAATTTACAACAACTATTCATAAAGTATGAATATACTATTATTACACTTACATTTAAAAGTTTAGGAAACGTTATTCAAGGTCTCGGAAATAGTTTTCAATTAACTGATATACACTTAATATTCTTAATGAAAACATTATTATCACTGGTAAGCATCATGCATAATGAAAACATTATTAATACTGGAAAGCATCATGCATAAGAAAAATTGGCTAAAATTCCATAAGCAGTTTAAGTTGGCGCCAAACTATTTTGGTCTTCAAAATTTGGTGAATTTTTTAGGCGCACTAAATGAAAGCACTAAAATGTGATTTTTAAATGTAAACAGAATAGTAACTTTTAAGTTTTGCAGTAGTGAAACGTCGTTATTTTATGTAAACAGAGTAGTAAAATGAGATGATAAAATAGTAGATGAGTAAAACAAAGTCCAACAGCTTTGCAAGTAAAAACATAGCCCTATATATGTGTAATTCATCATAAAATAGTAGAATGAACAATTCTTGTAAATAATTATTGAGTAAATAAAGGTATGCACTTATCAGATCAGAGCACTGCGAAGTCAGTTTTTAACGTAAACAGAATAGCAAATTATGCGTATTCAGCATCATAAACTAACTAAAATATTCAGGTTGCGGTTAAAATTCCGTAATCAGGGTGAGCGCCAAGCTTGGCGAGAGTTTTTTATTTAGCGCGATTTTAATTTGGTTGTGGTTTCCGGCTGTATGTTTTCTTGTGGCAAACCTAGAGCTTTATTTCGGTAACTGTAAGAGCGCGAATTTAGTGTAACCGGATTTTTTTAAAAATTTAATTTTGAAATACTGTGTTTGTTTTTAAAAGTTCCACTATATAAATATTTGCAGAAGGTTAAGCTGCTGTTGGTGGGAGAATGTTGGATTTCATATGACATGAAGTTTATAATTTATGAATATTTTCATTTAATATTATTTAGTTATTGTTTAAATTTTTGTTTCTTGCATGTGGCAATCGAAAGATGTGGAATATTTAAAGCTTTGAACGAAAGTTGTTTAGTGTGTTGAATTCCACGAAGATAGTAACTTGACTATTTTAGTTAGTTTATGATGCTGAATACGCATAATTTGCTATTCTGTTTACTTTTAAAACTGACTTCGCAGTGCTCTGATCTGATAAGTGATAAGTAGTCTGCAACTTAACTCAAATGCAAATTAGTCAGCTGCCAATCATTATTTAGGGTCTTCCCATAAGCGAACCGGACTTTCAATCCCAAACGAAACGGAATGCTTCAAACACATTGGAAGAAACCCACCACTGGAAGGCGAGGCCGCAAGAATACTTCTAATGACAAAATAACTAAATACATGCACTCAAACAATCTAAAAGTTTGATATCCGTGTTACATCTGAATTTCCTAATATATGAACAATAAAGTTAAATTGAAATTTGCATGAAGAAAGAATTAAAGAACACCTTCTCATTGTTGGAGAAGTTAAACAAGAATCAACGTTGTTTGTAAATTTTACAGGACTAGTTTCGACGGTTTAAATACAGAACCATATTCTTCAGCTGCCTAAGTGCAAGTGAAAGAGATAAACTTTGGTGATAAGAATGACTAGTCAAGCTACTGGGGCCATCTATTGATGAAACGAGAAAATTAAAATATAATTTCCCTAAAGGCTAAGGGGTAAAGATGGATTGGAATTAGAGTCGCTAACTAGAACAGTAATTCTTTTTAATGTGAAAAGCCTCTAGAAAATCTAATTCACCAATGCAGAATGCTTTTTAAATAATTTTGGCTGCAGAAAAACGGAAAGTGGGGTTTTCTGACAAACAGAGCTGAGCAAAGCTGGATTTCTGTGCTTCCTTTTCCCTAACATATACCTCATATTCTTTAAGCGAAATTTTAAGATTGTCTTAGTTTGACCAAGTTTAGCTATGAAATTGCACGTATTTTACAGAAATTTAACTTTCGAGTTTTTTTTTTCTATCAATAAAATTCTCAGTTCCATAGTTACGGACTCCATTCCGAATATAAATTCCTGGGTTATTTACATGATTCTTTGCCATTGGAATTTAATTTGCATTAGTCACACTAAGAGAGCCTTAAAATTTCGCGTTAAAGAACATAGCATATGGTTAGGAAACAGAAATCCCCTGTTGCCCAGCACTGTTTGGACAGAAGATCACATTTTCCTTTCCTCTGCAACCAAAATTATTCAAAAAGATCTTCCATTGTTGAATTAGATTTTCTAGAGGTGTTTCATATAAAAAAAAAATCTTTCTGTTCTAGTTAACGACCCTAATTCTAATGCATCTTTAACCCCAGTCTTTAAGTAAATTATGTTTTACTTTTCTTGTTTCATCAATAGAAGATGCCAGTAACTTGACTTCTTTCTAGTCATTCTAATTACCATATTCTAGCCCGTTCATTTGCACTTAGGCAGCTGAAGTAGGTGGCTCTGCATTTAAACCATAAAAACTAGTCCTGCGAAATTTACAAACATTACACTGATCCTTGTAGTTTAACTTCTCCAATAATCGTTAATCGAAGTGTTATTTTAACTTAAACAAGCCTCCCAGTTTATAAGTACACAATATAAAAATGCATTCACCTTATGCTTTTTAATTTCATATATAAGCACTGCAAACATCATTAATATTGAATGCATACAGTGAATTATTTTTCAGGTTTATTTGTTCAATTCATTACTAAAAAACGCAAGGGCTGTCTGCCTAAATTGAAGGGTGTCTTTGAGGAGGGTTTTCTATTAGAAAATGATTCCTATTCATGCTATGTTAGCGTAAAACGCCCAAAACGCCCATGCAACCAGGATTTGGATTTGAGTGGAATTACACATTCTGCTATTGACAGAAGGTGAATCCTCCTTCATATTGTATTACTTACAAACACAAATGATTCATAGCTCACGAATAGGGATAGCTACTGTAGTATTCGTAGTTAATAGTACAGATACAGCATCGAAGGGGGGCGAATTTTGGAGTCGCAGTGTTTGCATAGGGAGGCAAAAAGCCTAGCGCCTGTCCTTCAGTTGAGTAGCTTTTCGAGAAGCAAAATGCGTTGTATATATTTGACGACACATTTCATCAGTGTCTATCAAACTTATTGGTAAGTTTTCGGGGTAAATATCTTTCGGGTATTACCTTCCTTTTCCATCAGAAAGACCGTGAGCAAACAGTCACGGTCTTTCTAGTCAGGGTGGACTAGACTTACTAGCAATCTAAAACCCAGCCGAAATGTACCAGCTGTTAATTACGAGAAATCGACCAACAGAATTATTTATGACTGGAAGAAATAATTACCTTCACCCTTGGAGTCTTAGCCTGCGGAAAGGGAAGGAACATTTTCTGTTCCTCCCCTTTCCGCAGGCTTATTATTATTATATGATTATTTTAACCTAATAGGCCAATTTTAATTTTTATGGGTTTTACAAAATAGATTTTTTAAAGGAAACACAGTAAAATCATGATCAAGTTCATAGCCATTGAAGCTACCTAGTTATGGCAGAAAGTCTGACAGGAAATTGTATTTTGACTAGAAAATTGTTTGATGCATTCTTTCAAAATAATGAAGGCAATCTATCGCGACTTTGACTCAACTTAAATGAGATACATTCCAGTAACGTCGCAGGTCACGTGATGTAAGAACTGCTAATGTAAACAAACAAGCTTGTGCTGTGGTAGATGTGTTGAAAATTCGGAAATTTTGTTTATTTTTAATTAGTGGTGAAATTTGCATTTCATCTTTAATTATTATTTCATCCATTAATTAACTGTTCATTCATTTGTTTAGTATAATTTTGGTAATTCTTATATGTTATTGATATCTTCATGATACTCTTTTGTTCGCCGCTTTACCAGGTGTTGATTGTTAATATTTATTTATGAATTCTTTACTTGATCTGATAATTAATTCATTTATAAAAAATGTAAAAATAAATGCATAAAATCATCTTTACATAGATTGCTCTTCTACACTGAAAAGAAAGTTACTATAAATATTTTTAAGTCATAATTTTATCAGTTTAACATGCAGAACAGTAAATATAAATAGTTGGTTTCTGAAAATCGTAATAGTCAAATTTCCGGAGCACTGTAAATGCAGTTGGTCCTTAAATCATGTAAGGAAAACGATGCCAATGTTCTGCGCAGTTCAGAATTAATATATACTTTTATACAACTTAATGTATAAATGTAATTTCTAGCAACTGACTATTATCTTATTGATAGTATAAACTTCAAATTAACACATTTTGTATACTATAATATAAGTGTCAAAAAGTTTCATAATACATTTTTCTTCATTTTCTAATAATAAATAATAAAAAATATATATCAAATATTAAAAAATTCTGTATACATTTTGAATATTAAAAAAAATTGAAGTTATTTTTAATCTTGTAAGTTACATAATTTATGTGCAGAATTTTTTATTTTAAAATCATGTAACTCAAGAAGATTTTCAAGTGTATTTATTGAAAAGATCTACCATAGGAAATAGACTAGTGTAATTCTAATGCATATACCTAAGGCACATGTTATCTCAAACTAAGGACTGACACAACCACTGATTTTCAAGGACTAAATATGCATGGTAATTTAATATTTAAACTAAAAAACTCAGCAATCTCCCATGAAAATTTAGAATTCAGTACAAATTCTTATAAAAGCATCCTTTTATATTAAAATGTTTCAGTATTACTGATGCTTCTAATGTTACAACTATTGGTATCCTTAATATCTACAATGGAAGGTATTAAAAAATTAACATTCCGATATTTATGTGTATTCATTAAAAACGAATTACAATAGCTAAAATATTAAAACATATCCTGATGAAATTAATAAAATTTTAGCTGCATAAAATACTCTATGACAATAATTAATACTAATAACAGAAAATTGGCTCTGCATTTATGTTTTTGCAGATAAACAGATCTTGCACGAATTCGGCTATTTCAGTAATTTACAACAACTATTCATAAAGTATGAATATACTATTATTACACTTACATTTAAAAGTTTAGGAAAAGTTATTCAAGGTCTCGGAAATAGTTTTCAATTAACTGATATACACTTAATATTCTTAATGAAAACATTATTAACACTGGTAAGCATCATGCATAATGAAAACATTATTAATACTGGAAAGCATCATGCATAAGAAAAATTGGCTAAAATTCCATAAGCAGTTTAAGTTGGCGCCAAACTATTTTGGTCTTCAAAATTTGGTGAATTTTTTAGGCGCACTAAATGAAAGCACTAAAATGTGATTTTTAAATGTAAACAGAATAGTAACTTTTAAGTTTTGCAGTAGTGAAACGTCGTTATTTTATGTAAACAGAGTAGTAAAATGAGATGATAAAATAGTAGATGAGTAAAACAAAGTCCAACAGCTTTGCAAGTAAAAGCATAGCCCTATATATGTGTAATTCATCATAAAATAGTAGAATGAACAATTCTTGTAAATAATTATTGAGTAAATAAATGTATGCACTTATCAGATCAGAGCACTGCGAAGTCAGTTTTTAACGTAAACAGAATAGCAAATTATGCGTATTCAGCATCATAAACTAACTAAAATATTCAGGTTGCGGTTAAAATTCCGTAATCAGGGTGAGCGCCAAGCTTGGCGAGAGTTTTTTATTTAGCGCGATTTTAATTTGGTTGTGGTTTCCGGCTGTATGTTTTCTTGTGGCAAACCTAGAGCTTTATTTCGGTAACTGTAAGAGCGCGAATTTAGTGTAACCGGATTTTTTTAAAAATTTAATTTTGAAATACTGTGTTTGTTTTTAAAAGTTCCACTGTTTAATATTATTGTTATATATATGTTTAATATTATATTTATATAAATATTTGCAGAAGGTTAAGCTGCTGTTGGTGGGAGAATGTTGGATTTCATATGACATGAAGTTTATAATTTATGAATATTTTCATTTAATATTATTTAGTTATTGTTTAAATTTTTGTTTCTTGCATGTGGCAATCGAAAGATGTGGAATATTTAAAGCTTTGAACGAAAGTTGTTTAGTGTGTTGAATTCCACGAAGATAGTAACTTGACTATTTTAGTTAGTTTATGATGCTGAATACGCATAATTTGCTATTCTGTTTACTTTTAAAACTGACTTCGCAGTGCTCTGATCTGATAAGTGATAAGTAGTCTGCAACTTAACTCAAATGCAAATTAGTCAGCTGCCAATCATTATTTAGGGTCTTCCCATAAGCGAACCGGACTTTCAATCCCAAACGAAACGGAATGCTTCAAACACATTGGAAGAAACCCACCACTGGAAGGCGAGGCCGCAAGAATACTTCTAATGACAAAATAACTAAATACATGCACTCAAACAATCTAAAAGTTTGATATCCGTGTTACATCTGAATTTCCTAATATATGAACAATAAAGTTAAATTGAAATTTGCATGAAGAAAGAATTAAAGAACACCTTCTCATTGTTGGAGAAGTTAAACAAGAATCAACGTTGTTTGTAAATTTTACAGGACTAGTTTCGACGGTTTAAATACAGAACCATATTCTTCAGCTGCCTAAGTGCAAGTGAAAGAGATAAACTTTGGTGATAAGAATGACTAGTCAAGCTACTGGGGCCATCTATTGATGAAACGAGAAAATTAAAATATAATTTCCCTAAAGGCTAAGGGGTAAAGATGGATTGGAATTAGAGTCGCTAACTAGAACAGTAATTCTTTTTAATGTGAAAAGCCTCTAGAAAATCTAATTCACCAATGCAGAATGCTTTTTAAATAATTTTGGCTGCAGAAAAACGGAAAGTGGGGTTTTCTGACAAACAGAGCTGAGCAAAGCTGGATTTCTGTGCTTCCTTTTCCCTAACATATACCTCATATTCTTTAAGCGAAATTTTAAGATTGTCTTAGTTTGACCAAGTTTAGCTATGAAATTGCACGTATTTTACAGAAATTTAACTTTCGAGTTTTTTTTTTCTATCAATAAAATTCTCAGTTCCATAGTTACGGACTCCATTCCGAATATAAATTCCTGGGTTATTTACATGATTCTTTGCCATTGGAATTTAATTTGCATTAGTCACACTAAGAGAGCCTTAAAATTTCGCGTTAAAGAACATAGCATATGGTTAGGAAACAGAAATCCCCTGTTGCCCAGCACTGTTTGGACAGAAGATCACATTTTCCTTTCCTCTGCAACCAAAATTATTCAAAAAGATCTTCCATTGTTGAATTAGATTTTCTAGAGGTGTTTCATATAAAAAAAAAATCTTTCTGTTCTAGTTAACGACCCTAATTCTAATGCATCTTTAACCCCAGTCTTTAAGTAAATTATGTTTTACTTTTCTTGTTTCATCAATAGAAGATGCCAGTAACTTGACTTCTTTCTAGTCATTCTAATTACCATATTCTAGCCCGTTCATTTGCACTTAGGCAGCTGAAGTAGGTGGCTCTGCATTTAAACCATAAAAACTAGTCCTGCGAAATTTACAAACATTACACTGATCCTTGTAGTTTAACTTCTCCAATAATCGTTAATCGAAGTGTTATTTTAACTTAAACAAGCTTCCCAGTTTATAAGTACACAATATAAAAATGCATTCACCTTATGCTTTTTAATTTCATATATAAGCACTGCAAACATCATTAATATTGAATGCATACAGTGAATTATTTTTCAGGTTTATTTGTTCAATTCATTACTAAAAAACGCAAGGGCTGTCTGCCTAAATTGAAGGGTGTCTTTGAGGAGGGTTTTCTATTAGAAAATGATTCCTATTCATGCTATGTTAGCGTAAAACGCCCAAAACGCCCATGCAACCAGGATTTGGATTTGAGTGGAATTACACATTCTGCTATTGACAGAAGGTGAATCCTCCTTCATATTGTATTACTTACAAACACAAATGATTCATAGCTCACGAATAGGGATAGCTACTGTAGTATTCGTAGTTAATAGTACAGATACAGCATCGAAGGGGGGCGAATTTTGGAGTCGCAGTGTTTGCATAGGGAGGCAAAAAGCCTAGCGCCTGTCCTTCAGTTGAGTAGCTTTTCGAGAAGCAAAATGCGTTGTATATATTTGACGACACATTTCATCAGTGTCTATCAAACTTATTGGTAAGTTTTCGGGGTAAATATCTTTCGGGTATTACCTTCCTTTTCCATCAGAAAGACCGTGAGCAAACAGTCACGGTCTTTCTAGTCAGGGTGGACTAGACTTACTAGCAATCTAAAACCCAGCCGAAATGTACCAGCTGTTAATTACGAGAAATCGACCAACAGAATTATTTATGACTGGAAGAAATAATTACCTTCACCCTTGGAGTCTTAGCCTGCGGAAAGGGAAGGAACATTTTCTGTTCCTCCCCTTTCCGCAGGCTTATTATTATTATATGATTATTTTAACCTAATAGGCCAATTTTAATTTTTATGGGTTTTACAAAATAGATTTTTTAAAGGAAACACAGTAAAATCATGATCAAGTTCATAGCCATTGAAGCTACCTAGTTATGGCAGAAAGTCTGACAGGAAATTGTATTTTGACTAGAAAATTGTTTGATGCATTCTTTCAAAATAATGAAGGCAATCTATCGCGACTTTGACTCAACTTAAATGAGATACATTCCAGTAACGTCGCAGGTCACGTGATGTAAGAACTGCTAATGTAAACAAACAAGCTTGTGCTGTGGTAGATGTGTTGAAAATTCGGAAATTTTGTTTATTTTTAATTAGTGGTGAAATTTGCATTTCATCTTTAATTATTATTTCATCCATTAATTAACTGTTCATTCATTTGTTTAGTATAATTTTGGTAATTCTTATATGTTATTGATATCTTCATGATACTCTTTTGTTCGCCGCTTTACCAGGTGTTGATTGTTAATATTTATTTATGAATTCTTTACTTGATCTGATAATTAATTCATTTATAAAAAATGTAAAAATAAATGCATAAAATCATCTTTACATAGATTGCTCTTCTACACTGAAAAGAAAGTTACTATAAATATTTTTAAGTCATAATTTTATCAGTTTAACATGCAGAACAGTAAATATAAATAGTTGGTTTCTGAAAATCGTAATAGTCAAATTTCCGGAGCACTGTAAATGCAGTTGGTCCTTAAATCATGTAAGGAAAACGATGCCAATGTTCTGCGCAGTTCAGAATTAATATATACTTTTATACAACTTAATGTATAAATGTAATTTCTAGCAACTGACTATTATCTTATTGATAGTATAAACTTCAAATTAACACATTTTGTATACTATAATATAAGTGTCAAAAAGTTTCATAATACATTTTTCTTCATTTTCTAATAATAAATAATAAAAAATATATATCAAATATTAAAAAATTCTGTATACATTTTGAATATTAAAAAAAAATTGAAGTTATTTTTAATCTTGTAAGTTACATAATTTATGTGCAGAATTTTTTATTTTAAAATCATGTAACTCAAGAAGATTTTCAAGTGTATTTATTGAAAAGATCTACCATAGGAAATAGACTAGTGTAATTCTAATGCATATACCTAAGGCACATGTTATCTCAAACTAAGGACTGACACAACCACTGATTTTCAAGGACTAAATATGCATGGTAATTTAATATTTAAACTAAAAAACTCAGCAATCTCCCATGAAAATTTAGAATTCAGTACAAATTCTTATAAAAGCATCCTTTTATATTAAAATGTTTCAGTATTACTGATGCTTCTAATGTTACAACTATTGGTATCCTTAATATCTACAATGGAAGGTATTAAAAAATTAACATTCCGATATTTATGTGTATTCATTAAAAACGAATTACAATAGCTAAAATATTAAAACATATCCTGATGAAATTAATAAAATTTTAGCTGCATAAAATACTCTATGACAATAATTAATACTAATAACAGAAAATTGGCTCTGCATTTATGTTTTTGCAGATAAACAGATCTTGCACGAATTCGGCTATTTCAGTAATTTACAACAACTATTCATAAAGTATGAATATACTATTATTACACTTACATTTAAAAGTTTAGGAAACGTTATTCAAGGTCTCGGAAATAGTTTTCAATTAACTGATATACACTTAATATTCTTAATGAAAACATTATTAACACTGGTAAGCATCATGCATAATGAAAACATTATTAATACTGGAAAGCATCATGCATAAGAAAAATTGGCTAAAATTCCATAAGCAGTTTAAGTTGGCGCCAAACTATTTTGGTCTTCAAAATTTGGTGAATTTTTTAGGCGCACTAAATGAAAGCACTAAAATGTGATTTTTAAATGTAAACAGAATAGTAACTTTTAAGTTTTGCAGTAGTGAAACGTCGTTATTTTATGTAAACAGAGTAGTAAAATGAGATGATAAAATAGTAGATGAGTAAAACAAAGTCCAACAGCTTTGCAAGTAAAAACATAGCCCTATATATGTGTAATTCATCATAAAATAGTAGAATGAACAATTCTTGTAAATAATTATTGAGTAAATAAATGTATGCACTTATCAGATCAGAGCACTGCGAAGTCAGTTTTTAACGTAAACAGAATAGCAAATTATGCGTATTCAGCATCATAAACTAACTAAAATATTCAGGTTGCGGTTAAAATTCCGTAATCAGGGTGAGCGCCAAGCTTGGCGAGAGTTTTTTATTTAGCGCGATTTTAATTTGGTTGTGGTTTCCGGCTGTATGTTTTCTTGTGGCAAACCTAGAGCTTTATTTCGGTAACTGTAAGAGCGCGAATTTAGTGTAACCGGATTTTTTTAAAAATTTAATTTTGAAATACTGTGTTTGTTTTTAAAAGTTCCACTGTTTAATATTATTGTTATATATATGTTTAATATTATATTTATATAAATATTTGCAGAAGGTTAAGCTGCTGTTGGTGGGAGAATGTTGGATTTCATATGACATGAAGTTTATAATTTATGAATATTTTCATTTAATATTATTTAGTTATTGTTTAAATTTTTGTTTCTTGCATGTGGCAATCGAAAGATGTGGAATATTTAAAGCTTTGAACGAAAGTTGTTTAGTGTGTTGAATTCCACGAAGATAGTAACTTGACTATTTTAGTTAGTTTATGATGCTGAATACGCATAATTTGCTATTCTGTTTACTTTTAAAACTGACTTCGCAGTGCTCTGATCTGATAAGTGATAAGTAGTCTGCAACTTAACTCAAATGCAAATTAGTCAGCTGCCAATCATTATTTAGGGTCTTCCCATAAGCGAACCGGACTTTCAATCCCAAACGAAACGGAATGCTTCAAACACATTGGAAGAAACCCACCACTGGAAGGCGAGGCCGCAAGAATACTTCTAATGACAAAATAACTAAATACATGCACTCAAACAATCTAAAAGTTTGATATCCGTGTTACATCTGAATTTCCTAATATATGAACAATAAAGTTAAATTGAAATTTGCATGAAGAAAGAATTAAAGAACACCTTCTCATTGTTGGAGAAGTTAAACAAGAATCAACGTTGTTTGTAAATTTTACAGGACTAGTTTCGACGGTTTAAATACAGAACCATATTCTTCAGCTGCCTAAGTGCAAGTGAAAGAGATAAACTTTGGTGATAAGAATGACTAGTCAAGCTACTGGGGCCATCTATTGATGAAACGAGAAAATTAAAATATAATTTCCCTAAAGGCTAAGGGGTAAAGATGGATTGGAATTAGAGTCGCTAACTAGAACAGTAATTCTTTTTAATGTGAAAAGCCTCTAGAAAATCTAATTCACCAATGCAGAATGCTTTTTAAATAATTTTGGCTGCAGAAAAACGGAAAGTGGGGTTTTCTGACAAACAGAGCTGAGCAAAGCTGGATTTCTGTGCTTCCTTTTCCCTAACATATACCTCATATTCTTTAAGCGAAATTTTAAGATTGTCTTAGTTTGACCAAGTTTAGCTATGAAATTGCACGTATTTTACAGAAATTTAACTTTCGAGTTTTTTTTTTTCTATCAATAAAATTCTCAGTTCCATAGTTACGGACTCCATTCCGAATATAAATTTCTGGGTTATTTACATGATTCTTTGCCATTGGAATTTAATTTGCATTAGTCACACTAAGAGAGCCTTAAAATTTCGCGTTAAAGAACATAGCATATGGTTAGGAAACAGAAATCCCCTGTTGCCCAGCACTGTTTGGACAGAAGATCACATTTTCCTTTCCTCTGCAACCAAAATTATTCAAAAAGATCTTCCATTGTTGAATTAGATTTTCTAGAGGTGTTTCATAAAAAAAAATCTTTCTGTTCTAGTTAACGACCCTAATTCTAATGCATCTTTAACCCCAGTCTTTAAGTAAATTATGTTTTACTTTTCTTGTTTCATCAATAGAAGATGCCAGTAACTTGACTTCTTTCTAGTCATTCTAATTACCATATTCTAGCCCGTTCATTTGCACTTAGGCAGCTGAAGTAGGTGGCTCTGCATTTAAACCATAAAAACTAGTCCTGCGAAATTTACAAACATTACACTGATCCTTGTAGTTTAACTTCTCCAATAATCGTTAATCGAAGTGTTATTTTAACTTAAACAAGCTTCCCAGTTTATAAGTACACAATATAAAAATGCATTCACCTTATGCTTTTTAATTTCATATATAAGCACTGCAAACATCATTAATATTGAATGCATACAGTGAATTATTTTTCAGGTTTATTTGTTCAATTCATTACTAAAAAACGCAAGGGCTGTCTGCCTAAATTGAAGGGTGTCTTTGAGGAGGGTTTTCTATTAGAAAATGATTCCTATTCATGCTATGTTAGCGTAAAACGCCCAAAACGCCCATGCAACCAGGATTTGGATTTGAGTGGAATTACACATTCTGCTATTGACAGAAGGTGAATCCTCCTTCATATTGTATTACTTACAAACACAAATGATTCATAGCTCACGAATAGGGATAGCTACTGTAGTATTCGTAGTTAATAGTACAGATACAGCATCGAAGGGGGGCGAATTTTGGAGTCGCAGTGTTTGCATAGGGAGGCAAAAAGCCTAGCGCCTGTCCTTCAGTTGAGTAGCTTTTCGAGAAGCAAAATGCGTTGTATATATTTGACGACACATTTCATCAGTGTCTATCAAACTTATTGGTAAGTTTTCGGGGTAAATATCTTTCGGGTATTACCTTCCTTTTCCATCAGAAAGACCGTGAGCAAACAGTCACGGTCTTTCTAGTCAGGGTGGACTAGACTTACTAGCAATCTAAAACCCAGCCGAAATGTACCAGCTGTTAATTACGAGAAATCGACCAACAGAATTATTTATGACTGGAAGAAATAATTACCTTCACCCTTGGAGTCTTAGCCTGCGGAAAGGGAAGGAACATTTTCTGTTCCTCCCCTTTCCGCAGGCTTATTATTATTATATGATTATTTTAACCTAATAGGCCAATTTTAATTTTTATGGGTTTTACAAAATAGATTTTTTAAAGGAAACACAGTAAAATCATGATCAAGTTCATAGCCATTGAAGCTACCTAGTTATGGCAGAAAGTCTGACAGGAAATTGTATTTTGACTAGAAAATTGTTTGATGCATTCTTTCAAAATAATGAAGGCAATCTATCGCGACTTTGACTCAACTTAAATGAGATACATTCCAGTAACGTCGCAGGTCACGTGATGTAAGAACTGCTAATGTAAACAAACAAGCTTGTGCTGTGGTAGATGTGTTGAAAATTCGGAAATTTTGTTTATTTTTAATTAGTGGTGAAATTTGCATTTCATCTTTAATTATTATTTCATCCATTAATTAACTGTTCATTCATTTGTTTAGTATAATTTTGGTAATTCTTATATGTTATTGATATCTTCATGATACTCTTTTGTTCGCCGCTTTACCAGGTGTTGATTGTTAATATTTATTTATGAATTCTTTACTTGATCTGATAATTAATTCATTTATAAAAAATGTAAAAATAAATGCATAAAATCATCTTTACATAGATTGCTCTTCTACACTGAAAAGAAAGTTACTATAAATATTTTTAAGTCATAATTTTATCAGTTTAACATGCAGAACAGTAAATATAAATAGTTGGTTTCTGAAAATCGTAATAGTCAAATTTCCGGAGCACTGTAAATGCAGTTGGTCCTTAAATCATGTAAGGAAAACGATGCCAATGTTCTGCGCAGTTCAGAATTAATATATACTTTTATACAACTTAATGTATAAATGTAATTTCTAGCAACTGACTATTATCTTATTGATAGTATAAACTTCAAATTAACACATTTTGTATACTATAATATAAGTGTCAAAAAGTTTCATAATACATTTTTCTTCATTTTCTAATAATAAATAATAAAAAATATATATCAAATATTAAAAAATTCTGTATACATTTTGAATATTAAAAAAAAATTGAAGTTATTTTTAATCTTGTAAGTTACATAATTTATGTGCAGAATTTTTTATTTTAAAATCATGTAACTCAAGAAGATTTTCAAGTGTATTTATTGAAAAGATCTACCATAGGAAATAGACTAGTGTAATTCTAATGCATATACCTAAGGCACATGTTATCTCAAACTAAGGACTGACACAACCACTGATTTTCAAGGACTAAATATGCATGGTAATTTAATATTTAAACTAAAAAACTCAGCAATCTCCCATGAAAATTTAGAATTCAGTACAAATTCTTATAAAAGCATCCTTTTATATTAAAATGTTTCAGTATTACTGATGCTTCTAATGTTACAACTATTGGTATCCTTAATATCTACAATGGAAGGTATTAAAAAATTAACATTCCGATATTTATGTGTATTCATTAAAAACGAATTACAATAGCTAAAATATTAAAACATATCCTGATGAAATTAATAAAATTTTAGCTGCATAAAATACTCTATGACAATAATTAATACTAATAACAGAAAATTGGCTCTGCATTTATGTTTTTGCAGATAAACAGATCTTGCACGAATTCGGCTATTTCAGTAATTTACAACAACTATTCATAAAGTATGAATATACTATTATTACACTTACATTTAAAAGTTTAGGAAACGTTATTCAAGGTCTCGGAAATAGTTTTCAATTAACTGATATACACTTAATATTCTTAATGAAAACATTATTAACACTGGTAAGCATCATGCATAATGAAAACATTATTAATACTGGAAAGCATCATGCATAAGAAAAATTGGCTAAAATTCCATAAGCAGTTTAAGTTGGCGCCAAACTATTTTGGTCTTCAAAATTTGGTGAATTTTTTAGGCGCACTAAATGAAAGCACTAAAATGTGATTTTTAAATGTAAACAGAATAGTAACTTTTAAGTTTTGCAGTAGTGAAACGTCGTTATTTTATGTAAACAGAGTAGTAAAATGAGATGATAAAATAGTAGATGAGTAAAACAAAGTCCAACAGCTTTGCAAGTAAAAACATAGCCCTATATATGTGTAATTCATCATAAAATAGTAGAATGAACAATTCTTGTAAATAATTATTGAGTAAATAAATGTATGCACTTATCAGATCAGAGCACTGCGAAGTCAGTTTTTAACGTAAACAGAATAGCAAATTATGCGTATTCAGCATCATAAACTAACTAAAATATTCAGGTTGCGGTTAAAATTCCGTAATCAGGGTGAGCGCCAAGCTTGGCGAGAGTTTTTTATTTAGCGCGATTTTAATTTGGTTGTGGTTTCCGGCTGTATGTTTTCTTGTGGCAAACCTAGAGCTTTATTTCGGTAACTGTAAGAGCGCGAATTTAGTGTAACCGGATTTTTTTAAAAATTTAATTTTGAAATACTGTGTTTGTTTTTAAAAGTTCCACTGTTTAATATTATTGTTATATATATGTTTAATATTATATTTATATAAATATTTGCAGAAGGTTAAGCTGCTGTTGGTGGGAGAATGTTGGATTTCATATGACATGAAGTTTATAATTTATGAATATTTTCATTTAATATTATTTAGTTATTGTTTAAATTTTTGTTTCTTGCATGTGGCAATCGAAAGATGTGGAATATTTAAAGCTTTGAACGAAAGTTGTTTAGTGTGTTGAATTCCACGAAGATAGTAACTTGACTATTTTAGTTAGTTTATGATGCTGAATACGCATAATTTGCTATTCTGTTTACTTTTAAAACTGACTTCGCAGTGCTCTGATCTGATAAGTGATAAGTAGTCTGCAACTTAACTCAAATGCAAATTAGTCAGCTGCCAATCATTATTTAGGGTCTTCCCATAAGGGAACCGGACTTTCAATCCCAAACGAAACGGAATGCTTCAAACACATTGGAAGAAACCCACCACTGGAAGGCGAGGCCGCAAGAATACTTCTAATGACAAAATAACTAAATACATGCACTCAAACAATCTAAAAGTTTGATATCCGTGTTACATCTGAATTTCCTAATATATGAACAATAAAGTTAAATTGAAATTTGCATGAAGAAAGAATTAAAGAACACCTTCTCATTGTTGGAGAAGTTAAACAAGAATCAACGTTGTTTGTAAATTTTACAGGACTAGTTTCGACGGTTTAAATACAGAACCATATTCTTCAGCTGCCTAAGTGCAAGTGAAAGAGATAAACTTTGGTGATAAGAATGACTAGTCAAGCTACTGGGGCCATCTATTGATGAAACGAGAAAATTAAAATATAATTTCCCTAAAGGCTAAGGGGTAAAGATGGATTGGAATTAGAGTCGCTAACTAGAACAGTAATTCTTTTTAATGTGAAAAGCCTCTAGAAAATCTAATTCACCAATGCAGAATGCTTTTTAAATAATTTTGGCTGCAGAAAAACGGAAAGTGGGGTTTTCTGACAAACAGAGCTGAGCAAAGCTGGATTTCTGTGCTTCCTTTTCCCTAACATATACCTCATATTCTTTAAGCGAAATTTTAAGATTGTCTTAGTTTGACCAAGTTTAGCTATGAAATTGCACGTATTTTACAGAAATTTAACTTTCGAGTTTTTTTTTTTCTATCAATAAAATTCTCAGTTCCATAGTTACGGACTCCATTCCGAATATAAATTTCTGGGTTATTTACATGATTCTTTGCCATTGGAATTTAATTTGCATTAGTCACACTAAGAGAGCCTTAAAATTTCGCGTTAAAGAACATAGCATATGGTTAGGAAACAGAAATCCCCTGTTGCCCAGCACTGTTTGGACAGAAGATCACATTTTCCTTTCCTCTGCAACCAAAATTATTCAAAAAGATCTTCCATTGTTGAATTAGATTTTCTAGAGGTGTTTCATATAAAAAAAAAATCTTTCTGTTCTAGTTAACGACCCTAATTCTAATGCATCTTTAACCCCAGTCTTTAAGTAAATTATGTTTTACTTTTCTTGTTTCATCAATAGAAGATGCCAGTAACTTGACTTCTTTCTAGTCATTCTAATTACCATATTCTAGCCCGTTCATTTGCACTTAGGCAGCTGAAGTAGGTGGCTCTGCATTTAAACCATAAAAACTAGTCCTGCGAAATTTACAAACATTACACTGATCCTTGTAGTTTAACTTCTCCAATAATCGTTAATCGAAGTGTTATTTTAACTTAAACAAGCTTCCCAGTTTATAAGTACACAATATAAAAATGCATTCACCTTATGCTTTTTAATTTCATATATAAGCACTGCAAACATCATTAATATTGAATGCATACAGTGAATTATTTTTCAGGTTTATTTGTTCAATTCATTACTAAAAAACGCAAGGGCTGTCTGCCTAAATTGAAGGGTGTCTTTGAGGAGGGTTTTCTATTAGAAAATGATTCCTATTCATGCTATGTTAGCGTAAAACGCCCAAAACGCCCATGCAACCAGGATTTGGATTTGAGTGGAATTACACATTCTGCTATTGACAGAAGGTGAATCCTCCTTCATATTGTATTACTTACAAACACAAATGATTCATAGCTCACGAATAGGGATAGCTACTGTAGTATTCGTAGTTAATAGTACAGATACAGCATCGAAGGGGGGCGAATTTTGGAGTCGCAGTGTTTGCATAGGGAGGCAAAAAGCCTAGCGCCTGTCCTTCAGTTGAGTAGCTTTTCGAGAAGCAAAATGCGTTGTATATATTTGACGACACATTTCATCAGTGTCTATCAAACTTATTGGTAAGTTTTCGGGGTAAATATCTTTCGGGTATTACCTTCCTTTTCCATCAGAAAGACCGTGAGCAAACAGTCACGGTCTTTCTAGTCAGGGTGGACTAGACTTACTAGCAATCTAAAACCCAGCCGAAATGTACCAGCTGTTAATTACGAGAAATCGACCAACAGAATTATTTATGACTGGAAGAAATAATTACCTTCACCCTTGGAGTCTTAGCCTGCGGAAAGGGAAGGAACATTTTCTGTTCCTCCCCTTTCCGCAGGCTTATTATTATTATATGATTATTTTAACCTAATAGGCCAATTTTAATTTTTATGGGTTTTACAAAATAGATTTTTTAAAGGAAACACAGTAAAATCATGATCAAGTTCATAGCCATTGAAGCTACCTAGTTATGGCAGAAAGTCTGACAGGAAATTGTATTTTGACTAGAAAATTGTTTGATGCATTCTTTCAAAATAATGAAGGCAATCTATCGCGACTTTGACTCAACTTAAATGAGATACATTCCAGTAACGTCGCAGGTCACGTGATGTAAGAACTGCTAATGTAAACAAACAAGCTTGTGCTGTGGTAGATGTGTTGAAAATTCGGAAATTTTGTTTATTTTTAATTAGTGGTGAAATTTGCATTTCATCTTTAATTATTATTTCATCCATTAATTAACTGTTCATTCATTTGTTTAGTATAATTTTGGTAATTCTTATATGTTATTGATATCTTCATGATACTCTTTTGTTCGCCGCTTTACCAGGTGTTGATTGTTAATATTTATTTATGAATTCTTTACTTGATCTGATAATTAATTCATTTATAAAAAATGTAAAAATAAATGCATAAAATCATCTTTACATAGATTGCTCTTCTACACTGAAAAGAAAGTTACTATAAATATTTTTAAGTCATAATTTTATCAGTTTAACATGCAGAACAGTAAATATAAATAGTTGGTTTCTGAAAATCGTAATAGTCAAATTTCCGGAGCACTGTAAATGCAGTTGGTCCTTAAATCATGTAAGGAAAACGATGCCAATGTTCTGCGCAGTTCAGAATTAATATATACTTTTATACAACTTAATGTATAAATGTAATTTCTAGCAACTGACTATTATCTTATTGATAGTATAAACTTCAAATTAACACATTTTGTATACTATAATATAAGTGTCAAAAAGTTTCATAATACATTTTTCTTCATTTTCTAATAATAAATAATAAAAAATATATATCAAATATTAAAAAATTCTGTATACATTTTGAATATTAAAAAAAAATTGAAGTTATTTTTAATCTTGTAAGTTACATAATTTATGTGCAGAATTTTTTATTTTAAAATCATGTAACTCAAGAAGATTTTCAAGTGTATTTATTGAAAAGATCTACCATAGGAAATAGACTAGTGTAATTCTAATGCATATACCTAAGGCACATGTTATCTCAAACTAAGGACTGACACAACCACTGATTTTCAAGGACTAAATATGCATGGTAATTTAATATTTAAACTAAAAAACTCAGCAATCTCCCATGAAAATTTAGAATTCAGTACAAATTCTTATAAAAGCATCCTTTTATATTAAAATGTTTCAGTATTACTGATGCTTCTAATGTTACAACTATTGGTATCCTTAATATCTACAATGGAAGGTATTAAAAAATTAACATTCCGATATTTATGTGTATTCATTAAAAACGAATTACAATAGCTAAAATATTAAAACATATCCTGATGAAATTAATAAAATTTTAGCTGCATAAAATACTCTATGACAATAATTAATACTAATAACAGAAAATTGGCTCTGCATTTATGTTTTTGCAGATAAACAGATCTTGCACGAATTCGGCTATTTCAGTAATTTACAACAACTATTCATAAAGTATGAATATACTATTATTACACTTACATTTAAAAGTTTAGGAAACGTTATTCAAGGTCTCGGAAATAGTTTTCAATTAACTGATATACACTTAATATTCTTAATGAAAACATTATTAACACTGGTAAGCATCATGCATAATGAAAACATTATTAATACTGGAAAGCATCATGCATAAGAAAAATTGGCTAAAATTCCATAAGCAGTTTAAGTTGGCGCCAAACTATTTTGGTCTTCAAAATTTGGTGAATTTTTTAGGCGCACTAAATGAAAGCACTAAAATGTGATTTTTAAATGTAAACAGAATAGTAACTTTTAAGTTTTGCAGTAGTGAAACGTCGTTATTTTATGTAAACAGAGTAGTAAAATGAGATGATAAAATAGTAGATGAGTAAAACAAAGTCCAACAGCTTTGCAAGTAAAAACATAGCCCTATATATGTGTAATTCATCATAAAATAGTAGAATGAACAATTCTTGTAAATAATTATTGAGTAAATAAATGTATGCACTTATCAGATCAGAGCACTGCGAAGTCAGTTTTTAACGTAAACAGAATAGCAAATTATGCGTATTCAGCATCATAAACTAACTAAAATATTCAGGTTGCGGTTAAAATTCCGTAATCAGGGTGAGCGCCAAGCTTGGCGAGAGTTTTTTATTTAGCGCGATTTTAATTTGGTTGTGCTTTCCGGCTGTATGTTTTCTTGTGGCAAACCTAGAGCTTTATTTCGGTAACTGTAAGAGCGCGAATTTAGTGTAACCGGATTTTTTTAAAAATTTAATTTTGAAATACTGTGTTTGTTTTTAAAAGTTCCACTGTTTAATATTATTGTTATATATATGTTTAATATTATATTTATATAAATATTTGCAGAAGGTTAAGCTGCTGTTGGTGGGAGAATGTTGGATTTCATATGACATGAAGTTTATAATTTATGAATATTTTCATTTAATATTATTTAGTTATTGTTTAAATTTTTGTTTCTTGCATGTGGCAATCGAAAGATGTGGAATATTTAAAGCTTTGAACGAAAGTTGTTTAGTGTGTTGAATTCCACGAAGATAGTAACTTGACTATTTTAGTTAGTTTATGATGCTGAATACGCATAATTTGCTATTCTGTTTACTTTTAAAACTGACTTCGCAGTGCTCTGATCTGATAAGTGATAAGTAGTCTGCAACTTAACTCAAATGCAAATTAGTCAGCTGCCAATCATTATTTAGGGTCTTCCCATAAGGGAACCGGACTTTCAATCCCAAACGAAACGGAATGCTTCAAACACATTGGAAGAAACCCACCACTGGAAGGCGAGGCCGCAAGAATACTTCTAATGACAAAATAACTAAATACATGCACTCAAACAATCTAAAAGTTTGATATCCGTGTTACATCTGAATTTCCTAATATATGAACAATAAAGTTAAATTGAAATTTGCATGAAGAAAGAATTAAAGAACACCTTCTCATTGTTGGAGAAGTTAAACAAGAATCAACGTTGTTTGTAAATTTTACAGGACTAGTTTCGACGGTTTAAATACAGAACCATATTCTTCAGCTGCCTAAGTGCAAGTGAAAGAGATAAACTTTGGTGATAAGAATGACTAGTCAAGCTACTGGGGCCATCTATTGATGAAACGAGAAAATTAAAATATAATTTCCCTAAAGGCTAAGGGGTAAAGATGGATTGGAATTAGAGTCGCTAACTAGAACAGTAATTCTTTTTAATGTGAAAAGCCTCTAGAAAATCTAATTCACCAATGCAGAATGCTTTTTAAATAATTTTGGCTGCAGAAAAACGGAAAGTGGGGTTTTCTGACAAACAGAGCTGAGCAAAGCTGGATTTCTGTGCTTCCTTTTCCCTAACATATACCTCATATTCTTTAAGCGAAATTTTAAGATTGTCTTAGTTTGACCAAGTTTAGCTATGAAATTGCACGTATTTTACAGAAATTTAACTTTCGAGTTTTTTTTTTTCTATCAATAAAATTCTCAGTTCCATAGTTACGGACTCCATTCCGAATATAAATTTCTGGGTTATTTACATGATTCTTTGCCATTGGAATTTAATTTGCATTAGTCACACTAAGAGAGCCTTAAAATTTCGCGTTAAAGAACATAGCATATGGTTAGGAAACAGAAATCCCCTGTTGCCCAGCACTGTTTGGACAGAAGATCACATTTTCCTTTCCTCTGCAACCAAAATTATTCAAAAAGATCTTCCATTGTTGAATTAGATTTTCTAGAGGTGTTTCATATAAAAAAAAAATCTTTCTGTTCTAGTTAACGACCCTAATTCTAATGCATCTTTAACCCCAGTCTTTAAGTAAATTATGTTTTACTTTTCTTGTTTCATCAATAGAAGATGCCAGTAACTTGACTTCTTTCTAGTCATTCTAATTACCATATTCTAGCCCGTTCATTTGCACTTAGGCAGCTGAAGTAGGTGGCTCTGCATTTAAACCATAAAAACTAGTCCTGCGAAATTTACAAACATTACACTGATCCTTGTAGTTTAACTTCTCCAATAATCGTTAATCGAAGTGTTATTTTAACTTAAACAAGCTTCCCAGTTTATAAGTACACAATATAAAAATGCATTCACCTTATGCTTTTTAATTTCATATATAAGCACTGCAAACATCATTAATATTGAATGCATACAGTGAATTATTTTTCAGGTTTATTTGTTCAATTCATTACTAAAAAACGCAAGGGCTGTCTGCCTAAATTGAAGGGTGTCTTTGAGGAGGGTTTTCTATTAGAAAATGATTCCTATTCATGCTATGTTAGCGTAAAACGCCCAAAACGCCCATGCAACCAGGATTTGGATTTGAGTGGAATTACACATTCTGCTATTGACAGAAGGTGAATCCTCCTTCATATTGTATTACTTACAAACACAAATGATTCATAGCTCACGAATAGGGATAGCTACTGTAGTATTCGTAGTTAATAGTACAGATACAGCATCGAAGGGGGGCGAATTTTGGAGTCGCAGTGTTTGCATAGGGAGGCAAAAAGCCTAGCGCCTGTCCTTCAGTTGAGTAGCTTTTCGAGAAGCAAAATGCGTTGTATATATTTGACGACACATTTCATCAGTGTCTATCAAACTTATTGGTAAGTTTTCGGGGTAAATATCTTTCGGGTATTACCTTCCTTTTCCATCAGAAAGACCGTGAGCAAACAGTCACGGTCTTTCTAGTCAGGGTGGACTAGACTTACTAGCAATCTAAAACCCAGCCGAAATGTACCAGCTGTTAATTACGAGAAATCGACCAACAGAATTATTTATGACTGGAAGAAATAATTACCTTCACCCTTGGAGTCTTAGCCTGCGGAAAGGGAAGGAACATTTTCTGTTCCTCCCCTTTCCGCAGGCTTATTATTATTATATGATTATTTTAACCTAATAGGCCAATTTTAATTTTTATGGGTTTTACAAAATAGATTTTTTAAAGGAAACACAGTAAAATCATGATCAAGTTCATAGCCATTGAAGCTACCTAGTTATGGCAGAAAGTCTGACAGGAAATTGTATTTTGACTAGAAAATTGTTTGATGCATTCTTTCAAAATAATGAAGGCAATCTATCGCGACTTTGACTCAACTTAAATGAGATACATTCCAGTAACGTCGCAGGTCACGTGATGTAAGAACTGCTAATGTAAACAAACAAGCTTGTGCTGTGGGAGATGTGTTGAAAATTCGGAAATTTTGTTTATTTTTAATTAGTGGTGAAATTTGCATTTCATCTTTAATTATTATTTCATCCATTAATTAACTGTTCATTCATTTGTTTAGTATAATTTTGGTAATTCTTATATGTTATTGATATCTTCATGATACTCTTTTGTTCGCCGCTTTACCAGGTGTTGATTGTTAATATTTATTTATGAATTCTTTACTTGATCTGATAATTAATTCATTTATAAAAAATGTAAAAATAAATGCATAAAATCATCTTTACATAGATTGCTCTTCTACACTGAAAAGAAAGTTACTATAAATATTTTTAAGTCATAATTTTATCAGTTTAACATGCAGAACAGTAAATATAAATAGTTGGTTTCTGAAAATCGTAATAGTCAAATTTCCGGAGCACTGTAAATGCAGTTGGTCCTTAAATCATGTAAGGAAAACGATGCCAATGTTCTGCGCAGTTCAGAATTAATATATACTTTTATACAACTTAATGTATAAATGTAATTTCTAGCAACTGACTATTATCTTATTGATAGTATAAACTTCAAATTAACACATTTTGTATACTATAATATAAGTGTCAAAAAGTTTCATAATACATTTTTCTTCATTTTCTAATAATAAATAATAAAAAATATATATCAAATATTAAAAAATTCTGTATACATTTTGAATATTAAAAAAAAATTGAAGTTATTTTTAATCTTGTAAGTTACATAATTTATGTGCAGAATTTTTTATTTTAAAATCATGTAACTCAAGAAGATTTTCAAGTGTATTTATTGAAAAGATCTACCATAGGAAATAGACTAGTGTAATTCTAATGCATATACCTAAGGCACATGTTATCTCAAACTAAGGACTGACACAACCACTGATTTTCAAGGACTAAATATGCATGGTAATTTAATATTTAAACTAAAAAACTCAGCAATCTCCCATGAAAATTTAGAATTCAGTACAAATTCTTATAAAAGCATCCTTTTATATTAAAATGTTTCAGTATTACTGATGCTTCTAATGTTACAACTATTGGTATCCTTAATATCTACAATGGAAGGTATTAAAAAATTAACATTCCGATATTTATGTGTATTCATTAAAAACGAATTACAATAGCTAAAATATTAAAACATATCCTGATGAAATTAATAAAATTTTAGCTGCATAAAATACTCTATGACAATAATTAATACTAATAACAGAAAATTGGCTCTGCATTTATGTTTTTGCAGATAAACAGATCTTGCACGAATTCGGCTATTTCAGTAATTTACAACAACTATTCATAAAGTATGAATATACTATTATTACACTTACATTTAAAAGTTTAGGAAACGTTATTCAAGGTCTCGGAAATAGTTTTCAATTAACTGATATACACTTAATATTCTTAATGAAAACATTATTAACACTGGTAAGCATCATGCATAATGAAAACATTATTAATACTGGAAAGCATCATGCATAAGAAAAATTGGCTAAAATTCCATAAGCAGTTTAAGTTGGCGCCAAACTATTTTGGTCTTCAAAATTTGGTGAATTTTTTAGGCGCACTAAATGAAAGCACTAAAATGTGATTTTTAAATGTAAACAGAATAGTAACTTTTAAGTTTTGCAGTAGTGAAACGTCGTTATTTTATGTAAACAGAGTAGTAAAATGAGATGATAAAATAGTAGATGAGTAAAACAAAGTCCAACAGCTTTGCAAGTAAAAACATAGCCCTATATATGTGTAATTCATCATAAAATAGTAGAATGAACAATTCTTGTAAATAATTATTGAGTAAATAAATGTATGCACTTATCAGATCAGAGCACTGCGAAGTCAGTTTTTAACGTAAACAGAATAGCAAATTATGCGTATTCAGCATCATAAACTAACTAAAATATTCAGGTTGCGGTTAAAATTCCGTAATCAGGGTGAGCGCCAAGCTTGGCGAGAGTTTTTTATTTAGCGCGATTTTAATTTGGTTGTGCTTTCCGGCTGTATGTTTTCTTGTGGCAAACCTAGAGCTTTATTTCGGTAACTGTAAGAGCGCGAATTTAGTGTAACCGGATTTTTTTAAAAATTTAATTTTGAAATACTGTGTTTGTTTTTAAAAGTTCCACTGTTTAATATTATTGTTATATATATGTTTAATATTATATTTATATAAATATTTGCAGAAGGTTAAGCTGCTGTTGGTGGGAGAATGTTGGATTTCATATGACATGAAGTTTATAATTTATGAATATTTTCATTTAATATTATTTAGTTATTGTTTAAATTTTTGTTTCTTGCATGTGGCAATCGAAAGATGTGGAATATTTAAAGCTTTGAACGAAAGTTGTTTAGTGTGTTGAATTCCACGAAGATAGTAACTTGACTATTTTAGTTAGTTTATGATGCTGAATACGCATAATTTGCTATTCTGTTTACTTTTAAAACTGACTTCGCAGTGCTCTGATCTGATAAGTGATAAGTAGTCTGCAACTTAACTCAAATGCAAATTAGTCAGCTGCCAATCATTATTTAGGGTCTTCCCATAAGCGAACCGGACTTTCAATCCCAAACGAAACGGAATGCTTCAAACACATTGGAAGAAACCCACCACTGGAAGGCGAGGCCGCAAGAATACTTCTAATGACAAAATAACTAAATACATGCACTCAAACAATCTAAAAGTTTGATATCCGTGTTACATCTGAATTTCCTAATATATGAACAATAAAGTTAAATTGAAATTTGCATGAAGAAAGAATTAAAGAACACCTTCTCATTGTTGGAGAAGTTAAACAAGAATCAACGTTGTTTGTAAATTTTGCAGGACTAGTTTCGACGGTTTAAATACAGAACCATATTCTTCAGCTGCCTAAGTGCAAGTGAAAGAGATAGACTTTGGTGATAAGAATGACTAGTCAAGGTACTGGGGCTATCTATTGATGAAACGAGAAAATTAAAATATAATTTCCCTAAAGGCTGAGGGATAAAGATGGATTGGAATTAGAGTCGTTAACTAGAACAGTAATTCTTTTTAATGTGAAAAGCCTCTAGAAAATCTAATTCACCAATGCAGAATGCTTTTTAAATAATTTTGGCTGCAGAAAAACGGAAAGTGGGGTTTTCTGACAAACAGAGCTGAGCAAAGCTGGATTTCTGTGCTTCCTTTTCCCTAACATATACCTCATATTCTTTAAGCGAAATTTTAAGATTGTCTTAGTTTGACCAAGTTTAGCTATGAAATTGCACGTATTTTACAGAAATTTAACTTTCGAGTTTTTTTTTTCTATCAATAAAATTCTCAGTTCCATAGTTACGGACTCCATTCCGAATATAAATTCCTGGGTTATTTACATGATTCTTTGCCATTGGAATTTAATTTGCATTAGTCACACTAAG
Source organism: Stegodyphus dumicola (assembly GCF_044657685.1). Lineage (NCBI taxonomy): Eukaryota > Metazoa > Arthropoda > Arachnida > Araneae > Eresidae > Stegodyphus > Stegodyphus dumicola. Next base: position 134,019,862 of record NC_140777.1, read on the forward strand.
AGAGCCTTAAAATTTCGCGTTAAAGAACATAGCATATGGTTAGGAAACAGAAATCCCCTGTTGCCCAGCACTGTTTGGACAGAAGATCACATTTTCCTTTCCTCTGCAACCAAAATTATTCAAAAAGATCTTCCATTGTTGAATTAGATTTTCTAGAGGTGTTTCATATAAAAAAAAAATCTTTCTGTTCTAGTTAACGACCCTAATTCTAATGCATCTTTAACCCCAGTCTTTAAGTAAATTATGTTTTACTTTTCTTGTTTCATCAATAGAAGATGCCAGTAACTTGACTTCTTTCTAGTCATTCTAATTACCATATTCTAGCCCGTTCATTTGCACTTAGGCAGCTGAAGTAGGTGGCTCTGCATTTAAACCATAAAAACTAGTCCTGCGAAATTTACAAACATTACACTGATCCTTGTAGTTTAACTTCTCCAATAATCGTTAATCGAAGTGTTATTTTAACTTAAACAAGCTTCCCAGTTTATAAGTACACAATATAAAAATGCATTCACCTTATGCTTTTTAATTTCATATATAAGCACTGCAAACATCATTAATATTGAATGCATACAGTGAATTATTTTTCAGGTTTATTTGTTCAATTCATTACTAAAAAACGCAAGGGCTGTCTGCCTAAATTGAAGGGTGTCTTTGAGGAGGGTTTTCTATTAGAAAATGATTCCTATTCATGCTATGTTAGCGTAAAACGCCCAAAACGGCCATGCAACTAGGATTTGGATTTGAGTGGAATTACACATTCTGCTATTGACAGAAGGTGAATCCTCCTTCATATTGTATTACTTGCAAACACAAATGATTCATAGCTCACGAATAGGGATAGCTACTATAGTATTCGTAGTTAATAGTACAGATACAGCATCGAAGGGGGGCGAATTTTGGAGTCGCAGTGTTTGCATAGGGAGGCAAAAAGCCTAGCGCCTGTCCTTCAGTTGAGTAGCTTTTCGAGAAGCAAAATGCGTTGTATATATTTGACGACACATTTCATCAGTGTCTATCAAACTTATTGGTAAGATTTCGGGATAAATATCTTTCGGGTATTACCTTCCTTTTCCATCAGAAAGACCGTGAGCAAACAGTCACGGTCTTTCTAGTCAGGGTGGACTAGACTTACTAGCAATCTAAAACCCAGCCGAAATGTACCAGCTGTTAATTACGAGAAATCGACCAACAGAATTATTTATGACTGGAAGAAATAATTACCTTCACCCTTGGAGTCTTAGCCTGCGGAAAGGGAAGGAACATTTTCTGTTCCTCCCCTTTCCGCAGGCTTATTATTATTATATGATTATTTTAACCTAATAGGCCAATTTTAATTTTTATGGGTTTTACAAAATAGATTTTTTAAAGGAAACACAGTAAAATCATGATCAAGTTCATAGCCATTGAAGCTACCTAGTTATGGCAGAAAGTCTGACAGGAAATTGTATTTTGACTAGAAAATTGTTTGATGCATTCTTTCAAAATAATGAAGGCAATCTATCGCGACTTTGACTCAACTTAAATGAGATACATTCCAGTAACGTCGCAGGTCACGTGATGTAAGAACTGCTAATGTAAACAAACAAGCTTGTGCTGTGGGAGATGTGTTGAAAATTCGGAAATTTTGTTTATTTTTAATTAGTGGTGAAATTTGCATTTCATCTTTAATTATTATTTCATCCATTAATTAACTGTTCATTCATTTGTTTAGTATAATTTTGGTAATTCTTATATGTTATTGATATCTTCATGATACTCTTTTGTTCGCCGCTTTACCAGGTGTTGATTGTTAATATTTATTTATGAATTCTTTACTTGATCTGATAATTAATTCATTTATAAAAAATGTAAAAATAAATGCATAAAATCATCTTTACATAGATTGCTCTTCTACACTGAAAAGAAAGTTACTATAAATATTTTTAAGTCATAATTTTATCAGTTTAACATGCAGAACAGTAAATATAAATAGTTGGTTTCTGAAAATCGTAATAGTCAAATTTCCGGAGCACTGTAAATGCAGCTGGTCCTTAAATCATGTAAGGAAAACGATGCCAATGTTCTGCGCAGTTCAGAATTAATATATACTTTTATACAACTTAATGTATAAATGTAATTTCTAGCAACTGACTATTATCTTATTGATAGTATAAACTTCAAATTAACACATTTTGTATACTATAATATAAGTGTCAAAAAGTTTCATAATACATTTTTCTTCATTTTCTAATAATAAATAATAAAAAATATATATCAAATATTAAAAAATTCTGTATACATTTTGAATATTAAAAAAAAATTGAAGTTATTTTTAATCTTGTAAGTTACATAATTTATGTGCAGAATTTTTTATTTTAAAATCATGTAACTCAAGAAGATTTTCAAGTGTATTTATTGAAAAGATCTACCATAGGAAATAGACTAGTGTAATTCTAATGCATATACCTAAGGCACATGTTATCTCAAACTAAGGACTGACACAACCACTGATTTTCAAGGACTAAATATGCATGGTAATTTAATATTTAAACTAAAAAACTCAGCAATCTCCCATGAAAATTTAGAATTCAGTACAAATTCTTATAAAAGCATCCTTTTATATTAAAATGTTTCAGTATTACTGATGCTTCTAATGTTACAACTATTGGTATCCTTAATATCTACAATGGAAGGTATTAAAAAATTAACATTCCGATATTTATGTGTATTCATTAAAAACGAATTACAATAGCTAAAATATTAAAACATATCCTGATGAAATTAATAAAATTTTAGCTGCATAAAATACTCTATGACAATAATTAATACTAATAACAGAAAATTGGCTCTGCATTTATGTTTTTGCAGATAAATAGATCTTGCACGAATTCGGCTATTTCAGTAATTTACAACAACTATTCATAAAGTATGAATATACTATTATTACACTTACATTTAAAAGTTTAGGAAACGTTATTCAAGGTCTCGGAAATAGTTTTCAATTAACTGATATACACTTAATATTCTTAATGAAAACATTATTATCACTGGTAAGCATCATGCATAATGAAAACATTATTAATACTGGAAAGCATCATGCATAAGAAAAATTGGCTAAAATTCCATAAGCAGTTTAAGTTGGCGCCAAACTATTTTGGTCTTCAAAATTTGGTGAATTTTTTAGGCGCACTAAATGAAAGCACTAAAATGTGATTTTTAAATGTAAACAGAATAGTAACTTTTAAGTTTTGCAGTAGTGAAACGTCGTTATTTTATGTAAACAGAGTAGTAAAATGAGATGATAAAATAGTAGATGAGTAAAACAAAGTCCAACAGCTTTGCAAGTAAAAACATAGCCCTATATATGTGTAATTCATCATAAAATAGTAGAATGAACAATTCTTGTAAATAATTATTGAGTAAATAAAGGTATGCACTTATCAGATCAGAGCACTGCGAAGTCAGTTTTTAACGTAAACAGAATAGCAAATTATGCGTATTCAGCATCATAAACTAACTAAAATATTCAGGTTGCGGTTAAAATTCCGTAATCAGGGTGAGCGCCAAGCTTGGCGAGAGTTTTTTATTTAGCGCGATTTTAATTTGGTTGTGGTTTCCGGCTGTATGTTTTCTTGTGGCAAACCTAGAGCTTTATTTCGGTAACTGTAAGAGCGCGAATTTAGTGTAACCGGATTTTTTTAAAAATTTAATTTTGAAATACTGTGTTTGTTTTTAAAAGTTCCACTGTTTAATATTATTGTTATATATATGTTTAATATTATATTTATATAAATATTTGCAGAAGGTTAAGCTGCTGTTGGTGGGAGAATGTTGGATTTCATATGACATGAAGTTTATAATTTATGAATATTTTCATTTAATATTATTTAGTTATTGTTTAAATTTTTGTTTCTTGCATGTGGCAATCGAAAGATGTGGAATATTTAAAGCTTTGAACGAAAGTTGTTTAGTGTGTTGAATTCCACGAAGATAGTAACTTGACTATTTTAGTTAGTTTATGATGCTGAATACGCATAATTTGCTATTCTGTTTACTTTTAAAACTGACTTCGCAGTGCTCTGATCTGATAAGTGATAAGTAGTCTGCAACTTAACTCAAATGCAAATTAGTCAGCTGCCAATCATTATTTAGGGTCTTCCCATAAGCGAACCGGACTTTCAATCCCAAACGAAACGGAATGCTTCAAACACATTGGAAGAAACCCACCACTGGAAGGCGAGGCCGCAAGAATACTTCTAATGACAAAATAACTAAATACATGCACTCAAACAATCTAAAAGTTTGATATCCGTGTTACATCTGAATTTCCTAATATATGAACAATAAAGTTAAATTGAAATTTGCATGAAGAAAGAATTAAAGAACACCTTCTCATTGTTGGAGAAGTTAAACAAGAATCAACGTTGTTTGTAAATTTTACAGGACTAGTTTCGACGGTTTAAATACAGAACCATATTCTTCAGCTGCCTAAGTGCAAGTGAAAGAGATAAACTTTGGTGATAAGAATGACTAGTCAAGCTACTGGGGCCATCTATTGATGAAACGAGAAAATTAAAATATAATTTCCCTAAAGGCTAAGGGGTAAAGATGGATTGGAATTAGAGTCGCTAACTAGAACAGTAATTCTTTTTAATGTGAAAAGCCTCTAGAAAATCTAATTCACCAATGCAGAATGCTTTTTAAATAATTTTGGCTGCAGAAAAACGGAAAGTGGGGTTTTCTGACAAACAGAGCTGAGCAAAGCTGGATTTCTGTGCTTCCTTTTCCCTAACATATACCTCATATTCTTTAAGCGAAATTTTAAGATTGTCTTAGTTTGACCAAGTTTAGCTATGAAATTGCACGTATTTTACAGAAATTTAACTTTCGAGTTTTTTTTTTCTATCAATAAAATTCTCAGTTCCATAGTTACGGACTCCATTCCGAATATAAATTCCTGGGTTATTTACATGATTCTTTGCCATTGGAATTTAATTTGCATTAGTCACACTAAGAGAGCCTTAAAATTTCGCGTTAAAGAACATATCATATGGTTAGGAAACAGAAATCCCCTGTTGCCCAGCACTGTTTGGACAGAAGATCACATTTTCCTTTCCTCTGCAACCAAAATTATTCAAAAAGATCTTCCATTGTTGAATTAGATTTTCTAGAGGTGTTTCATATAAAAAAAAAATCTTTCTGTTCTAGTTAACGACCCTAATTCTAATGCATCTTTAACCCCAGTCTTTAAGTAAATTATGTTTTACTTTTCTTGTTTCATCAATAGAAGATGCCAGTAACTTGACTTCTTTCTAGTCATTCTAATTACCATATTCTAGCCCGTTCATTTGCACTTAGGCAGCTGAAGTAGGTGGCTCTGCATTTAAACCATAAAAACTAGTCCTGCGAAATTTACAAACATTACACTGATCCTTGTAGTTTAACTTCTCCAATAATCGTTAATCGAAGTGTTATTTTAACTTAAACAAGCTTCCCAGTTTATAAGTACACAATATAAAAATGCATTCACCTTATGCTTTTTAATTTCATATATAAGCACTGCAAACATCATTAATATTGAATGCATACAGTGAATTATTTTTCAGGTTTATTTGTTCAATTCATTACTAAAAAACGCAAGGGCTGTCTGCCTAAATTGAAGGGTGTCTTTGAGGAGGGTTTTCTATTAGAAAATGATTCCTATTCATGCTATGTTAGCGTAAAACGCCCAAAACGGCCATGCAACTAGGATTTGGATTTGAGTGGAATTACACATTCTGCTATTGACAGAAGGTGAATCCTCCTTCATATTGTATTACTTGCAAACACAAATGATTCATAGCTCACGAATAGGGATAGCTACTATAGTATTCGTAGTTAATAGTACAGATACAGCATCGAAGGGGGGCGAATTTTGGAGTCGCAGTGTTTGCATAGGGAGGCAAAAAGCCTAGCGCCTGTCCTTCAGTTGAGTAGCTTTTCGAGAAGCAAAATGCGTTGTATATATTTGACGACACATTTCATCAGTGTCTATCAAACTTATTGGTAAGATTTCGGGATAAATATCTTTCGGGTATTACCTTCCTTTTCCATCAGAAAGACCGTGAGCAAACAGTCACGGTCTTTCTAGTCAGGGTGGACTAGACTTACTAGCAATCTAAAACCCAGCCGAAATGTACCAGCTGTTAATTACGAGAAATCGACCAACAGAATTATTTATGACTGGAAGAAATAATTACCTTCACCCTTGGAGTCTTAGCCTGCGGAAAGGGAAGGAACATTTTCTGTTCCTCCCCTTTCCGCAGGCTTATTATTATTATATGATTATTTTAACCTAATAGGCCAATTTTAATTTTTATGGGTTTTACAAAATAGATTTTTTAAAGGAAACACAGTAAAATCATGATCAAGTTCATAGCCATTGAAGCTACCTAGTTATGGCAGAAAGTCTGACAGGAAATTGTATTTTGACTAGAAAATTGTTTGATGCATTCTTTCAAAATAATGAAGGCAATCTATCGCGACTTTGACTCAACTTAAATGAGATACATTCCAGTAACGTCGCAGGTCACGTGATGTAAGAACTGCTAATGTAAACAAACAAGCTTGTGCTGTGGTAGATGTGTTGAAAATTCGGAAATTTTGTTTATTTTTAATTAGTGGTGAAATTTGCATTTCATCTTTAATTATTATTTCATCCATTAATTAACTGTTCATTCATTTGTTTAGTATAATTTTGGTAATTCTTATATGTTATTGATATCTTCATGATACTCTTTTGTTCGCCGCTTTACCAGGTGTTGATTGTTAATATTTATTTATGAATTCTTTACTTGATCTGATAATTAATTCATTTATAAAAAATGTAAAAATAAATGCATAAAATCATCTTTACATAGATTGCTCTTCTACACTGAAAAGAAAGTTACTATAAATATTTTTAAGTCATAATTTTATCAGTTTAACATGCAGAACAGTAAATATAAATAGTTGGTTTCTGAAAATCGTAATAGTCAAATTTCCGGAGCACTGTAAATGCAGTTGGTCCTTAAATCATGTAAGGAAAACGATGCCAATGTTCTGCGCAGTTCAGAATTAATATATACTTTTATACAACTTAATGTATAAATGTAATTTCTAGCAACTGACTATTATCTTATTGATAGTATAAACTTCAAATTAACACATTTTGTATACTATAATATAAGTGTCAAAAAGTTTCATAATACATTTTTCTTCATTTTCTAATAATAAATAATAAAAAATATATATCAAATATTAAAAAATTCTGTATACATTTTGAATATTAAAAAAAAATTGAAGTTATTTTTAATCTTGTAAGTTACATAATTTATGTGCAGAATTTTTTATTTTAAAATCATGTAACTCAAGAAGATTTTCAAGTGTATTTATTGAAAAGATCTACCATAGGAAATAGACTAGTGTAATTCTAATGCATATACCTAAGGCACATGTTATCTCAAACTAAGGACTGACACAACCACTGATTTTCAAGGACTAAATATGCATGGTAATTTAATATTTAAACTAAAAAACTCAGCAATCTCCCATGAAAATTTAGAATTCAGTACAAATTCTTATAAAAGCATCCTTTTATATTAAAATGTTTCAGTATTACTGATGCTTCTAATGTTACAACTATTGGTATCCTTAATATCTACAATGGAAGGTATTAAAAAATTAACATTCCGATATTTATGTGTATTCATTAAAAACGAATTACAATAGCTAAAATATTAAAACATATCCTGATGAAATTAATAAAATTTTAGCTGCATAAAATACTCTATGACAATAATTAATACTAATAACAGAAAATTGGCTCTGCATTTATGTTTTTGCAGATAAACAGATCTTGCACGAATTCGGCTATTTCAGTAATTTACAACAACTATTCATAAAGTATGAATATACTATTATTACACTTACATTTAAAAGTTTAGGAAACGTTATTCAAGGTCTCGGAAATAGTTTTCAATTAACTGATATACACTTAATATTCTTAATGAAAACATTATTAACACTGGTAAGCATCATGCATAATGAAAACATTATTAATACTGGAAAGCATCATGCATAAGAAAAATTGGCTAAAATTCCATAAGCAGTTTAAGTTGGCGCCAAACTATTTTGGTCTTCAAAATTTGGTGAATTTTTTAGGCGCACTAAATGAAAGCACTAAAATGTGATTTTTAAATGTAAACAGAATAGTAACTTTTAAGTTTTGCAGTAGTGAAACGTCGTTATTTTATGTAAACAGAGTAGTAAAATGAGATGATAAAATAGTAGATGAGTAAAACAAAGTCCAACAGCTTTGCAAGTAAAAACATAGCCCTATATATGTGTAATTCATCATAAAATAGTAGAATGAACAATTCTTGTAAATAATTATTGAGTAAATAAATGTATGCACTTATCAGATCAGAGCACTGCGAAGTCAGTTTTTAACGTAAACAGAATAGCAAATTATGCGTATTCAGCATCATAAACTAACTAAAATATTCAGGTTGCGGTTAAAATTCCGTAATCAGGGTGAGCGCCAAGCTTGGCGAGAGTTTTTTATTTAGCGCGATTTTAATTTGGTTGTGGTTTCCGGCTGTATGTTTTCTTGTGGCAAACCTAGAGCTTTATTTCGGTAACTGTAAGAGCGCGAATTTAGTGTAACCGGATTTTTTTAAAAATTTAATTTTGAAATACTGTGTTTGTTTTTAAAAGTTCCACTGTTTAATATTATTGTTATATATATGTTTAATATTATATTTATATAAATATTTGCAGAAGGTTAAGCTGCTGTTGGTGGGAGAATGTTGGATTTCATATGACATGAAGTTTATAATTTATGAATATTTTCATTTAATATTATTTAGTTATTGTTTAAATTTTTGTTTCTTGCATGTGGCAATCGAAAGATGTGGAATATTTAAAGCTTTGAACGAAAGTTGTTTAGTGTGTTGAATTCCACGAAGATAGTAACTTGACTATTTTAGTTAGTTTATGATGCTGAATACGCATAATTTGCTATTCTGTTTACTTTTAAAACTGACTTCGCAGTGCTCTGATCTGATAAGTGATAAGTAGTCTGCAACTTAACTCAAATGCAAATTAGTCAGCTGCCAATCATTATTTAGGGTCTTCCCATAAGCGAACCGGACTTTCAATCCCAAACGAAACGGAATGCTTCAAACACATTGGAAGAAACCCACCACTGGAAGGCGAGGCCGCAAGAATACTTCTAATGACAAAATAACTAAATACATGCACTCAAACAATCTAAAAGTTTGATATCCGTGTTACATCTGAATTTCCTAATATATGAACAATAAAGTTAAATTGAAATTTGCATGAAGAAAGAATTAAAGAACACCTTCTCATTGTTGGAGAAGTTAAACAAGAATCAACGTTGTTTGTAAATTTTACAGGACTAGTTTCGACGGTTTAAATACAGAACCATATTCTTCAGCTGCCTAAGTGCAAGTGAAAGAGATAAACTTTGGTGATAAGAATGACTAGTCAAGCTACTGGGGCCATCTATTGATGAAACGAGAAAATTAAAATATAATTTCCCTAAAGGCTAAGGGGTAAAGATGGATTGGAATTAGAGTCGCTAACTAGAACAGTAATTCTTTTTAATGTGAAAAGCCTCTAGAAAATCTAATTCACCAATGCAGAATGCTTTTTAAATAATTTTGGCTGCAGAAAAACGGAAAGTGGGGTTTTCTGACAAACAGAGCTGAGCAAAGCTGGATTTCTGTGCTTCCTTTTCCCTAACATATACCTCATATTCTTTAAGCGAAATTTTAAGATTGTCTTAGTTTGACCAAGTTTAGCTATGAAATTGCACGTATTTTACAGAAATTTAACTTTCGAGTTTTTTTTTTCTATCAATAAAATTCTCAGTTCCATAGTTACGGACTCCATTCCGAATATAAATTCCTGGGTTATTTACATGATTCTTTGCCATTGGAATTTAATTTGCATTAGTCACACTAAGAGAGCCTTAAAATTTCGCGTTAAAGAACATATCATATGGTTAGGAAACAGAAATCCCCTGTTGCCCAGCACTGTTTGGACAGAAGATCACATTTTCCTTTCCTCTGCAACCAAAATTATTCAAAAAGATCTTCCATTGTTGAATTAGATTTTCTAGAGGTGTTTCATATAAAAAAAAAATCTTTCTGTTCTAGTTAACGACCCTAATTCTAATGCATCTTTAACCCCAGTCTTTAAGTAAATTATGTTTTACTTTTCTTGTTTCATCAATAGAAGATGCCAGTAACTTGACTTCTTTCTAGTCATTCTAATTACCATATTCTAGCCCGTTCATTTGCACTTAGGCAGCTGAAGTAGGTGGCTCTGCATTTAAACCATAAAAACTAGTCCTGCGAAATTTACAAACATTACACTGATCCTTGTAGTTTAACTTCTCCAATAATCGTTAATCGAAGTGTTATTTTAACTTAAACAAGCTTCCCAGTTTATAAGTACACAATATAAAAATGCATTCACCTTATGCTTTTTAATTTCATATATAAGCACTGCAAACATCATTAATATTGAATGCATACAGTGAATTATTTTTCAGGTTTATTTGTTCAATTCATTACTAAAAAACGCAAGGGCTGTCTGCCTAAATTGAAGGGTGTCTTTGAGGAGGGTTTTCTATTAGAAAATGATTCCTATTCATGCTATGTTAGCGTAAAACGCCCAAAACGGCCATGCAACTAGGATTTGGATTTGAGTGGAATTACACATTCTGCTATTGACAGAAGGTGAATCCTCCTTCATATTGTATTACTTGCAAACACAAATGATTCATAGCTCACGAATAGGGATAGCTACTATAGTATTCGTAGTTAATAGTACAGATACAGCATCGAAGGGGGGCGAATTTTGGAGTCGCAGTGTTTGCATAGGGAGGCAAAAAGCCTAGCGCCTGTCCTTCAGTTGAGTAGCTTTTCGAGAAGCAAAATGCGTTGTATATATTTGACGACACATTTCATCAGTGTCTATCAAACTTATTGGTAAGATTTCGGGATAAATATCTTTCGGGTATTACCTTCCTTTTCCATCAGAAAGACCGTGAGCAAACAGTCACGGTCTTTCTAGTCAGGGTGGACTAGACTTACTAGCAATCTAAAACCCAGCCGAAATGTACCAGCTGTTAATTACGAGAAATCGACCAACAGAATTATTTATGACTGGAAGAAATAATTACCTTCACCCTTGGAGTCTTAGCCTGCGGAAAGGGAAGGAACATTTTCTGTTCCTCCCCTTTCCGCAGGCTTATTATTATTATATGATTATTTTAACCTAATAGGCCAATTTTAATTTTTATGGGTTTTACAAAATAGATTTTTTAAAGGAAACACAGTAAAATCATGATCAAGTTCATAGCCATTGAAGCTACCTAGTTATGGCAGAAAGTCTGACAGGAAATTGTATTTTGACTAGAAAATTGTTTGATGCATTCTTTCAAAATAATGAAGGCAATCTATCGCGACTTTGACTCAACTTAAATGAGATACATTCCAGTAACGTCGCAGGTCACGTGATGTAAGAACTGCTAATGTAAACAAACAAGCTTGTGCTGTGGTAGATGTGTTGAAAATTCGGAAATTTTGTTTATTTTTAATTAGTGGTGAAATTTGCATTTCATCTTTAATTATTATTTCATCCATTAATTAACTGTTCATTCATTTGTTTAGTATAATTTTGGTAATTCTTATATGTTATTGATATCTTCATGATACTCTTTTGTTCGCCGCTTTACCAGGTGTTGATTGTTAATATTTATTTATGAATTCTTTACTTGATCTGATAATTAATTCATTTATAAAAAATGTAAAAATAAATGCATAAAATCATCTTTACATAGATTGCTCTTCTACACTGAAAAGAAAGTTACTATAAATATTTTTAAGTCATAATTTTATCAGTTTAACATGCAGAACAGTAAATATAAATAGTTGGTTTCTGAAAATCGTAATAGTCAAATTTCCGGAGCACTGTAAATGCAGTTGGTCCTTAAATCATGTAAGGAAAACGATGCCAATGTTCTGCGCAGTTCAGAATTAATATATACTTTTATACAACTTAATGTATAAATGTAATTTCTAGCAACTGACTATTATCTTATTGATAGTATAAACTTCAAATTAACACATTTTGTATACTATAATATAAGTGTCAAAAAGTTTCATAATACATTTTTCTTCATTTTCTAATAATAAATAATAAAAAATATATATCAAATATTAAAAAATTCTGTATACATTTTGAATATTAAAAAAAAATTGAAGTTATTTTTAATCTTGTAAGTTACATAATTTATGTGCAGAATTTTTTATTTTAAAATCATGTAACTCAAGAAGATTTTCAAGTGTATTTATTGAAAAGATCTACCATAGGAAATAGACTAGTGTAATTCTAATGCATATACCTAAGGCACATGTTATCTCAAACTAAGGACTGACACAACCACTGATTTTCAAGGACTAAATATGCATGGTAATTTAATATTTAAACTAAAAAACTCAGCAATCTCCCATGAAAATTTAGAATTCAGTACAAATTCTTATAAAAGCATCCTTTTATATTAAAATGTTTCAGTATTACTGATGCTTCTAATGTTACAACTATTGGTATCCTTAATATCTACAATGGAAGGTATTAAAAAATTAACATTCCGATATTTATGTGTATTCATTAAAAACGAATTACAATAGCTAAAATATTAAAACATATCCTGATGAAATTAATAAAATTTTAGCTGCATAAAATACTCTATGACAATAATTAATACTAATAACAGAAAATTGGCTCTGCATTTATGTTTTTGCAGATAAACAGATCTTGCACGAATTCGGCTATTTCAGTAATTTACAACAACTATTCATAAAGTATGAATATACTATTATTACACTTACATTTAAAAGTTTAGGAAACGTTATTCAAGGTCTCGGAAATAGTTTTCAATTAACTGATATACACTTAATATTCTTAATGAAAACATTATTAACACTGGTAAGCATCATGCATAATGAAAACATTATTAATACTGGAAAGCATCATGCATAAGAAAAATTGGCTAAAATTCCATAAGCAGTTTAAGTTGGCGCCAAACTATTTTGGTCTTCAAAATTTGGTGAATTTTTTAGGCGCACTAAATGAAAGCACTAAAATGTGATTTTTAAATGTAAACAGAATAGTAACTTTTAAGTTTTGCAGTAGTGAAACGTCGTTATTTTATGTAAACAGAGTAGTAAAATGAGATGATAAAATAGTAGATGAGTAAAACAAAGTCCAACAGCTTTGCAAGTAAAAACATAGCCCTATATATGTGTAATTCATCATAAAATAGTAGAATGAACAATTCTTGTAAATAATTATTGAGTAAATAAATGTATGCACTTATCAGATCAGAGCACTGCGAAGTCAGTTTTTAACGTAAACAGAATAGCAAATTATGCGTATTCAGCATCATAAACTAACTAAAATATTCAGGTTGCGGTTAAAATTCCGTAATCAGGGTGAGCGCCAAGCTTGGCGAGAGTTTTTTATTTAGCGCGATTTTAATTTGGTTGTGGTTTCCGGCTGTATGTTTTCTTGTGGCAAACCTAGAGCTTTATTTCGGTAACTGTAAGAGCGCGAATTTAGTGTAACCGGATTTTTTTAAAAATTTAATTTTGAAATACTGTGTTTGTTTTTAAAAGTTCCACTGTTTAATATTATTGTTATATATATGTTTAATATTATATTTATATAAATATTTGCAGAAGGTTAAGCTGCTGTTGGTGGGAGAATGTTGGATTTCATATGACATGAAGTTTATAATTTATGAATATTTTCATTTAATATTATTTAGTTATTGTTTAAATTTTTGTTTCTTGCATGTGGCAATCGAAAGATGTGGAATATTTAAAGCTTTGAACGAAAGTTGTTTAGTGTGTTGAATTCCACGAAGATAGTAACTTGACTATTTTAGTTAGTTTATGATGCTGAATACGCATAATTTGCTATTCTGTTTACTTTTAAAACTGACTTCGCAGTGCTCTGATCTGATAAGTGATAAGTAGTCTGCAACTTAACTCAAATGCAAATTAGTCAGCTGCCAATCATTATTTAGGGTCTTCCCATAAGCGAACCGGACTTTCAATCCCAAACGAAACGGAATGCTTCAAACACATTGGAAGAAACCCACCACTGGAAGGCGAGGCCGCAAGAATACTTCTAATGACAAAATAACTAAATACATGCACTCAAACAATCTAAAAGTTTGATATCCGTGTTACATCTGAATTTCCTAATATATGAACAATAAAGTTAAATTGAAATTTGCATGAAGAAAGAATTAAAGAACACCTTCTCATTGTTGGAGAAGTTAAACAAGAATCAACGTTGTTTGTAAATTTTACAGGACTAGTTTCGACGGTTTAAATACAGAACCATATTCTTCAGCTGCCTAAGTGCAAGTGAAAGAGATAAACTTTGGTGATAAGAATGACTAGTCAAGCTACTGGGGCCATCTATTGATGAAACGAGAAAATTAAAATATAATTTCCCTAAAGGCTAAGGGGTAAAGATGGATTGGAATTAGAGTCGCTAACTAGAACAGTAATTCTTTTTAATGTGAAAAGCCTCTAGAAAATCTAATTCACCAATGCAGAATGCTTTTTAAATAATTTTGGCTGCAGAAAAACGGAAAGTGGGGTTTTCTGACAAACAGAGCTGAGCAAAGCTGGATTTCTGTGCTTCCTTTTCCCTAACATATACCTCATATTCTTTAAGCGAAATTTTAAGATTGTCTTAGTTTGACCAAGTTTAGCTATGAAATTGCACGTATTTTACAGAAATTTAACTTTCGAGTTTTTTTTTTTCTATCAATAAAATTCTCAGTTCCATAGTTACGGACTCCATTCCGAATATAAATTCCTGGGTTATTTACATGATTCTTTGCCATTGGAATTTAATTTGCATTAGTCACACTAAGAGAGCCTTAAAATTTCGCGTTAAAGAACATAGCATATGGTTAGGAAACAGAAATCCCCTGTTGCCCAGCACTGTTTGGACAGAAGATCACATTTTCCTTTCCTCTGCAACCAAAATTATTCAAAAAGATCTTCCATTGTTGAATTAGATTTTCTAGAGGTGTTTCATATAAAAAAAAATCTTTCTGTTCTAGTTAACGACCCTAATTCTAATGCATCTTTAACCCCAGTCTTTAAGTAAATTATGTTTTACTTTTCTTGTTTCATCAATAGAAGATGCCAGTAACTTGACTTCTTTCTAGTCATTCTAATTACCATATTCTAGCCCGTTCATTTGCACTTAGGCAGCTGAAGTAGGTGGCTCTGCATTTAAACCATAAAAACTAGTCCTGCGAAATTTACAAACATTACACTGATCCTTGTAGTTTAACTTCTCCAATAATCGTTAATCGAAGTGTTATTTTAACTTAAACAAGCTTCCCAGTTTATAAGTACACAATATAAAAATGCATTCACCTTATGCTTTTTAATTTCATATATAAGCACTGCAAACATCATTAATATTGAATGCATACAGTGAATTATTTTTCAGGTTTATTTGTTCAATTCATTACTAAAAAACGCAAGGGCTGTCTGCCTAAATTGAAGGGTGTCTTTGAGGAGGGTTTTCTATTAGAAAATGATTCCTATTCATGCTATGTTAGCGTAAAACGCCCAAAACGGCCATGCAACTAGGATTTGGATTTGAGTGGAATTACACATTCTGCTATTGACAGAAGGTGAATCCTCCTTCATATTGTATTACTTGCAAACACAAATGATTCATAGCTCACGAATAGGGATAGCTACTATAGTATTCGTAGTTAATAGTACAGATACAGCATCGAAGGGGGGCGAATTTTGGAGTCGCAGTGTTTGCATAGGGAGGCAAAAA
Source organism: Stegodyphus dumicola (assembly GCF_044657685.1). Taxonomy (NCBI): domain Eukaryota; kingdom Metazoa; phylum Arthropoda; class Arachnida; order Araneae; family Eresidae; genus Stegodyphus; species Stegodyphus dumicola. The sequence continues at coordinate 134,035,786 of NC_140777.1, forward strand.
GCCTAGCGCCTGTCCTTCAGTTGAGTAGCTTTTCGAGAAGCAAAATGCGTTGTATATATTTGACGACACATTTCATCAGTGTCTATCAAACTTATTGGTAAGATTTCGGGATAAATATCTTTCGGGTATTACCTTCCTTTTCCATCAGAAAGACCGTGAGCAAACAGTCACGGTCTTTCTAGTCAGGGTGGACTAGACTTACTAGCAATCTAAAACCCAGCCGAAATGTACCAGCTGTTAATTACGAGAAATCGACCAACAGAATTATTTATGACTGGAAGAAATAATTACCTTCACCCTTGGAGTCTTAGCCTGCGGAAAGGGAAGGAACATTTTCTGTTCCTCCCCTTTCCGCAGGCTTATTATTATTATATGATTATTTTAACCTAATAGGCCAATTTTAATTTTTATGGGTTTTACAAAATAGATTTTTTAAAGGAAACACAGTAAAATCATGATCAAGTTCATAGCCATTGAAGCTACCTAGTTATGGCAGAAAGTCTGACAGGAAATTGTATTTTGACTAGAAAATTGTTTGATGCATTCTTTCAAAATAATGAAGGCAATCTATCGCGACTTTGACTCAACTTAAATGAGATACATTCCAGTAACGTCGCAGGTCACGTGATGTAAGAACTGCTAATGTAAACAAACAAGCTTGTGCTGTGGTAGATGTGTTGAAAATTCGGAAATTTTGTTTATTTTTAATTAGTGGTGAAATTTGCATTTCATCTTTAATTATTATTTCATCCATTAATTAACTGTTCATTCATTTGTTTAGTATAATTTTGGTAATTCTTATATGTTATTGATATCTTCATGATACTCTTTTGTTCGCCGCTTTACCAGGTGTTGATTGTTAATATTTATTTATGAATTCTTTACTTGATCTGATAATTAATTCATTTATAAAAAATGTAAAAATAAATGCATAAAATCATCTTTACATAGATTGCTCTTCTACACTGAAAAGAAAGTTACTATAAATATTTTTAAGTCATAATTTTATCAGTTTAACATGCAGAACAGTAAATATAAATAGTTGGTTTCTGAAAATCGTAATAGTCAAATTTCCGGAGCACTGTAAATGCAGTTGGTCCTTAAATCATGTAAGGAAAACGATGCCAATGTTCTGCGCAGTTCAGAATTAATATATACTTTTATACAACTTAATGTATAAATGTAATTTCTAGCAACTGACTATTATCTTATTGATAGTATAAACTTCAAATTAACACATTTTGTATACTATAATATAAGTGTCAAAAAGTTTCATAATACATTTTTCTTCATTTTCTAATAATAAATAATAAAAAATATATATCAAATATTAAAAAATTCTGTATACATTTTGAATATTAAAAAAAAATTGAAGTTATTTTTAATCTTGTAAGTTACATAATTTATGTGCAGAATTTTTTATTTTAAAATCATGTAACTCAAGAAGATTTTCAAGTGTATTTATTGAAAAGATCTACCATAGGAAATAGACTAGTGTAATTCTAATGCATATACCTAAGGCACATGTTATCTCAAACTAAGGACTGACACAACCACTGATTTTCAAGGACTAAATATGCATGGTAATTTAATATTTAAACTAAAAAACTCAGCAATCTCCCATGAAAATTTAGAATTCAGTACAAATTCTTATAAAAGCATCCTTTTATATTAAAATGTTTCAGTATTACTGATGCTTCTAATGTTACAACTATTGGTATCCTTAATATCTACAATGGAAGGTATTAAAAAATTAACATTCCGATATTTATGTGTATTCATTAAAAACGAATTACAATAGCTAAAATATTAAAACATATCCTGATGAAATTAATAAAATTTTAGCTGCATAAAATACTCTATGACAATAATTAATACTAATAACAGAAAATTGGCTCTGCATTTATGTTTTTGCAGATAAACAGATCTTGCACGAATTCGGCTATTTCAGTAATTTACAACAACTATTCATAAAGTATGAATATACTATTATTACACTTACATTTAAAAGTTTAGGAAACGTTATTCAAGGTCTCGGAAATAGTTTTCAATTAACTGATATACACTTAATATTCTTAATGAAAACATTATTAACACTGGTAAGCATCATGCATAATGAAAACATTATTAATACTGGAAAGCATCATGCATAAGAAAAATTGGCTAAAATTCCATAAGCAGTTTAAGTTGGCGCCAAACTATTTTGGTCTTCAAAATTTGGTGAATTTTTTAGGCGCACTAAATGAAAGCACTAAAATGTGATTTTTAAATGTAAACAGAATAGTAACTTTTAAGTTTTGCAGTAGTGAAACGTCGTTATTTTATGTAAACAGAGTAGTAAAATGAGATGATAAAATAGTAGATGAGTAAAACAAAGTCCAACAGCTTTGCAAGTAAAAACATAGCCCTATATATGTGTAATTCATCATAAAATAGTAGAATGAACAATTCTTGTAAATAATTATTGAGTAAATAAATGTATGCACTTATCAGATCAGAGCACTGCGAAGTCAGTTTTTAACGTAAACAGAATAGCAAATTATGCGTATTCAGCATCATAAACTAACTAAAATATTCAGGTTGCGGTTAAAATTCCGTAATCAGGGTGAGCGCCAAGCTTGGCGAGAGTTTTTTATTTAGCGCGATTTTAATTTGGTTGTGGTTTCCGGCTGTATGTTTTCTTGTGGCAAACCTAGAGCTTTATTTCGGTAACTGTAAGAGCGCGAATTTAGTGTAACCGGATTTTTTTAAAAATTTAATTTTGAAATACTGTGTTTGTTTTTAAAAGTTCCACTGTTTAATATTATTGTTATATATATGTTTAATATTATATTTATATAAATATTTGCAGAAGGTTAAGCTGCTGTTGGTGGGAGAATGTTGGATTTCATATGACATGAAGTTTATAATTTATGAATATTTTCATTTAATATTATTTAGTTATTGTTTAAATTTTTGTTTCTTGCATGTGGCAATCGAAAGATGTGGAATATTTAAAGCTTTGAACGAAAGTTGTTTAGTGTGTTGAATTCCACGAAGATAGTAACTTGACTATTTTAGTTAGTTTATGATGCTGAATATGCATAATTTGCTATTCTGTTTACTTTTAAAACTGACTTCGCAGTGCTCTGATCTGATAAGTGATAAGTAGTCTGCAACTTAACTCAAATGCAAATTAGTCAGCTGCCAATCATTATTTAGGGTCTTCCCATAAGCGAACCGGACTTTCAATCCCAAACGAAACGGAATGCTTCAAACACATTGGAAGAAACCCACCACTGGAAGGCGAGGCCGCAAGAATACTTCTAATGACAAAATAACTAAATACATGCACTCAAACAATCTAAAAGTTTGATATCCGTGTTACATCTGAATTTCCTAATATATGAACAATAAAGTTAAATTGAAATTTGCATGAAGAAAGAATTAAAGAACACCTTCTCATTGTTGGAGAAGTTAAACAAGAATCAACGTTGTTTGTAAATTTTACAGGACTAGTTTCGACGGTTTAAATACAGAACCATATTCTTCAGCTGCCTAAGTGCAAGTGAAAGAGATAGACTTTGGTGATAAGAATGACTAGTCAAGCTACTGGGGCCATCTATTGATGAAACGAGAAAATTAAAATATAATTTCCCTAAAGGCTAAGGGGTAAAGATGGATTGGAATTAGAGTCGCTAACTAGAACAGTAATTCTTTTTAATGTGAAAAGCCTCTAGAAAATCTAATTCACCAATGCAGAATGCTTTTTAAATAATTTTGGCTGCAGAAAAACGGAAAGTGGGGTTTTCTGACAAACAGAGCTGAGCAAAGCTGGATTTCTGTGCTTCCTTTTCCCTAACATATACCTCATATTCTTTAAGCGAAATTTTAAGATTGTCTTAGTTTGAGCAAGTTTAGCTATGAAATTGCACGTATTTTACAGAAATTTAACTTTCGAGTTTTTTTTTTCTATCAATAAAATTCTCAGTTCCATAGTTACGGACTCCATTCCGAATATAAATTCCTGGGTTATTTACATGATTCTTTGCCATTGGAATTTAATTTGCATTAGTCACACTAAGAGAGCCTTAAAATTTCGCGTTAAAGAACATAGCATATGGTTAGGAAACAGAAATCCCCTGTTGCCCAGCACTGTTTGGACAGAAGATCACATTTTCCTTTCCTCTGCAACCAAAATTATTCAAAAAGATCTTCCATTGTTGAATTAGATTTTCTAGAGGTGTTTCATAAAAAAAAATCTTTCTGTTCTAGTTAACGACCCTAATTCTAATGCATCTTTAACCCCAGTCTTTAAGTAAATTATGTTTTACTTTTCTTGTTTCATCAATAGAAGATGCCAGTAACTTGACTTCTTTCTAGTCATTCTAATTACCATATTCTAGCCCGTTTATTTGCACTTAGGCAGCTGAAGTAGGTGGCTCTGCATTTAAACTATAAAAACTAGTCCTGCAAAAATAAAATTCTAAATTCTAAAATGAACTAATTTCAGCGGAATATATGCTATCGACTCCACTGTAACTTGTATTAAACCACGTGACCACATTTTTCCTCTTCTTCTCTTGCGGAATGTATCTCATTTGTTGATAATGTGTTTCTTTTGCGAGAAAATTATATAAAAAGAAACTTTTGCAGTGTTTTCATATAAGCGCCTAGATTTTCTATACAGAAGTTTTCTCGACAATTTTACCCACTTCCGTAAAGGACTATTTGAGTACTAAAAAACTGCTTCGAAATTTTACAAAGCCTCAGGATTGAGTTTCATTCCTCGATTCCAAGGTTCTTTAATATACTAAGGTTAGGCCAGGAACGGAAAAAGCGTGCCATTGGTTGCTGGTAGTGACGTCACCCGGGAGACAAGACGCATCGGCCGACGCGTCTGCTACATGATTTTGGTAATGGAAAAAATGTAAACTAAAGCAAAATGATCATTTTATATGTGGTAGATATACCGGAAATACCGGGTATATACTTTCCGATTAAGTATTTTGTTAAAAAAAATGTTTATTTTATGCACAGAATTCGTACGAATGCTGAAAATAATTGTAAACATTAAATTCTTTTCGTAAAGGAAAGCATTAGAAAATGAAAAACGATATTTAAGTTAATTAAGGGAAATAAATATTGTAAAGCAAGGTATTTTTCAATATTTTTCGTAGTATTGTTTGCACTAAATAAATCTTGTTGAACAGAACACATGATGGCATAACTGCTAAGACCATGGTAGAAACATAATCAAAAAGTATTATTCTATTTATTTTCATTGCTCATGCACTTTCCATGAGAAATATATGATCGTGATTTTCAGTTCAAATTACATATCTCAAGCAAAAATATATATAAAAAGATTTGACTTAACAAATTCATATTTAAATACCATAAAATTCTACAAATTTCTTAATATCCGTCATTATACTTTTAAATAGTATACTTATCACATTCTTTTTAAAGTGAAAAGTCACTTCATACTGATTCACTTCAGATTTTAGCAGAAGTGCGTATATTTTCAGTATAATCTAAAAGTACTCTTATAATCCCTACACTCCCAAGATTTCTATATAACATTTATCCTGACGTGATTATTTGCTATAGTAAATAATCTTCGATATTGGCATCCTATTCTTCCTTTCATACATTAAAAATGGAACAATTAAAATACATTTTCTTACACATATACACACAATAATAATAATAATAAACTTGCCTTACATCTTAGTTTCGGCCCACCAGCGGCCGAGCGGTAAAGTCGCTGAACACTGAGTAGTTCGGTTCGAATCCCGCGAACGGGCTGGCTGCATGGGTGTTTTCGTGGTTTTCCTCATGCGTAACGTGTATACGAGCCAGTTTCCCTGAGAAAGTCCTCCACGAAGGCATCACACCTATTACGCAGATAGCCCTAGTGTGCTTTGCCATAATTAAATACACCACCACATCTTAATTTCAATTCAGTCTGTACACAAATTAAATATTTTTAATTACTAATGTATTTTTATTAGCTTGTTTCTTAAAATACTTTTGTTATACTCGAAATATGTGTTCAATATTGAATTATTTTTCTTTCTCTTATAATTAAAAACAAGTTATATGGAATCAAAATTAAAACATATGCAGCAGTTAAATAACACTGAACAGAATATCTTACTTTCTCTTTCGCTATTTGTATTCTAGCATTATACACAGATTTGTTTTCCTTCAGGTTCAAGCATGTGTAAGTTATATCAATTAAATTACATCACACATACCTGTATGCATCAGTTAAATAACACTGAAGGAAATATGTCACTCACTCATTCGATGTTTGCAGCATAGTGTGGTCGAGAAATTGTCCTTTCCTCACGGTGAAGCATGTATTAGTTTACTTAGTTCGAAAGCTTAACCCAGACGCTGCTTCAATACATAGAGTTACGTTTGGGATGTAAAGAAAGTAACCAAAACATGTGAATGAAGTTGGATACGCAAATTTATTAACTAATCATTTAGGTACTCAGTATTGGTAAACATGACACTGAGTTTAAATATCTCACTACGATGTAAGTCTCATACACAAAATGAAGATTATGATAAAAAATGATTTAAAATGAGAAATTTTTCAATTTAAATGTAAAATAGCAGTAAAATGAAAAATAAATGTAAAATTGCATCACAGTTATGTATGAAAACTACATAAATTCATTAAAAAAATAGTTATTTTATCTGATTGTAAAAAGTGTTTTCCGCCAAAAAAAGTGTTAACGTGTATAATTCTGACACAACGCTATAGCACAATTTGCCACTTCCGCTTAGGTATAATAGCAAATTAACAACACAAATCAAATCAAACTGTTGATGCAACGAAAGTAAACAAACGCCAAGAACTAACTCTGTCACCCACATGACGTCATGCATATGTGGCATAACTTTCTCCCTGCACTGCGCATCGCTCTTGGGCCCCCCCTGCCTCGATTCGATGAATAACTGGTATCGAACGTTTGTTTACAAACTAACATGTGCCTTTCGGCAAGAAGTGTAGTATTCGTGCTATACACTTTTAAACACTTAATTAAGTTGCGTAATTAAGAAATTAAGTTGCGCACCATATAAAAACTTTTAATGCAGTGCAATACAAATATTTGCGTATTTCTATGTGATTTTTAATATCAAGACTTAGGCAAATCACATATCACAGTTCCAAAACATGTGATTTTAGTAAGTATTTCTTTTTCTGGAATTATTAATGTAAAGTATTGTGAATGTCAGCTTGCGTTTGAATGACATACTTAATTTTTAAGTGATTTTTAAATTCATATTGGTAAAAAACTGCCCCCCCTCGAAAAAAAGAGTCAGATTCTGTTTAGTATGGTTACATCTTTTTCCAGCACTTTTTTTCTTACTGCTTTAAATAATGATTGGTCATCTGAATTGTTATTTATGGTTTAAATATTTCTGCTTTATTAATTTCTAGCATTCATTAAAAATAGAGTCATACTTTATTATCGAATATTAAGAAAGGTTAGAAATGTTATTAGATGTTTGTTGGTGCCTTAGTTTGCGAGCATAATTCGTTCCTGAAACGTGTTCGTAATTCAAATCAGTTGCATGGCACAGCGGATTCCTTTGTAAGTTTGCGAGCATAATTCGTTCCTGAAACGTGTTCGTAATTCAAATCAGTTGCATGGCACAGCGGATTCCTTTGTAAGAAATAATGGAACTTATATGATTCGTCTTACAAGCTGAAAATATTCATATAAAAATTATTACAGAACATGCATTAGGATACACAAACATTACTTTAAATTTTACATGCAACATTATTCGTGCCTAACTAAAATAATTGCTGTCTACTGAGTCGATGGAGTCTTTCTGAGTCTGCGACTTGCCAATAACAGCAATTACCCAATGACGATTTTGCGATCTTTATAGAATTTGGGGGAAATGTGATACATCGTCTTTATAAGCGAATTCATTTGTTTGCACTGCTATAGCCTTATTCAGGTGCTACTTTTCAACAAAACTTTCACATTTTATGCATCTCCTTAATCTCATTTAAATCAAGGGATTTCTTTATCTTTTTTTTCTATCCTTCTCAAACAAAACAAAAAACAAACAAAACTGCCCTTATAACCTTTTGCTGTTTTTTGGGATACAAATCAATTTCACTGGCAATTAGGTCTTCACATTTTGCTTTACCAGCTGATGGATGTCATTTCCATTCACTTTTACTCTTATGGTCTTTCCTAAGAACAGAATTTCATAAATAACTGATTTCTCCTAGTTGTAAGTAAATATCTCAAAACCATATTGAAGAAATCAAATAAATCGTTGTTTTCTTTAACTTGCTAGCATCTCTGTTGGAGTACTGCTATATATTCTATTTCCATAAAACAGTATTCTGGTGTAAAAGTACCAGCATCTTTATGGAGATAGCTTTTTACAAGGAGCTGTATATCTAAAAATCTTAATTTGCAGTAAAATTATGCACTATTATCAACTTTATTTAATGACTTTGTGCAGTTTGTTTTTTACACTACCCATTGTGTTTCTTTATCGAAAACTTGTAAGCAACATTTAAGTCAAAATTTGTGTATAAGAAAAGGCATTAACTTGTAAATTATCTAAATATTATTTTTTATCAGTTATTTATAAAAAGGAAGATATTTGATTTTAATTTATAACATATTATTTTAATTTACGTAAATTTTATTTTTATAGATTGATTTATAAGTTTTTGCGATGTTTTTTAAAGTGAGCTTCAAAAGATAAGATGTTCTTTGTTGAAGATATGATGTTCATAATCTTTTTATTATTGAAACTAATACTAAGTAACATTAAATTTTATATGCATCTATTGCAAAAGTTCTGAGATTTTCTATTTCATAAAAAATTTGATACTATTGATTTTTAAAATGAGTAGAATACTGATGTAATAGTGAACATTCTAGATTTCAACAACTTGAAGATTTTAAACCTTTCAAAGCAAAGTTAAATGCATTGTAGTATCAAATGTCCCTACGTATATCATATTTTAAATAAACTGAAAGGTTTTTTTAGTTTTTATCTAGCTGTTTTACAGAATATCCATTAGTGATATATTTATGTTATTTGAATGAATGAAGAATTAAAAAAAATATTAGCCATTTGTTATAAAATTATGTTATTAATATTATTCGAACTTTTTAAAATTGTAATGAGAATTATGAATATGTATTTGTTTTATTAAAACTTAGTATATTATCTATATGAGAATTTTAATATGAAGTATATAATATATTCATAATGTATTTCTTTTTTCAGAATTTTCTTTTTAAGAAATCTGTTGAGCATAAGTGGGATTAGAGCTTCCTATTATTAAGTTTCACTTCCTATCAATATTACAATTGCGTGAAACTCTTCACAAACAATTTTTTAAGAAATGGCAGCTGTGAATGAACTCCAGAAGCGGAGCTTTGATAGTGAAAATACTGAAAGTAAAGAAACGAAAAGATTTTGTGGTGAAAAGTGTACTGAAATAGAAGTTGAAGCAATTAATAATACTGCAAAAAATCAAGATAGCAGTACTAAAGCTACTGAAGAAGATGTGGGTATAACTGAATATGTCAGTAAGCTATCTGGCTTTTATGCGGTTATGAAAGAAAGGTAAGAATATATTGTAATTTGGTCTGAAAATATTTTGTATAATAGGTATTATTTTCTAATTTATCAGGTTTATTTTGTGTAGAAATTTTGCTAATAAATTTTTAAGTAATGCTGGCCGTACCAGTAACTGAGCAATCAAGACTAATGGATATTGTTAGTTTGACCTGGTTTGTGTTTAAACTCAGATGAATGGCCTGGCTGCATGGTTAGTTTGGGTGTTTTTTCCAATGTGTACTGAGAATATGAGTCAGAATATATCTTAGGCAGATAGCCCTCCTGGCTTTGCCATATTCAAATAACAAAACAAAATGTGTGTTGAATATCTATTTCAAAATAATATTTTACTAGATTATTTATATTCAGTTATGAAGAAATAGTGGTCATTTTGAATCCATATTTGCATGCTGTAAGTATTATACCATCGGTCATGAAAGTTGGCAGAGATGTCTTCATAATTACGTCAATCATTCCTGCGGACTGACACCTGTTTATTTAATAAACAATCAATAACCAACCCACTTTCATTTTGCACTGTATAAAACAGCTTTTGTTGATTTCTACTGTATTGTTAGGCCGTCCAGTTTTGCTGGAAGCTTTGCTTAGAACATTATGGGTACTAACCTCCTGTTGCTAATTGTTCCAATCTGTTACTGTTTTGTTGGCCATATTATGCTGACCATATTGCATTCATTAATATGTACTATATGAAATAAAATACTTTTTTTTCTATTTTTAAAAAAATATCGTTAAATTTAATAGTAGGATTAATTTAATCATAAATAATCCTTCCTTTATATGAGTACTTTTCTGTTAAAGAGACACCATGCCAACTGGTATCATTTTAAATGCCATATTATTAGAATTGAACTGATGTTGAATAATGTGTATTAGAAAATTTTGATAATTAAATTTATTTTATATATATAAGTTGTTCTGTATAAGTTCAAAAGCATTAAAAGAAAACCTAAAATACCTTCAAGACAACTTTGACAGTCTATAAGATCTTGAAGTGCAATTTTGACACAATGATGAACTATTATTTTATGTATTATGTAAGATGAATTATTATAGGATAGATAAATAAGTGCAATTTCAACTCTTATTTATCTGAACCTTCATATCCTTTAATAGTTCACCTAAAGTGCTTTTTCCTCTGATTTTTTCAGCATGCAGATTAATATTGTATATTATACATTGAAGGAACTAAAGGTGATGCTTTTCTCTTCTTAATCTGATGATGAGCATAGCTATTTAGAAAATTCCAAATCTGGCTATCAAATTTGATTCAAGTAGTGAAAATGTGAACAAAGGGTCTTAAAACAAGTATAGAGTATAGGTAATCAATGTGTCCAAATATTGTAGAATCTCTATTAACCCAACTTTTATCAAGTGAGGCCTCTGTTAAATGAGTTGGCAGTCAGTTTGAAAAAGGTATTGGGAAAATATAATAACAATACAATGAAAATAACTAGTCACAAATTTTGTCAAAGATTGATCTTTTGGTCTTTCTAAGTAACAAAGCTCATTTAATGGCCTTGCTATGTAAATTCAGGTAAAAATTGTGGTTTACATGCATAAAAAATGAGAACCCTTCCAAATGATAATTAATTTATAGATATGCTTGCAAGGCTAAAAGAATGATGTTTTGGAATGGGTAAATGTAGAAAATTGTAAATTAAATTTTCAAATTTTTGAGTGCAAACAAATCATTTATGCCATAGATTCAGAGAACAGTAAAAACTTTAGCGATTTTTAAACTATTTAGTGACTCTGAGGTTGACAGTGAAACAAAAAATGAAAGTATTTTTCATACAGAAATGGTTTTGGTTTATTTTGATTGTGGTAAAGTATTTTCTTTGTAATAAAATATTTGATATTTTTTAGGTATTCCGATTTTTTAGTGAACGAGATTGACATTCAGGGCAATATTGTTAGACTTACAAATATGGATAAACCTGTTATTTCAGAAAATACTTGCCAAGTAAAGGAGATTCTGGATGAAGATACAGTGAAAAAATTGCAAGATCTTGTTAACACAGATGAATGTCATGAAGTTATAATAGAGGTAATAATTCTCATTGTGTGGAAGAACAGTTTTTGACAATGTTACAGACGAATGCCATTGTAACAAATTTCAAGGGATTGGAAGTTTAGTTTCCTGTAAATGGTGGTTTGCTATACCTAGTTTGATAAGGAAAATATATTATCCCTTTCCATGTAGTGCTTAATGGTAGAGCATATAATAAATAAATAAATAAAAATTGATAATAATGCAATATATTTGTGCAGGTTTGTTTCTTGATAATGTACTACTTATGCATGATTAAATGCATTTTTTAATAAACCGATTATACATTTAATATGCTCTGCTTGTACGATTAATTTGATTAATATGGAAGAGGAAATATTAATGCATGTATACATTTTGTAATGAAATATAACTGCAGTTAAAAAAATTATGAATAGCATGTTAAAAAGCCACTAAATTCCTATGTTTTTTTTTTTCTTTTAAGTTATTTAAGAATGTAGGTCTAATAAGAATATAATTCTATTAGTCAGATAAAATATTTTTCACCAGCTTTTTTACTTTAAAACTTACTTGAATATTTGTAATAATGTTTTCCTGTGTAAAAGGTTACAAATAAAGAAAAGAATGTTAGAAAAGAAATCCATGTTGCAATAAGGCAGAACTTTCAAGGGCTCGAATCTAGTACTGAAGAAAGAGAAGAAAGGAAAGTCATAGTGGTTAAGAAACTTGATTCCAAAGCTAAAGGTTTGTTTATGATTCCATATTATTGTATGAATATTTAAATATGTTCTGTCGAAGCTATTAATTTTTTGCTGTGATTCTAATGAATTGGCTTAAGAACTATTTCTGCTTAAAGTGTAATATATTTAAGCCATTTTTTAGTTTTAATTATTTATATGTAACAAAGTAAGTTTTGGTGTTTGTTACTTAAGGCAGTACCACTTAAAGCTTTTTATAATCTAAAAATTCATACATATATAATTATTTTAAGGTTATGTTTTGTGATGTTGTTCTTAACCTAAAAATTAACCGATTTGCTTTGTGAATAGTTGGGAATTCTTAAGTAAATATTAATTAATCATCTTATCTAATTTTTTAAACTACATTGTTATTAAAACATTTTTAATGTTATAAAAGATATTGCATTTTCTTATTTCTTTCTTCAGGTAAAAGATTTAAGCCATCTACTTTAGGAAATTATATTCACTTTGTATTGTACAAAGAAAATAAAGATACAATGGATACAATAAATACAATTTCTTCCTTTCTAAGGTGAGTTTATACTTAAAAGTGAAATTATCTTCAAGGGTTTAATAATAACAACATTGAAGTTTACTGTGGAGCTTTATTTTGAATATTATTTGTATGGGTACTGTGGGAAATCTCACAAAAACATAGTTTTTAATTTCTTATTTTGTCACATTGAGATAATTTTGGAAAATTTTTTTCCTGCTGTTTATCTAGATAACACTAGAATTAACTAACTAAAATATTTTTTGATGCAAGAAATGCCATTTTAAAAAACATTATGTAGGGTTTGGTTTTTTGTTTTCATTTATATTTGTTGCATAAAGAGTGTTTTCAGGCATTTTTTTCCTAGAAAAGTAGGATAAATTATGCTGGCATAAATATGAGAAATTTGACATGCAAGAGAACCCAGCATTTTTGAAGTTTTTTTTTAAATTAAAAAAGGGTTTGCATAAAGGACAGCTTCACTGAGCTTAATATGTGGCAGGATGAGTGGAAGAACTGCCATGATCCAGTTATTAGAGTTTTTATTTCTTGGTATATATTAGCTTATAATTTAAATTATTTTCTTTTCTTTAATGATGTAAATATCATCTTAATGAACAGAAGTTTTTGAAAACACAGATTAAAACAAGTAATTGTAAAAATTTAGCTAATAGAAACAGTTTAAATATAATTCTTGATGAGCAGATCCAAAAAGCTATGCCATTTGGAGGATTAAATGAATTACATGCCATACATTGAACTAAAAAAAAAAAAAAAAAAAAAAAAAACTCCTCAGTCAGCTGCTTTCTATAAAATGAAATTATTATTATAATTTGCAAAATTAAGTCTAAAGTTTGGATAACAAATGAAATCTTCATTGACTTGTTGAAATGAATTCATCAAAGAGTGGGCTTGAAAGCAAAAATTTCTTCTTTCCATCATTACCTACAAATACTCTACTTTTCTTACTCTAAAAAATATATTAAAGTATTTTTACTCCTAGCACTACATCTATCTGTAGTCCTTTGAATAAAGGATTATTCAAAGTGTAAGTGTGGGATATAAATGAGAAATTTTGAAAAGTTGCTTGTAAAGGCCTTTTCATCTTCTGTGTTTTGGGTACAACAAAGATGGCTGACTGCTTGGAGAAAAATATTGCACTGTAGAGAGTGAAGAACCTTTTCCTGAAAACAAGATTTAAGCATAAAAGCACTGAAGAAGAGCAATAAAAGACTATTGAAACAGTGCATAAATTACAAGTGAATGAAGTAAATTTGGAGAAGTGGAGTGATGTCAAGAATAGATTTAATATAGATATTTCATAAAAATCTTTTTATAGAATGCTTACAGACATCATAAAATAAAAGAACTGGCAGGCTGATTGAAAACTGTTAGAAATGAAGTGGGGAAGACCATTGAAATGCTGAGAACCTTCTTTAAATATCAGGAGGATATTAGTTAAGATTAATTTATTGTTATTGCTAATCTTTAGAAAATTAGGCAGTAAAAGAAAAGATATTGGAAAACTATTTACAGGCTAAGTGCAGGGCTTAATTTTTAAGATTAGAAGTGCCGGAGCCCTATGGAAGACTGTCAGCAAAGAGGAACAAGAGTAAATAAACAAATAAAATGAGTATTAAACTCATTAATAATTTTAAAATTCAATAGTTAATTATTATTAAATTAATTAATAGCTATTTTAATCAATGTTTATAAATTGTTATTTAATCAATAATTATTAGATAAGTTATTAATTATAATTTAATTGATAATTATTAGATAATTAATTATTATTAATTGAAATAATTAAAAGATGGAAGTAATTAAATAAAATGGAAAAAGATAAATTGAAATTAAATTTTATTGTTATTAAATTTTAATTTATTGTTAAAATAAAATTTGCGAGATAAAATTTCTACTGAAATTGTTATTTAATTACATATAAGAAGTGCTGCAGTCTTCTTATTCAGGGCTCCGGCACGTTCTGGCTAGAATTATGATTTATTACAAAAACTAAGAAGCACCAGAGCCGAGATCTGGTGGGCTCTGGCCCAATTTAAGCTCTGATCATAAGGTGGGAAAAAAGTTCTTTTATCATCACAAAAATTAAATATACTTAAAGTATAGCTGATGAAAATTCCAGGGTGAAACAGAATGAGGGTATGAGTGGGTGGAAGCAAAAAATGAGGGGAATCTTGGTGAGAGAGAATGTTCTCTTTGACAACGGCTCTCTGCTGATATAATTATAGCCATCAAGCAGATATGTGCAAGGGGTAAAATGAGTCCTGAATCTGACCCCTAAGGATGAATGTAAAGTTGCTGGTTACGCTTTCCCCCCATTAGTGGATACTGTGGGAAGACCATGTATAGGACGTGCTCGGGCAGTTTATATCAGTATTTCACTCTTATTGTACTCGCTGTCACTTAACGCACATTTAATACCACAAATTTTCCTTCCTGTGAGGATAACTAACTGTAAGCATCAATAACAATACACAAGATAGAATGGTAGTGTGAGAAATTTACGTGTTCCTAAACAAATTCCCCCAAATTTATTGCTTTTCTTAAAAGGGAAAGGTTTCTGCATGTGAGTGAGGAGACTTTACTCGAACGTCTCATGTTCTCATGAGTTCGTATTTCTAGGGAAATAGAGTATTGCAAAATCTGCTTATTGTTAAATTAAAATGTTAGGGATTCTAAATTTTTTCAGTAGTTCAGTTTCAGTAGTTCAGTTTTATAAAAAGAAATATCGGAGCTCATCTTATTTAGAGCTCTGGTGCACTCCAGCTAAAAATGGCTCTATGTATTATGTGCCAGAAATGTTTCATTTATACCTGATATGAATCCACTTGCCACATTTTTATTGCTATTAATAACAAATGCACACAGATCTATTTAAGATATCTAGTTTTATACACATAATATATATAAGAATCTCTTTAGTTTAAAAACTCTGTATATAGAATTTCCTTTTTTCATATTTCTACAGTTTTCAACACAAACCAGTTCAATTGGGTAAATGAAGATTAAGTGTTCTGAATAGTTTAGCTATAAAAATGGGAACAAAGAAAAATTTTTTAATATATATAAAATTTGTTATATGTTTGTTATTTCATCCTGCAGTTGCTTTTTTTACTAAAGCACTTTGTTTGATGTTGTGCAAATTGTATTTTTAGTTACTGAGATGAGAGATAGTGCGAACGCAAATTAGTTAGGGCTCACTCTTAAGCTCCAAGCGTGCGCTTGGAGCTTAAGAGGGAGTTACTGAAATTCCAATGATGTAGATGTTTGTTTGACGTAGGAAGGTAAAATTGGAGGTTTTGCTGTGTTTGATGAGTTGCCATTCTTAAGCCAGCGCTATGTTTTAAGAAGAAAATAATTGAGGTTCATTCAAGATTACAAATCTGTGATTTCTTTAAATTCTACTGAAGTTGTGCCTTTCCAAAGAAGATTTACATTTTTGATATTGTTGAGATAGCCAGCGAAATTACATCTTAGATCAGCAGAGAGCAAAGCTGAAGTACGTAGTTATTCAAGATGGAAGCATGTGAGGAGAAAAGTTGTCGTTTGCAATTTGGTGATTAGTCAAGAGGCATCTGCATTAAGGGTTACGTAAGATTGCATAATTAATTTGAATGAAGCAGTTTAGACTTACAGTGCTATTTTTAGGACAGAGCGATGAAGTTTCCAAATGAAATAAAAAATAAAAGAAGTTATAGTGAATTAAATTTAAAAGTTTGCTTTTTTTTCGTATTTTTTATTTTACATGTATATTAACATAATCCTTATTTTTAGTTTTGAAATATTGTCTGATCCTTCTATATTATTCTGGTGTATCTAAATATATTTTGCAAAAAAATTCATGTTAATTTGACTATATTTAGAGGTTGCTGAAGTCAGCGTAATTTTCACTTTCTGTAATTATCATTCTGAGTTAATATATAAAGAAAATTGGTGTACTTTGGTTATTTAGATATTATTATAATCCTTAAACTAATTTTGTTCAGGTCTGTTAGTTTTAACAGCTAAATAAACAAAGCCTAGTAATAGGGGAAAATTAAGCAGTATATAGAGTGACAAATGACTCAGATTGAAAGTGTTGTGTTAATTTTCTCAAGTGATCAATATACTTTTTTGGTACATGGTAATGATTTTAAAGAGGAGAAAACATGTGGAAGCACTAAGGGCAATGGCTATACTTTCTACCTCCATAGGCTTCTAGTGGTAAAAAAGCTGCTGGTTTAGAAGCTTTAACGTATACTGCTATAGTGGTATATATGAAATGTCTATATCTTGTCTTATAGAAGTAGTGATATAGAAACTTTCATATATATGGCTGGGTATATATGAAAGCTATTATACTATTTGTTGTTTTGGTTCTAGAGAGAATAAAGTGATTGAAAAGTGCTGTATCTGTTTTCTGCAGTATTTTTTGAAAACCATGGACTCGGAATAAAATATGTTAACATAACAGGTCTATTCATAGACATGAAGAAAAGATACACATGAAAAAATTGCAGCATATTTAAAAAGAAAATTTCAGATTAAATGCTTCCTTGCTGTTCTGTAGGGAAATATTATATAAATTAGCAAAAACTGTATATGGAATAGATATAGATGAACTGCTTGGTGCTCTAAAGTAACAAATACAAAGCTGCAGACTTAAGCAGTTGCTACTTTCTTTTAAGAATAAAGAATTATTCAGTAAACAAATACAATGTCATTTAATGCCATTGTCATCAACAGAAGTTACAGAAATGGAAACTTTATACTTTTAGAACAAAAGTTATAGAAAAACCTTCCTCACCTAGGATGTTATTATGCATTAAAACCTATTCTTGCAAGCATGATTAGTGCCATTCTCTGAAAATATTCACCTCTGCAGATGTCATTATTGGCAGTATAATAATAAATTGCAATATGTAGCTGATACATCTTTGGGCTATTAAATCACTGCAAAGGATTACTAATTGAGTATCATGTATAATGGTTTTCCATTTGGTAACACCTGGAGTGATAGGATATGCATTAAAACAACACCTCCATAACAATACCATTATAAATCATGCAGTGGTCATTGATGCTGGTTGCCACATTCTTTAGCCTGGGTTTGAATCCCAGAGAAGGCCTGGATATTTAAAAACATATAGTGTCTGTTGTGGCATGTGTCACTTAAGATACTGGGTAGCTGAAAACCCTCTCAAGTGGTTGGGAAAGAGGGGTGGGAGTTCTTTGGATCCATTTCCATGGTTTTCTCCCTCAAAACTTAGGCAGAGCTGTGCATTTAGTATGTTGGGACTGTGCTTGTACCACCAATGGTGAATTTCTGTTGTCTCACTCATTTCTGCATTTATCTGCTTTATATCATCATGGAGTGAAGAACATTTGGTGTGTCTTTTGCACACATGTCATCCAAGCCTAAATCCAGGCTAAAGGTTCTGAATGGCAGATTATGAATTTGTCAGCGTATATATGCCAACAAGCTTCATTGGAAAACTGCTGGTGAAAATATTGTCTGACCGTATCATCACTTCACTTCTTATATTCGGTGATTAATCTTAATGACTAACCATTTTCTGAAAATGGTGATATGATGTTAAACTTGCTCACTTAGTTGTACCTAAGACAAACTGGTGCAATGGCTGAGCGATGTAATTTATTTTGTTTTGGGGTGCATATTTCCCATGCAATTTAGACTTGCCTTGTTTCATTGACTGTGTATTATTTGTTACATATCTAATTAGGAGGTATTTTGTAAATTAATATGGACTTCTAAATCTAAGTTGTTTCCTACCCTAAATTTTGTAAATTATTTTAGTAAATGCTATTGTGTGCTTATAAGTTCCTAACTTGTAATAATTTTCTGATTTTGAATCAATAGAATGATTATTAGCGATTTCAAAAAGAAACATCTGTTATCTGTTTCTCTTAGGGTTCAACCAAAAGTGTTTTCTTATGCTGGTTCTAAAGATAGGAGAGGTAAAACAAGTCAGCTTGTTTCTGCTTACAGATTGGCTCCAGAAAAACTTCTTAGTGTGA
This sequence comes from Stegodyphus dumicola, assembly GCF_044657685.1. Classification (NCBI taxonomy): domain Eukaryota; kingdom Metazoa; phylum Arthropoda; class Arachnida; order Araneae; family Eresidae; genus Stegodyphus; species Stegodyphus dumicola. The sequence continues at coordinate 134,054,699 of NC_140777.1, forward strand.
ATAAAAGATTCAATATGATCAAAGTGGGAAATATTGTGTAAGTAGCTAAAAATTGTTAAATTATCATTATTTAATTAGTATGGCTATTATTTATTTTCATTTTGTGTTTTAGATAAGAGTTATTTTTCATATTTGTAGGTATAAAAATGATCAAATGAAATTGGGTGATTTATTAGGAAACTCCTTTGTCATTATTCTCAGGTAATATACATATTTTAAATCTTTACTATCATTAAAGTGAAATGTATGTAATATTAGTTTAAAAGAAATTATCAACTCATGTATTTTGTTCATTTCAAAATTATATTCTTTCTTATTTTATAAAACCGTTGCTTACTATTATTTAATAATGCATTTTTTTGCCAAATATGAGAAAAATATGAACTTTATAATAACTCATTTTAATAAAATTAAACATAAAGCCAAAAATTTATATGTTATTATTAACTACTATACTATATATTAGCAATCTCAACTGCTAATATATAGTATCCAAATTATTTGAATTATTGAATGACTGTTCTCCACATGAATGTCTGGATGTTTTTCAACTAGCAAACAAAATGATGATCTTTATTTGTTATGTATTTATTTGATACATCACTTCAATATAGTTGGAGCGAGCTAGCTTGAACTCATAAATGTGTGTATTCTACAGATAATGTATTTCATAAGATGTTTTAGCAGAAAAACTTTAGTTATTGTGCATTATTTAAAGAGCTATCAGCTAATGACATTAAAACCAAGTCAGGCTACATTACCTGGCAGCTTATAGAGCGCCTTAACATGATTCAACATACTCCCTCGGACGACTGTGCCAGCGGGGCGCCAACCCACCAAACAGCCCACAGGGACTTCTCATGTTCATCGCCAGAATTCATCACACTGAGGGTTGTGCAGGGAGCCGCCCCCCGGCACAGTGCTTAATATCTACATGAGAGCGTCCCCACAACAAAGGCAATGGACACGACAGTACCACTACGTCCCTGTCAAGCCCACACCTACCATAGGATGGATCTATGGTTCTAGTCTTGTGAAGTCCAATTATATACCCAACAAATCGAAGCTGGCAGGACACAAGTCCAGCCAGTGGTCTGGGAGAACCATTGGTCTCCTCCCATAAATGGTCAGTTCCGGAAATTCCCACCAGTCGATCCCCTGGGATTGGTTTGCTCAGCGTCATTAGCCTATATGAGCCAAGGCCTAGATCAAGGCATCGTATAGTTTCCAGCAGGGCCACGAGGAGTCTGACGCTGAGCTGTGGGAGATGCAAACAGGCAAGCTTGAAGCCATTCCCACAGTCCCTGCCCATCGATCAAACGCCAGGTCTCCTGCCTTCCGCCACTGCTTACGACAATCTCCTGCTCACGGTTCATGCTGCTTACAGTGGTTTCCAGCCGGTTCCGGACATCCATTCCCGGGTCAGGAACCGGCGTTCGGGCTTTAGATCAAACGCCAGTTCTCCTCCCGCTACGTGGTTGATTCTGCACATTTGTCCTCGGGGGTCCGAACGCCACTCGCCTATCAGCTAATGACAGCAATGAATCAGTTGATCATTAATACACACACACACACACATGTGTATATATATATATAATATTACCATAAAAATTTTACTGCAATATATATATATATATAATTTTTTTATTAGTGAAAGAAACAGAAAGGAAAACGAATATTAAAAGAGAGCTTAACACACCATTCAGTTTTAATGTCAACATTTTTACTTCCTTGTACAAAGTAAAAAGGAAGTATTGTAATCGTGAAAAGTTTCAGGCAGTATACTTCAATGAAAATATACATTTTGAGTGCTATTGAATGCAATTTAATGATGTTTTTGCTTGACATCTGTACGTATGGACAGAATAAAGGAATCTTTACCCCCAAACAGATTGTAAAATGGATTCAAAAGATAATTTCTCATCACTTCTGTATGTACATACATGCCGCGATTTTGCCTTTGCAAATATAAAATTTTTCTCAGTATTACGTGAGTATTGGTGTTATAGAAGATTGAGAGAAGGATTAATTTTGAAATGAACCAGTTTACTGTTTTAAGGATGGAAAGAGGAAAACAACTAAATTAAAAAAAGTCAAAGGACTGTATAAAATTAAAGGCCATTTTAATTTACCTGATTTTTCTTTAAACCTTTATATTTGCACATGTGTGTGTGTATTCTATGAAATTTGCTGTCATTTTGGTAAATTTAGATAGATTTTGAAATTTCATTTTATTTAAACAAGAGGAATTTCAAAGTAATGTAACTGTTTACAATGAACAGACATGGGAATTTAATTAAAAAAGACAAAAATTTTAAATTGAAACATGTCGTTAAAAAAACCAGTGTAACAAGGCAGACAGACAGAAAAATTTTTTCTATTGCATGCAATAACTTGTTTTGCAATTTTGAATAGATAAATTCAAAAGATGAGAAAAATTCCCCTGTTTAATTCTGCTGAACCTCAATCTCAATTATATGTTACATACATAGTTCATGTGAAATTTAAGAAATGACAGATCTTCTTAAATCACAGAAGATTTAATGTATTGCAAATTGCATTAGGGAGATGTTAAGATTTTGAAAATGGTGTATTTTCGACAGGATTGGTGAATTTCTTCTCTGGAGTAGAAAATCAGACGAAGAAACTGATAGTTTACTTATTTCATATTAATATTATTATACTTAAATTTTATTCATATGCAGTCAAAAGTCGTAAATCCGGACACCCATAATCCGGAATGATCTATAATCCGGTGTTGACGCATGCGCGTAATACCTTTACGCATGCGCGTAATACGTTTACGCATGCACGTTTAATGTATAACCGACGGTATAAGCTATACTAAAATGGTCTAATTATCTATTTCAGTTAATGTTGCAGATTACTTCGGTTGTTCCTTAATCTTCGGATTGTATCTGGCTTATTATTTTTTGCAGACTGTTAGAGCAATTTTATAAAAGTAAGTTGGAACTTTCGATTATGTCAAATAGAATTTCCGATGCTGGATCTACAAAGGGAAAGCATGTTTCGATGTCCATCAAACAAAAAGTGGAATTGCTGCAAAAAAATGTATAAAGTCTCCTTTGTTTCTCTAACCATTCCGAAATCTGTTTATCAATTTCACGCTGCTCTGCACGGGGGGGGGGGACATCACGGCGCGCAATGAACTGGAAGTTGATCTGTCAGCACTATCCTTATATCACGAATACAAATCAAATAGTTTTCTGGTTGAAATTTTCTAATTTCGACTATGCGTAATGTATGCTTTACGCATGCACGCATTGAAAGAACTGTTTAATAAAAAAAAGAATAAATATTAAGTTTTTTTTTTTTTTTTTTTTTTTTTGTAAATTTTGATACTCTTTACATCATAATTGCTCTTTATTTCATAAATTACGGTTTCATATTTTTAATTTTATAATTTCTGCGTGATATCTTACCAGATTTAAACTGATGATCTATAATCTGGAAAAATCGATAATCTGGAATCACCGAAGTCCCGACGAGTCCGGATTAAAGACTTTTGACTGTATAACACTCTTACATTACCAATAAATTTTAATATTTACATTATTATGTAATAACAAAGAAAAGAAGCAAAACAAAATATTGTGTAAATTGGGGTTTGCCTAGAACATTAAAATATTCATAAAAATATGTAAATATACAAATTTTAAAAAGTTAATTTTTTTTAAAAGTTATAAATCATAAAATCATAGCCATTTCTTATTGGGTCTTTATGGTTGATAAAAAAAACATGAAGTAAATATGACATCAACACGCAAATAAGAATTCTACCGCTATTTTCACTGAATTTTTGAAGAAAGTTATTAAATTATGTTGCATTTTATTGCAGAAATAATAAAACATTTATTTTCAAATAAGTTAAACTGTTCTAATAAATTTATCCCCTTCACTTAGCTCCACGGGTGCATAATTGTTAATTTCTTTTAGTGTCCTGGAAGAAACCTAACTCTAAGTTGTCTTCCTTTACAGTTAGTGCTTTCGATATCAGATCCAACTACAAGACTCATTTTTTTCATTCCAGTGTTACCTATCATGCATATCCACTTGTGAAATTCTATGAATAGACTGAAACGGTGAACTATTGTATAAATGAAAGATGGATTATACTTTATTCGTGCGATCATAAAATCTCCTATTTAGAAGCTCATCTGCAAATAAATAATCTGCACATTTTGATATTACCTAAATATTATCTACACATTTTTACTTTCTTGTATGAAGTAAAAGAGGAAAAAGGAAGTATTGTAATCGCAAAAAGTTTCAGGCAGCATATTTCAATGAAAATATCCACTTTGACCGCTATCGAATGCGATGTTTTTGCATGACATCTGTACACAAGGACTGAATAAAAGACTATTTTCCTCCAAAAAAATTATAAAACTGCTTTAAAATGAATTCTGAAGAGAATTTTTCGTGATCTCTGTACGTACGTATCTCGCATAACTCAAAAACGAGTAACCTCAGAACGTTGAAACTTTGTATTTAGGACTGCTGTAATATAGAGATGTGCACCTCGTATTTTGGTAGCGATCGGCCGCACCAAAATATTAGTTTACCGCAATTTTTTATGGAATATTATATATATATATATATATATACATGTGTGTGTGTATTAATGATCAACTGATTCATTGTTGTCATTAGCTGATAGCTCTTTAAATAATGCACAATAACTAAAGTTTTTCTGCTAAAACATCTTATGAAGTACATTATCTGTAGAATATACACCTTTATGCATTCAAGCTAGCTTGCTCCAACTATATTGAAGTGATGTATCAAATAAATACATAACAAATAAAGATCATCATTAGTATATAAATATATTTATATATACAGTGGATGGACAAAAATATGGAAACACCTTGTGAAATGCATGTTTAAAAAGAAAGATTGATTTTAATGAAATATGTAGGTGGCGCTGGCATTTTTGACTACTGACACCACCTATACAACTTCGTAAATGTGCTAAACAGTTGAGTTGTTGTCGGAGTACTGTTATGTGAGTTTGTCATTGCATTATGTCAGAGTTAACAGACTTCGAACGTGGGCAAATTGTTGAAGCACGTATGGTAGGTGCTTCCGTAAGCAAGGTAGCCGAAGTGTTTAGTGTTTCAAGAGGTACTGTATCGAAGATTTATTCCGCATATTTGAAAAGAGGAAGAACATCATCTGCTAAATCACAGCGCGGACGAAAGTGTGTCCTGAGTGATCGCGACAGACGATCATTAAGGGCAATTGTGATGAAAAATAAGAAGACCACAGCTGCAAAAGTTACTGCTGAAATGAATGTTGTGTTACTGAACCCTGTGAGTACCAAAACAATTAGAAGGGAGCTTCATAAACAGGGAATTGCTGGCCATGCTGCAATTGAGAAGCCACTCATCAGGGATGCTAATGCCCGTAACAGGAAAAGGTGGTGTTTAAGTCATAAAGCCTGGACTATAGAGCAGTGGAAGCGAGTAATATGGTCTGACGAGTCTTCTTTCACATTGTTTCCCACTTCTGACCGAGTTTATATCTGGAGAACGCCATTTCAAGCCTATAATACAGACTGCTTGTTGCCAAGAGTGAAACATGGTGGGGGTTCTGTTATGGTTTGGGCAGCCATATCGTGGTTCTCTGCTAGCCCCATAATAACTGTGTCAGGGCACATGACTGCCAAGACTTATGTGAACATTTTGGCCGATCAAGTTCATCCCATGGTACAAACTTTGTTCCCCGATGGTGATGGTGTCTTCCAAGACGACAAAGCCCCTGTTCACACAGCTCACATTGTCTAGGACTGGTTTTCTGAGCACAAGGATGAGTTGTCCCATCTCCCCTGGCCACCACAGTCACCAGACCTGAATATTATCGAACCTTTGTGGTCTACATTGGAACGGAAAGTGCGTTCTCGTTATCCACCGCCAACATCGTTATCTGACGAGAATCTAACGTCATCGTTATCTGACGTTATCTGACATTCCGAGAAGACTGCAAGCTGTTTTGGATGCCAACGGGTTTCCTACACCATATTAAGCAAAGAAACATGTTTTTTTAAAGGTGTTTCCATATTTTTGTCCAACCCCTGTATATCCACTCTGTTACCCGGCTCAGTGATCTCAATTTCTTTACTCTTATATGTTTGTAAATTCTTATCTTCCGATTAAAGTTTTTATGCCTTTAGGAAATCTGCAAGCAATATTTGTAGAATTATCAACAATTTAAAAGCTGTTAAGTTCGGTTAAGCCTAATTTATAAATAACATGGCGGACATGTTTGTTTTCATTTGAAACAGCAGAATGGTAGATTTGTTGCAATCTAGATGGACTAAGCTTTGCAACAACAAAGATAACGCCTTCATTTATTATTGCGAATTAAATCATGCTTAATCCTTTCTGGAATGTTTTCAAGGAAATAAGTGTTTAAGATTTATTTCGTAATTATAATATAGATATTTTGAGTTTTTATGTATTTTTGCCTTGTTGTGAAGTGAGAACTGAATTAATTGAATAAGAAATACTGAATTGTCTGTGAAAAACTGTTTTTTTGTTTTGTTTTGTTTTGTTTGCTTAATTTCTTTTAAACGTCATTCTAGATTTATTATAGTATTTGAATAGAATATGTGGCAACGATTAGATAATTCTTAAAATAATATAAATTTTGTGCATTCTGAGCTATAATATGAGCGAAATATAATGCTGTTAAGTGAACCTAGTGCCAGAGTGTTGCTATGGTAAACAAATATCATGAATTTTAAAGAGTGCATTTATTCTATTGTGGTTTATGCACTATCGACGAAGTAGATTTAATTCAATCCAGTAAGTTTAAATGAAATGCAAGAAAGAATGCATATAATTTAATATTTCATACAAGGAAGTCGTGGTGTACACATCTGATTTTTTTTAAAAGACATACAGATACACTAACATCATAAACACAGTGTATATTCAGTTGAAAGCAGTTGTTATACCGTAAACCCTTAATAAATGTGGACTTGCAGAATGATTCTGAATATACATGTTTTTTCAATTGTCTGCATTTAATTTGTCCAGTGTGAGAATTTCAATTTTATGGTGCATGCTGCAGAATGTTGGCTGTGTTGCCATAGTTCTCTTTAGTAACTGGTTTGAAAATTCATTAAAAAGGTCAAAAATTACTTTAAAAAACCTGAGCTTTAAAATTCTAATTCTCGATAATGCTCTAGAACATGGTACTGAAGCCCTCGCAGCATTGCAGCCAAATGTAGAGGTTTTATTCCTTCTGGTAAACATCATTTTTTTAATCCAACCAATGGATCAATGAATCCTAAAAAAATTCAAAACCTTTTATGTTAACTTGTTTACATCTCTGCAAATAAAATGCTAGATTAAGGAAAGCTTAACACGCAAATGACATTTGGTAAGCTATTCAACATAAGACACTGCATAAAAATGATTAAACTCTCATGGCAATAAGTGAATTCATCAACAATGAATGTCTGCTGGCTCATATCATGTTGGTTAGGAGTTGTCAACAATTTTAAAGGATTTCCAGTGACTGAAAATGAAGGCAAGGGAATCATACAAAATTGTGTAAGCAATTGGCAGTGAAGAATTTTCAGATATAGAAAAAGAAAAAATTAAAAAAAAAAAAAAAAAAAAAAATTAGTGAAGAATGACAGTAGTAAAATGATAAATGAAGAATTGAGTGATCTCATAACACCAGTCTACAGTGAAAGCAGTGATAGTGAAAAAGAACTTTTAACATACAAGAAGCTAAATGATTTGGGAAAAAAATGTGCCAAAATTGTCTGATTTTATAATAGTGATTGATCCAAACAAAGAAAAAAGAAGACAGTTTATGAGAGGTATCGAAAACTTTCCACTCCTTACCAGGAAATGTTTAACGAGTTGTGTCAGACATTGTCCCAAGAAGACACTTTATGAGGGGTACTAAAAAACATTGCACTCCTTAATCATGAAATGTTTCGTTAGTTGCATCAAACATTGTTCAAAGAAAAAAATCACCAGCTATTTAAAAAAAATAATTGTGTCATGTACCGTCTTTTTAAGCAATAATAGAAAATGCATTCAATAAACATTTGTTCCATTTTCCCCTTTTAATAACGATAATATTTAAATTTGTGTAAATTATACATAACTTTTTTAATATGAACTAAATGTTACCCTTTTTTCCATAGAATTTTAATTCATCAACAATGAATGTCTGCTGGCATCACGTTCGTTAGGAATTGTCAACAATGGTTAGGAGCTTTTGTGATTTATGTTATCTTTGATTTGTACATGCAACTGTATGCAACTCTGCTAGCCAGAATGAATGGTCATTGGGATCTTTGCACTTTCTTTTAACTTCCAGGGAGGTTGAGTTTCAGTATAGCATAAACTCTTAAACTGGTTTCGAGTTTTGTGTTAGGAAGCTTTTGGGAGTAATTGTCCTTAAATTTGTTTGCTTATTAGCCTTGAGAGAAGAGGAAAAATTACGTATTTCTCAGGAAAAGGCTGGCATTTAATTCTTACATTTAAAAACTAAATTTGCTTTCTTTTAATATAAAAAATAAGGTTAAAAAATATATTAATATTTTTTAAATTTTAATATTATTATTATTATTATTATTATTAATATTATATTATTAATATTATTTTATTATTATTATTAGAGGTATAGTTTTTAGAAAATATATCTTACTGAGATAAAAATATTGCCTTTTGTGCTTAATAATGTGGTGTACATATTATCTATCAAGAAAGGGGAAAACAAACAAAACTTTTTAAAAAAAGAACTTTAAGAGAAGGAAGATTAGAATAAATTTTAAAAACTTATAATAAAAATTCACTGATGATTAGGCATCAAATAAAATGCTTTTAAAATGTTCAACTCCATGTAATAATTCCATGTAAAAGTTTATAAATGTGTTAAAACAATTTTCTTTGGGAGTTTTGGAAATTGAAATATCAAAACTCATTGCATTAATTTCTTTAGGGGAAGTATGGGCTTTAGAACTATTTATTGGAGGTGTTAAGGCAACCAGAATCAGCATACTGAGCATTAGAGACTAATTTTGAAGGTATAAATATCAAACCTGCTTCATCAGCTGCTAAAGTGAAAATGATGAAAGAGAAGCCTGTACTCAAGCGATAAGAATGAAAGAAAGGAAGCCAAAATACTGGCACCATCTATTCATAAAAAAGGAAAACAGCTATGAAATAATTTCCTTAAAAACTGGGAATAAAGGCAGATTGGAATTGTGATCGTAAATCCTGCAAATACTATTATGTTGATACTTATTGCTTTAACGCCTCCAAGAATCCTTAGTCAGCATGTTAATTAGATTTGTAGAATCATTTGTTAGAAAGTCCATATTTACTTATTTATTCATCTTTGTTTATTTAGACAGGTTGAAGGCGATACTAAAACTGTTGAGCAGGCAGTAGAGTCCTTATCTTCAAAAGGCTTTATAAATTATTATGGGATGCAAAGATTTGGAACATCTTCCATCTCTACACATTCTATTGGCAGGTAGAATATATTTGTTATTTTTTTAAATTCATATCATATGATATATTTCCTATCTCTTAAATTTGTGTTCATTTTTAAATAATAAACATATTTAAAATATCTAGTCATAGTTTCTAATGATGGCCTGTATCCAGCTGTGAAAGTTGTGATTTAACCCTTTCCAGTATGTTACCTTTTAAAGTCGGAGTTTTTATTTAAAAAAAAAAAAAAAAAAAAAAAAAAAAAAAAGGTAGGCAGTCTAATTAGGCCTAGAGGAGTACACAAGTAAAATTTTGTGAAAATAGCACTTATTGTTTTAATTCTGTGAGTGTGCCCAAATTAATTTATAGATTTAATTCTGGGAGTGTCACTGATTGAATAGAGCTTCAAAAAGAGTGCTGAAATGAGCATTATTGTCAATGAACTGACCGATGAGATGCGGAGAAACAAAGAATACAGACTCTCAGTTATCCTAGATTATCGGTGAGCCCGGTCTGGGCACACTTAGGGTTCGCCGTTTGATTTTAGGCTAGATTTCAAGGTAAAAATTTAAAACTAATCTAGAATAAGGAGATTAGCATACAGCCGAAAAAATAACATAGAAATTTCTTTTCAAACAATTCCTTTTATACCCTAAAAAAATTTGGAAGTTTTCTTTGAAAAATGAGGGTCTTAAAAAACTAAACATGGCTAAAATATATGGACTGGTTTGTGTTGAGCTGCCATCTATTATAAATAAAGAAGGTTAGTTTAATTTATAGTAACCTATAATTTTTTTTTCATTCAATTTTTCTGTGCATACAGAAGGAAATTTTTTGGTGTGTCCAGACCGGACACACTGTACTGCAAAGGGTTAATATAGACCATGTTGTTATTTAAAATTTTTATTTTCTTATTTTTTTAAAAAACAGTCTGTCATCATAAATAGTGGAAGTCTATGGAAATAAAAAGCAAAATAAATAGTTAATAATTCTTTATCAAAAAATAATTTATTTAATAATTATTTTAATTAATAATTTATTTTTATTACATGCTTTAATATAAAATTTATTGTTTGCCAAAGTGGGATTATGATGTATGTTTTTCTTGGAACAAATAGGCTTTCAAATAACAAGAACAAGAGACTTGCAAATTTAAAGCAAATTTAAAAAAGGGGCTCACATGAACCCTCTATAGCTCATCACATATCATACTTCTTTCATCAATTTGTTTTTTCTTCCTTTGCATGACTAAACAAAAGTCTGCATATATCTGGCTGTCTTAGTGGAAAAATCAATAGCAAGTTTCAGTGGATTAGATGACTTACTAATCATTTAAATCCAATTTAGATGTTCCTGTTTGTTTTTAATTACTTTTAATGTGAAGATTATCATGAATATGAAAAGTGGCTGTATGAGGTCATTTTCTATAAAGATTGATATGCTTGTATATTGAGACATATTACTTTCACTGTTAGCATTAAAATGAGTAATCATAGCATATTATCTCATTTTATTATGAGATTTTTGCTCATCTCTGGCGTTACTGAGTTGCAACAAGCACACATCTTGTAGATAATTGATGTAAAGGTAACTTAACAGCTGACTAACAGGTTTGTCATATCAGATATTGGTAATTTGAATATCTTTGTGATTTATTGATGTTCACATTTGGAAAATAAGAAAAATATCTATAAACAAAAAAGCTCCATATGGAATATTTTATAAAATTTCAAGCATGTAATATTCATTACCATTTATTGCTTTCATTTGTTTAATTATGGAACGATCATGATGTTTGCAGTTGTTGGTTTGTTAGTGTATTCTTATTTATCAAAATTGTACATTCTTGTAATTTGAATAATCTTTTGAAAAATTTTTTAGAGCTCTCTTAATGGGAAACTGGAAGACTGCCATAAACTTAATTTTGAAACCAAGATTAGAAGGTATTAATTTTTTTCAATATATGAATATATATAGATTTTAAGGTATGAAAGAAAATTTTTAGGCAACTCTAAGCTTCTTAAGTAGTATTGCTTCTTTTACTTAAATAGGTATTATTTCTTAATTGACAAGAATGTAAATTTTAGAGCATGAATCATCCTAAAATGTTTCAAGCAGCAATATTTGAATATATTCATCTTTAATAAATTAGAGTATGTAATTAATATTGTTATAAATATAATTAAAGTTGTTATGAATGTAATTAATATTGTTATTGCCATATAAATGTTGTTTCTCCAAACTTTTCATTCTTTTTAAAATTCTGACATATTTAATTTTCTTTTAATTACCTCTATTTCCATATGTGCATGTTTTAGGCTGACAGATTGCAAGCATTTATAATCTGATATGTTAGTGTTAGCAGTTTTAATTAAAAAACAAAGGGAGGAACATTATATTTTGTTTATTGACCTCATGTGTATTCATGCAGATTGTTATGCTCATTACTTTTATTTCATTATGATATAATTAAACTTTGACTAAAAAAAATATAATGTAATAGTTGCTGATCTCATTTTAGTGACTGCTTTTAGAATTTAATGATTCGGAAGTGCATTTAAAAATTAGAAAAAATATATATTATATTTACATTTGTGTATTTTCTCCTTTTTTTTACTAATTTTACCATGTGAATAATTTGATGTCTAGAAGAAGCAGAACATAACAAGTGAAAAGTATTTATGGGAAAATTACCTACAGCTATCAAAATATTATTTATTTAAAAGAAACCTACTTTCAATAAGAATGCATAATTATATTAACATTGTGATATCCAATAAGATATCTCCATTTTTACTTCCTTGCATCTTGACTGTCACTTGCTCTTATTGTTGTCCAGTGCTACTAGCCTCAAATTAATTATTGGCTGCTGCTAGAACTGCTGTCCTTGTCATTTACTGCAGCTTGAAAGCTGTCATCATCGTCACCATTGTCATTGTCTTTATCACCATTCAATCAGTCTTCTTTCATGCAACAGTTTTCAGAACTATCAAGAGCATTAGATATTTCCATTTTTCTGAAGCTCTTCACTATAATTGCTTCATCAATCAAAGCACATGCACCCAAAATCCATGAGCAAATCAGTTAGTAAGATGGAAACAACCACTATAGGGATGAATTAATTTTGAAATTCAGGAAAGCTCGCTCTCTGATTGCCTCAAAGAAGGGGAAAATTAAGTGAATGTTTAAAAATGTTTTAGAAACTTCTACTAAAAGGCTAGGAGAAAAAATATGGATGTAAATATGATAAATATGCAAATCAAAATTATAATTTAAACTAGCAAATATTCCTCCTCTCTCTTCTGACAATAGTAAGGCCTTTTTCTGGTCTGCATCATTTCCAGATAATCTATATCATAATATGGTTTGCGTAATGCTGAGGATATAGCTAATCCAGAACTTTGAGAATTGAAACCTTCTCCTAATAAGCAACTTAAATCTTCTCTTGGCAAGTTTCCATGTTGGATAACTGTGAACTTTAGCGTCTACTTCTCTTCTTGTTAAGACACTATTTCACTGTGCTCTCTTCCTATGACAACAGTATCAAAAATGTAAATGTTCTTTAATAGGCATGATTAGAGTGCCAAATAAATTATGGTTGCGAATGTCAATTGATATAAAGTTGAATATTTATTTACTCTTACTTAACTGCAAAGTTTCCTGTTCAGTATGGATCTACTTTCTCCATCATCAACACTGCTATGTCTCTTTCATTGCATATATATTATAATAAGTATGCATATACACTAAAAATGGATTTGAATTAAACATTTAAATTTGCCTTATAAATAATAAATTTTAGGAGATGAAAACTTATCAGAGTCTAGAAGAATTTGGCAAGAAACAAATGATGCAAGAAAAGCTCTAGAAAATTTGAGGCATAAATCAAGTATTGAAGGTAAATTACTCCAAGGCCTTGCATCGAGTGAAGAAAATAATCTGGTTAATGCTTTAAATGCTGTAAGTATTGTGAAGTGAATATTTACATTTGGTAATTCATTTTGAGTTGATTTATAGTAATTTTAATGAGTATGAGTTGAGAAGTTTTAATGTATCATCTTTATTACTGTGATATGTAAAAATAATGGTATCTTTATTATGCAAAACATAGTTTGTATTAGAAAAGTAGGAAGTAAAGAAGAGCAAATGCAAATATCTGTAATATTTAGCAGTTTTTTTTTTTTTTAACATACCATCTATTTGCAGTGACAAGAATAAAATGTGTTTAATTTAAATATTATGTTTGAGTTATTTTAGAAATTTATTTAACATTTATTATTATCCCTGGCATTAAACTGACAAATGCAACTAATTTTTGAATTTCTGGGTGCTTAGAAGAAATATAAAATATTTAATAAAATTTGTATAGTTCAAGAGTACTCTGCCTAATTAGAAAAACCTGTCATTATACACATCATTGCTTAATTTTAAAAAAGCATTAAAATTTAAAGGTTTTAATTAAATGTATCATCTGTTGAAGTGGATATTTTGCATTTTCTGTAAGTTAGCTTTTCAATTCTCGTGATGTTCTGCTGGAAAGAGAAATGTAAATGGTCATCTCCATCTTTCCTTAAATTGAATGATGATTAATTTTGTCTTTTAGAAATGTCTGTAGCATAGTTTAGCATTAATTTAGTGCTATATTATTTCTGCCTACCAATGACTGAATGGCTAAAGCATGTAGTAATTGTTCCTAATTAGTGAATGTACTGTCTGCATTGTGTTTTCAAAATGAAATATAGTAAAATAAATATAGGCCAGATTCCCTTGAAAAGTCCTCCATAAAGGCATCCATTCTGTTAACCAAATAACCCTAGTGTATTTTGTTGATGTTCAATGATCTAATGCAACTCGGTCTTGATTTTTTTTGGGGGGGGGATTTGCTTTCTGAAACTTGACTCAGTTTGACACATTCTGTGTAATGTTTTTTTTTTTTTTTTTTTTTTTTTTTTTTGCAAATGAGAGTAGTTTCTAGGGTTCTGTGAAGATCAAGACAGTTTTAGTAAAGTGGTTAATACCTTTGTAAGAATTAGAGAAGGATGCAGGTAAAGCATATTAGTTCAGAATTAAATAAAGTTACTACCTTTCATGTTTTCTTGCTGAACTCATCACTTTCAAACAGTATTTTACTTTTTTCCAACTTTTCAAATTAATTTTATTTAAACATTGATTATAATAATATGAAATTATAAGGAAATTAATAAGCAATGTAGATCTTTTTTCCATCTTACAGGATGTTATTTTCATTTATTTTTTCTAGACACACATGCATTATTCACACACAAATTTTTAGGCAATTTTGTTCTCTTGCAAAGTATTTGATTGTTAAATGAGAATGTCTTCTAGTTGTGTATTTTGATATCAGTCCATTGCCACACTGCATGTCATTCAGCAGTTCTGATTTCCATCATTCAGGCTAGGTATTTAAAATTCATTTTAGTTGCCACAGACATAACATTGTTTCCATTTGGAATCATAAGTTCTGTTTTACACCTAGATTCAGTATGTTATTTTTTCCCTCTTATTTTCTGCCCAAATTATTCCATTTTTCGAATATCATGGCCTCTTTTCAAGTGATATTAAAATGGAATTTAGATTTTGGATTAAAATTTAATTTAATTTAGTTTCAGCTAAACTTCAGATTTGCAGATTTAGAAAAGTTTAAATGTATGTGTGAATTCTAAACTGATGCAAATATGGATGTATATGTGCTAGTAAATGCGCTTACACCAAAATATATATTGATTTTAATAATATATTATTCTTTAAATGTAGCTTTGTATATCCTCATTTATATTTAGATTCCTCGTAACACTCGTCTAATGTACATTCATAGCTACCAGAGCTTTATATGGAATCAAGTTGTATCCAGACGAATCAAGAAATATGGATTAAATGTTTTAAAGGGAGATTTAATATCAAAAGTACCAAATGGTGAATATTATGCAGTTTATGTTTTATAAAACTTATTGTGACTGAAACTGTCCCGTTTTTTATATTATATATTATTACTTAGCAAATCTATTACAAATCAATTTTATTTGTAAGTATTGGAATAAATTAATAATAAATGGTGAGTAAAATAAATGGTGAGTTTTTAAAATAATATAAATATAGCACACTTGAAATATGGAAGAAAGAATAGTTAAACTGTTTTTCAATGAACTCATACTAATCTTTATAGTAATTGTTTTAAGGGAGATTGATTCTTATATATGATGTGGTACGATATGTCTTATATATGATGTTGAGTAAATCTGAACATATATACAGAGTGTTTTCAATTTAAGGGATAAGATTTTAAGTGGTGGTAAAATGTATTCAAATTTTATTTGTAAAAATATGATGCACAGTTAAAACTCAAAGAAAGAAGCAATAGAAAGTTTTTTATGATTTTCTTTATAAACAAGTATTTTCAGAAACCTTATCAATCACAACACTGACTTCTGTGGGTTTGATTGATTTACAAATACTAAAAAAGCTGTCTTGCACAACTTATTAGGAGGACTGCAGTGGAGATAGAAAATTATACTCTTAATTACTCTCCCACTAGTCATGTGCAGGATTATAAAATATGTTTGTACTGCTAACTTGAAATGGGAATATACAATGCCAGTAGATTTCACACTTCCATTGCAGCTTTTGAAACGGTAGAACACATTCTATATAGGGTTGAAGAACATTTGGACATTAACCTATCCTGCACATAGCATAAGTCTGAGCCAGATCATGGTATAGAAAGTTTGGCTCTTACATATAATCCCATTAATTGTTAAATTTGGCAACCATTGAACGATGAAAGTTGGCTGAGATCCCACCAAAACTGCACCAGTCGTTTCTGCAGAATGATGAGCTGCACTTCTATCTGCAGCTGTTACAATGAAGCCTATGTTCGTCCTTATGCAATTTACCAAGTAGCCACTGCTGCAGAAGTATTGCCCCACTTTATTTCTGCACTTCATATAAAGGCTTTCATCAATTTCTACTATTTTGTTAGGCTCTTGGATTTAACTGAAAGTTCTATTTATAACAGTATAAGCTTCCTGCAGATGATTGTTCCAGTCTGTTACCATTTTGTCAGCCCAACTGTACTTCTCCCCATTCAACAGATGGTAGTTCTCTCGATCAGCTGTAATGAACTAGGATGTAGCCACAAATGTGAATCTACAGCCATCAAACTAATTTTTCCCCCTATTCGACAGATGTTAATTCTCTCGATCAGCTGTTATTGAACTAGGGTGTAGCCACAAATTACAGCCATCAAACTAATTTTTTTTTTTTTTTTTTTTCAAAATACAAGAAACAAAAAATATAGCAAAATAATAGTTAATTTATACCCTTGGTTGTAAAAACAAACATTACCTTATGAAGAATTAATCGGGGTTACATCAAAGGAAAGCGTAGATGTTGTGATGCTTATCTATACCATATATTTCTGTGTATAAGTTGAGAGTTTTGCAAATTATTTCTGAAGCTAAATTACATGGGGTGCCTTATATGTGGATCCACTAATCCAGAAACATAGATACCTTTCTGTTAGCCAAGCACAGGTGTTAAATTGGCAAATATCGCCAAATATTGCACTTTTTAAAATTTTTTAAGTTTATATTTCTTATGAAAAAATAAATTTTAAATGAAATAAGTTATTTGTCTTTTGAAAATGAGTTCTTTTATTTTCAATATTGTTTATATTGCTGATTTGTTGACAAAACAAAAAATCTGATGTTGGTGAAACTTGTATCTTGCTGATGGAATCAAACATATACCAGAAATAATAATAGAATATCATATATATAGAAAAAGCTGTAATTTTATTTGCTTACTAGTTCTTACCGGGTCATTGTAAATTTCTTGATATGGAGCTAGATAGTTTTGCAGTTCTCTTTTGAATTTTCGGCTTATTACAGCGAAAGGGTCTGTATTAAAAATAATTCGAGTTTTTCGGATAAGCTTAAGCTCTTTTAATTTTTGTTAAATTATTAACTGCACTGTCTTCATCAGGGCTAGGGTCCTCAGAATTGATTTGATGTACAACTTCGGATGTCATTTCCATCAAATCTGCTTCGTCAATTTCTTCTTCCGCTAATAAATCTTGAATGTCCTGAATAGTCATGTCGTCAAAACCTTCGCCTCCAATTGATTTAGCAAGTTTTAATAAGCCAGCAGTTTCATTTTCTGATGATTCGAGCACGTTTTCTATTTCAGATGAAGAGGGTCGTATCTTCTTCTAATATGCATTTAACGTTGATGCTTTCAGTTCTTTCAGAGACAAAAATAAGATGTCGATACAGTGCTTGATTGAAAAATGGTCTTCCAAGCTTCTGTTACCTTAATTGATTTTGAATTGGTTATGTCTAAAGTCCAGTGTAATGCTCTTCTTAAATAATATGTTTTAAGGGTATAAATAATACCTTGATCCAATGGTTGGAGTAACGAAATAGTGTTAGGTGGTAGGAACGGTATTTTGACATTGGGATGATTCAAATCTTGTGGCTGACATGGAGCATTATCTAATAGTAATACAGCCTTGAAGCTAAAAATTTTCTGGTTTAAATAATGTTCAGAGACTGGCAAAAAGCAATTTAAAAGCTAAACTTTAGCTTCATAATCAATGCCCTAGCAGCTTCATAATCAGCCGATGCATATTCTCCTTGAATTCTTATGAGTTGCAAGGTGCTTTTTGAAATTTTCGAACAAACCTTATCTTACCAGAAAATCCGCATTGACAGATTAATTCTCCATGTTCTTTAAGGTGCTTGAACATTTTGAGTGCTTTTTATTTAATGATATAAACTTCCAATGAAATTCTTTTTGACAGCTATCATCAATCCAAATGCTGAAGGCCTTTTCCATCTTCTCAATTATTTGCACCGGGGGGGGGGGAGCTACGCATTTTACGAATGTTGAAGATGCTGCAGCAACTGCACTTCTTATTTCTTTTTCATTTTTCTTAATGGCCTGGACTGTTGTTTCATTCAAATTAAAACATTTTCCAATATGAGATGCCTTTTCTCTGTTTAAACGACGATGCAAAATTTGTATCTTGTTCTAAAGAAATGAATTTCCTCGTAAACATTGTTTTTTATCTTTATCAGATATGGTTTGGGACTGAACTTAATGTCTTAAAGATGAAAAAGTTATTTTTTAACACACCATGGCTAGAAGCAGACTGCCGACCAACAACATGAGACACTTTTGTTTTCAGGCCATGGAGATGAGGATTTGAATATTGGAAGCCAAACATGCAGGTTGTGCATTTTAGAGCACTATTGTGACCTCATGTTGTTCACCTTCTGTGATAGTGAGGTTTCTTCATTCTTATCTGGTGATTGTGCTCTCTTGAAACTGGGTATTGCTTCTGTTGTGCAATTGTGTTTTGAAGGTCGTAGAAGGAAATTATTTTAATCCGTTACCAGTTAAAATTTCACTCCTTTCCATCACGTGGCTCATTTCCCTGAGGACATTTGTACTTACAGGTACAGGATCTTGGAAGACAACTGGCAGAATTTACGAAACAAGCATTCTTATGTGTTAAATGACTATATGGGTGGTTCGCTCAATATGGAAAATTTTTACGCGGAGTTCATTAAATTTTTTCATATTGCTTGGGCAGTTTTCGTATCATGTTAGAGAGAAACCGTGTTGTAGGAGGGTTCTCGCAATTTATGAATCGTGCTATAGCGAAATCGTGTTACAAGATGCCGTGTTGTAGGAGGGGTTACCTGAAGCTAGTGAAAGGTTCATCATGCCATACAGTGCAAAATCACTTTAAGCTGGCTTTCATGGTGACCTGTTGTTATCATAAAAAAGGATCTTAGAACCTTTAATATATAACAATGTAATTTGAGGCAAATCAAACAACATGGGAGTTTTGTTCATTTTATCAGAATTAAAAATTTGATTATCACTTTCACTTTAGAATAAATATAAATCAAAATGTATTCTTTTAGTATTATTCTAAAACTATATGTGGGATGCATTCTTATGAAATGTGTAATTAAAATTTTTTCTGATAAAAATTTCATTTTAATTTGTTTTTATTCAAAATTTCTCACTTTGTCTGTATTTATTCTAATTTTGTTGTTTTTTGTATTATTTTAAACAGTAGAATTCCTGGATGATGAATCTGAAGCTATGAGGTCTGAGAATCCTAAGAAACATGCACTTTCTAGCATGGTCAAATTTGTTTCAGATGAAGATATAAACAGATTGACAATAAATGATATTTTGATGCCATTACCTGGCCACAGTGTAGTATATCCAAATAATGAAAGTAAGCATTTTATTTTCTTCTTTTTGATTCATTCCTATTACATGACAAATCAATTTGAAAGTGTTTTTGAATTTTTATTCGTTTTAATTTCCATGTAAACAAACATGATTTTTTGGCTTATGCATATTTTATTATATATTTTGCATTAATTGTATTTTATATATAAAATACGTTATAATACATTGTATGTTATGTAATAAAATTAATTACTAATTTAATTAAAATTATTTTAAATACATTGTAAAATATTCCTTTTTTCAGTTTTGACATTGTAAGACAATAAGACCTGCGCAAGGTAACAGATATCAGTACTTTGATAAAACTAGGGCCACCATGAGTAGGAGATTGACTTCAATCCCACAATTGAAATATTGTGGCTTAAATAGCTAATTAATTAAAACTGACTTTACAGAGCTGTGTAGCTATATTTATTGACTTTCAAACTCTTTTAATTGAGTGTGGAGGAAAGATCATTGTAAGAAAATTAAAATGATCAGTTTGAGATATGTGAAAATATGCATAGTTGGATTAAATCCTTCCTGGAGTCCTAATTTATCAGAACCATGTTTGATGGCTTATCGGTATGGATTGTCATGGAGCTCATATATTTAATGCTGGAATAAGTCCATTCCTGTTCAGTATCATGACTAGTGATATGGTTCACATAGTTATGAATTAGATAATGCAGTGGAGGCTTTTCTGTTGACAGTTGATCTGGTACTGTGGTCCATTGACAGGAATAAAAATAAAAAATCCAGGACTTCTGGAATGAGGACATTAGCAGTCTTTTAGCATGAGCTGGAAAGAATGAAATGATTATAAATATTAATAAAACTAATTATCCAAGTTTTTACTCTGTTTGCAAAACCTAAATATATTATAGTATATGCAAACTGTAATAGAACTGACTGGTTAAATCCAGTGGGTATTCTCCTAAGATTGTGGATATTGGTACCTGCAGAAATAAATTACTGAAGAGATAAGCAAGAATTCACTTCACTGAATTTGCTTTGTCGCCTCTTTAAGACCTACATCAGACTTCTTACTGAATATGGAGCTGAGCTATTAATAACTGCATCTGAGACCACCCATTGAAAGCTAAAAACTGTTCAAAACCATGTCCTTGAATAATCATAGTTGGTACTCACTTCACTCTATTTGCAGCTATGCAACTGTAAATTGGTCTGGAACCACTGGTTGAACAAAAGCAACGATCTGCTTTGAAATTATTTGAAAAACTTCTGAGCTGTGGTAATTTATTTTTGCTGACATGCATACATGCTCAGCATAGATTAAAAGAAAAACTTCTAGGTCATAACGAAAGAATTAGCAGTCAAATTTAACATGCCTATCCTTACTAGGAATCTTGTACTTAATCCAACCATCTGTTGACAACATATCAGTGTAGTTAACCGGAGTAGACTAAATCTAATTCTTGCCATAAAGAAGAAATTTTGTCCAGATACTGATCTTAAAATGGCTGGTTTTGCTGCAGTTGTTAAAAAGTACCCTCCCTGAAATTGTCTTGGATGGTTCCACTCTGTAAATGCCTTTAAAACCACACTGAAGCTGGAATACGCTCAACATATTTTAATTGTTGGTAAGGTCTGAAAAATCTCTGATGACAAAATAACTGTTGTTTTTTTAGCTCTTCAGGAAACTGGTAAGAGAATGAAATCAGATGTTATCTTTCCCAGGCTACCATAAAGGTACTTTTTTCTGTGTCCTTTTGTGGTAAAAAAAGTTTTATGACTGCCAATTGTTCTTAACTCTTTTTTGAAAAGTGGATGATGTATTATTTTATAATGGAACTTCAGACATTGTAGCATGTTTAAAAATGGCCTGGCAGTTGGCATGGCCAAAGCTGGTTCTGAGTTGATTCAACCACATTCTTTTGTTTATTTTTATCCTGACAATAGACTCCAGCATCAGTCTGTATTGAAAAAACCTCTCTGAAGAACTCATTGGGGAGAAATCCTGGTATTTCTAATTGAAAATGCTAGTTCCTCATAACTTTGCTAGAGCTGTAACAGGTCTTTACTATTTGCAAAAACATCTCCATTGTATGGATTTGGTAAACTCACCAATGTGCTTGTTATGTGGCCTGCCTGACATGACTGGTGACCACCTCTGCAATTGCTGTGATCATAATGATATTTCCTACAATAATTCTGTTGAAAATTTTAATATTTTATTTGTGTCAAGAACATTATTGGGTTGCCTGAGAGGAACTTAGGGCTGAAAAACGGTTTTATCTGCATTTTATGTTTTGTAACCCATCAAATTATTAATTTACTTATATTAGATTTGTTTCATGATTGATTTAATTTTTATAATATATTTATTATTTAATATTGTAATTTCTCATAACGTATTGTTTTAATAATTATTATTTTTATACCAATTTTTTATTCATCATTCTTAGCATTTTAAATTTTAGTTAAATAAAAAAAAAGTGGTTCCTATTATATGAAATTTAAAACTAATTTGATTTACATATTATTATAATATTTTATGAAAATTTAAAGGAAGTTAGCTGTTTGAGGGCATTGTATCAGATATTAGAAAGGTAGATATTAAGTGCTATGAGATCTTACAGCAGATGTTATATGACAATTTAGTAAAGTATTTTTCTTTTTATAGCTTGCTTTGAATAACCTTCATTATTTGTTTCACAAAGAATACTTAAAAAATAGAGTGAAAGTATTTGTGAAATCCTTAAAATGTTTTTAAATATTTGAATTATATTTTAGTCTTTTTGAAAGTTCTTGATGGTGTAATATAGTACATTGAAATACTTAATTATTATCATTATTATTTATTCTTCAGCAAAAGATTGGTATGAAGACTGCTTAAAAAGTGATGGAATGAGTTGGAATAATTTTGAATCAAAAGTCAAGTATGATATTTTCAGAAAACTATATTTGCATTTTAAAATTTTTATTTCTTTTTCTGGGGGGTTAGCATTTTATTTTACTTTTTTTTGGTAATCTTTACCTATAACTCAAGAATAAATGATTTTTGATTAAAATTAAAAATTTGTTATAGTAAAATATCTCAACTGTGTGGAACTGTTAAGAATTATGTATTAATATGACCATACAACTGGCAGTATTTCTTACTAAATTTCTGTATTTATTTAAAACTAATTTTCTCATTTATTACATTCACTAAAAAGTTGAATGTAACTTAACTCATAGGAGATAATCGCCAGATATTTTTTTTTGTGTCCAAAGGGGCTTTGTTCCTGAAGGAACTATTGTTTTCGTTTTGTGATTTTGCGTTGAATGACTATAAATGTCCATTTCACTTTTCAAACTCTTGCTACAAATGTTAGAGTCCTGCATTATATTTGAAGAAATTAAGTGATGAAAAATCTGCATAAATGTATGTATATTTCTTGCATTGTAATAAAACAACGGTACATAGAGCCATCAAATTTTGAATGATGTAATCCCCCGGCGAATATGGGCATGTGGAAGACCAAATTTGAAATTTGTTTTATTATCGATTTCATATTTTGTGGAACTTTAACGAATTTTTGATTAACAAACTCAAGGATTTCAAATCGAGCAATGGCAACACTCTGCCAGGGGGGGACATTTTTATTTCCAGCGCACGAAACTGTGTATCGGAAATTCTAAAGATATGCTAATTTTAAAATTATTTGGGGACATTGCTATTGAACTGAATTTTACGGTTTAAGTGCAAAGAACATGATATTTAATAAATAAAGGTAACACAAAAAAGGTTAAAAAAAGTCCCTTTGGACGTAATTTAAAATCTGAAACCTTTCAGATTTTTATTGTTGTTATTATTTTTGGTAGCATTGATGTCACACCATGAGCCAGAGAATTAGTTCACAATTATCCACTGCAAAATGTGCAGTGTGATGCATTAATACAGGTGATCAGAGTAATTGACAATATTTACAATTCTCTCCAGAATACCAAAGGATCTAATACAGTTAAAAGTCTTTAATCCGTACTCGTCGGGACTTCGGTGATTCCAGATTATAGATCATCAGTTTAAATCTGGTAAGATAGCATGCAGAAATTATAAAATTAAAAATATGAAACCGTAATTTATGAAATAAAGAGCAATTATGATCTAAAGGGCATCAAAATTTACAAAAAAAAAAAAAAAAAAAAAAGCTTAATATTTATTTGTTTACTTTATTAAACATTTCTTTCAACGTGCGCATGTGTAAAGCATACATTATGCATAGTCGAAATTAGAAAACTGCATCCAGAAAACTATTTGATGTGTATTCGTGATATTTATAATGACGAGGAATTTGATTTAAATCATATCAAAGACAGAGTACATCGAGATGAAATACTACATTTAGTAAGAAATTATAACCCGAATAAAATAAAAACATCTGCCCTGAAGATAAGGATAGTGCTGACAGATCAACTTCCAGTTCATTGCATGTGCGTCCCCCCCCCCTCCGCAGATCACCGTGAAATTGATAAACATATTTCGGAATGATTAGAGAATCAAAGGATATGCCTTTATCCATTTTTTACAGCAATTCTACTTTTTTTTTGATGGACATCGAAACATGCTTTTGCTTTGTAGATCCTTTAGCTCCAGAATCGGAAATTCTTTTTGACATAATCGAAAGTTCAAGTTTACTTTTATAAAATTGCTCTAACAGTCTGAAAAAAATAATTAGCCAGATTAAGGAACAATGCAATCTGCAACATTAACTGAAATAGATAATTAGATAATTTTAGCTTAGCTTATACCGTCGGTTATACATTAAACGCGCATGCGTAAACGTATTACACGCATGCATATGCGCATGCGTAAAGGTAATACGCGCATGCATCAACGCCGGATTATAGATCATTCCGAATTATGGGTGTCCAGATTAAGGACTTTTGACTGTATATGAATAAAATTTAAGTACAATGCTATTAGTATGAAATAAGTAAACTATCAGTTTCTTCGTCCAATCTTCATCCGATTGGAAATGAATCATCTGCACTATGATTTCTTGCCTGGATGGAAGTGGACAATAGATGGCCATGGAGCATTCTGTGGTCTGATGAAGCCCATTTCCATTTGTAAGGTTCTGAAATATGCAAAATTGCAGGATATGGGTGACCAAGAATCTTTTCTGGCTACATCTACTTTTCAGTCTGAAAAGGTCATTGTCAAGGAAAAGCAAGCTTTGTCATTGGTCTGTTCTTCGAGGAGATCAAGCCTGCGGACCCCATTACTGGCAAGCGATATGAAGCACTTTTGCATAACCATGTCCATCCGGCACTTCAGCAGCCTTAGTGTGTGGATCGTGCAATATTTACTTAAGAACATTGCTACTCGTGTGATGCAGCTTCTGATTGCTCATTTTGGAGATGATCGAATCATAAGCTGCCACTTTCCAACAGCATGACCACCACACTCCCCCTGACTTAAACCCATATGATTTTTGGCTTTGGGGATACCTGAGGAATGTCGTTTCCAGCGGGCAAATTGCGAATCTGGCCAACTTGAAGGCAAGCATCACATATCATATTCATAGCATCAGCACAGATACTCTCAGGTCTGTTGTGAAACATGACATTTTGTGCTTCCAACTATTAGCGGAACAACGCCGAGGCCATGTTGAACAATTTACGGTAATCTCATCTGTAAGGTGTTTGCTTTATGAAGCTCCTCTTTTTTTTTTTTGTCACTATCACTGTTTTTGCCATAATCATCTATTCTTGTTTTTTTGCTCATACATTTGTAGTAAACCCTTGGAGTCTATCATTTCCTTTCGGCTAACAACATATATGTGTTTAAAGAATCCCTTTAGGTCTTTCCCTTGACATTACCCTGACAGTGCCATTTATCAGTACATTTTGGAATTATTTTGTTTTTTTG
The DNA here is from genome assembly GCF_044657685.1 of Stegodyphus dumicola. Classification (NCBI taxonomy): domain Eukaryota; kingdom Metazoa; phylum Arthropoda; class Arachnida; order Araneae; family Eresidae; genus Stegodyphus; species Stegodyphus dumicola. The sequence goes on from NC_140777.1 coordinate 134,080,337, forward strand.
ACAAACAAAATTCCATTGCTTCACAATTGTTCTGGTAGTTCTGATTGGTAGTTTTAAAGTTAGAGTGTTTTGAAATCATAACTTTATAATCATAAACATATATAATATATATATATGTGTGTGTGTATAATATACATATTTTATACAATTTATTTGTGCATTTCCGATGGCCTTTTGAAATTATTTCGAATTATGTTAAAATTATTCTAAACTACTGACAATATTTCCAAAGTGACAGGTACATCTCGAGGAAAACTGCAAAGCAATTAAAAAATAAAAAGTGTCATAAAAATAATGCAATTTCATCGCCCAGGTAACATCACTAAATCTATATTTGCAGAGACATTGGGTCTGTAAAAATTATTTAAAAGGCTTCTTCAATTGATTTGGATTTTCTTGAAGCATTTCACATTCACAAAGATTTATCTTATTTAATTAATAACTTTAATTCAAATCCAATTCTTTCTAATGCTTCTAAAATTCTATTAACTTTTTCAGTTTTCATTACTATTTATATGGATACATGGTGCTACCTTCTTGTTTATTTTACTCTTTTGCTTTTTTTATAAATACAGTTCCCTCCTTTGTAGAATTTCTTTTATACTGATGATGAAGGATTTGAACCTGTTGCTGTCAAAATCGGTAAAGTGTTGGTTAAAATATTCACTCTAAAGAAGGTAGTTGCTTTGCCTAATTTTGTATTTGCTAGCTAGCTATTTGTTCTTATTATATATAAAGAAATCTCTAGGCTTGTTGTAGCTCAGATGTTTAAAATAACCTGCAACGTTTTTTTCATCAACATCTTTTACAAAAATAAAATAAAATAAAAAATAACATTATCAGAATACTGTGAAATCCTGAATGTTTTCTTTTTGTATGTGTAATGCACAATACCTCATGCAGCCATTTGTTAATATTATTTTCAGAACTTGTGCCTAACTAAACATCACTTGTGTGCAAAATTAAGAGAATTTAAATAAGAGAAGTGGCTCGCTATGCCACCGCATGCGCATGCAATCATGAATACAATGTTACATATCCTATGAAGCAACATAAAGCAGCCAGCCTGTTGTTTGACTCTAAGTCAAACTACTAATATTCAGGTATCGTATCTACTCTGTTACTGGTGAGATGAAGAAACACAAAATGTTAAATTGTAATGTGAAATTGAATTAAGAAGACAATTTTATTTACATTGAGTTGTGTGTTTGAACGCACAGCTCAATGTCAGTAGTTTAGAATAATTTACATAGGAGTTGCTTTAAGTATTTCCAGCTTATTCTTAAGTACAATCTACAAAGTGAAATTCTAAATATAATTCTGTTTTGAATTTTCTTGACACTATATAAGTATTACTTGTGGTGAGAGAAGTTTTCCTGGATATAAATCACTTAAGAAGCACGTTAAGACCAAATTGAACACCTTGCTGTCTGGAGAAGATAGAATGTTATTTATGATTCAGCTAAAGATAAACAAGCAAAATAGTACTTTAACCCTTTGACGTTTAAGGAAATGAGCAGTTTTCATTTACTTAATTCACACAGTATTATGAGTAAATAGTAGTCGAAAGTGGCAGCTGTTTTTCCCCGCCGTTCTTCCGAAAATGTCATCCTTCTCCGGCGATGCCGTAGATAGCTCGCCTCACGCGTTTTAAGAATTTCTTAAAGTTTTTGTAGTACATAAATAACAGTTTTTCGTACTTTAAAATAATTAATAAATAATAATTATTAAATAGTAAATTAATTAAATGTTTAGTAATAACTTAAATAGTAAATTAATGTAAAAATTTCTTAAAGTATTTGTAGTACACAAACAACAGTTTTTACGTACTTTAAAATAATTAATAAATAATAATTATTAAATAGTAAATTATAAATGATTATAATCAATTATATAAATAATAATAGCTAATTATAAATATGAGACAAATATTAAATTTAAAGGACTAAATAAATACAACTAATGTAAAACTTTCGGAAGCATTTAAATACAGTAATTACCTAAAAATCTTTTTGTGTGTGATATACTTTAAAACTAAATCATAAACTAAACTAACCAGTAAAAGTAAATTGGCTAGGAACGTGAGAACTTGAATCAATTTTACACCACTGTCAAACATTCGAAAAATCTTCCTCATCGTTTGAATCGTCTTCTGAGCTTGATATACTGTGAACAAAGTCTTCAGTGCACTCAAAACTTGATAAGCTTTCTGTATCACAATCATAATCACCATCATAATTATCTAACTTTTGATTTTGAACCATTTTACTTTACAAACACCCTAAAAAACGTGCCAAAATATGCATAAAAAGAACAAGGTAAAAAAAGTTCCCCCTTCATTATGAAAAGAAATTCATGGAACCCATACTGCCATCTGTAGACAGTAAAACTACTTAAATTTTGTGAGTAGGATTCCTTTGTAACATAATCAATGCAAAATAATATTGGCGAATGAGCTCAGTTCGTCAGCGCTCATTTGGGGAAAATTTCACTACGCGAGTAGTGCTCGTTTCGAGAGTTCGTAATGCTCGAAATCTGACTCCCGAGTGGAACTCGTTTGCGTGCATTATGAAGCACGATTCAATTGCGAGCTGAACTCATTCATAACCATCAAAGGGTTAATATTTTGGAATTAAAGTTTTATTTAAAAAAATAACATATAACTTTTATTTATATCCTGATATGTTGTTTTAATATTTTATAGATTTTATTTTCTGGTATGCATTGAGAGTGTCAGGAAAAGGCTTGGCTATGCCACTGCTCTAGTTGAGACTCGGTGTTGTAGTTCTCATACTGAAATATTGGTTGGGTCTGCTTCCATGCTATAGTCTAGCATAATCAAGTTTCGGTCATGCTGCAGATAACATTAAATTCTGAGCTAAACTCAGAAATTAAAAGTGTCATGTCATGTGTTATCTATAAAGACATAAAAAAAAGTTATTAAAAGTGTCATGTCATATGTTATCTATACAGACATAAAATTACTAAATCTTAATGTCATCTATTGACAAACTATTATATAGTTTCATGTTACTTTAATATGTAAGGTTAGTAATTTCATTAAGTTTATTTGGTACCTTGCGTTTTGCTTTCGTGGCTCAGTGTCTGGTCGTGAGCCTACATTTGATAAATGGCAACACATTCTATTGTTTGTTTGCTCCCCCTGTTGTCTGTGACTTGCAAGGTGAGCAGGACAAGTCAGGTATGTGCCTCAAAAGAGGTGCCGTATTAGCTATGAGAAATTGAAAATTAATTTTTGAAGTTTTAAGTTATGATTTTTAGTTTTAAATTTTGAAACATAACTTTAAAATATGCAGTTGAAATTAACAATTGTTGTTAGCATTATTTGTGATAATTTAAAATTCAGCATTGTCAGTATTATTTTTGATAATTTTATTCTTGATATTACTTTCATTCTTGTTGCTATATGGCTAACTGTCTCATTTACATGTCTTGCGTCAAGTTGGCACCTTTCAGTTTAAGTTTGACAGAGCATATTGTCAGTGTAATAAGTAACAGAATTATTTTAACTGATTTGTGTTTCCTTCCTTCATTGAACTCTCTTTAATATACATAATTTAATAATGCATGGATTTCATTAATTCCCCCCAAAAAAGTTTTTATTGTTATTATCATAGATAATTCATCTGAATTAAAAGAAGGATCAGTGGCATTAATTTATTCTTAAAAGTTATGCTGTTTACTGTGTATATTGTTTCTTACATGAAACTTTATTGTAGGAACTAAGGTATTGATGTTGATTTGTATTTATGATAATAAATTACAGAGTCTGAATTTGCCCACAAAATGCTATCCCTCTAACATCAGTGATTTGGTACTGTGTCCCATTAATCTGAATTGCAGCTCTTTGTTAATTTCTGAATTAATCAGGTAAAATTTGTTACCTGTCTTCTTCCAAGGTTGCCAGCAAATAATTTAGCGTTTTATCTTGTTTCTAAAACTACATAAGAGATAGCATACTTAAATGATGAGTCTAGTTAAAATTTAAATGGATTATATTTACAATTCATTTAAATCATACAATGCATGATTTACATATTATTTTACAGGACTTTTAGTGTCGTTGTAGATAAAAAATTCAGTGCACTTTCCGAACATATCTTTACTATCTCAAATTAAAAATAGAATAAAGTAAAATAAAAGAGAAGTAACACAAAGGTGTATTTTATTTTCTGTGGATCAAATGCAGATTCTAAAATCCTAAATGTGGATGATTTTAAGGATTAGTAAATTTTTTGTTAAAGTTTTCAGAAATTCTTTAAAAAAATGTGAATATTATTAAAAAATGTTTCGACTGAAGATATCCACACTGTTTCTTATATTCGATACCTTTTATACCTTCAGAGGTTCATTATAGTAGTATAAAATAACATTAAATGTATAGGAAATTGGACAGGAGAAAAAAGTTCATTAATTATATCTGGGGTTAGACTCTAATAGTATGTTTCATAATGATTTGGACACTACTTTTCCTGTGTAACAAACAGCTGAACATTGTGGCAAAGTTTGTTTCAGATGGTGATATGAGTTCAACATTCTATCATAAAACAGTTTGCGTAGTTCCTATACAAGAGTACTAGTGATTCATAACATGAAGAATGGTGCAAAAGACTGTGAACAAGTGTACACATATTTCAATGAGGAGCAATGCACATGGTCAAAAGTAGACTGTGTTGTGTTCTTTTGGAAAGAGGGACAGTCAGCATCACAGATTTGCCAGCAAGTATTTGCTAGATGTGATGAATAAGTTGCTGCATGAAGCTTTTTATTTAATTGTATTATTAGGAACTTGAACACAAGAAATGAAAATGTAGGAAAAGGAATAAGTAGCGGTTAATCGGTAGTGAGGCATACAGAGTAAAGCAGATGCCCAGTTTGACATTAACAATTCATAGCATTACCTTTGCTGAGGTACAACATGAGAATGGTATTAGCAGAGGAACTGTACTCATGCCTAAAGATTTGAAAATGCATAAAAATTGTGCTCAGTGGATGTGATCAGAGACTCACTAACATACAGAAGTAACAGTGTGTGACACTATGCTAGGAATTGTTTCACATTTTACTAAGAACTTTTTTAGCTGAGGATTATGAACTATGCACTTTTTAATGAGCTGAAAAAGATGTGTGTGTGTGGTTGAATATTTACCAGCAAGGAAGAATTTCAAGAGGCTGTCCCTGCATAGATACACAGGATTCCTGAAGAATAGTGTACTGCAGCCATCTGAAAACTTCTTGGGAAATAGTTTCTTCTTGTAGATTGTGCAAAAGTTTCAAATATTTAGTTTTGTGATTTCAGGATACTTAATTTCAAACTCTAATTCTAACAGTATATGTTGATTTTTTTGTTTAAAAAAAAAGCATTAATATACAGGGTGATTCAGAATTCTCTCCAGGGTTTTGAAAATATATAGTTCAAAAACCATAGTCAGTACAGCAAAAAATGCATTGCAGTATATGAATAATCTTTCAGAGTTTAAAGTACTTAAAATTTAAGCTATTCATATGTGGTACAAGTTTAAGAGACTTGGTTGCCAATGTCATGCAAAATGAACAGGTAGACTAAGATTGCCAAGTCTGCTGCAGTATCAAGCCCAAACATACTGAATACATGTTGGTTATATGTGAAACTTGGAGAGGCTCTTAAAGTACTGGTGTGCACCATTTTGCTGTATGTATAATAAATACATAAATTTTCAAAATTGTGGGAGGCAGGAATTATATTTCTGAACCTGTTTCAATGATGTATTTATTACTTGTGAAGTTCCAAATTTTGGGGTCTCATGTACTTCAAGATTTTTTTGAAAGCATATTGAAACTGTTAATTATGCATTTGATTTTTGTCACTGCTACTTTAGGTTCTAGAACTTATAAGTGCTGGTGTTACACACAGTTTTTATATGTGAAACTTTGAATCTATGGTCAATATCATTCAGATTATATTTACTATTCATACTTCACTGCTGTATTGCTCAGATATGGAGAGTAGAGTATGTCAAGTTCCCATCATATCTGCCCTATTGTTTTATCTAGTAATTCTTATTCTATTATTCTCTAATAAATGTATGTTCTGTTATTTTCATAGCCTTCAAGTCATAACATATATTTTTAGGTCATTAAAAAATTAGAGTGCAAAATATTTTCCAAAAAATAATCAGTATAAAAGGTAGAGAGATCTCATATCTACAAAAAAGTTACTGTAAATGATTAAATTTAAGTAATGATTGTCTTAACCAGTGGTGAGCTTTATGGACTTACATTATCCCTTTGTGGAATTTGTCTCCTTGTGAGCTCGTTTTCATTTTGTTTGCTTATTTATTAATTCCAAGACATCTGCATGTGTTACATTCCATAAAGTTGCTTTGACTTTAAGCTCTCTGTTCCTGAGAATTAAGATCTTGTCTGGTTTCTTTTAAATTTGGCTAATGCATTGTAGATAACCTAATATTTAAGCAATTGTCAGGAAATGCCATTTGTTTTCAATAAATTTATTGTTGGCTACAAAATTGTTTTACCAAATATAGATCTTTAATGGTAATTTCCATAAATGAAAAATCTTTAAAAGAATTTACTCCTAAACTTATGTAAAAACTTTTCAAAAAAGTCATTGCTCAACCTTAAAATTTCATAGATCATTTGATATGAAAGAAAAAAAGATAATGTGTTGTAGCTTTTGCCAAAAATTATGCCTCACAATTAAATTTTCTCATTGTTTTATGAAATTTCTGTGATATTTTGTGATTAATTAATTTTCTTTAATTTAAAAATTTTTCCTTTTCCATGTACAATTATTTGTATTTTTTGTTTTTGTTAAAAATAAAACATCTAAAATTTGATATTTTGTTTTTATTAGTAAAGTGTGAATGCTTTGTAAAAATTTTTGTAGGTTCATTTCATAATGCATATTTAACAAAATCATTGCATCTGTTTGCTTTCTAGAACTTATTCTCTGAGTGGGGCATATCGAAAAGTTATAATAACCCCAACTGATGTCAAATGGGAATTGTTACCATATGATGATGTCAGTAAACCTTTGGCTCTTAGTGATTTGGATGTTTTACAAGGAGTGACACTATGTGATCCTCCAATAAGTAAGTATAAAAATATTGGCTGTCATATTTCACATCATTTTTATAATAATATATGTAGTTTACTTAATAGGTTTTTAAATGATTTCTTATGATGCTAGTTTTTGATTCATAACTGATTTAGATAATTTACAAGTGCAATAAGATAGAGTATTATGACAAGATAGAGTATCCTGTTTTAAAATAAAATATGATGAAAAATTTTTAAAAGCACATTACTTTATTTTTTAAGAAATAGTTTTGTCATTACTAAATGAACACTTAAATTATTTTGTAATTTTTTTCACAGATGGCTCCTTGAAAGCTCTAAAACTAGAATTGAAACTTCCATCCTCATCTTATGCTACCATGGCTGTCAGAGAAGTTTTAAAATGTGACTGCTATTTAAGTAAAAAGAAGAGTAATGAATAAATTTTTTTTTAACTTAAATTATTGTCGATTTTTCTTTTTGTTCTAAATGGCACAATTTTTTTTTTTTTTTTAAAATCTGAAGTACGTAGTATTAATTTGAAGTACTGACATTTAAATCTGATCTGTTTAAATCTGAAGTACGTACATCATTTCAGAATCCTGTTTTTAGATACTATCACTGATATACAAGATGTTGTGAAATACCTTTAAAATTTTATGTTTTCATATTGCTTCTTCAAAACAAAAATTATTCAGTATATGCCGCTCTGTGTTAATTTGATGCCCTTCAAATTAATACAAATACTCTTCGTAAGAAGGCCAAACACTTTGTACACAAACTTCGTAACAAGTAAAAAATGTCAATTTTGTTAAAATGATGTCTAAAATTTTCATATGGACCCCAGTCTTTTTCATTTGTCCAAATGAAAAGTGTGACTTCTCTACAGCAAAAATCGAATGAGGTATTTAATTATAAAATTTCAAGTCATATTTGGAAGCTGTATATAAATTGAAGAGTGGAATGTTTGTATATTTATATATATATAGGTGTTTCTTGGAGGTGTTTTGTATTATTACAGATTCTTTTAATTCTAAGAAGTTGTGCGTTAATTGTATTGCCTATGACCCTTTTAGAAATATTGGAATTCCAGTTAGTTACTTTAAATGTTGGAAAGTTGAAATCTCTGCGTTTATCGTAGATTTTCAAAAAATTGTAATCTAAAATATGCAAATCAAGGTAAACTATATCATTTTGAACAGTATTAGTAGTATTAAGTTCGTGGCAAGAAGAGTAGATATTAGCTTTTTCAATTTTGTTGTAGTTGTTGAAGGCAATTAAATCATCAATATAACGAAAGATGTGTTGGTAATATTTTTTATCTTCAATTTTTAGTGAACGTACAGAAGTTAATTCTTGTGAAAAGGAATAATTCACAGATTTCTGTTGAAAAGTTGCCGCCCATAGGTATTCCCTGTAGTTGTTTAAAGATGTTGTTATTAAATTGAATATAATTGTTAAAAAGAACGCTTGAAAGAAAAAGTTGCCAATCTTCAGTAGATAATATTGTAGTAATCTTGGGAAATAAATTAGGAAGAGTAAGCAAGCTGCTATGAATTTCTTCAAGTGGTAAAGTAGTATAAAGGTTCTCAAAGTCATATCATTGGATATGTTCTATTTTAAGTGAATTTAAGGTCTTAAGAATTTGTTCGTTGCTTGATATCATCCAGCTGCAATGCTGACCTTTAAAATCATAATTATTGATAACGTCTTGAATGAGATAAAGTTTTTGCACAAAGAGATAATCCATTTCCTTTAAATAACCTATGGTACTGTTAGCTATGTATCTGAAATTAACAGGAGTCTTATGAAACTTTGGAAGTGCATAGAGATTAGCAAACCTGTTCTTAAATTTGTATATATATATATATATATATCCACTCTGTTACCCTGCTCAGTGAGCTCAGTTTCTTTATTCGTATATGTTTGTAAATTGTGCAGTTTTTGCTTTAAAAATGATTGAATTACGTTGTTCTTATCTTCCTGTTAAGGTTTTTATGCCTTTAGTTAACCTGCATATTATAGTTGTAGAATTATCAATAATTTAAGAGTTGTTTAAGTGCGGCTTAGCCTTTTTTTTTTTTTTTTTACCATTTTTTTAACCATATTTGAAACTTAGCAGAATAGTAGATTTGTTGCCAATCTAGAGAAACTAAGCTTCGCAACAGCAATGTAATGTCTTCTTGTATTATTGCGAATTAAATTATGCTTAATCCATTCTAGAATTATCATTTAATTTATTAAATTATCCCATATATAATGACTCAGCATAGCATCCACAACAAATTAAATCAGTTTCTACACCTTCACTGTCTTTTTGCCGAGTGAGACCAAAAGTAAACGTTCAGTTTTTTGCACCAAAAAATCTGTCTTCTTGCCCGCTGACCGAATTGCTTGTTTTTGTTTGGGAATTGTAATTTTAATTGTAAAAATTGTTCTTTAATTTGTTTTAACTGTATTTGGTGTTTTATGTTTTTCTATATCTTTAATTTTTTAATAAAGATATATTGTGTTTTTATTAATTTTGCCTTGCCGCGAAGTGAGAACTGAATGCATTGAATCAGAAATACATCTCTAATGTAATTCGAGTAAGTAAGTGTTTCATATTAGCAGAAAATACTGTTGCCAGTTTGTTTCGGACAAAGGAGAATATTTACGAGTAGTGTATGCGTATTAGGTAAGCAGCGCTGAATAGTATGTGAAAGCTGTTTCTTCATCACATCCCATCAACATCGAAAGGTTACTGTTACAAAAAATAACCAAAATCTAAATTTATTACAACATTGGCGATATTTGCAGAAATAACCCTTTTTTAATAACAAAAACTATTAAAAAAATTCCTCCAAAGCTAGTTTCGGCAACATTATAAACACCGAAAAATCTATTCCACACAGCGGGTTTCCAGATTTTACGAACAACCGATACCACTTGGCGATTTTTTTCAGACAAAAACCAAGGGGTACTGTACAGTGAAGATTAGCTAATTTAATATTCCATACAAGGAAGTCATTCCACACATCAGGATTTTTTTAGTAGTATCATAAAATTTTGCGTTAATGGGAATATAATTTAATGACATTTATGAAGGATTCTTTCTCATCAGAACAGCAGCTGTAAGAAGGAAAATGAAATATACAAAAATTTCTTACCATGTCATTTAATACTTAGCTGGGCAACCTTAAGCATTATTCATAAACTCATAACGACTTCCCAGAGTGAACCACGTTTATTTAAGTCTGTTGCTGTCATAATGCAAAACCAAGATTGAATTATTTTGTTAACTGGATTTTTTTTTCTGCTGAAATTCTTTTAGTTGGCTTTATAGACTTTCAATGATGGGATGAAGGCCTGGAATTTTTCTATACCATTCAACAATGGGTTATGGTTATTTTGAAACAAATTTTTGCATATAATAGTTATATCACTTGCCAATGCCAATGATTAAGTATTTCGGAGTGCCTATGGTTCTAAACTATGTATCTTTACATCATAAAAATACCCAAGTAGTGAGCAGAAAAGGAAAATTGCATAAGTAGTTAGTTTGATGTAAGCTAGAGGGAGCCACATTAGCTCGAGAGAGTTTAGGTATAGGAAAAAAATCATTAAGTCAAAAGTTTTGATTTTTTTGTATAACTTTTTTTTTTTTTTTTTTTTTGGTTTTTATAATTTTTTGTATTTGTAATATTACTTGAGGCTAAATCCTCAATTGATTAAGTGATTAATCCTCAAATAAATTAAATATAGATGCTTCATATCTTCAAAAAAATCATCTGCAAAAGCTCAAGATTTTTCATTTTATGTATTTTTGGGCGTTTCCATATACGTATTTTATATTTTTTGTGGCATTTATATTATTTATATTTTTGGATACCTTTTAATGTCATGCAGTTAGACTACACCTTTGGCATAAACATGGCTTCCTGCTTTGCAGAATTTCTTTTTCCCTAATGATGAGCAACCTGCACCTGTTCACCTTCGAAATCGATAGTGTTTTGATTAAAAATATATACCAAACAGAAGTGTGTTGCTTTTCCTAATTTATGTTTTACTTTCTCTTCTCTCTTTATGAACCTTTTTTTAAACCTTTTCAATTCTGATTTTATAATGACTGATTCTCCTTATACCTCTTCAAAAATTATGAAATGCCACCTATAGTAAAGTTTCTACAAATTTCCTTTCGAGTTTCTTTAGAACTATGAATGGCCTTGTTCACATTTACAATTTATTAGGTGACCAGTCAACTCTTTGCGCCATTTTTCTAATTTTATTATGTTTTAAAGCTCACTAAATTAAAAACACAAAATTCCAACCAACTTGATAGCAGTTTTTTAAAGTACTGACAAATGTCTTTCTTTGAGAAACAGCGTCATTAGTTGAATCTTATTGTGACCTGATTGTCTCATTGTCGAAACAACTAGGAAAGTTGCTCTTTTTTTTGGTTATTTGGCTGTAACTTACGACGGAATATAGATAACTGAATGCACTTGGATGCATTATATTCTTAATTAAATTATCTTTCCACCAAAAGTGATATCATTGTATCACTCCGAAACAGAGCAGTTATGAGTCATCAAACATAAAAAAAATACACTATTTCCAAAGGATTTTCACAATTCTGGCTTGCGTATGGTTAAAATATTTTTCTAAAAATTCCAAATCTTGATTCCCAAACTTTACAGACTTAATCAAAAATGTATTATCTTACACCAGCAATACAGAAGATCATCCAGTTATGTTATCAAAAAAGTTTATCTCTAGTTTCTTCAAAGTGCAGGAGTTCTTTGTAGAAAAATATTGTTGAATCTCATGAAAAAATCTCAATGGCTTCAGCTTTTCATTTACTTAATAGCTAAATTTTGACATTCTATTTCAGTAGTTAATCTTTCTCCAAGGAAATTATCTCTGTCCTTGGAAATCATATTTTGTAAATATGGCACAGTTGTACCAAATGCAGAAACAAAATACAAAATCTGGAATAAATTGAAAAATACAAAATCTTTACCTTTAAATGGTAATAAAAGTTATCAAAAAAGCGGCTGCACTGTTGGTATGGTGATAGGGAAGCCAGCTATCATAACCTAGGGCCCATGTTAGAATTCCAAAGATGGTAGGGATGTTCGTAAGTGCATAATGTTTTTGGAATATGAGGACATTAAAACACTGTCCGAATAAATTCCTCTCCAGAGGCTGGTGGAAAGAGAAGGGGGCTTAGGAGAGCCTTGGAGAGACTCCCAGAGGAATTCTCCAAAATTGGAATTGACCTGGGGACCCAAGGGTTAATCCAACAACAGCCAGAACCTTTGACAATGATGAAGTTCGTAGACTTTTTCTGATTGAGAGAGATAAGTCACAAAACTTTAAAAAGTGTGCAACATAGCCGATCGCAATTGAGTATGAAATAAAAATAAATGTCTCATTTCAAAAACAGCGCTGATCTTAATGTAAAGAAACATTCTCTACAGAACAAAGCATCTGAAAACAGGGGTATATAAAGACTTAATGCAGGCTGTATTTTTAAGACGCTTGAGCAAGAAACCTGCTGATAAACTGAGTTGTTTCAGGAGTCAAAGCAAATGAACATACACATGTAGTGTAAAAGGGCTTATATGTTTCAAACCACAGTATAACATTGCATATAAAATTGTATGAGATCGCTAATATCGTTGTAATTTCTTGTGTTGTATTTCACAAAAAGATGTTAAAATTAATTTATAGGTAAGGCATGTGTTTAACACAGGGCAAACATGTCAGTCTTGTTTTCTAAGTTTCCTCCCCAAAGACTTCAACTTTCAAAAGTGACCTGTAGCAAGTGGTAAAATTAGTAACATAGAATAACTGTGATGTCAGCTGTCAACACAGATGGAACTGAAAAGCTTAAATTCCTAATTATTTGTAAGACTGAAAATCCACAGTGCTTAAATACATAATATTCTATGTCAATTATGTATCAAATCTTACAGTCTGAATTATGACTGAAATCAGCATCAATTGGTTAAAAGAACTAGCTATGTATTTTTCGTACTAAAGATGAAATTTCCGTTACCATTTGATAAGGCATCAAGTTCCAATAGATCATTTCAAGTTTATATTACCTGTAATAAATACTAACCAGGTAATGTCTTTATTATGCAACGGTCGATACAATGGATCAAGATACAATTCAGAATTTGAAGTCGTATTAACATAAGTGGTTCTTTGCAATTGTATTTATTTTCGATGGGGTATAATAAAAATATGACATAACATTATTATCAGCTATCAATGATTATGTGCTATACACTGACTACCAATAAGTATTTGGACACGTGTGATAGAAAAGAAAAACTAACTTTATTCAAAATAAATAGTTGGTAGAGCCTCCACGTGAGGTAATTACAGCGTGGACCCTCCGGGGCATACTTTCCACAAGTCTTTGTATGACAGCTAGTGGTATTTTCTTCCACTCGGCTTGGAGAAGACATAGAAGTTCCTTCACCGATTTTGCACGGGTAGTGCACCCCTGAATTCGGCGATGCAACTCGTCCCAGAGGTTCTCGATAGGGTTCAGGTCTGGACTCTGGGCAGGCCAGTCCATTCGATGAACTCCATTGGTACCATACCAAGCCTTGGTTAACGTCGAAACATGACAACTGGCATTGTCATCCTGAAAGTAACAGGGGTCCAACCCGTAAAACTGCAACAACGTAGGAAGCACATTGTCATCCAAAATAGTGCAGTAGGTATCGGAGTTGAGCTTACCATGAATGGGGACCAAGGGTCCCAGCCCATACCACGAGAAACACCCCCAGACCATAATTCTACCTCCGCCGAACTTGACTGTTGGCACAATGCGTTCTGGCAGGAGACGTTCTCCAGGTAGACGCCAGACCCAGACCCTGCCATCCGAAAGGAAAAGGGTGAACCTTGATTCGTCACTCCAAAGAACCCGTTTCCACTGATCTACGGTCCAATCTCGATGTGCTTTGCACAACATTAACCGAACAGCGCGGTTGGACTTTGTGATCAAAGGCTTATGGGCAGCAACCCGACCATGAAAACCAAGCAGATGTGCTTCCTTACGGATGGTATTCATTGAAACAATACTCCCGGATGCCTGTTGAAACTCCTCGCGGATGAGGGCCATCGGTTGGGTGCGGTTCTTCTGAATTTCTCTGGACAGCACTCGTCGATCTCTATCTCCCAGTTTCGTTGGTCTGCCGACTCGGGGCACATTCCGACAATCACCGCTCACCTTCCACTTCTTAATCACGTAGGCCACTGTCGATTTTGTGTACTTCAGAACGCTAGATATGTCCCTTAAGGATCGGCCACATTTGTGATACCCGATAATTATACCTTTCTCGAAATCAGAGAGCTCCGAACTGCGAGGCATCATGCATGCGACTAAAGCCGATGCTGTTTCCTACACGATATATACCGACGGAGTCCGTGACGTACCTTAGGACCGCAGATATCGTCATTTGCATTAGGTGTGCAAATACTTATTAGTAGTCAGTGTATTACTGGATGCTGCATTGTCAATTGCTTTAATGATTCTGCATTCATTTACCCTTCCATCGATTACATGAAAACATAGGAAGCCCAGTTTTTTACTTTTGCGACCAATTCAAATACAGTAGCTAACTTTTGCAGTTATGCCTTGATTGCCTAAGATCTGGAAACTTTAAAACTATTCCCAAAACAAGGAATGTGAGAAGCAGGAAGAACCTGATGTGATAGAATTGGCCTGTACTTTTAAAGCGTTTTAGTGCATATGAAAAAATATCAATTGTGGTGTCAATTGAGTGTTTACATACACTCATTCTTAGGCAGATTGCATCAGACAGAAAGCTATGAAATTTGTTTTATTTCGAAAAACTGGCTAAGACATCTAAAATTAATAGGCGTTATGACACAGTTATTGGTTAGTTCTTTAATTGCAATGATGTATATATATATACAACTACAGAGGGCATTTACATATTTTTAGAACTATTTCAATAAAGAATTAAGCAAAGCAAATGTTTTGAAATAAAAATTTCTGGCAACAGATTATTTGAAAGGAGAAATATTCGCTTGCTATAAAATTTATTCTTCTTTCAAAATTTCGAATGTAAACAAGCTGTGGATTGAAGGATATGATTTTGCGCTTTCCGAAGAGACATATTATTATTATTTAATTTTAAAATGTTGTGAAATGCATGGTATATTAAAATTTCTAAGTGAAGAATAAGTGACGCTATTAATCAGAAAAGAAAAACCGTTAATCATTTCTTCTACATGGAAAGAAGTCTCCAAACGAATACTTTGAAAAGGTATAAAATGTTCCTAATGCTTTTAAAGTTAAATTATTGGTAACAAGAGAGATTCCGCCGATGCAGAAATCAATCGCAAACTCTTTAGATACATTGTAACAATAATAAATTAAATAATAAACCGAGATTAATCTCGGTTTATTATTTAACAGCTTAAAAATCTAAAAAACATTATGTTTACCAGACAAGACATGTGGCTCAAGGCAGAACTATTTGTAGAACTTTGTATAAGAACTAGCGGGAGATAAATGACCCTTTATGAAGTATTGTGACACTTTATGAAGCATAAGTTTACCTAAATGTCTACAACAACAACAACAACAACAACAACAACAACAACAAAAAAAAAAAAAAAAAAAAAAAAAAAAGGTGTCTTTATTAAATAGAATGAAAGACTCTTTCCCCACCCCCAAAAAAAAATTATAAAACTGCTTTAAAATGAATTCTGAAGAGAATTTTGCGTGGCGTCTGTACGTACGTACATATCTCGCATAACTCAAAAACGAGTAGCCTCAGAACATTGAAATTTTGTATGTAGGATTGTTATAATATGTAGATATGCATCTCGTATTTTGGTAGCAATCGGCCGCACCAAACGTATATAAATATATTTATTTAATTAAAATGCTAGGTAGTAAGTACTATATAAAAAGACCAATTTGGTCTAAAAAATTTTTGCGCAATATGCTGCAAAATTAAGGAAATGAGAAGATAAATTGTAGTTAGCTCGCCAAAAAGTTACCAGGAACTGTGGCTCCAAGAAAAAGTTCAACACAGTTTAAAAAAAAAAAACAAAACAAAGAACAATGACATTGAAGGGTGAAAAATTAGGCTACACGCGAAATAAAATGTATAATATAAAACACAGTAAAATACTAATCGTTGGGTGCTTTTTTTTGCTTTAAAAATGATTGAATTATGTTGTTCTTATCTTCCGGTTAAGGTTTTTATGCCTTTAGTAAATATGCAAGCAATATTTGTACAATTAATCAACAATTTAAAATCTGTTTGGGTGCGGTTAAGCCTAATTTTTAAATAACATGGCGGACATATTTGTTTACATTTGAAACAGCAGAATAGTAGATTTGTTGCCAATCTAGAGAGACTAAGCTTCGCAAGAACAAAGATAACACCTTCATTTATTATTGCGAATTAAATCATGCTAATCCTTTCTGGAATTTATTCGAGGAAATAAGTGTTTAAGATTTGCTTCGTAATTTCTAATATAGATATTTTGAATTTTTATATATTTTTGCCTTGTCGCAAAGTGAGAACTGAATTAACTGAATGAGAAATACTGAATCGTCTGTGAAAATCCTTTTCTTTTTTGTTTTGTTTGCGTAATTTCTTTTATACATCGTTCTAGATTTATTATGGTATTTGAATAGGACATGTGGCAACGATTAGATAATTCTTCAAATGATATAAATTTTATGCATTCTGAGGTATAATATGAACCTGAGAAAAATGGATCTTCAACTTCAGATTGCAGACCTATCAGTTTACTTTCAGCTGTTTGAAATATTAGTCATCAATAGGCTCACTAAATTCGCTGAAGACAATAATATTATTAAGGAACATCAATTTGGATTTAGCACCACCCAACAAGTTACAAGAATTACTGAAATCATCGGTGAAGCCTTTAATAAAAAAGAAACAGTTGCTGGGATCTTCATTGATATTGAAAAAGCGTTTGATAAGGTTTGGCACCCAGGCCTCCTTATCAAACTTATCGGAAACAAATTTCCACCTGGATTAATCCTCCTAATTTCAAGTTTTTTGGAAAAAAGAACTTTTCAAGTTCATATTAAGAACGAGCTATCTACGAATATCTACGTAATATCATTGTAATGAAAGCAGGTGTTCCTCGGGGCTCGAATTTTTCGCCTTTTTTTTTTTTAACATCTACATAAATGACCTTTCCAGCCACAAAGATGCCATTATCGTCTGTTATGCAAACGATACTGCAATTCTCAGAAAATCCATCAATCCGCAAGGAGTCATCCGAAACCTCCAAAATGCAATAGACTATATCTTCCCATGGTTTAACGTTTGGAAAATTAAAATCAGTGAAAGCAAATCCACTACAATATATTTCCAAAACCCTCCAGAAGACATTTCAACAATATCACAATTAATAATATCTCCATCCCAAATGAAAAATGTGTTAAATATTTAGGTGTTTACCTCGGTCAAAAACTAACCTTCAAAAGCCATACCGAAAATATCTGTAAAAAAGCCAACTAAGCAATAGGCAGTATCTATGCACTCACAGGGAGAAATTCTAAACTTAGTTTCGCTACAAAAAGAGTTATTTATCTAGAAGCTGATCCGCCCGATTTTACTGTATGCTTTCCCAGCGTGGGCTGCAACTGCAAGAACTCACCCCGAAAAAATACAAAGAATTCAAAACAAGGCCAGCCGAATATTACAAATGCGCCTTGGTTCGTACGAAACAGCACTCTTCACAATAACTCAAAAATTAAACCCACGGATTCTGAAATTCTAAAAGCTTCTCATAACTTTTTTACGAAATGTGACAGTCACCCTAAGAATATCATCAAAAAACTAGGAAATTATGATTTCATACTTGAACAACGTCACAAAATGCCCCGCACTATTTACCATAATAGTCGGTGGTAATTTATATATTTTCGTTTTCTTCTTATTTAGCCAAGATTTTTTTTTTTCATTTTCTTTAGTTATAGTTTTGCATATCAAATTACAAAGCGCTATGGACTTTGTTCCTGCCAAAACAGGCAGACTTTGTGTGTAAATGGTTGTTACTCTTGTGAAACGTGTTTCAATGTACTGCAAATTGTGTTTTTCATCATTTTACTTCATGCCAATTATTGCTTATCAGAACAATAATTTTTATGAAATTTTAAAAATGCCTTACAATACATCCTGCAAGAGATAGCGCCACCAGAGCTCCAGTCAACTAAAATCCTTTTCATCCCTACTAATAGATGGCACCACACGAGTGCTTCATTTGTTCAAAGTTTACTTATTCTACGGACGGAGACACAGGAGCCTCGGTCGCTGGTAATCTCTGAGTTCTAGCACAACATGTGCACAAGTACTTCCATATTATTGGATACAACTTATTCGATTCTTCACGCATTTAAAAGTCAAGTATAATATATTGGTAAAGGCCGTTAATGGCTGATTGCCTTTTACTAAGGATAAGACATAAACATAGACATAGTTATGTATATGAACGAAATATAACGCTGTTAAGTGAACCTAGAGTGTCGCTATGGTAAACAAATGTAGTGAATTTTAAAGAGTGCATTTATTCTATTGTGGTTTATGCGCTATCGACGAAGTAGATTTAATTCAATCCAATAAGTTTAAATGAAATGCAAGAAAAAATGAGTATAATTTAATATTCCGTACAAGGAAGTCATATGGTGTATGCATCAGATATATATATATATTTTTTTTTCTGTTTAACCATTGGTGGGCATAATTTGGAGTAGGTATGATTTTTTTTATGGGTGGGGGATTGTTATGACATTTTTTTCAAGGGATATTTACTTTAAAAAATAATCTGATTGTTTTTGTACACCTTCTTAACTGTTCAAAATTAATGTAAAATTTTTATTCCTAAAAAGTGTTTGAAATTATTTTATCATTTCATACTATTTTTTGTTTTGTTTTAGTAACTTAAATATGAAACAGAATTATATTATATTTTTCTGAAGCAAAGTTCAAATTAATTTTAATTAAAATTTTATTTTTAAAATCCTACGTATTTAACTGCATTACATTGGCTTTTTGCTATTTTAAAATTATAGAAATATCTTCATTTGCAGAAAACATGATTAGTATTTTAAGTAAACTTATAAGTTATATCTAAAAAATTGAGTTGTATAGCCTTTTCTGCTCTTTTTATGTAAGAAATTTATCTATTTCAATTTTAATTAATAGTATAAATTGTTCAAAACTAAGTATAGTTATTAATATATAAGCTTAGTGGCCATGACATTAAGATTTAGTAGACTTTCTCATTAATGCCCACTCACCGGACTAAGACATTTATCCATTATTAGGAAATACCCACTAAATGAAACAACACTGGTCTCTCGAGGGCATAGAGATTTAGGAATTGTCTGCTAATAAGGAATGTCCATTAAAGTGGATGCTTATTAATGGAAGTACGATAATTAATGTATCTGAGTTAACAGTAAAATAAAAGCATTCCCTAATAGTCAAATTTGCTAAAAACTAACATGAATAATACTTGTACAGAAAAATTTCATCTTTTAAGAGTAATTTTATAGAAGGAATTAGGCATATAGTTTAAATTTATTTTCTGTGTCATAACAATATTAATTTAATTAATATAGGCATTAAAATGCGTAGCTTTTAGTAATTAAATTATGAAAAAGTTTGCAGCACAATTCTTGAATTAAATTAATCTGGGGTCACGTGTCAACATTTTGCAATAAAAGAATTCTAAGGTACATTTTTCTGCTGTGTAATTTCATAAGAAAGTTACTCATAGGAACGTGGCAAATGTGATTCTACAAATGAATAGTCTTATGTGCAGAAAAGCAATTATACATCAATATGAAGCCAAAACAACATAAATAAATATTTAAAAATAAACAATGACATTCTATTTAAAAATTATTTATACATCTTCATTTACTTACAATTGCGCACAGAAATTTGAGTTACACTAAAAATTATTCTGAAGGTCGCTGAAAAATCAGTTATACATGTTTGTTTTTCTTTCCGTGTGAACACTGAATTCAAATTATTAGCTGAACTTTATCCAAATTGTTAGCAGTTTTGAAATGTTTTTCAGTAGAACTATTGTAGTGTCTAAAATACTGGATGGTTCAGCTTCCAGATATCATTATAATTGCCAGATTGTTTTTTATTGATGTTCTTCTGTCTTGCCACCAAAAACTTCATTAGCTTTCATTACCTATAAATCTATTTTTAAAGTGTTTTCATCAAACTTAGATGATTGATTAAATCAAAACACTGTTAAATACTCCAATTCATCTGAAATATCACAGCCTTGCTCTTGGAAAGGAACATCACCTTTTTCTTTTGAAGAAATGATGGATGAAAATTGGAGCTGAAGCCCATAATCATTCAGTGCTCATCATATTATTAATTTTAAGTAAGTTCCAGTGTCCAGATTCCAGGATTGTTTTAAAAAACACTTTTTGTCACTATATTGGTTCTTCCCCTCAGTGCTTATGATCGGTGAGCAAAGGTGTCAGGTGGAAGTATGCTGTTATTCAAAAAAGAATCTAAATATGGAAGCTCTTTTTAACAAGGTGGTTTGGGCTCATTAACTGAAATTATATAAATGATACTGACATTTCAGATCTGACACTGTTTGCAGTAAATATAAACACTGAAGTGACATATATTTGAATGAGACTTTAAAAATGTGCCATTATAAACAGAATAAACTTATAATGAGATTTGATCAAAGCTGTAAATAATAATTTAGAATGCTTATTAGAATGCAGTATTATATTTTAATATTATCAGAGGAAGTTTTCTTGGCATCTATTGAAAATTCACTTGTAATATTTAGAAATAAGTTACTAAATAGATGGAGATTTAATTGGTAGTAGCATGTTTTATTTTAGTTCTCTGTTACGATACCGTATTTGTGTTAAAGCAATAGTTTTTGCTTAGCAAATCTTTGAATTCTTTATCAAAGTTATATGAAACGAAAGTGTCAGTAAAGTTAAAAATTAACCTTTTTATTGCTAAAGTCTAATGTGATGTAAAAAGCCAAAAAGATAGTCAAGAAGGGAGAGTTTTTATGTGTTTGTCAAAATAATTTATGATGAGTTTCTTTCCGTGTTTTATGATTGTCTATATGCAAAAACAGAACTGCATAAAGTATTTAAAATCCAACTCTAATCACTTTGTGAAACCATCAGATTATGTTGAATATGAAATCAAGTTATATCGCTAGGTAAAAGTTTCTGAATACTAGATATTATTCAAATTTAAATATTATTGTTATTTTTTTTCATAAAAGTGTTGGTGTAATTCTTTTCAATGCAAAGTGAGAATTTGTTATTAATAATGCTGGGTAGTAGTTTCCTTATGCTGAAAGCTAATTTTGAAGAATAGCTGATTAAAAGTTTTAATGTACTGTAAATTTCTCCTGGCAGTCAACTTCTTAAGGTAAAAGTTACCAATTTCTGAAAACGGAATTAAGTAATAGTATTGAACATCATTAACATCGCTTTAAGATGACCACCACCACAGAGAAAACAATTGTCTGGAATTATAAATGTTTTTTTAATTTTATTTATTTTTTTAAGGCGGGTCCTTAGTATTTGTTTGACATTAAAATCAAACTTGGCTTCTGAACAATTTTTGTATATTGCATATAATTGTGAGAACATAATTTTTGATTCTGTAAAGTAATCCAAAATATAAATTCTTTTTAGAGAATCATCATACATGTTTTATTTAATAATTAGAATATGTATTTCTTGCTGACACTAATCATATTATTCACATTTTCTAAAAACTGGTTTGGTGTCAGAATTTTTATTTAGATGACTAAGGTTTATTTACAGATGATATGATAAATAAAAATATGAATTCATTTGCAGACTTTGAATTGCAAAAATCTAGTTGCATAGTCTTTTTTTGCAGATTATGATACATATAAATATAAATGGACATCAGCAGAATAAAAAAAGTGTCTATGCACAAACTGAAAATTCGATTTACCACTCATAAATTTCTTTGAGTTTCATTTTTTTTTTTTTTTTTTAAATTTTCAGTTAGCAAGTGTTTTTTTTTTTATTTTGAAATTCACTTTTTTGCTATAGATTTAATTAGTCATTGAAATCTCGTTTTCAGAATTCCTGTTAGGTGATCTGAGATGTGCTATATTTGAAGATTGTTAACACATTGACACACCTCTTAACACAACAGTCAAAAATAAGTTAACAATATGAAAATCAGCAATAAAAAAATAGTTCTTGAGGTCCCAAAACAGTGAACCTTAAGTATTCATAGCTCTCACGTGATTATGTCAGTTTGATGATGATGATGACAATGGTGATGACCTGTAACACTTTTCACATTCTGTTGAATTCATAATGTGATTTGCTTCAGTTATTACAGGGTATGATGAATAAAATATGTAATTATATACATGTGATTATGTTGCTGTGAGGCCTGCTCACATTTTCTGACCAGCAGAATTGGTTTATTTTCTTTGTAGGTCAACTGAAAATATAAAACAAGATTATAAATATGCATGTAATAAAATTATAAATCATAAAATTTCAGGCATACACACACATATAAAATTAGGAACTAATAAATTGTAAAAGAGAGAAATGGTACATGAA
Organism: Stegodyphus dumicola; assembly: GCF_044657685.1. Lineage (NCBI taxonomy): Eukaryota > Metazoa > Arthropoda > Arachnida > Araneae > Eresidae > Stegodyphus > Stegodyphus dumicola. The sequence goes on from NC_140777.1 coordinate 134,103,066, forward strand.
TGTATCAGTATGTTTATTAAAATGTATATAATTAATTCTTATGCATAATTAAATAAATAAGTTTTGTATATATATTTCAGAAGGGGAAATCTGAATTTTCAGGTTTGTAAAATGTTAAAAACTGCTATTTTGACATTCCAGAACCTAGTTTGGTGGCAGTATAGCGCGTTTTATATTCGATGCTGATACATATAGATGTATCTTCTAGTTACCGCTTAGTGGACAAACACGGAATAGGTGTAGTATGTTGATGAAGCACGGTATAATACATTTAAAATAAATGTTTGAAAAATTCAGCATAGATAATTTCTCACGTTAAAAATTACTGTATGAAATTAATTGTAATTCTTATGTAAGGTACACAAAAGAATGAAACCGTTATGAGTACCCATAATACAAACTGAAAACAGGTGTTAACCATCAACAGCGTGTATCTGATTTCTGGAACAAAATGAATGAAACCTGCCATTGAGCTCCTTCAGTCTATTTTGCTGTTATTCTTAAGATGGGAAGGTAGTGGACATCAAGGAATGGATTAACATATAATAGATTGGGTTTCTTCATTTAGGAAGTGATACACGTTTCGGGATAAACACTGTTATCCAAAATTATCATCCATAAAAAATGATCTGATGATAGAATGTGCATCGTCGACAAAGTTGGTAATGTCGATGTTTCATGAATATTAAAGGGTGGTGCATTTAATTATGGCAAAGCACACTGGGGCTATCTGCCTGGGGGGAGGGATGCCTTCGTGGAGGGCTTTCTAGGGGAAACTGGCTCGTATACACGTTACGCATGGGGAAAACCACGAAAACACGCATGCAGCCAGCCCGTTCGCGGGATTCGAGCCTCGGACCGAACTCCCAGTGTTCAGCGACTTTACCGCTCGGCCGCTGGTGGGCCCGAATATTAAAGGGAAAAATAGGTGTCCTACAAATGGTATTTAATGGCGTAACTCGACAGTTTTTTTTTTTTTTTTTTCTTTTTTGGCCATTGCTTGTTATAAATACAAAATATCAAATACTGCCGGAAATGATGATGCGATGCGTAAATTACTTCGTGTATCTACGTAAAGCCTCGCACTGCACCTATAGCCCACCAGCGGCCGAGCGATAAAGTCGCTGAACACTGGTAGTTCGGTCCGAGGTTCGAATCCCGCGAAAGGGCTGGCTGCACGGGCATTTTCGTGTTTTTCCCCATGTGTAACGTGTTTACGAGCCAGTTTCCCTTAGAAAGTCCTCCACGAAGGCATCCCTCCCCTTAGGCAGATAGCCCTCGAGGCTTTGCCATAATCACAAACGCACGGACTGGACCTGCGATCATCAAAACCGGATGATAAAAACTTGAATGATAAGAAATGTTACGTTTCTTCTGATGAATTCATGACGCGAAATGTGCACTTACACCTTTTATATGGTGTCTTAGCACAAAAACGCATCTTACTGAAAAAACAAGTAACAAACACAGGTAAAGAAAATGTAATGCACTCAGGTATAGTCCAACAAAACGTACTCATTTTACTTGACAACCGTGACTGTATAGTTAGGCATGTGCAAAAAACTTCTTTCTGTTTGATGTGCACCATCTTCTAAAATCACCGAAGTGCGTTTTTATGGCACTAGTATTCCCCTATGGAATTCGAGAATATTTTCTGAATAACATTCGAATCAAATATTTGCGAGATATGCTCGAAGAGAAAATTTGATCTGCTGTAGCTAAATCAAATTTACTGAATCAATGTCAATGTGTTTTATAGCATACTTTAACATAAAATATTTTTGTTAAGAAAATATATTAATCTTAGTGACTACTTCCCGAAACTGACTTTAAAACCCTTTTTTTTTATGATAACTTGTACTAAAATCACTATACACTTTATTTATGATAACTTGTACTAAAACAAATTTAAAAATCTGAAACCTTAAAAGTATATTATGTTTTTATGTTCTTAAAAATGTAAGGTACTTTTTATCTCCTTTTAAAGTATCGCAAAAAATGTCGGGTACCATGTTTCAAAGAAAATATCCATTTTGATCACTCTATTTTGACCGCTACATTTAAATTATTTTTATTTGCGTTACATCTGCACGCACGGGCAGACTAAAGGATTGTTTTTCCAAAACGCATTCGGAAGCGATTTTTTTTCGTGACGTCTTTACATACGTATATATGCAACTGAAAACCGAATAGCCGTAGAATCTTAAAATTTTGTGTATGGAACTCCTATAACATATAGTTGTACAGCTCTCCTTTTTGTTGCAATCGGCCTCACCAGATGTGTATATATATGTGTGTGTGTGTGTATTTATATACGTATATACACCCAGTCTCTAACCGGCTTGGTAAGCTGTGTATTTTTATTCTCTCATGTTGGTAAATTGTGCATTTTTGCTTTAAAAGTGAGTGAGTTATGTTCTTCAGTTCCGATTAAGATTTTTATGCCTTAAGTTAATCTGCACGCAATAGTTGTAGAATTATCAACAGTTAAAGTGGCTCTAGGCCTAACGAAGCCGCCATTTGTTTACATTTGAAACTCATAGTAGAACAGTGATTAGTCAGTTGGTGCAGCAACTTATGTGTCTTTATACACAGTGGGGCCGAAAGTTTACTTTCAATTTTGTGCACCGAAAATTGTGTCTTCCTGTTTGTTGGCCGAATTTCTAGTTTTTGCGTGCAAACTCTAATTTTAATTTTAAAAAATTAAATTGTTTTTAACTGTATTTGGTGGGTTTTTTTTCTGCATTTTTTAATGAAGGTGTTTTGAATTTTTATGTACTTTTTTCTTGCTGCGAACTTAGAACTGAATTGATTGAATGATAAATATATCTCGAATCTATATTGCCTTTACGAAATTTGAAGAAATACGTTTAAATGAAGTGCAGCAAAAAATATTGTTACGAAATGTACAGGCACGGTGAGATAGCTTACCCGCAAAGAAGGTTAAGGGTTGCTATAAAATGGCAAGGGAAGGCAGAGTTACCACATTTGGCGAGAAATCGCCCATTTGGCGACAAAATTGGCGATATGCCATAGACATTGGAGAACCTTCTGAAACGAATTCTTACCTGTTTAGGCCAGAATGTTCTCGAACACAAGCCGAAAGCTATATAAACCCTGCTGGTCCGCAGTCAGTTAGTGTGTGTGCCTCGTCTAGCGAGCTGATAGTCAGTCATTGAGCGAGTGTCTCGAAGTCTAGCGCCGAGTTGGTCGTCGAGTGCATCGAGGGAGTCGTTTAGTTTATTGCGAGTTAGTGCATCGTCAAATTTTGTCTTAGACTGTGCTGAGTCGAGAGCTATACTCTTGTGTATCATCGAGCGCATCGCGAGTTGTAGCGTGGAGAGTCTCGAGAGTACGTGGAGTTCTGTGAACGACCAGGGGCGTAGCTAAAGGGGGGCAAGGGGGCATCTGTCCCCGGGCGCAGAATCCAAGGGGCGCTAAACTGATGTTACGACATTTTAGAATTAAATGTTTTCCATCCTTGGCAAGGGTACAGTAGGGGGCGCGAAATTTTCAGTTGTCCCTGGGCGCTGAAAACCCTAGCTACGACTCTGTGAATGACCAAGAAGAGTCGGGAGCTGTACTCTGGTGCTTTGCAGCGAAGCTATCTTGACCGTTATTGCCTGATAGCGTGAAGGCTGTGTCGCTGATTGTGTCAGCGTGTTTATAGTAGTTCTTCTACGATTGTAAAACGTGATTTTGGAGCTGTCCTGATTAATATTGGCTAAATAAAGAGTGTTTCGATACTTCATCAAGTGTCGTCGTTATTCACTCCAAATCCATACGAACCTCGTACGAACTGGTATCAGAAAATAACGTAACAATATGTGTAACTTAATAGACCGTACAAAGAAGCCGTATGGTGGCGACCTCAGATATTTTATTATATTTTATTATTGTTATTTAATTCATTTTTAATCTAGCGAAATAAAACAGAAATATGATTGTTTTTGTTAAATGCACTGTTAACAGCGGAAATACCGTTCCTTGAATAAATGTTTGAACAGATAAGAAACTTGCTAAGATTTTAATTTCGAAGGTTTATGTTAATGCAGGCACCAGATAACTTGAATTGATCTAATAAGTCATATGACTAATCGGGACTAAATTTCGGCTATACGGTGTTACAGTGAGTTCTTTCTCGAATTATATTCCAAGGAATTGTCGTTTATGTAATACTCACCAGGCTTTACAAATTATTTCCACTTTTAAAGATCTGATAGAGACATTTACTCGTACAGTCAATAATATCCTTCTAGCTGTGATTGGGATTACAGCTTTGAGAATTATATTGACAAAATAAGCACCTATTTGTTTCGCAAGGACTGCTTGTTTGCTGATATTAGCTGATTATTATTATTTTTAATAATGCCATTTAATGCATTTAAATTATACAATGACAAGACGATCATAGCGCTTTTCATCGGCATACCAGCTTGTAGCCATTAAAAGGCAATATAGATTTGTAAGCTGCTGGCACCTCAAACTATGATTTGTATGATTCGGACGAGAAGTAGCAGAATGTTTTTCGTAGTCACTTTTGTCCATATTTTTAATCAACGAAGGTTAGGACTCAGATGAAAGCGAGATTCATTGCTGAATATGATTCTGTCTCATTCAAGCTACAGCCATTGTGCGACATCGCATACAGTATTTCAAACCTATGACATAATAGACTTCGCAAAGGACAGTGGACTGCAAACCTGTGCATAATAGTTTGACAATAGTATATACCAATCGTTAGCGAATAGACATCATTGGCAAGTTACTGTTACATGATGTCGACTGCGGCATTCAGAGTGCTCTGACGGCCTTATATCTGCAGTGCGTTTGTCATGATTTACATTTCCTTCTTTTAATCAAAGTTCTCAGTTTCTTATTTCAAAACGATACAGAGGCCAGGAGGCTTTAAGTAGAATAATGAAAGCTGATAAATGCACCGGCTTGATTCTCATCGCTGTTATCGAAACAATTTTACCCCGCTGCATTTTTTTTCTGATATAAACTAACTAATTTTGCTGAAATTCTTAAAATCTAGCGTCATTTTTTTCTTCTTTTATCTTATTCTCTTACCGCGTGATTGGTTCGAAACTGTAATAATATACGTAGCTCATATTTTAAATGTGCAATTAAGTTGTGCAGTATTCTGACAAAATCTTCGTTATGTAGTATTTCCTTTGTGAATTAGCATATATGATTGAGTTACGGGGTGGTTATAATTAAAGAGATCCTACAAAGACCTATGCAAAGCACATTCTGGTCGACAGATTTTGTTGAAATTTAGTATGAACATTATATAGATCACGAGGAAAAGAAAATTGCAATAAAAAGATGTCAATTCGGATTTCAACTTCATTGGCGTTTTTCATGCAATCCAATGGAGCTTTTCATATAATGTAAAAAGAACGCTATCCAAGTCAGAAAATTTTTAAAATGCTAGTGGCAATGCCGTAAAATACCATTCTTCACCATGCCTTTAGAAAAGAAAGATTGAGCTTTACTGGATAGTTGTCTTTATCAAATTTACAGGAATAGTTTAGCTATACTGCAAGAATATCGACATTTAAAATGCTTGCGAAAAGGGCCTATGTCGATGAACGGTTTAAAAAAGATGATTACTGTATTAAGTTGAAAAACATGATTACTGTATGCCACCGTCTACTAAACTGCATTAAGTGTAGATGTAATTTCCCTGAAATGCCGGAAAGAAATCATTTTGCTTGGAAACTAAGTATTAACTTATTAATATTGTTATTTGAAATTCCCGTAAAACTGATTTCTTTGGGCTGCTTGTTTAAATTTTCGTGTTATGTCTGCTATAATATCATGTCATATTCTCTTGCGTCTCGATCGGTATAATGAAAATGTCTTAAAAATTTCAAATATTTCATTACGAGAGCTACTTTTATAAAACTAAAGCTGTCTATTGTGTCTGATACTCTCTTCCCTTTACATGTGCGATGAGGGGAGGGAAAAATGTGCGTAACTCTCGCTGCCGATTCATAGCTTCAGCAAATCAGAGTTTGGACAAAAATTTTAGGATTAAGAATGAAAGCTTCGCTAAAGCAGGAGTGGCTCCGTCTGAACGTAGAGGGAAAATATGTATATAAAAACACAAGGGCTATCCGTTCAGCCTTAACACCTTTTTGCGAGTGCCTCTAGCGGCTACCGATATCGAAGCAAAGAATGTATAGGAGAAGATGGAAAGCTTCCATATAAAGAATTTATAGGATTCTGTACATTATTTGGTTTGGACAAGAAATGAGTAAATGAACAAAAGACGTGGATGTGCACTTACTAATAAATGAATATATGCCAAAGCTGTACTATGAAGTTCAACTTAGTTTCTCAGAGACAGACATTTCAAAATTAATTGAATGTAAAATGTAAACTCATGAAACTATATTACTTATGTCCGAATAAATTTATCGTTTTTGTTCTGTGTTCAAAAATACGTCATCTCCTTTGAATTACAAGAAATCAAGAAATGAACCACGACACTGGCTGAGGTGTTTAAGTAACTTAAAGTATAAAATGCGCATAGACTGAGCTCTCAGAAGATCTACTACATATGTCACGGGGATTTCCGTAGATTTCGATATCTAAGAATCCTTGCTCTAGTTTAAAATTTATGTTCTGATGACCTGTAGAACGAGTTGTCCAATACAGTCGCATATGATGAATGTCATGAACATCTGATATGTGGTTATTGACTTAGAATGTATCTTAATTTTAAATTTATTAAATTTATTAAAAACAAACACGTTCATTAAATTATATGAAGTTTTAATAATTTAAAATTAAGTTCTTTTTGCACTGAATGCGGTCTATTTCGCTTCTGTAAGGACTTTTACTCTTTTTATCCCGATATCTATAGTTATTTATAAAATCAAGGTTTCTCTTATCTTCTGCTTCCAAGTGGATTCACTTCCAAAGGAATGTTGGCAAGTAATAACAATTAAAATGCAAAAATGGAGAAAATCAAATTTGAGGCGAAGTTTTTTTGATGTTCAATTTCCAGGAATACAAATGCTGGCGGTTCAGTTTGCCGCATGCCGGCTTTGTTCGAAAACTGAGGAAAAATATAAGGCCAATATACTGGACATGGATATCCAAGTATGAGGCAAGTTTTTTTTTTTTTTTTTTTGATGAAAATAAGATGTTCAATTTTCAGAATACTTACTTTGTTGATCATCAAAATACAAGTTACAACAGTTCAACTGTTGTAATTTAAGGAAAACCGTAACACATTCTGGACAAATTTTTAAATTTAAAATGAAAAAAATCTTATTTTGTCCAATGAAAAACTTTGACTGAAATATAGTAACTAATGTACTATGATGGTACCTATGTAGTGAACATAATATTTTTTGGACCAAATTTGATATAAAATTTCAGCTCCGCGATGTGAAATTTGTTCACATCGCGGAGATTTTGGTTGGATGAAATGTTTTGATTTATTATTGAATTAAATAAATTCAATTTGCTACTGCCTGTTCTAATATAACTTTTAAACTAGTCCATCTTTTAAAGCTTATTTTAATGATTTTATCATCTGATCTTCGGAACTCGATGTACACATCGAGAGAATTATTTTGAGAATTGAAAGAGAATTGAAAAGAATTATTTTCCTTTTTTTAGGTTCAGATGTGCAAACATTGTCTAAAGTAGTTATTAATTTAAGAGATAGTATTTTTTTAAAAATTAATTTTTGTATATAAAAATTATAACTTTAACTGTGTATTAAATATTTAAGCAAAAGCAAAATATAAATTACGAATTTGATTTGATGCTAAAGCACTTTAACTTCTCATCTTACTTTCATCGAAATGGTAAGCTATAGTTTAAGTGCTTTTGCTTTCACTGTAACAAAGTACTTGTGAACTTAAATTTTATCTGAAATCAACAACTACTGATTATCATGATATATACGCGCAATATTTTAAGGTTTTTTTTTTATATTTGCATTTATTGCTCAGTTACTAGTCATTTATAAGATATTAATATTGCAATATTATAATTAACTGATGGATACACTGAAGTTTTATATTTATCTATGGCTTTATAGACTGAAGATCTATGGCTTTATAGGCTGAAATTTTATATTACTAATCTATAATTTAATTAATATCTGTAGCACATTTGGGAGTTTAGTCCAGATATTAATTAAATTATAGAATTAAATTAAATTATAAAATTAGTTAAATGATAAAATATAAATTATAAAAGACGAAACTGGGATTTCAGCTTCTCAGAATTTTTACAAGTGCATTAAAATTTGTTGTTACTTTTAATAAGCAATAACAATTTTGTTTCATGCATCCAAATATCTAATATATATTTAAGTTACAACTGCAGGTATGACTACGTATTCATGTGAGGTCTGCAGTATATTGAATAATAGAGAAGTTATTCTTAATAACGAAAGAAATTGGATAAGTTGTTGCTATGTTTGGTTTTTCTTCTACAAAATATCTTCTTTGAAAGTATTCAGTTAATTGGATTTAATCAAAGGATGTGTAATAGTTAAACCCAAAGAATAATCATTTTCCTTTTGCAGCAAATGTTTTGCGAAACGTTTATTTTTAAATTTTAAAAATGCATATTGAACTTAATATTCACTATTTGCACTTAATTTCAAAACGACATAAGTATTATTTTTTAGAGAACTATTAAAATTTCCAAAAACAAATATTGTAAAGAGTTAAAATGCGATATAATAAATACAAATTTCATGAGTCGAATGCTACGTATTTTCAAAATTAGCCATGCAAATTTATGAAACTAAAATAATCTAGACTAAAAAATAGTCGATGGTATTAGAGTTGATAATTACTAACATATTTTCTCTTAATTAATGACCGTCAGTAATCTCAATTTTATTACATAATATGTTACAAAACAGTCATATTTAATAAAACGGTAGTAATAAAATAAAATGTGCATGAAGCAGTGCAAAACGCATATTTGTACTACAGATTAGTAATGATTAATAGATGAACAGTTTAGTGATAACGTTGTTCCGTTCATTTCCAGACAACATCCCAGTTTAAGGAAGCCTAGAGGGAATTACACGCATCAATTTATTATGTAGTTGGTGTCCCACCAGTAGTAATTACTATGTAGTTGGTGTCCCACTGGCCCAAAGTTAGGCATCATTTTTAACATCTCCACTACAAAATTGTATATGGTAGACCATACACTACCACTACAATATGGTAGACCACCACAATATGGTACCATACCACTACAATATGGTTGACCATCATTTAGTTCCAAGTTGTTGAATATAGGAGATCACTTACCCATCGGAGGGCCCACTAGAAGAAAATGTCACAGTTGTAAAAAAAAAAAAAAAAAAAAAAAAATAATAATAATAAAAAATAAATAAATAAATAAATAAATAAATAAAATAAAAATAAAATAATTTGTGTGGTATGCAATCTACCACTATGCAAGTTTTACTTCTTATCACACATAAGTTATGAAAATAAAAATAGTTTCTTTTGATTTTTTCTTTTACGTGTCAACAATTTACTAATGGGACACATATGTCCCACCATTACCACCCAGTGAGACATATTTATCTCAGGCCAGTGGAATTCCCCATTTTAAAATAAAATGTTTAGAATAATATTTTTCAATTCTTTGTGATAATTATCAAGAGTACATAAAAAGATCAAGTCAGTTGAAACAAACAAATAAATTGGGACTTTGAAAGGATTAAAATCATCGTCATTTCTTCATATCAATTAATTTTAGCTGGATTTGAACACTAGTATTAACTTTCTCGATTTGGTTATTATAAAACGCTGCATCCCGTAAAAGCTAGATATTTGGCTATAAAGCTATAAGAATTAATTGTATGAATATCATTAATGTATATCATATTGTGAATGCAGAATAGAATTAGAAAGAATGGGGTTTTGTTTATTGGAAACAGTGTTTTTATATGACGTCAATTGTTCAAATAATGGTAATTTTTTTTTTGTAACCTTAAGTATTATAATATTTAAACAGAATCTCTATAAACCGGGCCGGAAATCAGTTTAAAGATATGATTGCGAAATTGTAGTGACAGTGGAAAGGGTATGACGAAAATGTGGTTCAGATGTGTTAAAAATGAAAGCAACGCTAAATGAAAATTAACTCGTGAAACATTCGCTGTATTCCTAAGAACAAGCGGCCGAGCGGTAAAGTCGCTGAACACTGGTAGTTCGGTCCGAGGTTCGAATTCCGCGAACGGGCTGGCTGCATGGGCGTTTTCGTGGTTTTCCCCATGTGTAACGTGTATACGAGCCAGTTTCCCTTAGAAAGTCCTCCACGAAAGGCATCTCTCCCCTTAGGCAGATAGCCCTCGAGGCTTTGCCATAATCACACATACACACATACACACATACACCTAAGAACAGAAACAATGCAAAAAAAAATACTAATGTTGGCGATGAAACGATAATTGTAAAAATTATTTATGATTTATTTTGATTGTTACAATGCACACAAGGGCTTTCTGTTTAAAGGGAAAGACGTCTTCGTAGAAGCCTTTTTAAGGAAAATTGGCCTACATGCACATTGCATGTAGGGTAAACAATGCAAATTTCGTGCAGCCAACCCATTCGTTGGATTTTACTGTTCGGCCACTACTAGGGACTGAAGACTTGAACAGAGCGTTTTAATATTTAAAGCAATGTTCTACTGGTATTTGATTGATCAGCATTTGGCATGATCGTGTGGTGGCTGTTCGAGCCGTATGTGTCTATTACAAAAAAAGTTTAATATACAGGGTGTTGATAAAGTCCCGGACCCATTTTGATGTTTAATAACTCATAAAATAATGAAGATATAAACAAACTTACGGCATTTATTGATGGAATAACTTATATATTTTCCTTTTCAGGTTTGAATATCTTTACTTTTGTAAATCTGCGCGTGTGGTTAATTTCAGATAATTTCATTTTCCAGTCTAAATATCTGTACTTTTCTAAATATCGTCTGCGTATTAATTGCATTTTTCTCTCTATTGTTTTTGGCAACTTTCCCCCATAAATACCCATGAACCATAACCATACGCATGAATACCTTGAGGAACAGAGGGATTCCCCAAAAGTTAATGTGTGGTGTGGACTAATGCACGACCGAGTCATTGGTCCTTTCTTTTTTACCGAAAAGACGGTCTCATCAGTCGTATACATAGACATATTGGAAAACTTCATATTTTCACAACTACATGTCTTTTTGCAACAAGAAGGTGCACCACCTTCATTGGGGTACCATCGTTCATAGTTCTTTGAATGACCATTTTACAGGAAGATGGATTGGGCGAAGAGGTCCAATTCCTTGGCCACCCAGATCACCTGATATAACGCCGCTGGACCTTTTTCTTTGGGGATTTGTAAAGGACAACGTTTACAATGAGTCGAGGAGAGTGTCGAACATAAATGACCTAAAAGCCAGAATTACAACCGCAATAGCCTCTGTGGATGCCGACATGCTTGCCGGTACCTGGCGTGAAATTGAATATCGATTTGATATTCTCCGTGCGACGAAGGGGGCATTGACAAGGGTCATGAAACTTTTTGAGTCTATCTAACCATTTATGTTATTAATTCTAATCAATCTTTATTATTTTATGAGTTATTAAACATCAAAATGGGTCCGGGATTTTATAAACACCCTGTACTCTAAAAAATAGTCCAAAGGGTCTTTGTCCCTGAAGGATTACTGTTTTCGTTTTGCGATTTTGCGTTGAATCACTATAAATGTCCGTTTCACTTTTCAAACTGTTGTCACCAAATGTTAGAGTCCTGCATTATATTTGAAGAAATTAAATAATGAAAAATCTGCATAAATGTATGTATATTTCTCGAATTGTGATAAAACAACGGTACATAGAGCCATAGAATTTTGAATGACGTAATCCTCCTACAAATATGGGCATGTGGAAGACCAAATTTGAAATTTGGAATTTCTTTTATAATCGATTTCCTATTTTGTAAAACTTTAACGAATTTTTGATTAACAAACTCAAGGATTTCAAAGCGAGCAATGACAACACTCTACGGCAAAAAAAAAAAAAAAAAAAAAAAAAAAAACTTTTTATCTCCAGCGCGCGGAACTGTGTAACGGAAATTCTAAAGATAGGCTCATTTTAAAATTATTTTTCGACATTGCTATTGAACTGAATTTTATGGTTTAAGTGCAAAGAACATGATATTTAATAAATAAAGGTAACGCACAAAACGTTAAATAAACGTCACTTTGGACCTAATTTAAAATCTGAAACCTTTCAGATTTTTTTTTTATTTTTAAAATTAATTAATTAAAAAATAAAAGTGGATGTAAAAATTTGACGAAACTTTATAACTTGCGTAAATTTTATATTAGTATTCTAGTTTCTTTATGAATATTTTTGTCACGAAATAAAAGCTTGTATGGATTATTTGTTAATTTTTAATTAATTTTATCTAGAAGCAAAAGAGCTTCTTAAAGTATTATTAGTTACACTTGTGCACTTATATTTAGGATCCTCATATAAACAATTTCAGAAAATCTTGTCGATAGAGAATTGGCCAGATTTAAAATTTAGTCTCTGTTAAACGAGTTTTCGATTAACCGAAGTTATTACGGTCGCAGTTATCTCGGATAATCGAAATTCTACTCTTTTTTATTTATCTTTTATATTTTCTTTATATTTTACATAAGTTTTTTCCATCATTAAATAAAATGGTAGGGTATCAGAATTAAGGGAGTTGTGAGTGAAGCATTAAAATCGTCAAGTAGTATTACAGCTACGATAGCAGAGCATATTTTAGGGCATTGTTCTTATTGGATAAACATTTTAACTATTGCGTTCCTCTGTTAATTTCTTGGGACTTTGCTGCGGAACTGAAGTTATGTACATTTATCAATAGCAATTTATTACTGCTACTTCTGAATTTGACAGTTAATATAAACAATCCGAATTGCTTGTTACAGAAATGTCGAGCCTCGAGAAAGCGGATATTTGGTTAGCAAGCTAATTGCGTCATTTCGTGGAAGTTCGTATGCCTAGGGAGACTCTAATTAAGAACGGTATGAGGCATACTTTTAGAGCATTTAGTCATCTCATTCAGAAACAGAGTTATACTAATGCGAATTCAATAACAACAAAGAAGCAAAATTCAAAGCAACAAAAAAGCATAAGTCCGAAAATATATTTGTAATTTACAGAAGACTGAAATTTACTGATTGAATGATAGACTGAAATTTATTGATTAATTTGATGAAATAAGACTGAAATTACCTGAATTTTGAGTGGAAATTTGCTGCACGTCGTTCCTATCGATTTTACAAATTTTCTTTTATACGATAGCAAAGACTTAGGCAAAACTTATATTTAGAACTGAAAAGACAAGACAGGTTTTGAAATATAGAAAAAATTATTTATTGTATCTTTTGTCTGAATATCTGAGTAGCTCAAGGGAAGAATATAAAATAGTATTGTAATATATTTTGGGATGATTAGTAGAAAGAAGGAGATTTATAACAAAATCGTTCAAGATTTAAAGGAAAATGTTGGTTGGAAACTAAATCACATTATAGACTTTTAACAAAAAGTAATTAGTACCGCTTAAAATACTCATTCCCGAATACTATCATAGAATATGGTCACCATTTTACCGAAGACTTTGGCTACGCAACCAGGGCATTGATGCAATAAATCTGCATCTGGAAAATAATTCTGGCTCGGGCACAGAATGTGGGTAAGCGTTAGTGAATCTTCTTCTACAACTCGTCGATAAAGGATGGTTTAATGACAGAAGAAAATTGCCCAAAGGAACTTAGTTATGAGAGTTTATATACGACTGCCAAATCAACTGTGCAGATTTGAATTTTTTCTTAAGAAGGGGGGTGATGCAGATTTAGGTAGGCAAAGATAATCGATAAAGTGTCTTAGTTACCTTAGATGTAACGAGCAATGTAAAGAAGTGCCTGGAAACTCTTATTTTTTATTCATCTCAATACTGGACTGTAACTAAGAATATATGATGAAAATTTGAAGATTATAATCACTAGTAGGTTCTTTGGTAGCAAGAGACTCATCACCTTATGATTTCAAAAATGAACACACAGAAAATAACTACATTTTTGTTTCAAGGGGAAAAGTCGCTGCTAATTTTTAAATACTCTAACATTTTGTTGTCAGTTCAGAACAGAGAAATTATGAATGTTTATTAGACAGGTTTAAAGTACTTATCATCTTTACATAAATTCTTGTCACTACATAGGTAATACAAACACGCTGTTAAATCTATATTATACATTCTCTTATACATATCTTATACATTCCCAAAGCTGTAAAGTTTTACTATTCCCAATGCCTAAAATTTTGCTAGAATAAATTAATAATTAGAGTTTATTGAAAGATAATAATAAAGGACAGTAGTTTTATGCATGAGTGACGCTAAATTATGCAAACTACAATTACCCATTCCTCAAGGAAAATTTCTTTGTGTTGAAATGCCCTGATTTCAATGTGTGCATAAATATTATGTGGGTGAAGTGCCACTAAATCAAGAAACTTACAGTAACTTCTGCACGTCCAAATATACTCGACAAGGAGTGAGGCTTGGGAAAATCATCGTCATCATCGACAAGGAGAGAAACTTGGGAAAATAAATAAAAGTGAGTTATATAAAAAAAATATAACTCATAGCATGACAAGAGTTTTATCTAAAATTTGTTCCAACTCATGAAAAGCTCCTCGGTGAATATTCAGCTCTGTTTAAATGCTAGTAGTATCATCCATACATGCCTTATATACACTCATATACAAAGCAGTTTTAAATCTCCCTTCTACTGCGCCGATTGACAAAATTTAATTTAAATTTGTGTTTTTCATGTCTTGAAAGGGCGACTTAGGATGTATATTAGATTTGTTCTAAAACAGGTGTTTTGACACAAAACCGAACTTTTCCGGTAAAAGGAGTCAGAGCTGGAGTCGCTAAAAATAGATCGACCCCGACTCCAGTTTTTGTTGGACAGTTTGAATTTGTAATGAAATTAAAATGAATTCAAAAACAGTAATGACAAGCTGAGTTATTATTTTTATTTATGAACTATATATATTATTAAATAGCTATTTTCTATTTTATTTACATATTAATAAATAAATATAAGGGAGGAGGATGGATGTGATATTTGCCATTAGTGATTAAACTGATTCATTTAGTTACAAATCTCACTGGTAAATTTAGGTAAGCTGCAATAGCAGCAAGAACTCCCAAAATGGATGCCATTCTTAGGAAGCGAACAGAAAAAGGAGCAATTATTGATTAAGCAACGCGATAAGGAAGTACATATTTGATGATGAAGAGGTTTTTAGAATTGAGAACTTTTTAGAAGATGTAGATAACCCTAATGTTTCACTAACAGAAAGAATGTGGAATGATCTTGCAGAATTGGAAACTCTTCTTTCTACACCATATATAGCCACAAAAAAACTGCAATTTGAAGAATTGACAGGAGGCGAGAATGGAAGAAGGGGGGTGTTTGTTCTTTCTTGAAACGGAGGGTTTATTGCAGAAGTAATCATTTCTTCAATGAAGAAAAGAGAAACTAGTTCGGTAGACAATGAGATCTTGCTGGGTTCAATATATGGAGATCCGAAACATCGAATTTTCTTGGATGACGAACAAATTAAAAAAGCAAATAAAGCCATCTACGAACTTTCATTAAGAATGAAATTATTCTCAGAAAAACTGGAGAATTCGAATCAGGACAGTCAAACTACAGACAATGCAATTGAGTCTCTATCATCCTCTTCCAGTGATTAATTAGATTTTGAGAAATATTTTTGGATAATATTGAAAAGGCTAAGGCAAAGCGAATGAAAATAAAGAACCAGATATAAAAATGATAAAATATAAACAAGATTTCTACATGGCCTTCGAAGAAATAGAGAAATATGATTGCACTTGCAAGACACCTCTTTTAGAACTTATAAAAATCTATCCTGAAAAGTTAAAAGAAGTAGCCCTAACAGTAACAGCTCTTCCTCCTACCTCAAGTTAGTGTGGAAAGATTTTTCTCAGCTCTGAAGTTTATCAAATCGGATCTATGACCCTCCAACAAAGATCTTGCCGAAGCTATACTATTTCTTAGAAATAACTAATACCGGTTTTTCCATTTCATAATAAATGCTAATTAATATAAATAATTTGCTATGCCATCAATTTTTTTCTGTAGCATCTATTACTTCTTTTATATTAAAAAAATAAGCTGTTACCCATGTGTATATACACTCACGTTTGTGAAAATTGCAACACCAAGAAGGAATCGTCATAATTGAATGCAATTTAATACACAGTTGAGTGGTAGTGGTACAAATAAATGATTAAATGTTCAAAGCAAACAAACAAGAACAAGAGATCAGAATCAGTATTTTGTGTGGCCACCACGCGCCGCAATAAGTGCTGCTACACGACGTGGCATGGAGTCAAACAAAGTTTGAATGTCTGACTGAGGAAGAGCATTCCATATCGTTTGTACGCGTACCCAAAGTTCGTCTGCAGACGCAACAGGACGAGGATCACGAGCAAGACGCCGACCAATGACATCCCACACATGTTCAATTGGCGACATATCCGGGGAACACGCAGGCCAAGGAAGAAGCTGTACCTGCTGCGCTGCAAAGAAGGATTTAACAATCCGAGCAGTATGAGGGCGGGCATTGTCCTGTTGAAATACAGCGCCTGGCAAGCTTTGAAGGAAGGGAACAGCTTTGGGCTGTAGGACTTCACGGATATACCGGTTGCTGTTCAGATTGCCCACAATTCGTAGCAATTGAGATCGTCTATGATATGCTATGGCGCCCCAGACCATAACTCCGGGTGTTCGTCCACTGTGGCGTTCGATAATGCACTCCGGAAGGTGGCGTTCACCGGCATAGCGTCTGACACGAATGCGGCCATCATGGTACCACAAATTAAAGCGGGATTCGTCAGAAAACACGACATGCTGCCAATCAGCACGCCAGTCTCTATGCTGATTGGCCCATTGTAGCCGCAGGCGGCGATGGTCGTGCGTTAGGGGGATCCTGTATAAAGGAGTCCGTGCGCGCAGTCTACACTGCAGCAGACGTCTACGAATTGATGAAGCACACAATGAAACACCTGTAGCTATTGACCACAGTGCTGCCAATTGTCTAGAGGAAGCTGTACGGTCCGTCCGCGCCATGCGGACCAGGTGTCTATCATCGCGAGCTGACGTCACATTTCGGGGTCCACTCCCGGATTTCCGAGTTGTCCGACACTCGTCCGTCCACTGCTTCCAAACGCGCATCACTGTGCTGCTGTTACGCTGCACACGAGAGGCTACTGCACGATACGACAATCCAGCTTCACGAAGGCCGATGATTCTCCCTCGTTCAAAATCTGTAAGTTGTTCAAATCTCGCTCTCTTTCGTCGACGAGGCATAAGTACAGATTGAGTTAACGTTTACCACTAGCAGATAACCACCGATAACCATACACGCCTCGCTACAGCCGTCTATTTATTCGGATCCATCAGCCGTTCAGAGGGCGCTGCTCAGCATACGCATGCGCTACGGATTTGCAATTCTAATCATTTGCATATCATGCGCTACTTTGCATTTCCTGAAAATTTGAGCTCACTCGCGTAAGTCCTTCATGGTGTTGCAATTTTCACAAACGTGAGTGTATTTACATATTGTTGTTATATATATATGTTGTATTATATATATGTTGTATGATCTTAAATTCACTTAGTTCGAAGAAAACACGTTTTTCTAATACTTGCGCAATTGCTGCAAAGTAAGATAAAAATAATTTATTTACTAAAGAAATATTGATTATATTATCTCCTAATATAAATTTGGTAGAAGTATCTAAAAAGAGAGAACCTATATGTAGGTAGTATAATTCCGTAAATTGTGTTGTGTTTTAAAGTAACTTGAATGTAAATTGTTAAAAATGTTTTAGGGGGACAAAATTTCAAACTTTGAAAAAGAAATTAAATTAAAAGCCAGTAATAATCGCTATTGATCGGGAATTAGTTGACTTTTTAAGGGGACAAACCAACTCGCGTTCAATGAACAATAATTAATAAATACGAAGGTGTTTCGTCTTTTCATCAAGTAATAAATGTGATGCTAAACTGGCAAATTAAGTTAGGCCAAATAGTTCCGTGAACTGATGGGTTTCAAAACCAAAGAAGAGTACTAAAGAACTCTTTCTGAATTAAGCATTTTCGCTAATACAAATTTTGAGTGAAAAGCAATTTATTTAGTAAAATTCATAAAATACTTGAGTATTGTCCCCCGACATCTTCTCTTTTATAGCATGGAGTCGAAGTCGAGTCGGAGTCTTTAAAATTCCAGGAGTCAGAGTCACAGTCGGTCATTTTCCCTACCGAATGCACAGCTCTTCTAAAATGAGATATTGACTTTTTCCATATTTCGATTCTACGACTCAAAATATGCCTAAATATTAAATTTTGTAAAATTTGGTGAGAAACTTACCCAGAAATTTAAAAATTTATCTTGGCGCACTTTTTTCAGTCTGCGCCAAGAATAATTCACTTTGTAATTTTCACTAACTTTCTTAACTCATGGTAACCTATCTTCTTTTCCCTTTCGTTATGCAAGAGAATAAAAAAAATGATGCATCTTTTATTCTTGTAAGTTATTATCGTTTATTCTTTTCTATTTTAAGTGCTTAAGCCACATTTGGGGTTATTATCGCTTATAACAAATGTGCTAAATTTCAAAACTCGCCAATATGTAAATTCATGTATATCTTTGTAAATTTGGAACAAAAACTCTAATTTTTTTCAGGTATGCTTAGATATACTTTGACGTGATGGTAAGGATTTTGTAACTCAAAAATCTCTTGCAAAAATTTTAAAAAATTACTTAAATTAAAAAAAATAAATGAGAAAATACCTGCGAATTTTATTTGGTTTGAACCTAAATTTTGAATCGAGAAAGAATCTAAATTTAATAAAAAAAAAAAAAAGAGAGATTAATAAATATATACTAAATTCAATTAACACTGGGGCGCTAAAATTTTCACAGCTAATTTTTTAAGAACTACTCGTGCAATTTTTACAAAACTTAGCAATTTTTACAAAACTTATTTATTAAATTTATCGGCATAGTTTGAATCATACATTCGAAATGTGGAAAAAATAGGAATGTCATTTCAGAAAAACTCCGATTTTATGTCAAGAATACCTATATTAGAACAATGCTATCTGTAAATCTAATATATATCCCAAGCCGCGCTTTCGAGAGAAGAAAAAAAGCAAGGCTTGGGATATAAAAGTTAAAATTTTTAAAGCAAGTTAGAAGGGGAGCTATAGAATTGCTTTTTTTTTTTTTTTTTTTTTTCTCCCCAGTTCAAACTACAATTTGGATACACAAAACAGCAGCTATATTTTTTGTATCTGTCTGAAGGTATGAATATTTTTGAAATTGCCTCTATACCTCAAAATTTCAAGTTACGAATCCATATTATTACTGCATTAAACGAAATGATAGTTTTTGAGAAATAAGCGTTTTAAATTTAACCCTTTTCTGTCTCTGACGAAAACTAACTTTTTTTCCCCTTTTTCTGTGAAATTTTTAAGAGCTTAGTGATACCTGAGATATTAATATCGAGATCACTGTAATCTGAACATTAATAACTGATATGTCATTGAAATAGATTGAACTTGACAGCGTATACCGAAGCTTGGAAAGACAGCCATACTAACCTTTTATATTGAAAAATCGTATTATTGGTCTAAGCCCGATAAGGGTAGGCCCAGTTTCTTTCTTTCAAGGACTCTCAGCATTTAAAAGTTCTTAACATTAAGCCTGTCTTTGTGAGCCTAAGCAATATTCAGGCCGTGTCAACAGAATGTTCTGTTCAATAAACAGTGGAGCCCAGTGATAAAAATCTGGCTCCATTATCATAATCATCAACGCCAAATCTCAAATTTACTCTCTTATTTTCTTCCTTTTACGTTATCAAAGTATTGTTGTCAGAACATAACTTTAAACCTGATGGATACTAATGTGTAACTTTTAAGTGAGTAAACAAAGATGAATTATCTATAATATATGCAATTTTTTTGTAACAGGTGTTTATTTTTTCATTTAATTCATTTTATTTATTTCTTAATTCCCCCCCCCCCCCGAATATACGTAAAGGAGAAAGTTAACTCTTGCTTAAACCCAGATACTGGTTTTTAGTATTTCCTGATCTGGCATTTTAATTGCAATAGTTTAGTCACTGTGCTTGAAAATACAGTCACCTTCTCATTAACTAATTAAATAACAAAGCTAATTTAATTCAATTTCAAAATTACGTTTACTTAACAGACGTTGGTACATTAAATGGAATAACTTAACCGTCTAATGAAGAAATAATGAATTTCTACTTTTAAGTTTTAGAAATTGAAGTTATGTACGTAGGTTGGCGGAATAAGAGAAGCAATAAATTGATATCATAGGAAAGAAAATCGGTATCAGATTTGTCAAAGAAAAATTTCTGTTTGTATTTTATTAAATTTATCGGATAAAATTATTAAAAGATTTAAGCTTACCCCTCATCTACCCCAGTAGTGTTGCAGCAAGCGAGTAGTGGCATTCAAATCACGAGGAGCCTTCAGCGCATCTACAGGTGAAGGACCAAAAGGGAAAAAATAGCAAAATTAATTCTACTATTTTTTATAAATTATCACCCGAAGTAAACATTTTTAAACATTTACTAGTCATATCATTTTAATGGACCCGTTTGCGGTAATTCTCATTAACGTTTAAAACTAAATAAGAGTTTTATTATACTCGATGTCGAAATGGAGGTTTCGTTAACGGAAAGAAAACATTAACCATGGGGGGGGGGAAATTGAACTCTTAGGGGCGGGGGGGGAAAGACTTTAATTATCGAACAGAATGATGAAAGCATGTTATTTTTATGAAACCTCCCTTAAAGTCCATAAGCAATGAAAGTATCCAACTGGTATAGAGAAATGGTAAATTGAAAAACTCGTTTTTAGTCGTCAGAACAAATGATCATGAGATGTGTAATGTATAAGGTTAGGAACAAATATTTTTTTATTAATTATCCTAATTGTACGAATGTTTATAAAGTTCCTCAGGTGGCTGTATTGCAGAATTGCAGCAGCTGGATTTTCTATAAAAATGAAATAAATAAATAGCGTATACAGTGCAATTCATATTAACTGGGATGTGGATTAACAGAGCCCCGCCGAAACAAAAGCTGTTGACTTTATTAGGGAACGATGGACAAATTTCACAAAGTACTGGCGTAAAAGAAAATCATCTCTAAGGAAATGAAAAAAAAAAAAAAAAAAAAAAGAAAAAGAAAATTACTTACGGTGAACAGGAATGATAGTAAATGGTGATATACTGACAGTTATTTTTATCCACAACGGTGCATAATTTAATAGTACTTAATCTGGAATATATAAACACTGTACAATAAAAATTTAAAATTTCTAAACGATTTTTAATGTGAATTTAATTTTATGACATTGCCCAAATTCTTTCGTAAATATTGTTTTTTACTCTGTTCATGACTTAATTTCCTCATTTTTAATAATCTTTGTTATTTACAATATTTTCTTATTGCATTGAACACTGACTTAATTTAGGTCTGCAAATGAACTAATTCTCTGTATTAAACAGCTTCAAAATACAGGAAACTGTTAATAGATTTTTCAGTAAATTGTAACATAAATTATTCTTTCTTCTTGTATTTTTTTTTAACTACTTTTGGGTTAATCGTGTTTTATGTTAAGCTTGACCTTCATACTCGGTATTACCCGTTAAACGGGTGTCGATTGTATACTGATTTTAAATCGCTCATTTTGTTAAGCAATGCGCAATTTTAATTTCAAAGGCAAATTAAAAGTCTTATGATTAAGTCGAATGACAACAGCTCTTACAAACAACAGTCTGCCATGCCGATGTTACTGCATAGGAATGTTATTACATGTGGTATAGCAATATTGGTAAGGTAGCATGGGTGATAAACGCTATAATAAGACTTCACGAAAAATAGAAATGTTAAGCTATACTGGTTAACTAACACTAAAAATTTGGGATTTAAAGTGGAATTTGCAGTTCTTAACGATAAGATAGAAGTTGTGCTTCTTTATATTCGGGAAAAAGCTTTGATGCTGGCAGATGTTTTCATGAAAGACTTTGTATCGGATACTGGTTCGGATTTATACCAGGCCGAAATCATGACCGCTCTCCGGCATTTGAACCCTGGCCAAGCAACCACAGTTCATGGTGTTATCCTCTCAGCTGTTGATAGCCCATCGACAAAAGGAAAAAAAGAAAACAATTATAATTAGCAGTTTGTATATTTTGTTAGCTTTCTGTCTTCGGTATGTGATTCGGGATATTCGGGGTGGACGTGTAAAGGTTAGCATATATGCGTAACAATAACATATAAAAGTAATCAGGTGTACATGTAAGGATTATATTTCTATTTAATTGGAGTGTGCTGTCAAACTGTAGCATATAGTCAAACTAATCCTATCGCTAATCGAATGAGTCAGATTGATCTTCCCACGTTGTGCCTAGCACAAAGGCGCCTGATCGGAAGGGCTGCCATTTTAAAGAAGTTTATAATAATAAAGTTTTATTTCAAGTTGTTAATTAAGAAGCAGAACTTTATTCCAAAGACTAAGGGGTCAGCCTCAGCTAAATATAGCGAGTTTCATTTATTTCGACGGAGCTTCAAACTCTTCAAAATACTAATCTGTATACGGTGTTTTCCAGGTGTCGGTACACCATTGGATCTTTTACACCAGTAGCTCCGCCCACTTGGTCAAAGGACTTCTCTCTCCACCCATGCATCGACCATTTGAGCCACTGATGCCCTGATAATAGCATGCCATTCCATCGGCTCTGCAAAATTATTCATGTTAGCTGAGCCAAAGAATATGTATTGTTACATAGACTTTCTTTACCTGAGCCAGTAGCCATTATTGCTTTTTCATCACCTTCGGACATTGCACATCTGAGCGATTGAACTGACCTATCGACCTGTATGTGCGAGAGGTTCATTACTCTATTTCACGAGGTTTTTCTCTCTTCTGATTTTGCCATGATATGATAGGAACGATATGTTCTTTTCCGCACGAGTTACACACAGGATGTGACTACCAGCCTAGGAGCCTGATAAAAGTGTGCAAATACCTCAGCCTCCCAGGTCTCGGTATCGTGTTAATGGGCGATAGATGTATCATTTGCCTGGGCAATGATAATACCTTCATTCAGCACTGTGCATGAGCAACTTGACCAAGCCATTTAAGAAAAGACAGGTGGGAAAAGAAGCCAATATGAACATTTTTAGCCTGTTTATTTCCGTAATTAGTAACATATTACAGAGTTGCAATATTTATGTTATGTTACAAATATAAAATGAATAGAAATCATTGCTTTAACAAAATGTTAGATTAGAGTAGATTATTTACATTACAGTACAGCACGCGAGGTTTATTTAATTATGACAAATTATAGTTTAAATAAATTTGGTTAACTAATTAAGCTATTATGAGAATACCAACAAACGCCTGATTTTTTTTATGTGAAAAATCTTTTTAAAATCAAATAAGTCAGTATCTACTGTTCTATATGGATGGATATAAATTAAAAGATGATTTTCAAATAGATACATAGGACTGCGTATTTATTTAACCTTAATTATGAATAAATAGCTACCAGGAGAAAGTCAGTGGGAAAGGATGTTATGAATATTTCACATAGAAAAGATCTGATTAAAAATTTTGTAACAGCTAAAACTAGAAAAAATAAAAGTATATAATCAATGGCAAAGCTAGTTCAAAATGTTCTTAAATTTTTGAGAAAATTTTTTTGTTTAGATGATTTTTTTATGGCTAAATAATGAGAAATTTCTTGAAATAAATTAAATTTTAATTCGCAAATTATTAGATTTTATGGGAAAGAGGCTGAAATACAACCTCGCACAAGGGTACATCGTAGGCAGCCCTTTTTAAAGGCATTCTTTACAGTATTTTTATATTTTTATGAGTAATTTTTATTTGTTCAATTAAAAAATTTTTTAATTATTTATTTTGAAATCCTAATAATAATTTTTGTGTCCAAATCAATATTTTATCAAATAATAAAAAATAAATACAATCAACTCCCAACTAACCATTAGAGGATTAAATGGGCATTGTCTGAAAACCAGCCAAGTTTGTTTATTGAGCGGGGAAGCCATCTTACCGCGCCTGTACATTTCGTAACAATATCATACAATTATTTCATTTTTCGGGCAGCTATAAAATGTTAAAGCATCTGCCTGATGAAAGAAATAACCAAATAAAATAAGGTTATCTTGCCTTGATAATATTTAATATAGAAAGCCAGTTGCATGAATAGAAAATTATGTTTAAAAATAGCACAAAGTCTGGTCAAAGATAACAGGAACTCATGCAATCTCTATGTAGCATTTATAATACTGTCTTAGATTCAGAAATTTACAATTTTTATTTTATTTATGATAAAAATGACCTTATTCTAAAACATAGGGTTATTCTTATCGATTTAGATCTATGATTGGTTTTTATTCTGGCCTAATTTAAACATGACCTTGGTGCATATAGAAAATGTTTCATAAAAGTCACTAATACTTGTTTTGTACTTCGTTAATGTTCAAATTATTAAATTAAACTTGAGATGGAGAGGCAGTATGAATAATAAACACGGTTTTAATTTTAATAGCTTGGGTTTGATATTATCAGTACACACTACTTGTCTTGAATAGTTTTCGGTTAGTGCAATTAGTAATTGGAAAAATTTAAGCATAGCTGTGCATTCACAATAAGCATACAATTAGACAATTTAGTGAAGCAAACTGATTTTGGAAATTACTTAGATTTTTTTATTAGAATAATGTATGTGTACTAACACGGAAATTATTGTTAAAATAAGTAACATCACTGTGGCTGAGTTAGAATACAAATGGTATTATAAAATTTGTATTAAGAATTACAAACCCACATTTAGATGTTACTATTAATAAAAAGATTTTATGGAAATTAAATCGATATAAATTCCCGCAAGTATTTTTTGAGTCATTGTGATTAAAATGTGTGCAATTTTTCTACATAATTAAGGCATTAAAAAGTATTACTTATTTATCAGATTTTGCCAGTTTATACCATACCAGAAGATAAAAAAGAATTGCTTTAAATTTTACTTTTGGCAATTTGAATTGAAATTATGTTTACAAACTAGACCTACTTGCGAACATTCGTAACTCATATGGTCTATGAAATTTACAATTTTACATGCATGTATGCAAGCAAGTTAATACATGCGCATACAGAATCATACCCCATATTGCAAGTTTTGCTCTGGAACTAAGAAAAAAATGTTAGGTATTCTTCCCAATAACTTTTAAAGAATGGTTTTACACGATACTTGTATTCTTTGTATTAAAAGCGTGGAAAATGTACAAAATAAATCCCCATTTTACATATCTACTATTTATCTATTAGATTTTACAGAGGTATTTCCTTCTGTTGCATTACTTTCACTAAAGAATTTGCTGAAATAGATTAATTCTTTCTCTAATAAAGCTTAAAATCCGCTTTATTGTACTTCAGCACCGTAATATAATAATAAAATGGTGCATGTAATAAAGAAAAGTGCTTAAGGAAAAGGTTAAAAATAAATAAGTATTTGGGAAAAAAACTGTAAATGTCTTATAAAATAAATACTTACTACTCAAAGTTGAAATGGCTTTTTTTTCACATCTTTGTCCTGTATAACCTTCCGCGCATCTGGCAAAAATAAATTTATTTTTAACATGCTGTTACTTACGACAAGAAGTAAAATAATTCATAGTTACGGTAATAATATTTATATATATATTTACTAAAGAAATATTGATTATATTATCTCCTAATATAAATTTAGTAGAAGTATCAAAAAAGACTGAACCCATATGTAGGAAGTTGAATTCCGAAAATTGTGTTTTAAAGTAACTTCAATGTAAATTATGAAAGAAATGTTTTACGGGTACTTAAATTTAAATCATGAATAACAAAATTTCAAACTTTGAAAAAGAAATTAGAAATTAAAAACAAGTAATTATCGCTATTGATCGGAAATTAGTTGACTTTTCAAAGGGAACAAACCAACTCCGTTCAATGAACAATAATTAATAAATGCGAAGGTGTTTCGTCTTTTACTCAAGTAAGAATGATGATGCCAAACTGGCAAATTAAATTAGGCCAAAATTATAGTTCCCTGAAGTGATGGTATTTATAACGAAAGTAGAGTACCAAATAATTCATTCTGAATGAAGCATTTTTGCTAATACAAGATTCCTTATAAATTTTGAGCGAAAAGCAATTTATGTAGTAAAATTTACCAAATACTTGAGTAAATGTCTTCCCAACACCTTCGCTTTTATGCATGTTAATTCAAGATCATTTGTATAAAAATAAACAGTAGTAATCTTAATTGGAATTATGAAATAGAACTCAAGGTAATTGAAATAAACATGAGAAAATTAAGAAACATAACAATGTTATCTTTGCAAAAACAAATCAAATAAAAAGGGAAAAACTGAAATATATACAATGAAAGTAAAATGTGAAGCTATAAAAGGCCAGAAAATGCATTAATTAACTTACGTTCTTTTTAGGGGGATGTCGTTAAAGTGTTTTCTTCTGTGTCTTATTCAGAAGCGGTGTGTGTCCGAAATTCCGTTATCGGCAGCGGGGATACTTTGAATTGTTTCAGGCGGTGAAACTTGTGAGAAGTAATTTATGGGACGTGGGAGGGACTAGGAATGTTTGAGGGAAGTTTGTTGCTGAGTTCTTATGTGAGTGAAAAAGTCTGTTAAAATTTTTAATATACTGACTAGTGAATGAAAATTAATTAATTTCTGGCTAATTGTCGTGTCGGAACGAGGAAGAAAATTAGAAAAGGAAAAAAGTAATTTTCACTGTCAACGAGCTATTTGACAAACTAAAGATTATGAAATAGGTTCATTTTTAGTCTTGAATTAAAATGCATAAAAGCGAAGGTGTCGTGGGACAATTACTCAGGTATTTTGTAAATTTTACTACATAAATTGTTTTTCACTCAAAATTTATAAGGAATCGGAATCTTATATAAGGAATCGAAAATGCTTCATTCAGAATGAATTCTTTGGTACTCAACTTTGGTTATAAATCCCATCACTTCATGGAACTATAATTTTGGTCCAACTTCATTTGCCAGTTTGGCATCATCATTCTTACTTGAGTAAAAGACGAAACACCTTCGCATTCATTAATTATTGTTCATTGAACGGGAGTTGGTTTGTTCCCCTTGAAAAGTCAACTAATTTCCGATCAATAGCGGTAATTACTTGTTTTTAATTTTTAATTTTTTTTCGAAGTTTGAAATTTTGTTATTCATGATTTAAATTTAAGTTCCCGTAAAAAGTTTTTTTTTTTTTTTTTTTTTTCATGATTTACATTCAAGTTACTTTAAAGCACAATTTTTGGAATTCAACTTCCTACATATGGGTTCCCTCTTTTTTTATACTTCTACTAAATTTATATTAGGAGGCAATATAATCAATATTTAATTAGTAAATAAATTATTATTATCTTACTCTTTGCAGCTATTGCGCAAGTATTAGAAAAACTTGTTTTCGAACAAAGTGAATTTTAGATCATTCAACATTATATATATATACTCATTTTCTGAGTTACTAAAATTGATGCTTCTGGGTTACATCCAATTAAGTGGAAAGGAAAATTAATAATTATTTAAGAATTGACGGTGTAATTTCAAATTAATGTACAGAATCAATAGAGCTTAAATTGCGCTGGAGCCCACCGTAGCCCGGCTCCGTTACTTCTTAGTTTTTGCAATAAATCCTAATTCCAGTCGGAGCACACCGGAGCCCTAAATAAGAAGGCTACGGTACTTCTAACTGAACAATTTTTCGACAGAAATTTGATCTCAATTTATCTTATTTATTTATTTTAAATTTATCTGTTTACATTTTGTTAAATTTTAATTTTAATTACTTTAATCATTGATTATTTAATGATATTAATAATTAATTAATTTTTGATTACTTTAGTTATCGATTATTTAATTGTTTTAATAATTAATCATTTAATTACTAATGATTTGATTAGTAATTTTATTTATTTATTTATTTTTGCACCCTTTTCCTGACGGTCTTCCATAGAGCTGCTGCCCTTCTAATTTTAGAAATTAAGCACCGAGAATCAAACTAAATGCATAATTACACTGTTTATCATATTTATATTGCATATATATTTTAATATATATGTAAGTAGAAAGATAACATGAACAAGAGAGTTAAAATCCTCTTATTTTTCATAACTATTTTACTCAGGAACTACAGTGTCAAATGTACGTTTTAGCAACAGCTTTTGAACATTCCTCTCTTTGCAAATATTTTAAATACACATGTAATATAAATATGATGAGCTGAAATGATTAAAGTTTCAAGTACACTGAGACTCTGGACCGAACTGTTATTCGGTTAGGCATGAAGTCAAACAGATTTTGGATGGTAGTTATTAATATAATAATCCACGCAACTTCAAATCTGGGCCAAAGATCATCTGTCGTATTGTCTGACAAGTGTTATCTTTCCACTCTTTGAAATTACTGATCAGACGTTTTCAGCTTGTTAGAGATGAGGAGAAAGCGATATCCAAAGCAAGAGTCGAATATTCTGAAACGTAGCACAGCAACGGCAAACGTGAGGTCTTGCAATGTTTTATTGAAAGTTGGAGTGATAAAAACCCCGAAAATATGACAAAACCACGGACATTAAATGTTATGGAACAGTGGCTGGTCAAAGCTCCAGATATGCGAATTAAAGATGAAAACGATCATTTGTTCCTTTCGGTGCCTGAACACACGGCTACAGCTATGACCATTATGAAGCTGTAAGCAAAAGCGAGATTTGTCAGAAATTATGATGTATCCCACTGATATGCCCTTCCGAGTCGCTTAACGAAGCACTATAGACTCAGATTCCTGTGTTTAAGAGTAAATTGTTGATAGTCTATAACACTGTAGATGTTGTCGCAGCAGATGTTAGAATAATTGGTACTGTGCAACATACTCAATTCTCTGACCCATGTTTCATGATGTGGTTGTATGATCTTTACTAATAATGTTACAGTATGTCTCTCGTAATGTTACAAGATTTCTGTATTAATACGCGAGGATCGTCGAGATCCCGTACATCGCTCTGCGTGGTTTTCTTAGACCTTGGATTATTAAATTATCTTTGATTTTTCAGTTATTGGAACTCCACTAATGCGAGCAGCAATTACGTGGTATAGTAATTCGATAGGCTACGATTCTTTAACAATCTTGTTCTGAGACGCGATGGTAGGAGTTCCTTCTTATACGATGCCTAACACTACATCTGAAACAAAAGAAAATCAAGCGATCTTTTTAGAATGACAAATCTACATTTCAGTCTGCTTATTCTGGCACTATAGGTACTTACTTTTGCCTATGATATGCATATTCCATGCCATGGTAATCATTTGAATATGCCAGTAGGCTCTATCTTTCTTGCAAATTTCAGGTCTATTGTTCACTTTATTCGTGACATATCAGCTTTAATGACCAATAATTTATATAGGTGTCAAATAATATTAATTCTTTAGTAAAAGTAATTTAACATTTTATAAAATTGAATGCCTGTCGCTCTTCTTTTAAAAGCGTGTGGTTAACTGATCTTTAACTTAACTTTTTGCATGAATGTCGTTTAAACTACGGTGCATTCAGGTTTAACGATAGCTTTCACAACGAAATTGTTTTACTATGATTTCTATAATTGCCATTGTTTTTTCAGCTTCATGTATGTATAAATATGTGTGTGTATGTCACCTTTTAACAAAAAGCAGCTGATTTCCCATTACAAGCATTTTCTTTCACCTACAGGTAAATTGACGACATTATTTCAGTTGACAATTTTGGAATTATTGAAGCTAGCAAAATTTACCCTAATTCTAATTAATAGCACATTGACTATCTAGATTCAAAATACTTAATTATAGGCAAATTAAGCTTTTTGATGAAAGAAGACTTTTTTAATAAATTGTTCAGATCTGCGAGAAGAAATTTTCTCCTTGCCAATACACTGCAAAACAATAAAATACTTAATAATTTCATTAACTTCTTTTTTTAAAAAAAAATTTGGCATTAACTATCACCTATACATTGAAAGTTATTAAATGATGCACCGAAACCAAGAAGAACCGAAACCAACCGAAAACAAGAGGAGAATAGAGGGAATGTGTAACTTTTAAATTTATGGATTCGTAACTATATAATTTTTTATTAATATTTTCTCTCTTTTTTCTTCTTTCGCTTCGAGGTGGCTCACTGGAAATTTCAATTTCCAGTGAGCCACCTCGAAGCCGAGAAGTGTGAAGAACTTATGCTGATTTTTTTTCCGTTGCATTTTCGATTTCAACTCACTTTTCTTGCCATAATTATTATTTTTTACCATTTTACTATTTGCAAATCTTCCGCTTACACATTATTTCATCAATTTGCTTGCCAAGTTAGTAATCTTTACTCGCTTCCATGACAACCCTATAAAACGCATCCGGTCAAGCTTAAAATTCCTTAAAAATTTAGCAAAATATTGAAAGGAGTAAGTTTTTTTTTTTTTTTTTTTACCTTTTTTCTATTTATTTGACTAAATTTTAAACTTTTGCACTCCGAAGATGTGAGTTTAAATTGTTTCAAACTGTTACATTTGTTTACTTTTCAACTTTTTAGCAAGTTGCTGAAGCATATTACTTTATGTTAGCCTAAGGTTTCACACAATTTCATTAATTTTGTTTTATATACATTGCATAGTCTTGAGATTTTGAGTATGATCTAAATTTGCTTTAAAAAAAAATTAATGTCCTGCATGAGTAGTGATTTTTAGTTCTTAACTTATGTATACATTCTATAACTTAAAAAGCAACGCACCAAGATAGAGTTATCCGAATGGGGCAAAACTGTGTATGGCCATACCTTACGATAAAATAAGCAAACTTTTGGCGGCCAATAACTGTCTAGCTGGAACTTCAGCGCATTGCAACGGAGCATCTGGATGCAGAGGACATTCCAATGCTGAGGTATGGCTGTTCATGCCTTAGTAGTTCCGGCGGTCCGCGTGAACTATGCCAGTGTCTCGCAGATGGATCTGAGAACAGTATGAGCATATGCCACTATTTAAGAAAAAACGATCAATTGGACCAAAGGAAGCAGGGCTGTCAAATCGCAGCAATGCCTGACATTTGAATCACACTGTTGTATGGATAGGGTGAATAAACTCGCACAGAGTATCAGGAAGATAGCGGTCGAGCGAGATCAACGACAGAACGCCAGGACAGAGTGACCATCCGATTGGCGATCACAGCTCCTGTTGCATCCTTATCAACGATCCGACGTGTAACCAGGACACCGGGGTTTGCAGTGACTATCAACAATGACTCAGCGGGGCTGAAATCACGGAAGCCACTGAGTTGAAGTGCCCCTCACCGTTGCACACCACCAGGCACGTTTGCAGTGGTGTCTTGCGCATTTGACCTGGGATCTTACGGACTGGAAAATAATTGTTTTGAGCAATGAATTCCGCTTTCAGCTGAGCCCCGATGACTAGCGAAAACGTATTTGGAGACATTCAGGACAGGGGTGGAATACTCATGTGACTGTAGTCCGCCACACAGCCCAACAACTAAGAATTATGGTATGGGGTTCCATTTCATTTGATAGCTGGAACCCTTTGGCTGTCGTCCATGACATCCTTACAGCATGGAGGTACGCCGACTATATTCTACACTCGGTAATGTCGCGCTTCCTTTCACGCAGCCCAAGTTTATATTTCAATACGATAATACTCGGCGGCACTCCTTTCTATGGCTTGTCATCGTGTTTTCTAACAATTCCCTGGCCGGTGCCATTGCCAGTTCTTAAGGACGTGTGGCTTTGAGTAGCAGACGTTTCCGACAATCCTGGATCTCGCCGATCTAACTCGCAACCGGAATGTGTATGGAAAGCAATATTGCAAGAGGACATCCTCCACCTCTATGAATCAATGACCAACTACAGCATTACTGACTTTTTTTTTTTCTTTTGTATATGTACTTCCTGGATAAAACATTCAATTCCTATAATACTGCTAGCGTTTCTTTTTTAATATATGTACATCGCATCCACCGATTTTCGCCCCATTCGGATAACTTATTCTTGGTGTGTCCCTTTTTATGCCACAGAATGTGTGTATATATATATATGCACACGCACACTGGCGTAATAGTATACATAATATGCACAAATAAATATTTTTTTTTATTCCAGGTGATTATAAAATCAAGGTTATGATAAAACCCTTTGTAGTTACTCCAGTAAATTGCCCTGTTTTCGATGCTATTTAAAGGATCTGAACAATAATCTTGTCAAACATCTATCTAATTTTCTGCTGAAAGCCTAATCTCCCAAGTAAAATCAGTATGTGATGCTATTACTGTTTGAGCCATTTCGATTAAACTGTTTTAAACGGAATATCACAGTATATTCATATTCGGAATTTTAGAGTCATTCTTGAAGATTTGGATATTCGCTATCTCTCAAAACCTCTCTCACCCTCTTGTTTGTGTCTTATTTTTGTTTGCAGTCCCTCTGAAAGTCTCTGAGCAATCAGAACTTTCTTCTGGCTAAACGTGTTAAGAATTCTGTGCATATTTTGGATTGTAGTTCATTTAAAGTTTTTTAAAATGAGGGATAAAATCCTGTTCATTTCTTTTCAAAGCTTTGAACTACTTCAACTTGCAGTACA
Organism: Stegodyphus dumicola; assembly: GCF_044657685.1. NCBI lineage: Eukaryota > Metazoa > Arthropoda > Arachnida > Araneae > Eresidae > Stegodyphus > Stegodyphus dumicola. The sequence continues at coordinate 134,135,957 of NC_140777.1, forward strand.
TGAAAGTAAGTCTTTTGAGTAGCATAATTCTTTGTTTTAATTCACATCCTATTTTGTTCTACTTTTTTATCGATTCCACTATAATTAAAATTTATGCTTTAGCTTTTCTTTCTTTAACCTTCCTTTTTTAAATTTTACTTTTCTTAAAGTATTCCTTTTTAAAAAATTTTCGATACACATTTGAAGTTTTTGATATGTTTCACCACTGTGCATACTTGCAATGAGTATTTAGAAAACAAAATTATCTGTAAACTGTTGAATAATTATTATCACTTGTGATAAGTGAAAGACATAGTTATTTTTAAAGAATTCACGAAATTTAGAGTTCTTGAATTGTACTTTTACATATTTTTAAATTCATTTAGTGAACATTTTATGCGATTTATGTAACTATCTAAGCAACACTTACTCGCAGATGTATTCTTGGATTGAGGCATAAAGGTAGCACACTCCACCATTTAGACAAAAATTCCTTCTAGGACAAGGCACTATATCTCCATGCACAGAGTCTGTATGAAGGAAAGGTATTGCCAATTAGTGTCATAAATAAACTTCACACAAAATTTACGAATGTGTAATTGCTATTACTAATTTCAAGTTCTTAAATACCAATTCCATAACTAATATTTATATTTTTTGGACTATGAGTTTATGGAATTTATAAAAAGTATCTTGATACATGTTTCTAACTCATAAATGAGTAACCTTCGTTGTTGAACCTTGAAATTCTATAAAATAATAGATGGCATTTTTAGAGACACAGGAGAATATATGCATTATAAGAGAAGGCTTAAAAGTAACAAGACTGCCTTATGCCTTTTCATTAACACTGGATGTGGGAACCTGTGCTTTGTTTTGTGAAGGTTTATGCTTCTGTGTTTTAATGGTGGAGGCAAAGACAGTAAACGCGAGCGGTCTAAAAATCGTACTCTTCAAGTTTAAAAAAGATTCTCATTTAGAAGGAGACTTTTTTAATTTTTAATGTTCATAGCTCATTTAACTCATAATTCCACGTAAATAAATTAGCATCAAGTTCTAATATTAATTTCAAACATTTAAATTAACTGACATTAAAATAAAATTATGCATCACATAATGTTACTTCATAAAATAGACACTTTATGAGACATTCACACATATTAAATTAGTGATCAGATTACATTAGACTATCTTATTACATTAAAGCACTCGGGTTGTCTGCTCGCTTGAGAGGAGAGGAGGGAGAGAAGTCTTTTTGGGAAAGGAAATTCTAAGGGGACCAAGTTTCCATTTATATTAAACATGAGGAGCAGGAAAAAAATACATATCCGGCCAACTTTTTCAGCTTCCGACTGATCAACTGCCAGTATTCTTAGTCACACGACCACAGTTGGAATTACTGATGACAATGTTAAATTCTGCTGATATTTTTAAAATTATTATATTTACAGAAGTAATTTATGGTGTATATGCAAATGAAAATAAATGCTTATAATGTATCACAAGAGTATCGGAAAAAATAGTAAATGAATCTTTGAAAATGTCTTCTTAGTACATGAGATCTTGTAATATATGTCTGGGAAAGTATTCGTTACAGAATGTGCAAAAGAAATGCATTCTTAGCATGTATTTTATCATCAATTAGATGCACTTTTTATGCTGTTAAAATATGTGAGCGTCTGTCTGTTTGTTTGTACTGTGGTGTAGTGGCCGAAACCGCTATGCAAAACCTGGGTTGTGACATCAGGTTCAAAACAAAACACAGCATAAAAATTTTATTGAACGCAAAAAAATGGCTACATACAATTCTGCAGAGAAAAACCTATCTATCACCAAAAATCAAATTCTATACATTTTACGTGCGAGAGCAATTCGTGGCTCTCGAGCTTGCGTTTTTAACATTGCCAACGATTTAATTATTTTAATAAAATTATTTTAACAACTATTGAAAACGTGTTTGTAAGTTAAAAAATAATAATTTTCAGCTTATGCTCACGAGACATCCTTGACCATATAAATCTTCAGTCTCTTTTTCTTTTATGTAACCTTATCACAGCTCCTCCCCTCATAAAGAAATTTTTCTTGACTATGGAAGGAAAAATTCTAAATACATTTCACTGCTTTCAAAACACAAGTGGTAACCATTTAAGTGATAATAGAGAAGCCAGTTATATTACCCTGCACTTATTTCTAGATAACATAAATGCAAAAATACAACAAAAAGATTTAAATTTTGAATCTACACAAAGTACCTTTTCAGTTTACAAAATGCTAATACTTAAACATTTGATTCTAACCATTTTGAAAATGAAACACACTATGCAAACAAATCTAAATCTACAAAACTATAATTCCAAAACGCTACAAAATCATTTTTCAAATCACAATTCACAGAATAAAAAGGATTGGCTCCTCCATATACTTCATATGCTAAAGTTCCTGCTGTCCGTAGATCTGATCTCGAATAATCAATCACTGAGACAGAACACTCTTCAACATTTACAACTATATTTGGATGAGGTCCCAATTTCTTTTTCCTGACTTTATGATTTGTCAGTTCATCCAAAGAAAACTCGACAATGGCTGGTAATGTCTCCTTATACATTGCACGCCATATAGCATATGCATTTGATTCAGCATTATAATTGAACATCATTTTTACAGCAAGGTTATTTGGAAGCAATTTCTCAGAAGAAAACGTCTTGATAGAAGTGGGTTTTTCGAATATCAAATTCTGCAGATCTTGTGTTCCTTCAGTATGCGATATAATAAATTTTGTTTGGTGTTGAACATTATCATGAGTTTCTGTTGCTTGTGCTTCCGAGAATTCTGCTGGCGAAACATCCGCAAGGATAGCCCTTTCCTCTAAACTGATGTCTGTAATTTTAATGGCCTCCTCTGTATTACTAGTTAATTTCCTTACTTCCGAAAGCTCATTATTCACAACCATTTCAATTTCTATCTCTTTCTCTTCTTCCAATCTGGAATCAAAGTCTTTTGCACTCACTCTCTCTAAACTCCTGCGCGCATGCGCCTGACTACGAGTCTCCACAGCATTCAAGAGAACCGGTCGTTCCCTAATTTCCTCAATCAACTGTGCAGTTTTATTCCCTAACAAATAGTACTCTTTATCTAACTCTACCGGAGTAACCGCTGCCTTTGTAGTGACCACACCAAAATCACCTTCAATGGTGACTTTCGCCAAAGGTAAACATTTACACTCTGTGTCCAAAGGCTGTTTCACCCATACAGTTTCCCCTAATAAGTCATTAGTATTAATCCAAGTACTATTACACAGATCTATACCAGCTCCAGTATCTCTCAGATATTCTCTCTCTATCCCATTAATTACTGCTTTCTTGAAATACGGCTCAAAACATTTTCCTAAACTCTCCGTTCCTAGATTATTCACCAGATTAGCCTTATTCTTTTCCAGCGAAGGACAGTTAGGTCGGATATGCCCGTCCTTTCCACATTGGTAACACCTTATTTTCCGCTGTTTCTCGAAACCTGCTTCATTGAAAACTTGCCTTTTTTTAGGAGCCTCCATTTTTCTATGCTCCTCTGATTTAATTCTTTGATGACCACTACTTTTCTGATTATAACTACAGTTAGAATTTATATACCGCTCTCTATATTTCTCAAATGGTTTCTTTAACCTCGCTCTCTGTTCTAACTTCCTCATATCTCTTCGCAAAGCCTCATACTTATCGCATTTCTCTGCTAAAATGGAAGCTGTTTTAAATTCTCCCCAATTGTCTAAGTAGTGCTCTCTTATTTCTAGAGGGACTTGCCGCTTAATTTGCTCAGTGAGCATAAGTTCCTTAAGACTTTCAAAATCTTGAACTTCTACTGAATCCAACCAATTCTCTTAAATACACTCTCAATTCATACACTAAATCCACCCATAACATTCCGTTTTTTCTAGAATGTTCTTCAAATTTTGTTTTTAGTGCCCAAGAACTAAGCTTGAACCTCTGCATGAGTAATTTCTTAACATGCTGATAATCATCCCCTTTATCCGCTGGCTCTTTTACTATTAATTGGGCTACATCGTAAGGTAATAAAGGAATTAATTGCGAGACCCAATCAATCTCATTAACGTTCTCCTTTTGAGCTTGTTTCTCAAATAGCATAAAGAATAATGAAATATCTATATTACTCGGTTCAAAACGCGGTACTAGATCTTTCAAATTAACCTTTTTTTCTCTAGATTGTTCAACTTTCGAAACCGTGGACGCTAGGCTAATTAGTCTGAACCACATTCATCAGTTTTAACCTTTCCAATTCAAAAACTCGCTCTCGTTCCCGTTCCGCTCTCTCTTGTTCACGTTCCCGTTCTGCTCTCTCTTGTTCACGTTCCCGCTCTGCTCTCTCTTGTTCACGTTCTGCTTTCTCTTGTTCGGCTATTTCTTCTGCTTTTCTCTGCTCAGCGGTAGCCCAAATTCTTGCCGCGTATTCTTTCGCAGCTTCTTCTTCATAGTCCTCGGCATTTAGAATAGCCTGTCTAATTTCTCTTACTCTATTTGCCTGAGACACATTTGTTTCAAACTCCTCCGCTAACTCCAATAGTAGAGCTTTAGTAAATTTCCTCATAAACTCACCCATTATGGAAAATTAAAGAAAAATAACCTATCCCGAAAAACAATAATACAAAAACAACAACAGGTCTATCTCTCCAAAACTGAATAATTCCCTAACAATTCTGAATACAAATTGCCTTACAACACTTAATGATAATACCTATGCCTACAAACAAAGCGTATATATAAAAAATGCTAATTAAGAGGCAACCTTTTCCTGCTCTATATCCAAAATAAGCCTAGTCTGGAATAACTGGCATAACTTCTCCAAAATCACAAAAATGGTACTCACCAATTTTGAAGACGCCTTCGATTGACTCTCCTGGCACTACTTGGATATTCTTCCGGGAAATTTCACTATTTTGCGGCACTAGATCACGCTTCCTCCGGTGTTCCCTTCTGACACACTGTCACTTGTCACTGAAGAGGCTTCACCACGCGAACTGTCCTTGCACGCAAAACTAGATCGTTCTTGAAGAGAAGAAAGTCTTTACTGTTCACATAAAACTCAAGTTCACAGGCGAGAAAGTCCGTTCCTAAATTTACTTTCAGGAACAATCCCTAAAAGCTGCCACCAACTTTTAATATTTACTGCTGTGGTGTAGTGGCCGAAACCGCTATGCAAAACCTGGGTTGTGACATCAGGTTCAAAACAAAACACAGCATAAAAATTTTATTGAACGCAAAAAAAAAAAAAAAAAAAAATGGCTACATACAATTCTGCAGAGAAAAACCTATCTATCACCAAAAATCAAATTCTATACATTTTACGTGCGAGAGCAATTCGTGGCTCTCGAGCTTGCGTTTTTAACATTGCCAACGATTTAATTATTTTAATAAAACTATTTTAACAACTATTGAAAACGTGTTTGTAAGTTAAAAAATAATAATTTTCAGCTTATGCTCACGAGACATCCTTGTCCATATAAATCTTCAGTCTCTTTTTCTTTTATGTAACCTTATCACAGTACCAATATCTCCTCGGAACGGCGAGGAGTTGAGTTTCGAGAGAGGTATTCCCGAATTCCAAAAATTCCTGAGAAGCCATTTCGAACATTCTCATCTTCGTACGACTTTGATCAGCCCAGATAGTAATAAAAAACTTTGAAAAACGCTAATTTGGGCTCTCATTTTTCCGAATGGCAACAGTTCTCGCAGGCTTTAGATAAAGATCTGCTTTATTTCGAAAAATGTTGCCACTGCTGGCTTTCAGATAGTAAAGTTTGTTAACAAAAAAATCTGTAAGTTTACAAAATATGAAATAAAAATAGCATTGCCAAACATTAAATATATTACTATTATATAACGTCATGGTCTGACACTGAACAGAGCACGAGATTTCATGTGACGTCATTGTATGTCGAAAATGTTTCGTTAATGTCAGCATTTTAAATAAATAGCTGCTGATGGCAACTTTTTTGTTTCAGATTAAGAATGAATTCTTTCATTGATACTTAGAAAAAGTTTTTATATTACATTAAATTAAAATTACGATGTCATACGTATACGTATTAACCTGAAGTATCCAAAGTTTTTGTTTCCTGGTTTGGCAACACAAAAATATTTATGAATTGGCTGTTTCTTGGGAAGAATCAACTGACGTATTCGAATTCGTACTTAAATGCTTTTATGCACCTTCTTTTCAGGTGTACATAGAACTCATAAATTTTGCTTTGGTCGCAGCTAGCAAATTTGTATATAGTACATTAATAGTTCATTTTATTTACAGTTTTTCAAAACGCAGAACTTGTAAATATTGCTCTGGCCATAGCCCGCTCATCTGGCGGGCTTTTCCGCCAGTTTTTATTATTTTACGTGAGTTACACTCATTCAGATACAATAACACGTCGAACAAATATTAATTTATAAGTCAAACAACAAAAATCAGCATTATATTTTCAAATTTCAAATTTTCACAGAGAAAATTTGATAATATAACGTTGATTTTTGTTGTTTGACATCTAAATTACTATGTGAGTTACACTAGTTTGGTTCATGCAACAGTGTTTACATATAAAATGAATTCAATTTATTTTTAAAGAAGAATGAGAAGTATTCTTTTCCCTGCACGAATAAGATGTAAAACATACACATATTAAAAAAGAAAATGCTACTACTAATAGTTAAGTATGAGAATAATATTTATTATTTCATAGTTTTTAATTAGTTTAAAAATTTTAAAAAAGTACCTGTTTCTGTTAATGTCACATTAACTGTGGCAGATGCAGTGGCATTTCCTAAAATATTTTTTGCTAAACATTTATACAAACCACCATCCTCCAACATCACTTTGTTAATTACTAAATGGGAGTTTCGTCTGAAAAAAATAAAATTTGATTTTGTAATATTCAAGTACATAACGATTTTATACATTAATAATTTGCTAAAATCTATGCTATTCTAATCTTTTAAGTAAAATCAAAAGAAATTGAAATAAAAGTCAGAAAATTAAGAGTTTGGTTATAGTTAGAAGCTGGTGTCTTGAATTCTTTATTTACTCTGAAATCTAACTTTCATTTTATCAAAAATGAAATTTTTTACCAATTTACATTTACATGAACCAATTTACATTTATATCTTAGCATCAATATAAATGTAATCTTAATTAACTTTGCAGTTTCAAAATAGAATCACCATTAAGACCATTGCTTACAAATTTTTTAAGTCATTGTTTTGAGTGTTTTCATAATTTTTTCGAGTTAATATTAGCAGTGTACACTTTATATTTTATATCTGTTCACTGAAATAAAATTTTAACAGGAATCTATGCTGAATCATTTTTGTGAAAGAATCTCGTCTTGTTGCTCATTATGTGATTGAACCGCATTCTGACCCCCTTTTATGGCCTGGTATAGTATCTCGTCTTATATTGCAAAGTTAATACTGAATTAAAAATGAAATATTAATAATGAAAATAGGCATATAAATCCGCTTTTATCTGATACTTTAAGGAATACGAATACGAACATATTCCTTCTTTCTGCCTTTTACGGTAAATCTTTTCATGTCAAGAGATTTTCAAATAAATGACTCATAAATCATTCAGCTATTATATAAAGTGTAGCCAATGTAGAGAGAAAATCTTGAAATTTACCTATAAAAGTCCTTTTTACTGGATTTCAGTCCCCTTTGCAAAAAGCGATGTACCCATGGGATTTCAGTAATGTTCATAAACCACGCTATTTCGACACCAGTAAATATGGAAAGTTTCAAACATATCAAAGGAATTGACTTCATGAAACATTGATGGTTTGATGAAAAAGCTAGATTATTAACACATTCTTTCAGAACAGAAATTGTTCATAGGCACGTCCAAATTAAGTATCAAATTTTCCAAGCTCCTTTTGTGAAGTAATAATTACATAGAGGGAATACAGAGCCATTAATACCAGTGAGGACATGCCTTAGAAATCAAGATTACGTTATTTGAATACTACTACGGCCACTACGGCTATTTGCCTGATAAGAGGAATAACGCTTTCGTGTGGAGACTTTCTTTGGGAAAGTGATTCATATTCAAGTAGAAATGAAGGGAATATATTACAGGCTGTCTTTATTATTAGATGGAATGCATTACAGAAAGAATATGTATTTCGAAAATCTTCTGGGATTTAAATATCATTGCCATTTTGATAGGTTTGTAAGGAGCATATATAAAATTTATTATTTTCTTTGCTTGTGATATAGCACAGCTACTGGCTCACTCTTCACTGTGGAAGACTGGCCACAACAAAAATCATTTATAACACAACAAGATAACATTAGATATGTTTAATTGATAAACCTGACTGGTGTTTCTACTGCCACTACATGGAAAATTAGACCTAACTGTATTAAAGCATGGTTAAAAACGGGTAAGGTTTGAAAGCATTTTAAAGTCAGTTTTAAAAATTAAGTGACGGGAGAGAGGATTTTGGTCAGCTTCGAAGCTTCGATAAATTAAAACTTTCCTAAGAAGTTAAACGATATGGAACTAGGAACAGCTTTGTTAAAGTGATGCATGGATTTCCAGGAAATGATATATAAAAAAATTACAGATAAATATTTCTAGAATTTTTGGACAGTTAACATAAGCTAGCATATAGAAGGTCTCTGAAAATTTACTTTTAATATACTTGTCGCGTACAGCTTCTAAATTCACACAAAAAAAGTCTTGGTGGGAATTCAGAAAGATTCCTTCAGGATATTCACTAAATAGCGCAGTAAATCAAGTTAGATGGACCCCCAACTTTATAGGCGACTATTGCTAGCTTCTAATTAAAGAAAATGACAACTTCTACAAGGTAAAGAAATGACTATAAGTCTTAAAAATATTTTTCATTTTGAAAATACCTTTTAAATTACGCGTCTCTTTTAGTTTAGCGTTAGTATAAATACTATACACTATACTGAATGCCACTAAATTATGGATACCCAGATTACTAGTAATACATAGGTGCTCCTTTAGCCTTAATAACGCTTGCCACGCGATGAAGCATCGTGAATCCATGCTTTATCATGCAAGCCTATGGAAGTCTTCTAGAAGTGCAACCTGCCAAATATTTTCTAGAGTTTCATATATAAATCAGTTAAAAACGCTGGTAGTGGATAACGTGTTTGCTCATATTTTGCCAGAGTACCTCAAAGGTTTCGATAGGATTTAAACCCAATCTTCTCAGTAGTCATGCTGGCACGGAGGATTCAGTGAAATGCTCCTCGAAGAATGTGATAGCCAACCGGGATCTATGATAGCAGCAGTTATCTTGCAGGTACACTCCATTTCCATACAGATGGCAAAAAACTATGAAGGGACGTAAATGAATGCCTAGCAGATCTGCTTAATAAGATACAGCGACGTTGTAAGTGCGAGTATTAAAAGTCGAAACATTTCAGTCAGAAAATATCCTAGACCATTATTAAGCCGTCATGATTTTGTATAGTTCCAGCCTGGTACGCTGGATCTATGGTTCCATGGGATTGGCGTCATATTTTCATCGTGATGCTGTGATCTCATCAACACTCATCAGTGGGATTTGAGACTTTGTTACTTGCTTTTAATCGTCGATCGTTCAGTCACGACGTCGTATGGCTTTAGCTTCTAAGTTCAGACGATGAAGCGAGCGTTGCAATGTCCGTCTACAGACTGTTTGATTGGACCCCTCATTCGTTATGGAAGCTATCTGTGCTAAGGTATGGTGTCGCTGACTACATGCGATATGGTTTAGTGATCACAATAATTCAAGGCTACTTGATCCCTGCAACTTTAATCTTTGTTCTTCCACTTTCTGTGCGCTCTCTTTATACTCTTAATACCTTGGAACGAGAAAACTGCGATTCTGGAACTATTTCTGAAACGGAATGACCAATGCGTTGAGCATCTATTATTTGTCCTAGTTAAAAGGCATTTAAATCTCGAATTTTACCCATCTTGTTACTTTGAAAAGTGCGTACAGATGGCCACTTTTCTGATCATATGGCAGCGCCCTCTTTGCACAGGAATCAGGCAGCATCGCCGTATGTACATAATGCTATAATGCTGACTTTCCCTAATTTAGTGGAACTTCAGTATTTATTAATGTAAGACTTTTCATGTAGTATGACAGAGTTCCGGTTTGCAGTTTAGTATTTTAAATGAAGTTTAAATATCTGCTAAATTAGAGACATTTAAATACAGAACTGGACTTAAAAGTTAGCTTCTGTGCAGTAATATTAGTGTTATAAGGTATTTCTCCCGCCTTCGTAGTGTAGTGGTCTGCACGCTCAGCGTGTAATTGAGAGGTCCACGGTTCGATTCCCGGTGAAGGCGTTGCTAATTTTTCATCTTTCCTGCTTCCAAAAAATACCTAATGTCTGTACAGTGTATTTGTTCTCTGTGTTATCTTATGTGCAAAATATGAAATTATTTGATGAGGTTTCATAGTTACATAAGTTTATTAATGATGTAATTGGAATTACCAATAAACAAATTTAGAATAGTTTGGCTCTTTTTTCCGAACCCACTTCATTTCCATTGGGCGAAAACTTTACTTATCATTACTTATCTGTTGGGAAGAGGCTACAATGTGTTATTGTGCATTAGAATTTTTATTCGGATGACAGTGCAGAAACTGTTAGGCTCTCGGAAACGAGAACGTGAAAAATGAACTGTACGACCGCCGATACTTGAACCAAGGGTGTTCTACATTTCTTTGTGGACAATATAACGACTTTCACTACAAGATTCCACGTAGAGGGATGCCATAATTTCCTTATCATACGTAAATGCAAAACGAAACGAAACGCTAATTTGGTAAATATTTAATAATTATTATTGTCTCTTTATAAGTTTAGTAAAGTAGAATGTAACACAATGTTCAGTTTTACACAAACTTAAAATCATATGCCTATCAAATGTATCTAATAATATCAAATAAATTGGAAACTTTATATTTTTTAGAATACATGAGACTTTTAGTGAGCTCTTTGTGTATTGAAAGTCATTGTGCAGGCGTCAGCTGGTTTAATGAAAATTAATGGTTTAATAGATACGAAAATATTCAGTTAAATGGCAAAACAACTTCGCAGTTTTCTGAAATCAAAACTAATTACAATGCTAAATTACCCCGTATTATTTTTAGGAACTTTTTAATGGTGATTTATGTAAATTTTAAGAACTGGCTACTTTATGACTTCGTCATCATTCACAAAATGAACGCCTGAGAAATTAAATTATTTAAGATTGCTTCGCGCCAGTTCGGCAGCTAAAGCCATAAGCCGAGCCACCCAGACGGGTTAGTACATAGTTAATGACTCTGACTACCGTACTGAAAGGCCCGGGTTCGTATCCAGGAGAAGGCATTGATGTTTGTAAATTCATATTGTTTACGCGCCATGGGGGCACTTTAAATATATGGCGAGCCGAAAGTCTTCATGTATGGTTTGTTGGTAGAGAAATAAGAATGGGAAATCCTCGAACCCACCTTCCGAGGTGCTGTCGCTCAAAATTGGGATGGAACTGGGAAAAATCGTACTGCCCCTATATGGTGACCGAGGCCCTTGCCAATGACAGGTGTAATCATGTGCTCCTTGCCATGATGAATTTCGTGAGCTTATTTTGATGAGGTAAGGCAAGTGATATTAGTCACAACGCGACAATAGTACAGCCATAAACCGACTACCATTAAAAGGAGATGATTATAAGAAAGCTATCGAAATTTTAATTGGAAAGAAAGAGATAGTAGTTAACGCAGACATGAATGTTCTCCTATTTTTGGATCCGGTGATGTATCTAGTTTGAGAAAACTATGAAAGAAAGGTTCAAAGTCTTAAAACGCTAAAATATTGCTGTTTGGAACGACATAAGGGTTAAGCTATTAATATTTTTGAAAATTTTGACTGGTGTTCAATGCTATTGCACAAGTGCCATATTAAACAGACACTTTAAGGGGACGGAAAATATGCACCGTTTCGAGAGACACCACACTTAACTTTCGGAGACCGATCGCATTGACATCACTCTCCGAAAGCACTTCGCACTTATGCTCTGCGATGTACAGCGTAATTAAAAAAAAAAAAAAAAAAAAAAAGTCGCAGTGACTTAACATCAACCGCATCTCAAAATGGGCACACAGGCAGCCTTCTGCTTCGACAATATATTGAAATTAACTCCTCATTCCTACATTAAGCGTGACAAACGAACTGCAAGAAATATACGAGAATCTTGGATAGTTTCTTCGCTAATGGTGTGAATCGAATAAGTGAGTTAGTATAGATTTAATATCAATTAACCAAGTTTAATCATATTTTCTTTTATAATGTGTCTTATTCCCCGTCTAAAACGAAAAAAATTTCTGTTATTAACATTTGAAATTGCACCATTCTTTTATGTACGTTTTGTAGAAAATGAAGGAAAGCAATTTGTTTCATTTCCTAGAAGAAATTATTGTAACTAGTTATAAGCCAACTGCAAAGTATGTTTGTTTTTCGCCTCACCTTTTAGATCTCACTTTGATATGGCTTTTATCAGCTCTGATCCTGAGTTCGTCTTTGAACCATACTACCCGTGGAGGTGGGTTTCCTGAGAGTATGCACGTCAATTTTAACTTGGAGTTCACTTGGACGTTTATGTCATTCAGACCCCTCACGGTAGGTGCTCCGGCTGTAAAAAAACAAGAAAGATGATAAAATGAGGAAAACGAGACAGAAATAGAGTAGTTTCTTGATATATCTAAAACAATATTATACAAAAGTTTATCTATTTATGAAATTTTTATTGTTTAAATTCCTAACTATAATCAGCCAGAAAGTTTTAACTTAAAAAATTGGTATTTAGAATTTCCTTTTTTTAATTTTAAAAAATAACGTTGCTATTCATTTCTCTGGTGTAAATCGACTGTTACAAAAAAAAAAAAAAATATATATATATATATCGTATATTAGTTTTCGTACTAATTACTCAGTATTAACAAATCATTTCTATATGTACTTGTTACGTAATCGTACAAGTATACAGTATTATACCTACATGTACTGCTTGCACGATATATTGTATAAAAGGAAAACTGAAGCAATGTATTAGTAGCTGACACTAAAGGAAATTATTCAAAATGTATTAAAAATAGTTGCAAAAAATATTTTACTGCTAGGAAGAACATCCTCTGAATGCATCCAGGCTATTTAATACTGAAATAAATGTCAGTACAATGGTGAAGTTTCCCTAGACCCGGATTTCTAGCTATAATTTATTCTTATTTGCACATATAATTTATTCTTATTTGCACACGAGAGTTATTTCTATCGATGAATGTAAACTATTCATCAACAAATTGAAATTGCGTTAAACTTTCCAAAACGCTTCCTTGTTTAACTATCAGCTTTAAGATGTAAGAGTTATAACTTTCCGAGCGGCTTGAGACTATTCCAGCCGCTTAAAGAATAAAGATAACACGCCTGCTGTTTATTCTACCACAAATGAGACCACCATCCAAAATCTTCGAGCAGCGCACTCTTTCTTCCATCAACGAGCAGTCCATCGCGAGATGGGAGCACTGGGGATCTTGACTGTATATCTTCGCGTGGGGAGTAAACCACAACAAAAAGGAAATGAATCCCATGTTTCATTTTGTAGGTAAGGCGAAGCGCCGGTTAAGCAAACAGCAAGCAGTCTGCCTTTGCAGAGATCGTCTGGAACTGCGCCAACCTGAGCAGTTTCGTAGTTTTCTTTTTTCCCCCGCTCTTTAAATCCATTCCACCAGCGTCACTCCCCATTTATTCCATGAGATGCAGGAGGAGGAAAAGAGTCGTCTGACATCAACAGGTCCTGGGGAACACAACGCACGAGTCATCGGGATCATAAGGAAAAATGAATCGTAACACCTACAATCTAAAACTAATTTTTGTCTATTTCTTGTTATTTGGAAATGCCAGTGATAATTTTCCCATTTATTATATTTCATACCGTATCATTAGAGATGCAGTTATAAAAAGAAAAGGTACCTAAAATGACTAAATTTGACGCCCATAAGAAGTTCTGAAAAGCCTAGGAGCACTTTCAATTAGAAGAATGTTTGTCAGACATGTTGACCAACCTTAATCTTGATGGCTATGAATATCATTACTAACTAAAAAATAACTAACCTTTACTAACAGATGTTGAAGAGTAAGAGATAGAATAAAAGCCATTTTAAGCTTGTATAATAACAAAAAATGGTACATAATTATTGCCAGGATGTAGAATATAGAATCACGCAGCATGTCGTTTAAAATCTGTGTTGTTTATCGACCGACAGAAGTTGCAAATAGGTTAACTTTGCTTGACCTGCTAAACGTATACTTCTTTGCTTAAAGAAACTACCAATTAAATAACCGGAAAAGGTGTAGGAAACACGTTAGTTGATTTTTCTGGTCTTGAAGAATGTAATTTTTTTCTATACTCCGAACTTTTAGATCAAAAAATTAATCTGATACTACTAATTGCAGGGATGCAGAAAAGTGTCTCTTAGAATAAATTAGCTAAAAACTGAGGATCGAATGTTTCTAATTGTTTGTTACAAATGGCATCACTGGAGGGCGTTTTACTTTCAAAACCACAGTAAAAATGTAAATCTTTGTCGACGTCACGCAGCAGCTATTACAAAAACCCTAGAAACTTTCGCGAAGATTTTGTTTTCAATGTGCTAATTGCTTACGATGATGATAATTTTGCTAGATCGTGTTTTCTTAATAAAATTATTTCACCGAAAGAGTAATTCCGCAGTAGCTTCTTTACAGAAATTTCGGATTTTGAAGGAGTTTCGAAGAGGTCCAATGAATCTTGAAAGCCATTGGAAAATGATAACAAAATATGAAGAAACAGGATCGTTTTCTGTTCTTCCTGGAAGAGGAAGAAAACCCGTTTTGCAGAAGCAGGACAGAAAGTTGCATTTTAGGTGGTAGAGGACGCAAACTTTTAGGCTAGCGACATTGTACGGCGTGTAGCATAGGCGTTGAATAGGCGGCGTTTAACTGTCCATAAGATCTTACTGAACATCCTACGATATCCTTACAAACATTCACTGGTAATTCATTTGCTCTCTGTCTTAAAGGTTCCGTTGCATTCACCAAAAAGGACAATATGGTGTGGAATTTCTGCATCATTTATTCTCGGCCCGTACTTCTTCGAGGAGTTAAGTTATACAAGTCCAGTTACATGTCGATCACCGGGCAGGGATATGCATCGCTGTTAGGCAAAAAAATTGCTCTGGCTCTGCTTGGCCTTGCACGCACAATATTTATGCAAGATGGAGCTCCTCCACACATAGCATGGTGGGCTGCGAAAGTTCTTAACCGTTATTTTACAGAAGAACGTGTCATCAGCTGGCACTTTTGTGTGGCATCCTCGATCCCCAGACCTCGGTGCATGCGATTTTTGGCTTTGGGGGCATTTGAAAGCTCTGGTAAGTCGAAACAATCTAAGAACTTTACTCGATCTTAAAGCAAGGAATTCGCCGATGCAGAAATCAATTGCAAAGTCTTTAAATGCCCCTGTATCAACAATAAATAAAATAATAAACCAAGATTTACGACTTAAAATAGCTGAAAAGCATTATGTTCACCAGCTTTTGCCGAGGCATTTGGCTCAACGCAGAACAATTTGTAAAACCCTGTATGAAAGCTATTTAGCAGGAAATCAGTAAAAATGCATTGTGCCCATTGATGATGCTTGAGTTTACCTAAAATAACTGCTACAAAGAAAGGTCTCTTTATTATCGAGAAGAGAAAAATTGCACAAACCTGGTTTCACGCGAAAGTTTTAGCAGGCAGTTTATGATTGTCGCAGGATTCTCTTACGGTAGGAAATTAAAAATAAGAATAGGGGAAAGTGTTAAAATCAACCAATATACTATCAAAGGAAAGTTTTGCGCCCGATATTACGAAAGAAATTCAGTGCCTTTATCCCAATACGTTTAGAATTAAATTTCTTCAGGACAAAGCAACAAGTCGTATTTCGAAAAATACCACTGCCTTCCCTGAAATAATGTGAAGACTGATACAGGTATTGCATATATACATTTTCAACGTATTCCTGTGAAGCCTTCTGACGTTTCACCTATGGACTATTGTACTTTTAGCCACTTAGAAAGAGCTCTTTCTAAGCGCAAGCCCACAACGATTGATGGACTCTGGAAAGGTGAAGAGGAATTTAAATCATTAACCCTGAAAATTTTGCGAGAAATCTTACTATCCTGGAAATCTCGATGCTGAATTATTATTTTTAAAAAAGAAGAAAAAAAGCTATCAGATTGAACATTTCAAAACAGTCTTTACATTTTAAAATTTAATTAAACGGCCTAGAAATTGTTTAAAAAATGTGTAAAACTCTCTGTATATGCATTTTGCTACAATTTCAAGTAATAAGTAATGTAAAACTTTCAAAAACACATTATGTGCAAAAGTTGGGTTTAATAAATATTTATATAAATTCTGAACTAAACTCCCGATTCTCACTCGAACATTTTGTTTCGTTTTCCTCGAATGCCTTAGGGAGTGTAAAAAAAATGAAATAATGTATAAGATGAATTACATATTAAAATTTAAATTAGATGAGTTCAGTTTTAGCTTTCCATTTACAAACTATACCATTTCAAAATCATAACGCTGGTCTGCGGTATAGATATCCAAAGAATATTGACAAGCAGCTTATTAACTTGCAAGTGTTGGTCTCAGTTAAGCACAATCACGCAATAAGATATTTGCTAAGTTCTAGCGGTCAAAGAGAAACCGAAATTGGAATGTCGCGGATGGTTAATATTATATAAACCGACATATTTTCGAGACATCAATAATCAGACTCAAATACTTCATTTATTATAATTACAATCATAAATGTATATTTATTGATAAAAACCACGTGTTCTTTTATTCGTGTGTCCTTTTAATCAGTGTTAACTTATACCAATCTGGGATCTTATTAATGTGGGATATTATCTATATGCGCTTTCATCCGTGTGAGATTTGTCGCTCGCGAATTATCATAGTAGGATTATTTTAATGGGCTTTTGTTGGGTGTACTTTAGTTGGGTGGGTTTTTAGCTGGTCACCATCGGGGAGATGTCCCTTCAGTTAGAGAGGTTAGAAGTAGAGTGAAGGGAAATTAAAAGGGGAAAAGAAAACCATAACAGGGAGGTTGAACTGTTACCCTTTGACTGAAGGAAGCAATTTTAGGGAGAAATGTCACTAAAACTCTGCTGCGACATTCACACCGAAGATAGAATTGTTCATTACATGGACAAACGTCATGCATAGATTACATGGACTGATGTCATTATATGGACAGATTGTTTGTGCTACGTCTGAAAATGTAATGCCTCTGAAGGTGATACATTCTTCGAGAGCTCAACTGATTTTTGGTTTTATTTATTTAATTATAGCAAACCACTCGAAGGCTATCTGCCTAAGAGGAGGGATGCCTTCGCGGATGACTTTCTAAGAGAAAACTACAGCTCGATAGATAGATGAATCAATGGCAAAATGTTTTTCCAGTTAAAAGCGGCCAACCCGTGGGAAAAATTATTTGTCTTTGTCCGAAAAATATAAACAATAAGAAACATTACAACACTTCAACAACATGGTTTTTAATTATGTATATTTACTGATTAGAACGTTTATGTGTAACGCGCTTTCCTTAGTTTTCCCTTGATTCCTTTTTTTATGTGTTTGTAAATACATAACTAGCAAACACATTTAATTACAAAAATGTAAACAGTCTCTTAACTCCAAATATTATGACTGACAATATTTGTCACTGAACAACAATTATGACTTAAAATGAATGTCACTGAACAAGATGCGCACTTGCTGAATGTTCTGTTAATTTCCTTTTTACTTGAAACAAGCCATTCGTTTTGAATGCTGTGCGAACTATCCCACAAGAAGAATACAACTTTTATACAGCTGTGGGAATTTCCAAATTGTATAAACTGGGATCTCTAATTCATTGGTGAAATTATTGTGCGTTTCTTGTTAAGTGGATTGAGATTATGCAAAGTTTCACGTGTTTTCTGCTCAACACGTCAATTATTCCCGCTTTGATATCCCGATGATATAAAACAATCATCATAAAAAATCATCGTTGTCTGAGAATAGGTGTAGCACGGTGTAGTGTGCACGTTTAATAACTATCCATGTGCGAGTTATTGAAGTTATGGAGTACTGAAGCCTTGTTCAGACATTCTAAATGCTCATACGCCTCCCTCCATTTGAAAAAACTATTTTGTCATTTTGCTTTTCGTTAGAATATTGAACTGATACATATATTATCCTACCTTATATTTATTTATGTATCTATGTATATATGTGTGTGTATTTGATTGCTGAATTAAATAATTTAAATAATTTATCGATATGCTATTGTTAGGTAAGTCGTTGAAATTTGAAAATGTGTTTATATTTCCTGTAGATAGAATATTTCGTTCGTCTTTAAATAACTGCTGAACAGAGCCAGTTAAGCTAATGCAATGTTTAATTACAGAAAAAGGATAACGCCAGACAAAATCATATCAGTCTCAAGGACTCTTTAGAGGTGAAATTCAAACCTTAAAAACTCTGTCTCGAAAACTATAAGAGATACAGGGAAAAAATATCTACAAAAGTGTAGAGCATAATCGATTCATATGAAAGGACGTACTGCACATGCGGATGCGATAAACTTTCACTTGTATATCCTTAAATATTCGAAACCAATGCGTAATGTTTCATGGCAATATCTGAAGAATAATGACGCAGGTAAGAGTACGAAAATAATAGTTTAACAATGCGTTTTATGTCAATGCATCTTGTTGACATTAATCAATAAAATAAAACATGCAAATGAATTCATACTGCTTACTAGTTAATTTAGAGGGTCTTAAGAAATTACGATTGATTAATACGCACATTGGTATTTGAGAAAATATCTTTGCATGCGCATTCATCAACATGAAAAGTGGTACACTAGAGATAGGACAATGTAGATTCGGAAACTTACTGATGTAATTTTTGGGTGAGGGAGGGTAATATTACTCGCGTTCGAAGCTTACTTTAAGCTACACGTGCCCCCTGGGTAGTGCTAAATGAGTAAAAACTCTTTGCAAGATTGGAGGCATGCTTATAACTTATAGATGTGAAGTCGAAGATGTTTGACCATCTATGTAATACCAAAAGAAGAAGTCCAACGGAGTGAAATCTGGTGATCTCAAAAGCCATTTAATAGAACCATCACAGCCGAAACGTTTTCTTCTAAACGTCCCTGCCAGAAAGCATCGCACTGCCGTATAATTTCTTGTAAAAGATGGAGGTATCTCTATTCGGTTAGTGAGAAAGACTATTCATTCTATCTCGTTTTTCCATCAAAAGCAGTAATGCACTTAAGCGCAATCCATATCTCTATGTCTCTAAAACATATAAACACAGTATTTACAACAAATAAATAATTGAAGTTTTTTTGCAAGCTATGTAAAATTGTTTCGGAGAGAAATACAGCTCGCCAGTTTGAGATCACTGCGCTAGAATATTTGTAATACTGCAACACTGCAACAAAAAGAGTCCAAAAGGGTTTGCAACAAAAGAGTTCAAAACGCTGCAAAAAGTCCAACAAAGTCCACAGAAGACTGTTTGGAGTTGAGTCAAATCTAATTAGATACTAGAAGAAGAAATAAAGGTTATTAGGAAGGATTAGCTTTAAAAAGTTTACGGCAGACGTAAATTCAGAAACAATCCAGAAAATGATCATGAAGTGTTAAAATTAGGGAATATTTTAATTTAATAAAGTCAAAAAATGTAATAAATAAGAAAAAATAATAATATTGAAGACAGTTCTAAAAGTAATTTCATAACATTTATACAGTACAAAGTCCGTAATCCGGACTCGTCGGGACTTCGGCGATTCCGGATTATAGATCATTAATTTAAATCTGGTAAGATGGCATGCAGAAATTATACAATTAAAAATATGAAACCGTAATTTATGAAATAAGAGCAATTATGATCTAAAGGGTATCAAAATTTACAAAAAAAAGCTTAATATTTATTTGTTTACTTTATTAAGCATTTCTTTCAATGTAAGTTGTTTTGTTTTTTGTGCTAAACGCGCATGCGTAAACATTAAACGCGCATACGTAAACGCATTACGCGCATGCGTAAACCATACAAAAAAGTTTGTGGCTTTGAGGTCCGGATTATAGATCATTCCGGATAATGGACGTCCGGATTACAGACTTTGTACTGTATATGATTTCTAATCGTAAACGCTGGCGAATTTTTTTTATCTAGATTTACAGTCTACAAAATTAGTAAATGAAAGGGTTATTTGCAAGTAAATATGTTATATATGCGGATACATATGGTAGACTGGCATAATACCTATCACGTTGCTAATATGTGTAGATAACTTCTGTTTGGTTTTTGACTTTTCAATTTATTTACGAACAGTTTTGGAATCATAGAATACTGGTACACAATATTGCAAACGTTTAAGATATCTGTTGACTGAGTTAAAGCATTTCTTCGTTTTCATCATCCTACTCAAATATTTTCTCTCTCCCGAGACTGAAAGAAAGAGGAAGATTACATTACATGATTTTAAGCCTTTTGTTTTATCCACTGAAAATCACCTAATTTAATCTGAGATACTTATTATGTCTTAATTACCAGATCGCTCTGTACTCCATATAAAAAATACAATGGATGGCTTGCTAACATGTTTAGCATGTCGGAAATAAATGATAATTCGTTTCATTTTTAATTGTACTACTACAGTGCTCAAAGCTGGAATAAATACAATGAATTTTCTCCTTTTATATCATTATTATAACGTAGTCACTGAAGCTACAAAGATGAAAAAATTTTTGAGTCACCCATCAGTAATTTGCACAAAAGGAGCTTTAGTTCCAAACCTTGTTTCGGTCTGACTTTGAGTACTCTTCTGAGTCATATCTGAATCCAAACCTTGATCTTGAATGCCACTGGGCACCAGAATAGAAAAGGTCTCAGATAGGATTTCAGAAAAACTGCCATTCTTATGTCATATCGAAGAGTCATTTTAGTGCCAAATTACGGGCGCTGCCAAGTCAAGCAGGTTTACTGTATCTGTCGCAGAAGACATAAATGTGTTTACCAGAAGAAGGGTTCCCTTGAATCGCATCATCAGCTTGCAGTTCTAAATCAACCAGCTCTTTTTAGCGCAGACCTTTTTTTTAACCTTCCTCACCCCCTGCTTACTTCTGGGTCTAGACGATGTCGATGAACTGAGAGAGCAAATGTAAGGCAAGTAATATATCGTCCGTGAGATACTGCATCCCGATTCATGTAATCGTTATCGTTATCTTGGCTCAACTCGAAAAATCGTTATCTTGGCTCAAGAAAAAATCGAATAAATCATGAATTTTAAGCCTCTATAAAATCACATTCCAAATGTAATAAAATATCTCAGTAAATTTTTTAATGCAAGGAAAAACTTCATGACTTATACGTAACTCTGATGCAGCACGTGCAAACATGTAGAGCGAGGAAAAAAAAATAAAACACTTTTGTAGCTCCTCTTCTAGTTTGCCGACAGACAAACTTTTAACTGTATTTTTCTTCCTTGTACGAAGTAAAGGAAGTACTGTAATCGCGAAAAATTCTGTGTGCCATATTTCAACGAAAATGTCCATTTCGTCCACTCTCGAATAAATTTTAGACGATTTTTTGGGGTAATATCTGTACATACTGACAGAATAAAGGACTATGTTTTTCAAAAATGGATAGTAATCGAGATTTAAAATGGATTCAGAAGGGATTTTTTTCGTGATGTCTGTACGCTGAAAGTTTGTATATACGACTGCTATAACATCTAGTTGTGCACCTTCCTTTTTTGTTGCAATCGGTGGCACCAAACCTATATATATATACATACATACATCTACCAACGAATTTACCCGGCTCGATGAGTTCTGTTGGTGTTCTTCTGTTACCGGAACCAGATTCTGAAATGCATGCATGTATCCACATGTGTTTGTGTGTATGTGCATATATGTGTGTGTATACACACAGATAGATATGTACATACATATATACATGCATACATGAACACTTATATTCATACATGTATACATACATATCATAACAGAAGAGTGCCGTTCTTTTTTTTCTTTATTCTTATATGTTGGTAAACTGTGCACTTTTATACTTGTGATTGAATTAGGCTGTTTTTATGTTCTGGATAAGGCTTATATGCCTTTATGGATAAGAACTTTTTTTGTGTGTGTGTTTGCGTAGAAACTTTAATTTTAATTGCAAAAATTGGTGTTTTTTAAGTGCTTTTAACCGTTTTTTGTGTTTTAGGTTTTCTTCTGTATTTTGCAATTTTTAATAAAGATGTTTTGAGGTGGGGAAAAAAAACAGGAAAAAAGTATAATTCGTAAAATATTTCTTTGACTTTTACATGTTTAAAAAGCTGAAGTTTTATTAAAACATGCTGTCTGCGAAGCACAGCCTTTTAGAGCCATGCCGCTATGGATTGTGCGTAAATTCGACAATAATTTATAAGGTAGTTCTCCCACCTTCCTAGCGTGCCTTCGTGGTATAGTGGTTCTGCACGTTGGGTCGGTATTCCAGAGGTCCGTGGTTCGATTGCCGACGAAGGCGGTTGCTAATTTTTCATCTTTCCGGCCTCGAAAAAATACCTAATGTCTCTACAATGGCGCCCGAACTAAAAAGGTATTAGATGAGGATTCTCCATACACAGGATTTGGCGATTGGGTCCCCTAAAAACCCTAGTCGCCCTTTAAAAAGGGGGAGTATATAAGGTATTTTTTCCACCTTCCTAGCGTGCCTTCGTGGTGTTGTGATTCTGCACGTTGGGCCGGTATTCCAGAGGTCCGTGGTTTGATTCCCGGCGAGAGGCGGTTGCTCATTTTTCATCTTGCCTGCTTCCAAAAAATCCTAATGGCTTTACAAGTTTTCTTCCTCATTATTCTTTTTAATAAGTACTATTTAACTACATAAAATCAAAAATTAAATACATTTAGATAAAAACAGGATAACTTCAAAACCTTTCTTATTTAAAATATCTAAAGGAAAATTTCAGATGATATGTTAATGGATGTAACATAACAGCAATTAATCAAATTTCAACTTTTTATGTTTATTCAGTTATCACGTTTCCTTAAATAACATTTAAATAAATAAATTAAAAAATCTGAAAGAATTCAGATTTTAACGATCGCCTAAAAGGATTTGCTAAGGTTTTTACGCTCTAAGCTGAGCTCATAGTCTACCAGACTGCTGTGGCCATCACTTCTGCTGTCTTTATTATTAAGCATCCTTTTCTTCGCACTTACGCCATATACAATTCAACAGGTAAATTACAAAAATTTTAACAGCAGCATAGCAGTATATGTTTAGAGTTCCCAATTCAGTTTTAAAAGTGTTGGCATATGTTTTTCTACTTTTTTTTTAGTCTTTTCTTAGTTTATCATATCAATGCTCAGTTTTTAGTAAGATAGCTTATAAAACTTTTTTGTGTCTTTAACCGTTTTGCGCGTTAACTTTATTTATTAGATATCACGTTCTTCGCGTTTATTTCATATACACTTCAGTTCAATAGCAAAATGACAAAATATTTAAAAACTGCATATCTTAATAATTTCCGACATAGAGTCTCGAGCGCTGGAGATAAAAATATTTTATTCCGTACAGTATTGCCACTGCTCGTTTTCAAACCGTTGAGTTTGTTAATCAAAAATTCTAATTAAAGTTCTACAAAACATGAAATATAAAATCCAAATTCAAAATCCGGGCTTCCTGGCATACATGTTCGGGTGGAGAACAACGTTATTCAAAATGTAATGCCTCTAGGTAGCGTCTTTCTTTCACAATGCAAGAAACATACATACATATATACAAATGTTTCATTATTTAATTTGTTTAAAGAGGAGTATTTGGCGGTAACAATTTGAAAAGCTATTCGACGTCTAATATTGGACGACGCAAATCCCATTTCGAGACTAATATAGTCCATTCGGGCTAACGACCTTTTGAGCTATAAATTTTAATGTGACAATTTTGAAAAATTTGTCAATCTGAAGTTTTTAAAATTAAAATACTTAAAATTACGCTCTAAATGAAGTAGAATGAAATATAAATGCAGTGAAAAGGATCTAAATAGAGCAAGAATCATCGCCAAACACATTTTATACTTAAATTCACATATATCTCTAACATTTTAATAAAAATTCTTAAATTTTTAGAAATATCCTGATGGAAATATTTGCCATCAACATATATTATTAAATTTAATAATATGATATGCTAATTTCTATAGGTTATTACTCAAAATGTATAAAATATATTTAAAAATGAAATACTTTTGAACAAATCTGAAAAAATGCCAGAATTTGTTTTTAATTAAACTTAAGTTTTTGAATTCCGAATGAAAAAAGCAAAATAAGTTTTCGAAAAAAAAAAAAAAAAAAAAAAAAAAAAAAGCCATATTATTAAATATACGTACCAGATTCATTTATCGTTACGGGCCTAGAATTTTGACTGCTAATTTTTAAAAAGTGCTAGTGCAAATTTTACAAAACATTTTTTTACTCGCTATACGTAACTCTAATACACTGACTACCAATAAGTATTTGGACACCTATGCAAAGGACGATATCTGCGGTCTCAAGGTACCCCACGGACTCCGCCGGTATATATCGTGTAGGAAACAGCATCGGCTTTAGTCGCATGCAAGATGCCTCGCAGTTCGGAGCTCTCTGATTTCGAGAAAGGTATAATTATCGGGTATCGCAAATGTGGCCGATCCTTAAGGGACATATCTAGCGATCTGAAGTACCCAAAATCGACAGTGGCCTATGTGATTAAGAAGTGGAAGGTGAGCGGTGATTGTCGGAATGTGTCCCGAGTCGGCAGACCAACGAAACTGGGAGATGCCAAACCAACGAGTGCTGTCCAGAGAAATTCGGAAGAACCGCACCCAACCAATGGCCCTCATCCGTGAGGAGTTTCAACAGGCATCCGGGAGTATTGTTTCAATGAATACCATCCGTAAGGAAGCACATCTGCTTGGTTTTCATGGTCGTGCTGCTGCCCATAAGCCTTTGATCACAAAGTCCAACCGCGCTGTTCGGTTAATGTTGTGCAAAGCACATCGAGATTGGACCGTAGATCAGTGGAAACGGATTCTTTGGAGTGACGAATCAAGGTTCACCCTTTTCCTTTCGGATGGCAGGGTCTGGGTCTGGCGTCTACCTGGAGAACGTCTCCTGCCAGAATGCATTGTGCCAACAGTCAAGTTCGGCGGAGGTAGAATTATGGTCTGGGGGTGTTTCTCCTGGTATAGGCTGGGACCCTTGGTCCCCATTCATGGTAAGCTCAACTCCGATGCCTACTGCACTATTTTGGATGACAATGTGCTTCCTACGTTGTGGCAGTTTTACGGGTTGGACCCCTGTTACTTTCAGGACGACAATGCCAGTTGTCATGTTTCGACGTTAACCAAGGCTTGGTATGGTACCAATGGAGTTCATCGAATGGACTGGCCTGCCTAGAGTCCAGACCTGAACCCTATCGAGAACCTCTGGGACGAGTTGCATCGCCGAATTCAGGGGTATTGCAAAATACCCTTGCAAAATCGGTGAAGGAACTTCTATGTCTTCTCCAAGCCGAGTGGAAGAAACTACCACTAGCTGTCATACAAATACTTGTGGAAAGTATGCCCCGGAGGGTCCGTCCACGCTGTAAATACCTCTCGTAGAGGCTCTACCAACTATTGATTTTGAATAAAGTTAGCTTTTCTGTTCTATCACAGGTGTCCAAATACTTATTGGTAGTCAGTGTAGAATGCTCAGATATTAATAAAGATAATACTAAAGACACGCAAAGATAATGCTAAAGCTCTTTGATTGTTACTAATATATAATACAGAAAGAGCTGAAGAAAACAGAAAGATGTATTATCAAATAATATAGCAGCAGTATTGCAATCAGAGATATAAACACTGAGATTAAGCGTATTAAATACCGAATTTGAAAATAATTTGTACAGAAGTTCGTTCTTATTTCTGTTATAGTTCTGAAACTATTTCTGTTAAACATTTTCTCATTATCAAGTACAGAGAAAGATTTGGCATTTTCAACAAAATCTTCTGCTACTGTTTTGTTTTGGAATGCAGAATAAGAGATTCATTTTGGAAATACCTAAAATTGATAAATGGCTCGCATTTTACACAAAGCACTATCGTGGGTATTCGTATAAAAATTTTTAACAGGTGAAAAATCGAGGTTATGGCATTTTAAAAAAGATAGCGAAAAAGCGCCTAACTGAGTAAGTAAAAATCTGGTGCGGATACCACATGACTTCCTTGTACGGAATATTAAACTATTCCCATTTTTGCTGCATTTTATTTAAACTTATTTCCTCGAGTTTCATTACAGATATATTTCTCAATCAGTAAATTCAGTTCTTACTTCGCGGCAAAATAAAAACACATAAAATCTCAAATTATCTTAATTAAAAAATTGAAAAATATAGAAAACCATAACACCAAATACAGTTAAAACAATGAAAAAAATTTACAATTAAAATTAGAGTTTCTACTAAAAAAAAAAAAAAAAAAAAAAAAAAAAAAAAAAAAAAAAAAAAATTCGTCTAGCGTGCGTTTTTTGGTGCTCAGAACTGAAGGTATACTTTTGGTCCCACTCGACAAAAAGACACTGAAGGTGGAGAAACTAACTTAAATCACTGTTCTGCTAAATTTCAAATTTAAACAAATATGGCTGCTCCGATAGGCTTAGCCGCACTTAAACAACTATTAAAGTGTTGATAGTTCTACAACTATTGCATGCAGATTAATTAAAGGCATAAAACATAAACCGGGACATAAGAACAACATAATTCAATAATTTTTAAAGGAAAAGATGCACAATTTACCAACATATAAAAATAAATAATCTGTTCAAAATTTCAACGTTCTGAGGTTACTTGTTTTTGCATTATGCGAGATACATACATACATACGTATGTACGTACAGATGTCACGAAAAAAAGAATCTCTTCTGAATCCATTTTGCAATCCGTTTTGGGAAAAAGAGTTCTTTATTCTGTCCTTACGTACATATGTCACGCAAAAACATCGTTAAATTGCATTCGATAGCTGTCAAAATGGATATTTTCGTTGAACTATGGTAACCGAAATTTTTCGCGATTACAATATTTCCTTCACTTCGTACAAGGAAGTAAAAATGAAAAAATGGCAACAAAAACGCATCCTAAGAATGTTCGAGAGCGAATAAACATCAAGAAAAGTTCGTGATTTTAAAAGAAAATCCGAGTCAAAGATCCATTGCATTAGGAATCACTGGTACTGTAAGTGTAATCTGGCACTGAAAAGTAAAAGCATTCATAAAGATTTGGAGTTAAAATAGATGTTTAAACTTAAGGTTCATCTGGTTTTCTCAAAGCATATTGCGAAAAGGGAAAAAATGGGAAAAAATTGTAGAAAATCATATGAAAACACATAGATAGCTATTGATAAACGTAAATTTGTAGTAATACTCAATGAGGCATGGGTCTATTTAAGTAACTGCAATAATAATAATAAAAAAAATTGAGCTGGTGAAAATGATCGGAGTAAGAGGCTTCTTCAATTTACAGAAAAATTCCAGCTAAGGTTCATGATAGATGCAGGATTTTCATATACAGTGGTATATTAAAACTCAAAGAATCTCAACTAAGGTTAAAATTAATTCATTATACTATCAGATGAATATTTTAGAATCTATCTTTGAAGAAGAAATTTCAGTCTTATACAGATGGAACATAAATAAATTTGAATTTCATATGAACAAAACCTTTAGTCACCCGTTTAAATTATATCGCAAAGCAAAAGTCAGGAATAGGAATAAAATGCATTAAGTTTAATGAAATATTTGTAAAATCGCCAGGCGCTTCTCCTACGGACTTTCGTACTTTCGGGTTATGAAAACCGGGTTAGGGAAAAGCCATCCAAGAAACGCTTTCGGGTTTGGGAAAAGTCATCCAAGAATACAGAACGGACTCTAGAAAACAACGCTAGAGGTATAAGGTATTTCTCCCACTTTGCTAGCGTGCCTTCGTGGCGTAACGGTAGCACGCTGGGCCGGTATTCCAGAGGTCCGTGGTTTGATTCCCGGCAAAGGCGGTTGCATATTTTTCATCTTTTCTGCTTCCAATTAACCTAATGACTCTACAGAGGAATGGTGTAAAATTGACATGATGGTCTAAGAAAAAGTGTATTTTTCATGTTTACTTAAAAGTTACCCATAGATAATTTCTGCTATAGTTATAGCTGTCAAGGTGATCAGTAACAAACCGCTGCCAAAGTATACCTTTATGCATAAAAATTAATTATCAAAATCGTTTATGTAAAGAGCGAACGACCTTCTGTAACATATCTGCTAGTTTTAATTATTATTTCAGATGATATTTAATTATTTTGAGAGCATTTTTGGTTTGGTTTTTATTTCCTTTCTATGCTGAATTTTTATTTGTGCATCGAGATTTGATATATTTTATTTATTTTTAACCCAAAAGGAGTTCTCGAAATGGGATTTTGTGTCGAATCATTATAAATGTGTCGTTTCCCTTTTTATTCGAGTGTGTTGACTTTCGACAAAATGTAAAATACCTGTCTTTCAGAATCTA
Source organism: Stegodyphus dumicola (assembly GCF_044657685.1). Taxonomy (NCBI): domain Eukaryota; kingdom Metazoa; phylum Arthropoda; class Arachnida; order Araneae; family Eresidae; genus Stegodyphus; species Stegodyphus dumicola. Next base: position 134,164,663 of record NC_140777.1, read on the forward strand.
TCTGTTGTGGATTAAGAAGCTAAGTTACCTGAAAGCAAAAGATGCAATTAACATTCTCTCCTTAATTTCGAATTGGATTGATTTAAATTATAAAAATGCATTCAATATATCTAATTCAAAATATTCATAGAATGATGTTGTTTTTTATTTGTTATTTTATATTTTTTAAGACTTATTTTTGATTATAAAACTGAAAAATTTGAAAACGAACAGGGGCAACACTGTACGAAATAAAACATTTTTATCTCATGCGCGCGAGACTGTCGATCAGAAATTCTAAAGATATGCTGCTTTTAAATGTTTTGCGATTTTGTTATTGAACTGAATTTTATGGAGCGTAAGTGCGAAGAAGTGATATTTAATACAGTTAACACAAAATTTTAATAATAAAAAGACAAAAAATGTATTGTAAGCCATCTTACTCAGAAACCTGAATATGATGAACTGAGAAAAGACTGAAAAAAAAAAAAAAAAAAAAAAAAAAGGTAAAATGTATGCCAGTACTTAATTCTACATTGAGAATTCTAAACATATCCTGCTATACTGCTGTTAAAAATTTAATTATTTTGCTGTTGAACTGTTTGGTGTAAGGGCGAAGAAAACGATGCTTAATAATAAAGCTAAAAAGACCCCCCCCCCCAAATAGAGGTCAGCAGGCGTGAATGCAAGAGCAGACTCTGAGCTCCGCGAGAGCTTAAAAAACCTTAACAAACACTTTTAAGCGATCGGTTAACTCTGATGAAATCTTACATTTTTTTTTAAACTTATATTGTTTTACCTGTCACTGAATTTCAGTAAGAAGTTAGAGCTCTAAAATATCATATTTTTATTTAGAGTATTTGGCATGTAGTACTCTGTTAATTAATTACAGTTTCTAATGAACTTAACACATTAAGAATGAACAAATTAATAAAAAATAAAAAAAATGTTTTAATTACGACAGGAGTATTTTAACAAGAGGTAAAAATTAATAGAGTTTTCAAATTATGCCTATTTTTACGAAAAGTATGTACAGACATTGGGTTATTTGGAGGCGGGAAACATGGAATATTAGCAACCGCCTTCGCCTGAAATCGACCCACGGACCTCTGAATACGGGCTCAGTGTGCTGACCACTACACTACGAAGGCACGCTAGGAAAGAGGGAAAAATACTTTATAAGTATTAAGCCAAAGATACTAATTATGCTGCCTATGAATAAGCAAATATGCAAAGTCGAATACGCAAGTGTACACAAGTTCCAGTTAGGAGGTATTTGAGGCCCTTGCCTCGGTGGAAAGGAAGTATGAAACAATGATTATGTACATAAAACATAAAATAAATGCGAATGCAGGTTTTACTATAATAAAGCAAATTAATATGAATGATTCACAAAATGAATAAAATACACAATTATGGACATATAGAAAGTAAAGAAGGAAACAAGAAGAATAGAAACAAAGGTAACAGAAAGTGGAACACGTAGTCCTCTTCCTTACCTTCCTACCGCAGCGGATTCTGCTTCATATTCACCCAGTGCTTAGCCATCGCCCCGATCACACATGCAAACATATGAGTGAACACGAGCAAGAGTGAACAAATGCAGAAAAAGATGAATAATTCCAGGTTAAAAAAAGCTGATAAAACTGCAGTAAATAAGATGAATACATACAATTAATATAACAATTACGTACGAAAACTGTGTACCCCAGTGAATGATTTAGTAGGAGGTGTGTAACACAAGGTCTGGCGCGAGGTCACTACCTATAACTTCAAATTAAACGTGTGTTAAAAAAAACATAGTGTAAGTTAGTGTCTGCCTCGTCAAGTTAGTATCGTGTGTGTGCCCCGTCGAAAGGGCGAGTCAGAGTGCCTCGTCTAGAGTGCGAGATAGTCAGCATCGAGTTGGTGTGTTTTCTGTGTGTGTTTTCTTGAGCTCTTATTATCATCTTTATTTTGCGATAATTAATGTGTGTAAACTATTTATTGTGTATAATTTTATTTGTGCAAGTGCTCTGCTTTATATCTGTGCAATTTGTTTCAAGTTAAAAGAAGTATTGTTAATATTATGGCTCTTGCAAGATTTCGGTATGGTTAACCCTGGCTTAACGATTTGTTTACTTCTTTGAGTAGTGCTACGAAGTAAAAGAATGCCAAGATGGACGAAGACGATGATGTGTTTTATAGTGCGCTTAAATGTTGCTATGATAAACTTGAAACGGCTATTGAGTCAAAGTGTAATATGAACCAGAATATTCGTGAAGAGGCAAGGCATGCAATGTGTGAGTTAAAGTGTTTGATTACTAAGAATTTTGAACGTATTAAGTCGTTGGGTTACCGTGAAGCTTGTAGGGAAAGTCTTGTAGGGAAAGTCTTGAAGCTTGTAGGGAAAGACCGAGCAGAGTTGGGAGTTGTATTCTGGTGCTTTGCAGTGAAAGTAGTGTCGCTGATCGTGTCAGCGGGTTTATAACAGTTCGACGACTGTAAACGAGATTTTGGAGCTGTCCTGATTAATACCGGCCAATAAAGTGTGCTTCGATACTTCATTCAGTGTCGTCGTTATTCACTCCAAATCTACGAACCCCGTACGAACGTGAAGGAAAAAAATATCGCAACAACTGGTGTCAGAAAACAAAACGTAACATTATATTGGATCTAAATGTCGCAACATTTGCAAATACTGCAGTTTTCATTGCAATCGCCGTCATAAAACTGTGCAAATAGTTGATTAAAGAATACTAAATTTGTGGTTAGCGCGATATTTATTTATTTATTTATTTATTGATATTATGTGTTATACGCAAAACGCTACTTTCATTCTCCATTGTCTCGTTAAACATGCTTCGCCATCCGAGCGTCTTCTTTTCACAAGTAAATAGTATTCTTGAATTGTTGATATGTTCGCACTGATAGCTTAATGGACATGTATCATATTACCTTTGAAGCTCACGCTGCATGAAAAAAGAAAGTTTTTCTTGAATATGGCAAAGCACAGGAGGGCTATTTACCAAAGGAATGCCTATGTGGCGAATTTTTCAAGAGAAAATGGTACACATTTGTATTGCCTATTAGGAAAATCTGAAAATCAATTAGGCAGTCAGTCCTTTTGTCGAATAGCTATCCTTCTCGAAAACCGTTCTTAGTTTTTCTTATAATAGTATTTATTTAATCTTACTGTCCGAATAATTTTTCATCTTTAGGTCATCGGTACCCTGCAAAGTCGCAAAGATTTATAGAAAGCAAAAATGATGTGTTTTTACTTAGTTCACGCCATTAAATAAATGCGTTGAAGAACAGAGATCTAAAATGAATTTTACAGTGGTAACTGAAATGTTATATTTAAAGACAAGGAGAAAAAATTATAGAGAGAACTGCGTAAAGTTCCCGACAATATATCGCAACTACTTAAAATGCTATTAAGTACTGGAAGAAGAGTTATATAAATTCTTTGCTCGGATAGCTTATGATGTGAGTTTTCTTTCTCTACACAGATCCGTAGAAGTTCGAAAAATCCAGATCCTCCCCCCCCCAGGTCCTATTTTTTTTGCTAAACTATGCAGATTTATCAGCACTAGATTTCATAAATTGATTTTACATTTTAAAATAGAATTTTGATTTACGAAAATTTAAAGAAGTATTGAATTCAAATGGCCAGTTTAAGTAGTTGTCGAAATGAAACAATACGACATTAATTACAAGAATTTACTTCTTCGAGAATATGTTTAAATGCTTGAAGAAGTTTCAAGAACAAAAAGCTCTTGTAATATAGAAGTAAGAGAGAGAATAAAGGTCATTTGGGAACTGTAGAACGTCTTAGCCTTTAGACTGTAGAACTGTAGAACAATATTTACAAGAGTGGGTAGACTAAACCATTACTGGAATATTAGATTATTCTCTTTTCTAGATGCTAATTAATACTTTCAAGTGTTAAAATAATCTAAGGATATAAATTTCATCTTTTTTCAGAATGAAACCTAGAGCAAAAATAAAAATCCAAATTTTAATTTTAAAGTACGAGTATTAATAGTATAATTTATACTTTAAATTATACTTTAAATAAATTAATTTATACTTTAAATAAATAATTTTAATATATACGAGTATTAATAGTCAGAGTTTTCCTTTCATGTTTTAAATTTCTCTTTACGATTTAAAGTATCACTTAGTGCTTTTAAAATATTAAAAATTAAATGCCTTTTATTAATTAATTCTAAAGATTAAGCTTAACGTTTTTTATAACTCAAACATTTCGAGAGAAAATAGTACGAATCCTTTCTTTTTTTTTTTTCATTATTAAGAAAAAAGTATTTCAGATATAAAAGAGTAAACAATTTCTTATCAAGATAAAATTACTTATCTATTTGTAAATTATAAATTGAACACCTAGTAATTGAGCTTAAAGTTCCCGCGAAAAACCTTGACGAGCAAGCGTGCTAAAAAAAGTTGGCGAGGTCAACAGTCTGACTGAAAACGAGACTTTATTTGTTTTTGTCAAGGGCGAGACTATTTTTTCAGAGCATATTCTCTTAATTTTATCACATGTTGTTTAAAAAGCGGCAATTTATTTATTAGTCCAAAGGGATTTGAATCCCGAAGGACTATTAGTTTCGTTTTGGCATTTTGCGTCGGACTCATAAATGTCGGTTCACTTTTCAAACTGTTGCCACAAAATGTTAGAGTCCTGCATTATATTTGAAGAAATTAAATAATGAAAAATCTGCATAAATGTATGTATATTTCTCGTATTGTGATAAAACAACGGTACATAGAGTCATCGAATTTTGAATAACGTAATCCTCCAACGAATATGAGCATATGGAAGACCAAATTTGAAATTTGAAATTTGTTTTATGATCGATTTCCTATTTTTTAAAACTTTGACGAATTTTTGATTAACAAACTCAAGGATTTCAAAACGAGCAATGGCAACGTTGTGCAGAAAAAACATTTTTATCTCCAGCGCGTGAGTCTCTGTATCGGAAATTCTAAAGATATGCTCGTTTTAAAACTATTTTGCGATATTGCTGTTGCACTGGATCTTATGGTTTAAGTGCGAGGAACATGATATTTAATAAAGAAAGGTAACACACAAAATGTTAAAAAACGCCCCTTTGGACGTAATTTAAAATCTGAAACATTTCAGATTTTTTTTTTTTTTTAATTATTTCTTAAGTCGTTTAAAATTAAATGCAAACACGCCGATAACAAAGTGTCGCAAATAATTTATTTTTCAGGCTGTAAAATAATAACTTTCAGTAATTCTCAAAAGTAAAAATAAAAGCTTCAGTAATCTTTAATAGTCTGGTCACAGCTGAAGGTACATTGAAGGATTGACTACGTATGTCATCAATTATTTAGAAAATTATATACTAATACGGGCAGAAGGCCTTTTTCAGAATACACCACATCAAGCCTTTTTCCATAACAGTATTCAAAATACTCCCATGCTAAAAGATTCACTGAATAAATATTGGTCTAACAAATTTTACGTATTGAACATTTTCTTCTCTCAGAACTTCTTTCATCCAAAGTAATGCATTCATGAGTTACATGAGTAATGCCGATTGAAACTTCCGATAGACTGACTTGTGACGTCTTTTCTTGTGGCGTTCTGAGCCCTAAACCAACTGGATATTTCTTATATTTGGTTTATTTTAAATTCAAATTTATCGGCATGAAAAATAGAACAGACATCAACCACTTAAACTTCTCTTTGTTTTTTAGACCGACTGAATTACTTTCGTGTTATATATCACGAGAAAAAAAATCCTTCGTCAGTCAATTTAAAAAAACCCTTTTTTCTCACTTGACAAATGACTGAGTTGCAGCTTCTATGAAAACATTTTTTTTTCCCTGCATATTTTTGCATCTAACTGCGCTTCATACAAGTCAGTTACGGATCGCCAAAAGTTTCTTTTCTTGAGGCGACATTTTTGTAACTTTTAAAATATAGTTAAATAAATTCTTACTCATGGCATTTTAGCAAATGTAATGACAGACTGGCTTATAAACACTACGCACAATCTTGAAACTATACACTGAGAACAATCAATTAAACAATTTTTTGTGAAAACTTATATGCCTATGGCATTCAGTTGTTGATTTGTCGAGCTGAATGGAAAGTTTGCAAGTAATTGCATAATGATATTTCAACGTCTTTAGCCATTTGTTTTTATTCTTCTTTGCACAGAATTATTAGTCAGAGGAAATTTTCTGATGATACCTGTTTGCAAGATTAATTCCTTGCCAACTGTGAGCGGTTTTCCCGCTTTTGCGAATAACAATGAAATATTATACATGACTCATAGTCCACCCTCTTTTTAACTAGAAAACAATGCAATAAAGTTTGATAGAGCTGGCTGCTTTAAATATTTCTTTTCAAATTTTTGAGAATATAATAAATCTTTGTCTTTTTACTAGCATGCATTTTTTTTTTTTTTTTTTTTTTTTTTTTTTTTTTTTTCAAATACCTTTGTAGTCTAGAAGGCTTCGTGTCTTCATTTAAAACGTTTTGGCAAATTAAACACATAAATTGTGATTGGTTTGCCGGAGAGTATGTAAATCCATATTTCAAATATTCAGGACTGTACTGCTGGCATTTCTTTTTAGATTCAGACATTTTGAAATACAAAATTTGCCACGATTTAAATAAATAAAATTTTCAACATATTTATATATGGTTATAAAAATAATGGCTATGAACTTCTGTCACTTTTACCCACGAATATGGATTATTGAAGCGCAAAAAAATAATAAAACATTCCTAGAGCTGTTCCTGCCTTTCATAGATTTGATTCTGCGCACGCATCAGTTTGCATGTCTTTGCTTTTTTGCGATGTCGGTGCACTTGCTATGCAAACAAGTCATTACAAACTCCCACATTTTTGTCGGAATATGTTTGATTGCATGCATTGTGTTTTTGCTTGCAAAGATTGATTCATTAGCAATTCTAAGCCGGATTAGGTATACGTATAACTAATGGTAATTAAAAATTTTTAATTCTTATTTACGCTGTAACATTAACATAAAAATGTTAGGTAACTAGATAAAACATTTATTCATAAAAACAGCAGATATAAATTAATTTCCTAAATAGGTAGGTACGCCACGGAAGCCCCTTTTGATTGTCTTAACTCCCTCCATTTGCCTTTGGACCCGCTACCGTCTCTATAGAAGGGTCTAACGCCTACTGGAGTGTTGTACTGTCCCCCCCCCCCGCTGGGAACCTATGATCTAGATACTGAAGTACTTCTCACCTATAATTTCATCTCAGATACTTCAAAGTATTTTTACATTTGAACCATTTTGATGTATTTAATACCTACGCAGTGATATGTTTTAGAATCCAAGTATTCAGTTTCGACGCTCTTCTACCACGTATTACTTAAAATATTATTTTAAAATCGCTTAGTTCTGTTTTCAAGTAATGAATTTAGTTTTTGTTGCATACTTGCAATTTATTTTCAGATGACTTTTCTTTTTTATGCTGAAAACTTTAGTTTCAAAAGTTTAGTTTAGAAATGTTTTATTTTCAATTTTTGTTAAATGATGTCTTCATTCTGGTAAAGGAGGGAGTTCTGAAATACCGCGTCTGATGAAAAGTATCCTCTAAAGGAAAAAAGTGGAAGTAGTCGTCCTCCACAGCATTAGTTCTTAATTGTTTAATGTTAGTTTAAATGCTAAAATACGTAGCAGAAATGTGTGCTTATCAACAAGTATATAAAGACAAAATTATTCTCAGTTTCTAGCAATGAAATGGTTTTAAACTGATAATAAAACGTATAGCTTCTGATTCAGAAGTCAAACAACAAAAATCAGAGTTATATTTAAAAACTTTCACAGGACTAGTTTCGATGGTTTTATCGAACCACCATCCTCAGCTGCAAAACGGCAAATGAACAAGATAGGAAAAAATGATTAGATAAGATAAGAAAGCCTGGACAAGAATAAGCAAGTGGCGCCATCTGTTGGTGAAACCAGAACTAAAACATAATTTCTTTAAAGGCCGAAGGCAAAGATGGATTGGAATTATAATCGTTAACTATAACAGAAAGATTTTTTTGAATGTGAAATGCCTCTAGAAAATCCAGTTCTCCAATGGAAGATGTTTTTTGAATAATTTTGGCAGCAGAAAAATTGAAAGTGTGATTTTCGGACCAACAATGTTGAGCAACAGAAAACTTCTGTGTTTCCTTTTTTCTAACATATGCCTCATGTGCCTTGACGCGAAATTTTAAGGCTCTCTTAGTTTGGCCAATGTAAATTAAACCGCACTGGCAAGGAATCCTATAAATACCCCAGGAATTCATATCCGGAATGGGGTCCTTGAGTATGGAACTCAGAATCTTATTGATGGGAGAATAAACAACCCGAAAGTTAAATTTCTGCAAAATATGTGCAACTTTATAGCTAATTGATGGAAAGAAGGGAATGACAACAGAATTCTTATAATCTCCTAAAACAAGAGTGTGCCTTTTAGTGTGTTGAGATGAGAATTTTTTAACTGCTTGATTAAGAATGTTGGGTGAAAAGCCCCTGTCAATAGCTATTGCTTTTAAATAATTTAGTTCTTCATCAAAAGATAGTTTGGAGGAGCAAACTTGAAAAGCATGGAAAACATAGGAATAAAATGAAGCTAACTTTTGTTTAGTCGGATGACATGATTTAAAGTGTGGTGGAAGGCAAACCGATGAAGGTTTACGGTAAATCGTAGTACTGAAGTTGGATGTGTTACGTGTGACCAGAATGTCGAGAAACGGAAGAGAATTGCAACTCTCAAGTTCAATCAGAACCAGAAGCTATTCAAGTATAGCTTCTGGTTTCAGTTTTCTAAAAATGTTTAATTATCTTCTATCTTCTAGCTTATGTTATCGTTGGATTAAACGAAATCTTGAAGGGCTCTATGCATTTAAAAAAATAATGCTATTATTTGAATTTGATCAAATTTTTAAATTTACAAGTACATGCATATTTACTCAATATAGCGTTGCATAGTTTACTCAAATCTGATTAGCACGTTTGAGGTTTCCAAGATTTCACTAAATTATAGAACACTATAATTCCAGTTTCATAAACTGTGTCTGAAAGTTAGATATGCATATGCTGAAATATAAGGTACTCATTTCTTATATATTAAAAAAAAAAAAAAAAAAAAAAAAAAAAAAAAATAGTTGCATGATATGAAATCCAGAATCAGCTGCAGTTAATTATTTCAGGCATTCTGATGTTTCCTCCTAGGCTATGTTGTTATATACACGAAGGATCATATATATTTTCATAATACGGATAACAATTCACGAATTACAAACCGTACATTCTAAAATAGCTATAGTTACTCTACTGTTAACATAATTTAAATTATATACTTTTTTGCAGGTTTTTCCTTTCGCAACTTGAATTTTTAATTAATATACAATTATAATATTGAAATTAGCATTATTTTAAATTAGTATTCAAATATGATGACTTGATTTAACATTTATACTAAATTATATACAATAAAAACATAAATTGCCTAATTTAGATAACATTTAATTTGAATTTTATTTTTCGTTAGTTACAGTTCGAAAGATTTTGAAATTAATTTCAAAAGAAAATAAGTAGCGTATATTGTATGCGGTTTTCTGAGTTGAATATTCTAATGAGGCTTCTTCCTTAATTTTATCACAATGCCGATTTTAAATTTTAAAATTATTTGGGATTACTATGCAGGGGGGGGGGGATAAAACAAATAGCACATATAAACAAGCCTCCGAAAAAAAGGTCATAGGAAGATAATCAAAGGATCATATGAAGCCTTTGAAGAAAGAAAAGCGGGAATTTTAAGTGAAATCCTCCATTGGCAACTGACATTTGTTAAGTTTTTGTTTGAAAGAAAATAATGGAGGAGCGTAAAAAAAAGTTTACTAGCCTAGGTTGCAGCCATCGTCTAGAAGCTGAATAACGACGTCTGGTGTTAAAAATAGGCTCTTTCTGGAGGTGCCATAACTTGAAGAGAAAAGACATGAGTTCATCTAAAAATAACGAAGCTTTTACCAATGCCGGCAGCACCAATGCAGCTGCCTTAGAGACCGGCATCCCTAGATTCTATGAGAAAAAGATCTGCTCCATCATTGTACATCACGCTGCACTTCGCAAGGTTTCTTAAAAAAATTGCTGATTTTGCATTTCATTCAAAACGTTTCCTCTTTTGCTGTCTGGCGCGCGTCTTCGATATATTAGACTTCCAGAAACTTTTTTTTTTTTTTTTCTTCGCAAAAGGTTAGAACCACCTTTATTGCAGTGCAGTTGCATTACAAATTCCGAAGACAATTTCAGTAAATGCTATCTATGCACATTGTTAAAAGAAATATTTTTTCATGCCAACTCACGAAAGTACAGAGATTTCAGATTTGTAACTCAGTGCATACGTTCGGAGACAGCCAAGAACCGCTAAGAGGAGTTAAGTGACAAATCACGCTCGTGGTGATTCACTGTTAACTCCCTATGAACTTTTTGGCGACAAGGGTAATCCAATTCACGCCAAAATTTAATGATATTTTAGTCATCCGTTGGCTAGCTTTCTACTACTGTCTGGATGAATCTTGACGGCGGGATTAGGTGCCGGGAAATATTTGGCGAGCTGTTCTATTCGGATTTGCCAAGAATGCAGTCTGTGATCGAAAGACCTGCGTCATCCACCGTGAGACTGTATGGCTCTACGAGAAGAAGTAGTGACTAAATGATGATTAAAATTTATGCCAAGAAATGACACATTTCATATTTATTTATTTCCTTAACAAATAAAATCAGAAATTTCAAATTTATGCAATAAATTTTCTTTAACATATATTTAACACGAGAGATACAGTTATGATTATTGCAGTTTCTTGCTTAGATTGAGTACTAATTAGAACACTGATAGTTAAAAGAGCTTAATAGAATGAATTTAATAGTTAATTAAACTAAACCATTATAATTTCGCATCATTTATCATTAAAAAAATATCTGAGTTTTTTAGGAAGGCTAATTCAAAAAGATCTCGGTTAAAAATTTGGTTGGCTAGTCATTGGTTACTTAAAGTATTTCCAAAGCACGGAAAACTTCCTAAGGGAATATGATTCGTATATGTGTTACACATCGAGGGTACCATGAAAATCTCTTGCAATAAGGTAGTTCAAATTTAAATCTAAGACTGGGAGAACTAATAGGGCTCCAGTCTTGAACTACTCGACTCACGATAAGTTGTAATCGCATGTGAATTAAATGTCATATATCTATGGTAGATGTGTTTCTTATGAATCGGTTCAGTGTATGCGATTTTAGATAATAATGATGAAACAAATGAAGAAAAATCAGGAATTGTTTCGAAAAATTAGTAGCATGCTTTGGCAGAAGTAATATATTGCTGAAAAATTATGTATCTGTAGCACATCTAAAATAAGTTTTCAGCTTGTTTCTGTAGACCATATATCTCCCGCCACGAAAGGTAGGCAAAACAGTAGCCTTGTGTTTGGGATAGATTTAAATTAAAACTCTATCGATTGCGAGGGTGGACAGGTACAGCTCCCTATTCGTTATGAACAAAAGAATTCTGCACCTGCTCACTCACGAAATTAATAGAGTTTAATTAAAATCTACACCAAATACAAAGCTGTTGCTTTGAGTAATTTTAAATGTTTAGCACAGTTAGATAAATGAGACTTAATAATACTATTTTTCTAAGTAGAAATGTGAGAAATATGAGGGAGGAGTTTTTTCATAACATTTAGAATTCAGGTATGTGTAGAATAAAATCATTTCTTACTAGAATTTTTCTTCCTAGACGAATTTTAAAAAATTTGAAAGGGAAATACCTAAATAAATATCAGTTATTTTAAATTTCAGAGTTTAATCCTTTTTATATTCTCAACTTATTATTCTTAAAATTATCGAAATTCAGGTTTTTGAATGCTGCTTCTTAATTTGTTGCAAAGGAAACTTTTCTCAGACTTCTAAAAAAAGAGGACATTTCAGACTTGCTTTAATATGACAAAGAGGGCAAAAATGTCTTGGACATGAAGAGCAGGGACATATGTCAGCCGTCCAGGAATTAATAAGGTGTTTTATGGCTCCTTTCCGAATGCCTTCGTAGTGTAATAGAAAACATACTCGACTTGTATTCGAGAAGTAAAGGAATCGAGTCCCGTGGAGGGCACTGCATATTTTTCATGTCTCCTGCTTTAAAAAAAAAAAAAAAAAAAAAAAAAAAAAAGAATGATAACAAGTGGCGCCCGAACTAAAAGGTGGTGAAAGATAATTCGTCACCACCAGCATTTTGCCAATGGGTCCCCTAATCCCCAGTTTCCCTTTAAAAGGAGAGAATGTATAAGGTATTTTCTCTCTCTTTTCGCGTGCCTTCGTGAAAGTATATTCGACGCGTATTCGAGAGGTCTAGGGTTCGAGTCCAGGCGAGGCATTGCAAATTTTTCCCGTCTCTTGCTTCAAAAAAAAAAAAAAAAAAAAAAAAAAAAAGAAGAACCTAATCAGTCTACAAATTTAATATAGGTTTTATAAAATTACATCAATCTAAGGTTGCGTTTTGCTTATTTAAACAATGGGCATTTACTGAAAGTCTGACAGAAATAAATAAAAAAAATAAAAAAAAATCTGAAAGGTTTCAGATTTTAAATTACTTACAAAGGGGCATTTTTTTAACGTTTTGTGTGTTACCTTTATTTATTAAATATCATGTTTTTTGCACTTAAACCATAAAATTCAGTTCAATAGCAATGTTGCAAAATAATTTTAAAATGAGCCTATCTTTAGAATTTCCGATACACAGTTCCGCGTGCTGGAGATAAAAAGTTTTTTTTTTTTTTTTTTTTCCGTAAAGTGTTGCCATTGCTCGCTTTGAAATTCTTGAGTTTGTTAATCAAAAATTCGTCAAATTTTACAAAATAGGAAATTGATCATAAAACAAATTCCCAAATTTCAAATTTGGCCTTCCATATGCCCATATTCGTAGGAGGATTACGTCCTTCAAAATTCGATGGCTCTATGTACCGTTGTTTAATAACAATGCGAGAAATATACAAACATTTCTGCAGATTTTTCATTATTTAATTTCGTCAAATATAATGCAGGACTCTAACATTTGGTGACAATAGTTTGAAAAGTAAAACGGACATTTTAAAGTAATTCAACACAAAATCGCAAAACGAAAACAATAGTCCTTCAGGGACAAAACCCCTTTGGACTAAAAAGAATAAATTAGAAAAAGTATTCTTGAAAAAATATAATTAAATACATTTTTACGCCATAGGTTTCAAATTAAAAATGTTTAATATATTATTAACAGAAGCATTCTTTTCTTAAAAACAACCGTCACTAGAATGTCTTAAACGAAGACCAGTAGGCTCGAAGCGGTACATTGAAGGAAATGTTCAAGATTTCAAATCGAGAACATCGAGTTTATAATTCCATCGCCTGACCATAACCGAAACGCTCAGATTCTCAGCCACACACCTATTTTATAAACAAATCGCTATATGCAGATTACTGGCAGTAATTTGTAACAAACTGCTTTTAATGGCTGTCGTAAACACTCCATATTCTTTCATAAGCGATAAGTGGATGGCCATCCTTGGGTACTTGGCAATCGACCTTCGTTCATCACCAAATGATCTACGGATTGCAGGCTCACCGAAGAAAACCGGGCGGGTTCCAAAGTTCGATGGGCACAGGCTCTGATGACAGATTATCTATCTTCTCCTTAAAAAATCTTTTCTTCACTTTTCCCCTTCCTCTCTTTGAAATGCACTCGAATTAGAACTGAGATCATCCGTTAGAAACAAGTTTATCGAGGACAATTCGAGAGTAATGTACTCGTATGTGTATGCATATACATAACAGAATAGTTTTTAAAGCATTTGGCGGAAAGCGCTATAATTGATATCCGTATATCAGATGAAAAACAGTCAACATTCAAGATGATCGAATTTGAAATTTCTGTATCAGTCTCGTTAAAATGTGAATGTCATAAGAGAGAAGTTAATCTAAATCTTTCTATTCCACTGTAAAGCCTTTGCGTCATGACTTCTATAAAAGAAGGGCTTTTCGTAAAATTTCCAAGGGGATTTTTATTCCTCTTGCACTACTTCCCACAGTCATCAGCCGTCGTGGGTTTGAGCTTAGAAAGAGTTCTTTTTAAGTCCCCAAAGGCATAGGTGAAACATCAGCGGACTTCACGAAAATACATTGAAAAGGTATGTGTGCTATCCTGTATCAATCCATTTTTTCAAAGAATGCAGTGGTATTTTTCGAAGTATGACTTGTTGTTTTGTCTTGACAAAGATTCACTTTTTGAAAGTCGGGGGAATAAAAAAATGGAACTTCTCCTGTAAATATCGGACTTAAAACATTCCCTTGACAGAACGTTGAGATGGTTTTAACACTTTTTTTTAATTTTTAATTTCCAATTAGGAGAATCCTACGACAATCATCAACATCTTACCGAAATTTTCTTTGCCATTGACGAAACCAGGTTTGTGCACATTTTTCTCTTTGTTTTCGATGATAAAAAAAGTTTTTCTTTATAGCAGTCATTTAGGTAAACCCATGATCCATCAAGGATCACAATGTATTTCCATTTATACCCCGCTAAATAGCTTTCATACAAGGTTGTTCTTCAAATTGTTCTGCACTGAGCCACATGCCTCGGCAAAAGCCGGTGAACACAATGTCTTTTTGCTTTTTGAAGTCATAAATATTGGTTTATTATTTTATTTATTGTTGCTAAGGATGCATTTAAAGACTTTGCAATTGATTTCTGCAGCGGCGGATTTTTTTCTCGTCAGCAGTGATTTAAATTTAGAAACATTAGAAACAGAATTCTTTCTCGAGTATTCGTTTTGGAGTCTTTTTTCCATGTAGAAGTAATGATTGACGATTTTCCCCTTTCCGATTAAAAATATTGTTTATTTTTCTCCAGGAATTTTAATGCCAATCATTTCACAGCACTTTTGAGTTAAGAATATTTCTCTTCGGAAAGCGCAAAAACTCACCCACAGCTGTTTTTATGTGCGACATTTTGAAAGAGGAATAGATTCAAAAGCAACAGATGATATTTCCGATTTCAAATAATAAGCTGTTGCCAGAAATTTTTATTCCAAAACATTTGCTTTTTAAAAATATTTTTACCAGAATCCTTCTAAAAATGCAAAAACACCCTCTGTAGTCATTTTATACAGATATAATATTTAAACAGATATAATGTTTATACACATATAACGTTTAGAAAATTCTTCAAAATTTCTTGAAATTTTAAACAGCCAATACAGTGAAATCACGCACGAGAACAGGAAAATCACACTTTTATGAAATCTGAAACTGGAAAAAAAAAAAAAAAAAAAAAAAAAAAATTATCCTGGATCTTTTTAAGAAGATTGTATTCTTAGGTATTTACGTGTTATCGCCATTGCCTCCGTAGAAACCGCAGGATTTTCAGAATATGCTAAACTGGCAACCATGCGCATAACCGTTTTTCTGACAAGGATACTCATTGGCAACTCAAGAATCTCAAAAGTTCTTCATACACAAGTAACGCCGCAATTTCCGTATGCGTTCTTTTTTGTTGTATTCCAGATTCTACCAGTTTTTATAAACAAATCGTAATATTATTTTCCTTGAACTTAGTTTTAAAAAATGAATTCGTGAAATTGGCCGTCATGCCATCAATGGAAGGAACTGTGGTAAAATGCTTGCTGAATTTTGCTGAAAGAACATCGAAGAAATGCGTTTCCTAGATAGTTGCTGTGGCTGAGATTTGCATGAAGACGAATCTCCGCAATTCTGTGATGTACTATATTAAGCAAAAACAGATCTCTGGGTACTTCAGGAGAAGAATAGCGCAAAACAATTGGAGAAAAATTTGAAGAACGTAGTGTTTTATTTCTTCTTTTATATATTACGTAATCCTTATTTAATAAGTAAATTTTCTGTTTTAAACTGCTGAAGTGTGTTTTATTTTAATAAATGTTGATAAAATTTTGAAAAATATCGATAGCATAGGAAGTTTTCTTAAAAAAAAGGGGGCGCGAGAAACACCAGTTGGCATCCATTAAGTAATTTTTACCTTTTCATCTATAAAAAATCGCTCAGTTGCGCCAAGGTAATACGTAATAACTCGTTCTTAAAATAAAAAAAAGGTAGATATTCTAATAACTTCATTTTTCTATCCTTTGTAGCTGTACATTTGCAGAGAATTGTGTAGAAGTATTTTACGTATAGTTCAGGTGATTCAGTACGAGAAATTAGCCGAAAAGCAAATGTAAACACATCATTTACTCCTTTATCTGCAAAATTTAGAACTCGTCTTTTATAATTCTTTGGCTCTAGAGTGAATTCGTACATGGAATTTGATTTAAAATGCTGGAAGAAAGTCAAATTTAACTATATAAGCACAAAATATTTCGATCTTTCGAATTATTTTAAACTTTATTTCTTAAAAAGCCGGATACCTCTCTGTTAAGAGAGATCATCAGATAACTATTATCTAATGACTGGTGTTTAAACATTATTGATTATTCTAAAAACAGTCGATGAAAATTCTCAAGTTTTTCTGAAAAACATGCGGTAATTAATTTATGAGTTTACTTGTAAAATCGTCCCGAAAAAAGGAGTAGCTAGTTCTGAAGTAAAAGTGCTTTTATTTAAAATTTATTATGTATATATGTGCATGATTTTTAATGTACATTTGGATAGAGATAAGGCAATTTTTCACTTCTTTGTAGGAAGTAAAGGAAGTGTTGTAATCAGGAAATTATCATATTTCAACGAGAATATCCATTTCGGCTGCTCTCGAATCCATTTTTTGCGTGATATCTGAACGTACGGAGAGAATACAGAACTGTTTTTGCCGAAACGGATTATAAAAAAGGTTTTAAATGGATTCAGAAGAGGTTTTTTTTTTTTTTTTTTTTTTTTTTTTTTTTTTATATATAT
The DNA here is from genome assembly GCF_044657685.1 of Stegodyphus dumicola. Classification (NCBI taxonomy): domain Eukaryota; kingdom Metazoa; phylum Arthropoda; class Arachnida; order Araneae; family Eresidae; genus Stegodyphus; species Stegodyphus dumicola. Next base: position 134,181,604 of record NC_140777.1, read on the forward strand.
ATATATATATATATATATATATATATATATATATATATGTCTGTACGTATCTTCATATGTATGTAACACGCATAACTCAAGAACGAGTAGCCGTAGAACACTGAAAATGATTTGTATTTGAGACTCCTGTAACATCTAGTTGTGCAGTTCCCTTTTTTGTTGCAATCGAATGAACTAAACATGTATATATATTTCCTCTCTGTTACCTGGCTCAGTATGCTCATTATTTTTAGTGTTACATGTTGGTAAGTTACGCATTTTTTGCTTTAAAAGTCATTGAATTATGTTGGTCTTATCTTCCGGTTAAGGTTTTTATGCCTTTAATTAATCTGCATGCAATAGTTTTAGAATTATCTATTTGCATGCATATTATTATAAATGAAAAGTTTAAGGGGTGTTAACCCTTATACAAAAATATAATACAATACAGCACATAATATTTTAAGGAACTGTTAAATCAAATTAATGAAATTGCAAGACATGTAGATCGAATGAGATATAAAAGTAGTTATGAATTTCATTTTACACAAATAAATGTAATTTCTTTGTTTAGTTGTAGCATTACAAAAAACATAATTATATCTTTAGTTTTAGAGTCGGTGAAATTAAGAAATAATTTGCTTTGCTTAATTTTTCCAGAAAAATTGTATTCAGGTTTTTGGTTTATGTAAGACAAAGTAGTTTACATTTTTTGTGCAAACTTTATTAAAATTTGATAAAAAAAATTAGTTCGCTTGCATTTGTGCTTTAATTTCAGCTGCTATTGCAGACAGTCAATCATTTTGATGAATTCAAATTTCTAAATTTTTAAAGAAAACTAAATATATATGTCTATTACTTTTACGCCGTCTTAGTGCATGTATTGCTTTACATAAAAATATAAAATATACTTGGACTCTGTGGAAAAATATACTATTTATATGTATCTATATTTATTTTCATCAACTGCTCGTTAATCTCATGCTAAATGCTGCTAATGTCTCAGTAATCATGACGTAAATAATAAACAAATGTTGCGTAAAATTTTATGATAGCCATCGGTATGATTTGTTGACTTATATTTAACGATGTGAAATTAAAAATTAGGCCATTGGAAAGAATTAAAACAGCTGTAGCAATAAGTTATATTGAGGCTATATTGAAGCAGGCTGGATAATTACACTGCAAACCCGCACGAAATCCGGGATACAACATGTCAATCATAATAAATTCTTTTAATCTCGAGTTCTGAAGTACAATATCCATTCGCAAAATTCATAACAAATGAAAATATTGTACAAACCATTTACACTATTACTAAAATGCCTCATTAACATTCTTGACAAATTATTAATCTTTATTTTTCTTCCCTGCAACTTATTTTGCATAGTATTTCTGTGAACTGTGTTTTCTATTTTGCGGGGATATGAATACAATCGAGCTACAAAATCGAAAGGAGTTGGAAAATATTAGGAATAGCCTAAAATTCGAGTTCCGCGATTTTTGCCGAATATCTTCTGAAAAATTCTTCATATTCAATATAAGCATGTGTATAAATGTGCTTAATAAGGGAACATGGAAGTTATTAGATTTATTACTGACGAAAATTGATTTCATACATTCAAAATGAAACTAAAATAAAGAAGTCGAATTATTTACCAGTATATTTAAAAGTCTATTATATTATAAAATTGTTACGTGAAGAAAATAATGTACCTGCGATGGAGAAATAGATGGCATGTGTGGGTATGAAAGTAATGAAGGAAATTATAAATTGTTTTCTTTTAATCTGGAATAAAATTTTTCTGTCTTTCAGCACCAGAAATAGTAATATAAAGTAATGTGAAAACTCATAAAGTAATATGAAAACTTTAACAAAAATAATGAAACGAAATAAGGGTTCGGTTTCTTAAAAATGTATGTGAGATATTTAAAAACTTAAAATAAAAAAGTAGAATGTCAAGTATCTAAGTTTCTGTTTCATTTCAAATAAAAATATTGCTAAATAATTTTCTTATTACGCACATTTCAAAATAGACTCAAGGACAAGGATAGTTGTGGGAATGACTAAATGACCCCAAAAAAATCATAAGAACGCAATTTAGTTCTCATTTCAGGATTCTATTGAAAAGATTTAATTAAGTGCATGACTTCAATGGTTTGGAGACAATTAACTGATTCTGGTTTTTCGAGAAAGAAATGCAAAGAAATAACTTCAGCGTCAATCGGATAAGAGGTCGACTGATTGAGTTAAAATAAATTCGACAAGACCAAGGAACATTAATATTTAATACATTTTTTCCCCTCGAAAATATTTAGTTCTTCGGCCATTTCGAATTATCAAAGTTAATTGCATTTTAAGCAAAATTCCCAGTTTTCAACAAAGTTCAAGAGTCAAAAATATGTTTTCCATGCATACTTCACAGAGTCATTTATTTGCGTTCAGTTTAAGAGATTTGTCAAAATTCGTTTCCCTCCCGAGTGACATGAAAGGCATATCCTTTTGCAGACTCGAAATCTCAAATGAGATATCCTCTCATCTAATTCTTGGAAGGCCCACCAGCACACGAATCCCAGCCAGTCTCAACAGAAACCACCTATTTTCAGCTACGAGGCAAGAGGTATCCCCGTGAAGGGGGGAGACAAAGAAGTGAGGAGGGTTGAATGGGCGGCTTAGACTTGTGTGGGTCCACCATCTATCACCCTGTACCTTATATATACATCTATATATACGGAGATTTTCGCCGTCACGCAGTCTAGTTAGAACTGTCTGCATCCCGCCCTCCTCTTTCTACCGTTCTACAGGTGAAGTGAGCACATGCCTTGTTGTTTTTCTTCTTCCTTTGGCAGAATTCCCTATCCCTTTTACATATCCCGCCAGTTAGTTGGTGGTCTGCTGATTGCAGACAACGGTTCGCCTCCAGAGGTCGGATTCTCTCATGCGTCACTTGTGTCCGGCGATTTTAGCCGACGGCCGACTTTTTATTCCTTTTGGTTCTCCTTTCTCTATTCCGCGTGAGAATTTTTGCAAGAGATGCTTCTCTCACGCTCGCTGTAAGCTCAGTTAATATGCATCACAGGTAATTTTGTAAAAATAAAGATGAAAGAATGTATTTATGCTTTCTCCTGCAGTACGTAATAAGTTCTCAAAGTTTTTTTAGAATTAAGATATAAAAAAATCAAATATTTATAATGAAATAAATGTTATGTATACTGCAATGGGAAGAATTCACTTGCCGAAGCTTTTCCGAAATATTTCTAGGATTTTGAAATAAGCAGGATTCAAACTGAAAATGAATGAAAAATAATCAGAACGTTCTATTTATATAAATGTTAGAAATTAGATGCTAAGAAAATTAATTAACGGCTGAGAAGCCAAAGAATTCAGCAGTATTAAATAGTTGTATACTCTTGACACTATAACTGTTACATTAAACGAAGGTACAAAGGTATGCCCATAAATTTCCGACGCAGTTGAAGTATGAGTTGCTATCAGATAAAGAATTCGTAAATAAATGGAAGGAATATCAATACATTAATATATTAAATAATTGATAAACAGCTCGCATATTATCTGAATTTGTAAGATACGGCAAAATAACCAGCCACTGAAAAGATATGTATAAGAAAATTATCCACAAATAACGTAATTTTATTGTTTTAATTATGTTATTAATTAATGATGTGCTCGCTGTAAATGCGTATTTTCCATTTAATATGGTACATGGGCGCAAACCTTCTGGTAAATAAATAAAAAATAACTTTGTATATATAAACTTACTAGTTAAAAAAGGGGGGAGATAAATAACGTACTCACACTGAATGGGCTTATAAATCTTTTCGCCCAAATGACGTGTCGACCAATTTTCTTCCTCACTCCCATCATCTACGGAGCATGCCCCCCCCCAAGTTCCTCCACTATCCTCCTGATCTCAGCCTCTAATATAAACGTGAAGTTTGTCATAGTGAAGCATGGGGCAAAAACGTTTATCACCTAATTTCCATTCAATGACCGTTAAAAATACTTTAGAGAACTTCAGAAAATTTCTTTATTTTATATATTTTTCTCTTCCAACTATGCGTTTAAGAAATATTACGCTATTAAATGTATATTGCTAGGTATCACGCAAATGAATATTTTGTACCATGGTACGTAATATACGGCATTAGAAAAATCTTTTATGAATTTAAATTGCTTACATTAACTTTAAAAATAAAAAAGGGCAGAAGTATTCTAAATAAAATTTAAATAACAAAAATACCTAAAACAGTTTCTTTTTCTTTCACATTGCACTGAAATCTGAATTGATATTGACCTCACAACAAATTTCAAAGAAATCATCCATGAAGAATCACTAAAACTTTATCTCACATATTTCTTTTAATCGAGAACTTTTTTCGCAGTGCAGTCTAATGCAAGTTTTTTTGGAAATGGGCTTTGTAATAAGTAACATTTTCCCACGTAAGTAGCTAAAATATTTTGATTTCTTATATCTAATCAAACCTAAAAAGACACCTAAAAAATAATACCCATTTTTCAATTAAGAGCCAGACTTTGCATTTAATTTGAAAAAATTCCTCAGCACAGTAGTACGCCTGTATTTGCGGATAATTTGTCATACCGAGGATTACGTGAAATTGAGGATAACAGCGAACACTATATACGATAGAACAAGATATCCGCGTAATGTATATATAATTTGGAGAACTTTAATTGATAAATATGGTACAGTAAGGTACAGTGGATGAACAAAAATATGGAAACACCTTGTGAAATGCATGTTTGAAAAGAAAGATTGATTTTAATGAAATATGCAGGTGGCGCTGCCGTTTTTGACTACTGACGCCACCTATACAACTTCGTAAATGTGCTAAACAGTTCAGTTGTTGTCGGAGTACTGTTATGTGAGGTTGTCATTGCATTATGTCAGAGTTAACAGACTTCGAACGTGGGCAAATTGTTGGAGCACGTATGGTAGGTGCTTCCGTAAGCAAGGTAGCCGAGGTGTTTAGTGTTTCAAGAGGTAGGTACTGTATCGAAGATTTATTCCGCATATTTGAAAAGCGGAAAAACATCATCTGCTAAATCACACCGCGGACGAAAGTGTGTCCTGAGTGATCGTGACAGACGATCATTAAGGGCAATTGTGACGAAAAATAAGAAGACCACAGCTACAAAAGTTACTGCTGAAATGAATGTTGTGTTACCGAACCCTGTGAGTACCAAAACAATTAGAAGAGAGCTTCATAAACAGGGAATTGCTGGCCGTGCTGCAATTGAGAAGCCACTCATCAGTGATGCTAATGCCCGTAACAGGAAAAAGTGGTGTGTAAGTCATAAAGCCTGGACTATAGAGCAGTGGAAGCGAGTAATATGGTCTGACGAGTCTTCTTTCACATTGTTTCCCACTTCTGGCCGAGTTTACGTCTGGAGAACGCCATCTCAAGCCTATAATACGGACTGCTTGTTGCCAAGAGTGAAACATGGCGGGTGTTCTGTTATGGTTTGGGCAGCCATATCGTGGTTCTCTGCTAGCCCCATGATAACTGTGTCAGGGCACATGACTGCCAAGACTTATGTGAACATTTTGGCCGATCAAGTTCATCCCATGGTACAAACTTTGTTCCCCGACGGTGATGGTGTCTTCCAAGACGACAAAGCCCCTGTTCACACAGCTCACATTGTCCAGGACTGGTTTTCTGAGCACGACGATGAGTTGTCCCATCTCCCATGGCCACCACAGTCACCAGACCTGAATATTATCGAACCTTTGTGGTCTACATTGGAACGGAAAGTGCGTTCTCGTTATCCACCGCCAACATCGTTATCTGAACTTGCCACCGTTTTGCAGGAAGAATGGTAAAATATTCCCTTGGCAAACATACAGGAACTGTATTTATTATCCATTCCGAGAAGACTGCAAGCTGTTTTGGATGCCAGCGGGTTTCCTACACCATATTAAGCAAAGAAAGATGTTTTTTAAAGGTGTTTCCATATTTTTGTCCAACCCCTGTATTATCAGTGTTAATAAATAGCAATAAATATACTGCCGCACAACTGGTAGTGTCGTTGACTGCTGTGCCGAAGGGCCCGGCTCCAAATCCCGGAGAAGGCATGGATGTTTGTAAATGTATAGTATTGGTGCGGCATGGCGTCACTCTAAATATGCGGCGAGCCGAAAGTCCTCTCGTGTGGTTTGGTGGAAGGGGGGAGAGGGGTGGGAGACCCTCGAAACCATCACCCTCGCGACTGCGTTTTTCATGTCTCGAAAGCGCGACTTAGGATATATATTAGATTTACATACAGCATTGTTCTAACATAGGTATTTTGACACAAAATCGGACTTTTTTCTGAAACAACGTACCAATTGTTTTCCATATTTCGATTCTACGACTCAAATTATGCCTAGATATTAAATTTCGTAAAATTTGGTGCAGCATTTACGGAGAAATTCAAAAATTTATGCTGGCACAATTTTTTCAGTTTTCGCCAAGAATAAATCACTTGGCACACTATTTAATATATGTCAACCAATTTTCTTTCCTCGTCCATTATGCCGGAGCGGAAAAAAGGGAACTTCGTTCCTACCTGTTTACATTGTGCATGAGCGGAAGAAAAGTCACATCGTTCTTAATTTCTAATAATTTTAGTAAAGGGTTTGAAGCACATTTGATGTTTTATCGCTTTCAACAAATATGCCAAATTTCAGAACTCGCCAATATATAAAATTCACGTATATCTTCGGAAATTTTGAATATAAAAGTCTAATTTTTTGCAGGGTATGCTTAGAAATACGTCTACTTTAAGATGGTGGTACAAACTTAATAAATTATGATTCAAAATTTTTTTCGAAAAATTTATAAAAATTATTTAAAAGTACAAATTTTAAAATTAAATCTTAAAAAATAGGTGAAATTTATTTGGAATAATCCTGAATTTGGAAATGTGAAAGGAAGAATCAAATAAATTTAATAAAAAAGAGAGATTAATAAATATAGACCAAACTCAATTAACATTGAGGAACTAAAATTTTAAGAGCTAATTTTTTAAAAACTACTCGTGCGATTTTTACAAAACTTGGAAGTTTGGCGTAATTTGAGGCGTAGAATGAAAATATGGAAAGAAAATGGTATGTTATTTCAGAAAAAGTCCGATTTTGTGTCAAAATACCTATGTTAGAACAATGCTATATATAAATATAATATATGTGCTATAAGTTCGTGCTTTCGAGACATGAAAAACGCAATTTGAATTTTGTCAATCTGTCCAATAGAACGGGAGATATAGAACCACCTCCCCCTTTTTTGCGCACTTATGATTAAAAAAAATGCTGTTAAAAACATTTCCAGAAACAAATTTTAGTAAATTGCTCAGAAGAGATCATGATTTATGAAAACTGAAGTTTAGTCTGTTTCTGATACAAAAATCAATAAAAATTTTCTAAATTTAATGAAAGTTAATATGAGAATATTAAAGAAAGTTAATATGAGAATTATTTAATAAGCAATTTATATTGTCAGGCGTGATTCACACGAATATTATTTTGTAAAGTTTATCTAATTATTAAGAGTAGTCAATAAAATTTAATATCAGTTATAGTTCAGATTCGTAATTAAGAAAATTCGTTCAGTTCTGTATTTTATCTTCAAGAAAGGAAGACTCATTCCAAAATTAATGAAACTTACAAAAATTTGCAAGTTATTAAAAAATTTCGTTCTAATATCATATGCAGAACAGAGGTGAAACACTTTAAACGATTTCTTTTCAATGGGTAATTAATCGTACGTGTTCCTTGAACTGTAACAAACTCACACCCTTGATTTTTCTTATTATTCTAATGCATATTTCTCATGTCTGCGGTTACTTTGACGTCTGTGGAATGGCGACGGTATTATCTTGATATTGTCCGGCGCCGAGTACTGAACATTGTTGCTTTCACACATTCCTTTATGGATCAGTTTTATAAACCTATAATACCTATACTAGGTCAGTTTATAAATTAATACTAAAGTCAGTTTATAAACTTACATTAGGGATCAGTTTTATAAGCATATAATACCTATGGTAGGACATTTTATATATCTATACTGGATTTCAGTTTCCAAGCCTATATTATGGATCAGTTTTATAAACCTATATTAGGGTTATTTATAAGTACATAAGACATTTTTAAAATTTATAACAAACATATTACGCAACCAATATCAAATTTCATTATTCCGAATTAAGTAAAAATTGAATTTCTTAAACATATTTCACAAATATTCAAAGTATCCATCTTTGCTTGTACATCAGGGATACTGGGAGAAATGTTTAACGATAACAGAAAGTTGGTTGATGGGTCACAGTTGAATGCAAACAATAGCAGTTACTCTTTCAATAAGGCAACTGTCCAGCTCTCCATCACAGAGAGCATTTCTGAGAGTATTTCAATCAAGTTGCACAAGGCTTCGTTCAGACGAAATTTTCGTCGTCATAAGGTTTTGTGGTTTAAGGCATGAAATTAAAAAATTATAAAGGCATAAAAAGTCCATTTACACCTTTTGAACAGGGTTTAAGCCGCAGCCAGTCAGGGAAGGGAAAGCTGCGCATGCGTAAATGTGTCTGCGACTCAGCGAAACCATCGACTGTTGTCACTTCGCTGTGATTGGTCGGCTCTTATACCAAGTGGAATAAAGTTGAAAAGTTAGGACATTTAGGCAAAATCCTTAGCCCAGTTTTTCTGACGTTGCAAAGTCTGGTTACCCAGCTATGAATCTCCGCTTAGTCCACTTATGGTTTTAAAACCACCATGTGAACAAAGCTTTAGACATGCAGGACGAGAAGTGATTAGTTAACACAAATCTCATGCAAA